>NW_004524586.1:11463031-11516362 GCF_000260255.1 Octodon degus | reverse complement strand
GGAACTTAGAAAAAATGGGGTATACCGATGAATGTCCATTTTGTATCTGTGTATTCAAAGTGGTTGGGATAGATATATAGTTGCATTCTCTTAATGAAAGAATGATTTGTTCTAATGGTGTTTGTAAATAGGATCAGAAGTCCACTTCTTTTATAGTAATTAACCACTAAGAAGAATATATGCAGTGTATTATTTGTTGAAACTGTACTTCCGATTTGATTTGAAAATGTCTCATTGCTATCTGTTTATCAATAAAACTTTGAAAAAAAATAAAAATAAAAATAAAAGAAAAGCAACAAAGAAATATCAGAATTAAACAAAATTTGTGAAGAAATGGACTCAGTAGATATCTACAAGCTATTCAACCCCACAGCATTAGAATACACATTTTTCTCAGCTACACATGGGGCATTCTCCTAAACCGACAACATGCTAAACCACAGAACATGCTTACAAAAATGCAAAGGAATTGAAATTATCCCATGTGTATTATGTAACCAAAGTGCAATGAAAATGGAAATGAATGGCAAGAGAAACCACAAAAAATAGATTAACAGCAAAAAATTAAATAACACACAACTGAACAGCCAATAAATTGAAATGAAATTAGCAAAGAAATTAAACAGTATCTACAGCTAAATGCCAATGCCAATATAATAAACTAGAATTTATGGGGTGCACCAAAAGCAGTCCTAAGAGTGAAATTTATAGCCATAAATTCTCACATCAGGAAACCAAAGGACGCTCACATAAAGAACCCCAAATTTCTAGAGAAAGAAGAACAGAGCAAACCCAAAGCTCATATGGAGGAGGAAGTTACATAGATAGCAGCAGTAAATGCAATTTAAGCTCTGAGGACTAACCACCTGCTTAGGCAAGTGCAGGGACCAGGGTTCAATCCCTGGTACCACATGCTGTGCTGGTCCAGTCTGTGGGCATGCTGAGCCAGCCACTAAGTCTGGGTGTGCTAAGTGGGATGATCATTATGAGTCTGAGCTGCATAGTGAGGCCCTGTACCACATCCATTAAAAAATAAATCAAATTGAAATTAATTCACTTGAGACTAAGTAAGCAACAGAAAACATCAATGAATCAAAGTTTGTCAAAAGACTAAATAAAATTGATAAACATTTAGCAAGAGGAAATTCATGCAATTAGGAAGGAAAGAGGTGAAATGACAATTGAACCCATGTAAATGCCGAAGATCATCAATACTTTGATGACTTATACTCTAATAAGATGGAAAACACAGAAGAAATGGACAGATTCCTAGGTACCTATGAATTGCCCAAGCTGAACCAAGAGGATATGAAAAATCCATATATTTGAGTATTAGTCAATGAAATTGAACATATAATTAAAAACTCACCAACAAAGAAAATCCCAGGTCCTGATGGATTCACTGCTAAATTCTATAAGGAATTTAAAGAACATTTAATGCTACTACTGGTGAAATATTTTAATGAAATTGTAAGGGAAGCAATACTCCTGAGATCATTCCTGTAAATAAATATTACCCTGATACCAAAACCAGAGAAAGGTCCCACCAAAAAAGAGAACTACAGGTTAATCTCACCAATGAACATAGATGCCAAAAATCTTCAGCAAGATACTCACAAAAGAATACAGCAAATCATCAAGAAAATTATTCACTATGACCAAGTAGGATTTATTCCAGGGATGCAGGCATAGTTCAACATATGTAAATCAATAAATGTTATATGCCTTATCAATAGAGCCAAAGTCCAAAATAAAATAATCATGCATACAGAAAAGGCATTTGACTGAATCCAAACATTTTCATGATTAAAAAAAACTCTATAGAAAATGGGATTAAGTGATCTTTATCTCTATCTGATAGAAACCACCTATGACAAATCAATAGCCAACATCATACTAAATAGAAAAAACCTGAAATCTTTTACTGTGAAATCAGGAACAAGATAAGGATGTCTGTTATCACCTATCCTATTTAATATAGTTCTGGAAACATTAGCCAGGACAATTAGATAAGAAAAAAAGAAATATAAGGAATAATTATAAGAACAGAAGAAACTAAATTTTCATGATTTTCAAATAATGACACTTTATATAGAAGTTGCTAAAAAATTCACTGAAAGACTTCTACATTTAACAACAAATTCAGTAGCATAGTAGGAAACAAAGTCAGCACTCCAATATAAACATCATTCCTATACACAAAGACAAACAGACTGAGAGAGAAATTAAAGAAATAACAACCATCATAATAGTATCTCAAAATGAAATACTATGAATCAGTCTAACAAAGGAAGTAAAAGATTTCTACATTGAAAACTACAGTATGTTGAAAAAGGAGATAAAATGTGATACCATAAAAGGGCAACAGTTAAGATAGATATACAGCTACTTTCCCTTAATTCAATGAATAGAGAGGTTTGTTCTAATACTGTCTGTGGATAGGATATCATGTTTGCATCCTGTACTATGAATAACCACTAAGAAGACAACAATATGCAATACATTAATTATTGAAACTGTCCAACTAATCTGTGTTGAAACTGTCTCATTGCTATTTGTTTCTCAATAAAATTATTTTAAAAATAAAAATAAAAGTAAGAGCTATGGATAAGAAAAAAATGGCAACATGTACATTGCCTATAGGTAGGAAAAAACAATGTAGTAAAAAATACTGCCAATATTGATATACAGATTTATTGCAATACCCAACAAAATGCCAATAGTATACCTCACTGAGCTAGAGAAAATAATCCTGAAATTCATTTGGAATGAATACATCTAGCATAGAAAAATGAAATGGAAGGAAAGAATGCAAATCAGGGAGTGGATTATTATTCCAGGATTATTATTACTATACCACAATCCCTGACTTGAAATTATACTACCAAGTCCCTGTAGTAAAAAACAGTATGGTACTTTCAAAAGAAGAGAAAGAAAATAACAGACCTGAGGATCAAAGAAACAGATTAGAGGACACAGAAGCTACTCTGAACACACTCAACAACGTTGTCTTGACAAATTGGCAAAGCATGTTCACTGAAAGAAAGATAGCCTCTTTAATAAATAGTGCTAGAAAAACTAGCTTTCCACATGCTAAGGACGAAAACTAGGCCCATGTCTCCTACCATTCACTAAACTAAAATCAAAAATGGATTAAAGATCTAAATATTAAAGCTAAAGCACTGATGGAAAAGAGAATAAATAGAACTCTTGAAAACATAGGTGTGGGCAGAGGAAAAGCAATCTTTGATGTCATGGGAAATACTAGAAAAGTAACAACTTGATTCTCAGCCTATGAAGATGTTTTTGTACAGGCAAATAAATTACCAATAAAGGGAAAACACAACTCACAGAATGGGCAAAACTTTTAGCCAGTAGTCTCTCAGACAAAGGACTAGTATGTAGAACGTATAAAGCATTGAAAACAAATTAGACTCCTCTCCAAATTTAAAAATCCATTCCAAAATGAGCATCATATTCTCAGAAAAGATATACAAATGGTAATTAAATATATGAAAAAAAAGTTCAACATCACTGGTCATTCACAAGATGCAAATAAAGACAACACAGAGATTCCATCTCCAGAAAAAAGTCTATTATTAAGAAATCAACCACAAACAAATGCTGATGGGTCTGTGGTTGATGACAGGGTAGACTGGTATAGCTGCTGTAGAAATCAGTGTAGAGATTCCTCAAAATTTAGGATTAGAGGTCCCATTTGACCTAGAAATTCTCCTGCAGGTTATCTTCCCTGAAGAATAATAAAAAAAAAGCATACCAAAGAAATACATATACATGTATATTTACAACAAAAGAAATTTTGGAAAAAAACCAAATTCCTATCAACCAAGAAACAGACAAAACGTCTTTATGTATACAATTGAGTACTAATTATCTCTAGAAAGGAAAACTTGAGATATTTTTAGGTAAATGGATAGGCTTTGATACCATACTCTTAAATGAAACAAATCAGACACGCATGTGAATATTGCATGCTTTCTTTCCCGTGGGAAACTAAAAGGGTAAATAAGGACCAAAGTGTACAGCAGGTATGATGAAATAGAAATTGTTCAAAGAAAGGGGAACTAGGGAGAGGTGAGGGAGAAAGGAAGAAAAAAATGGTAAAAGAAGGGTAAAAATGGAAATTTTGTAAATGAGGGTAGAGGGTTTGGAAAGGGGACAGAACTGACAAAAAGAGGAACCAAGATATAGTGTTTATAGGTACAAGTTCCCTATGATGAATGTGACCATTATGTATATCTAGATTGTCTTTCTTTGAAAGACAGAGTTTTTCAAAGAAAATCTAGATATACATAATGGATATACAATCCATTATGTATATCTAGATTTTCTTTGAAAAACTCTGTCTTTCAAAGTTGTGGATGTAGCATATCTAATCCCTCTAGAACTGCACTGGACGTGACAGCCTGTTCCTATGACCTGTTTGCTTATCCCTATGCAAAGAAAACATGTTGAAAACTGTGCTAAACATTTTTAAACATATTCTTCTTTAAAAATAAAATAATTCAGGGCTGGCAAGATAGCTCAGCTGACTAAAGCACCTGCTTAGGCAAACTTAAGCAAGCACAGGGACTGTGGTTCAATCCCCGGCACCACATGCCATGCCAACTGCACAATAACAAAATTTTAAGGTTTCTTGAAAGCAAGTGGCAACATTCAATAATGTGCCCAATCTTATGTAGCTGTATCTGTTAATCTGAGCAACAGATTGCATGATAAAAATAGATAATATATCAACCATTGCTAATCAGCTATTCTTATTTTGAAAATCTGTAGCGTATTTATTGGTGTATGTTACCCTGTTTCCATCTTTGTTTCTGATTTTTTTTGTTCTTGCTTTTGCTTTTGCTCTTCAAAATAAAATACAATTTTGAAAAAGAATTAAGGTTATGCTGCCTGAGGAAGGTGTCCTGGACCCTTCCTGGCCTTGGAAAAAAGAAAAAAATAATAAAGTTTAAAACATCCCATGTTGACTCATACACTGTCTACAGCTGAGACACAAAGTTGGCTGAGTCATGCCAATAAAACAGCACCCGGGACCAGCGCTCAGCCCATTCAGAACACGCACAAGACAAAAACAGACCAATTCTTTGGAAGGATTTTGGCTGCTCTTTGCTATTAAAAATGTCAGAATGAGGACTGGCCAAATAGCTCCATGGATTAAAGCACCTGCAAGCAGGTGCAGGGGCTGGGGTTTTAATCCCTGGCCTGCTGTGTCAGCCCCACCCCCAGGCCTTGCTGAGATGGCAATTGAGACTGGGCGTGGTGGCGTGCGCCTGTAATCCCAGCTCTTAGGAGGCTGTAAACAGATGGTCACTATGAGTCTGATCTAGTAGTGAGACGCTGAGCACCCGGTAAACCCTTCCCTAAAATACCATAAAAAAAAAAAAGTCAGAATGAAAAAAAAAAATATAATGTGATTGTATGCAAACTGAAAATAGTTATAAAAGTCAAAACAATTTCAAAAAAGAACATTAGATAATCTATGTGCCAATTTAGTAAAGCTAAAGAATTCAAGGTCAGCTGTCTTTGGGCTGATGCTCATTCACGGGCTGGAAGTGCCTTCTGCTTATAGTTCACTGATAGTCTCATCACGGAGGGACATTAGAATCTGGCAAATACATTTTCTATGTAGATTGAGGTTATAGTTTTTTCTTGTTGGTTTACTATAGTGAATTACATTGATTGATTTTAATGTAAACCATGCTTGTATTCTGGGAATAATCACCACTTAAAAATAATATATTATTCTTTATAGGAAACATGCATAATTAAAATGCCACAAGTAACCTTCAACTACTGTATAACTGCACTTCTAATACAGAAATTTACTACAGTATACTTCAATTTTCACTTTCCAACCTGCATGTTAATTGTCTACTATGTCACTCTTGTGCATGTTATAAATTCCATAGCACCATTCTCTTAAAATTATTTTCTTAGGTCTTTGGAGCAGGCACTGGTGTTGAACAATTCACTCTCCTGGTTCTCTGGTCTGAACCAAAGCCTCTTCACCTCTGCTGGAGCTCTGGCAACCATGTAATTTACAATCACCCAATAGCCCTTTGTTTGCCAGTGTTATAAAGTTCTACATTATATATGCAGTTTAATGTTTTATTGTCTAGGTACGTGTACAATGGGGTAGAAGCTGTGACAATTTGCGAGGGCCTTTCTCAGTAACTTGCTCTCTTCTACTCTGCAGAGTCTAGCTATGTGAAAAAAAGAACATGAAACTCAACTGTAGTTCTAATGTAATACAGAGTTAATTATTGTTTAAATTTGTTGTCTTTTTGTTTTCTTTACTTCAAGATATTGTGAAGATCATTAGTTATCCACTCAAGAGCAAATTTCCTCTGCGTAGTTCTTGCTACAAAAGTTATTGACCTTTGTGATGGACTAAACTGTGCTCTCTTCAGTTTTTTAAACTGAAACTCCAACCCAGCGATGGTGAGCCTTTTAGAGAAACTGAGTGCCCACACTGCCATCCCAGACCCACTTGCTTCTGGCAAAGTGTCAACACTGCGCTCAAACTTGAATACAGCTCACCATGTCACTGCAGAGAGGACCCAGGGTGCTCACGGCAGTATGCATGCCATAGTTTCACCACCACATCTCTACCCCACGATGTGACTTCATGGGAAGATAAGGTCTTTAAAGAAGTGATTAAAGTTGTGTATGGACAGGGCCCTATTCCAGTTTGATTGACGGCTTCATAAGAGATCAGTACAGCAAGAAGGTGGCCATTTATAGGTCAAGGAGAAAAGCCTACAGAAGAAATAAATCTGTTGATACTCTGCCTGGTCTCACATTTCTAACCTCTAGAATGTTAAGATAATAAATGTCTGTTACTAAAGCTTCCCAGCCCACTGCATTTGTTATGGTAGCCTAAGCAGACTGATGCAACTGTTATCAGGTTTTAGGTGGCTATGTATCTGCGGAGTACAGTATCTTAGTCCATTTTATGTTACTATAATAAGATACGTAAGAGCAGGTAGTTTTCAAAGAATGAGGTTTATTTTATTTATGACTCTAGAGGTTAGGAAATCCAAGACCTTATGCTAGCATCTGCTCAGCATCTGAGGAAAGCCTTCTTGTTGCATCCTAACATGCAGAGGGCATTGCATGATGAGACCGAAAACCCACAAGAAATAGCTCAGTTTTAAAACAAAGCCTCCCCTTCAATGACCCAGTAATCCCAATTTCTCTTAATTCACTAGTGGAAATAGTGTGTCACAGCCCACTACTCAACACTGATGCACTTGGGAGCAATTTTTCCAACAAGCGAAATTGGAAGGACTCACTCACACCATACCATATACATCCCTTCTTCCTAAGAAAGTGCATTTTGGCTTATTTTGTCCTTTACTTCCCAGAGTGTACTTCAGTGAAGCTGTGTTGCATCTTGGCCAGTAAACCCCGAGCTGGGAGGGTGATCACCTAGAAACCACTTCAAAGAGTGTCACATGAAACTGGCTGTGAAAGTTGATAAACCCCCATAGTATAAAGTGAACTTAGTCACACTGTTACCCCTGAAGGCAGGCAACATAATACAGCTATTACACAGCTAATGTCAATCTGTTACATTAATTGTTTGTGATATCATGATCTTTCCATTTCATTCATTAAGCATACCTTTTTATTTTTGTCTTTTGAGACAGGATCTCACTGTGCAGTTCAGGGCTCACTCCCAACCCACAACAATCCTTCTACCTCAGCCTGCTCAGTACTGAGATTAAAGGCATGTACTACATGCCTTTAATGCTCAAAGCATTAAACATATCTTATAAACATGATTTTCACGGGAATGTAGTAATCCATGCAGGAGCTTTTCATCTTCCTAGGTTGAGTTCTAGGCTTCTCAACTTTGCCAATTCACATAGTTCCAGTGGTTATCTTTGGGCATACCTTTTTGTCTCCACTTTATGTTACAGAAGGCCACATGCTAGGGACCCTTTTAACATTCATGGTGCATCTGCCCAGCCAGGAATATATGAGTGTAGTAAACCAGCTCATTAAGCATCATGGAGTGCTATAATTTTTAAAGTATTTAACCTACTTGTCAACAGATAATATTTTTGCATAGTTTTAACTTGAAAATACTCCATAACTATTGGGGCTCCATCATTTTAAAAAGATAGTTCCTAGCTCGAAGTGCACATCTTTGTCTGTGAATCACTAGGTGTTATCCTTTGCCTAGTAGTCCATGGCACAAGACCTCCTTCACATAGAAACTCTGCCTGAGAAGGTTAATACACCACTTTTTTTCTTCTGCATGCTTTGAGGCCTAAATCAAATATCTCTTATGAAGAGCATTTTTATTACCTTAGTGGCATTTCTAATCCCACATGATTCTATAGCCCCACAGCTCATTGTACGTCTTTTTTATACTCATGCATGCCACTCTATTCTTGTACAGCAAGCCATCAATGAATAATTCTCAGAGGAATTAGTTCATTAATCATTGAATCAATGAATCAGTGCTTATACTGACCCGTGACCTGAGAGACCTTATGCATTAACCTCAAGTCTGTGTCAAGGTGGGAGCAAGGATAGTTGGCTCTTCATCTAAGGAGGAGCCTGGAGAACTGTTCAGCACCCCTGCATGTCAAGTATCAGACAAAATGAGGAGACTGACTATGCACAAGCAGTAAAATAGAGATTTGCCCAAACAAACAAAAACACAAAACAACTCTGAGCAATGTACCTGGTTAAAAACCTGACATTGGCTGCTTGTCAGATTCAGCCAGAGTGAATCTGGTGGTCAGAGAAGGCCATAATCAGGTGCTGTCAGGGGAGAGATGGTTAAACACACAGTGGGGTATCCCTGATACAGGAGCACCAGGCTCCCTCACACTGGCCCATTCATCCTAGGGGCCTTTTGGCTTGGCAGGTAGTAAGCCTTGAGATAGACAAGTGCTACCCAGAGTCACCCCAAGCCTCTTTTATGAAGATGCCAAGTCAAGGTAAAAAGAATGGGACATATGTTCATTGAGCAACTCAACCCGCAGAACATGTTTTTCTGGTTTAAAATGGACACCTACCCTTGCAATCCAAGTTTTACAGGACGTTTGGCTTCATTTTCTTTGTCAAGGATAACCACACATCTGTTCTTTCTTTTCCCTTTCTTTGGATTTCAGAAAAATAAGATTAATTTGATTATTTATCCTGATTGTAAGAAGTTTTTTAAAATGTCATTGGACTATAAGAAAGAAAAATGTATGTCAAACAATGCAATTGAGTATATTTACACAGGCAAGGTCTTATGAAGGTCAACAGTGCACGTACGTCTTACTCATTCAGATAAAGTCATTCTCTCATTTTCCTTTGCTACTCAATAGTTAAAAGAAAGCTTTTTTAAATTGCCAGTTGTCTCATTTCTAAGAGTAATAGAGATCCTGAAATAACTGGATGAAATCTTTTTAAAAAATGTTTATAGAAATGAATTTTTCTATAGCTCAAATAGTGGGAAGTCAGGGTTGTGCTTCTGTTCTGGATTTTTCTTTAATTTGATTCCACCAATGCTGTTCCTCTCTGGCTCATCACTGTCCAAATGCATCACTTTATCTCTTTAGTATTGATTACTACAGCACTGTGCTATAAAGTCACATCAAATCGTATAGCTGCTTTTATGGTGGGATGAGACAGTCCATTTCAGAATGAAAAATCATGCTTCACCTTTCTTTTATTCAGAAACTTGGCCCATTCTGTTCTTTCCCTGGGAGTACAGCTTGCCCCCAGCAAGTCACCGTGCTCATTTCTGAAAAGGAAGTAGATCCACTTTTCTACCTATTCTTTCCCCCATAAAATACTTGCTGTCTTTATTCAAAATACAAAAGTGGGAAGCCGCTCTCTGAGTGCCACACAATGAGTCTTCAGGCAGTAGGTCTGCCAGTTGATTTTGTCCTCTATACCATTAAGCAATTGCTCAAGACAGGGTTTGTGGCAGGAAGGAGCTGATAAATCTGCTGGCTCCAGTAGCAGGTGCCTCCTTTCAGTACTCTTGGGCCTGGCTATAGACTTGGTCTGTGGTTGTAATTTTCAGCTCAAATAGTACAGGTGTATCAGCTGCCTATAGTCAGAGGATCTACCATGTAGTGAATGACCCTATACTTAATGGCTTAAAACAATAAACATTCACTTAATTCATAAGCCCCTAAATTGGCCAAGTTGTCATTTTCATCTTGCCTGGACACAATCATCTGTCTGAAGGTTGGATGGCCATCAGTATCTATTCCAAGAAACCTGGATTGGCCCACTTCTCCTCCCCACAACTGGTCCTTTCTCAAGTGGCTGGAGCAGACTGTCCTGTGTCCCAGACAGCCAAGCAGGTGGTTTTTGGGCTTCAGAAAAAAATACCTTTGCTTAGACCCATTGCCAGCATCCATCACTCCTGAGTCTGGGGTCAGAAGCAGAGATGGGGCTGGCCAGATAGCTCAGCATACTAAAGCACATGCTTAGGCAGAGCATAAGGGCCGGGGTTTGATCCCCAGTGTACTGTGCTGGCCCCACTCCTGAGGCACACTGAGATGGTGACAGACAGGGTATGGTGGCTCATGCCTATAATCCCAGCACTTGGGAGGCTGAAAACAGGAGAAACAGGGATGATGAGTAGGACCATTCCAAGCCCATAACATCAACATTCTCCATCCTGGAGACATCTTCTCCCATAGGTGGGCATAGCCAGGTTGTGGTCTCGGTGGCAGTCTTGGCATTACCCAGAGCAGTGGGCCCTTCTGCTCCATGGGCCTGTCTTATTGCCACCACACCCAATCAGCAATGACAGGGACTGTGGAAGTCACATCATCCAGGGGGTAGGGACAGGACTGGAGATGGGAACATGGGGTGGGCAGGCCAGTCTTCTATGTTTGCAAAAGGGAATCTCAGAGCTGGAGGCCAGGTCTCAGGTGTCCACTGTGTGGTCTGGAACTCACTCTCTGGCCAGAAGGAGTCCTAAGAAGGAGCCTCCTCAGTCTCTAGCCATCATTGTACCCTGGCACACTATTGTGGAACTTGGTGTGCACTGGGCTTATGGTGACATGAGCTAGTGAGCACTCCAGATTCAATGGACGCTCAGTGGGGAGGAGCTTGGCTGTCCAGAGCTGTGTGCCAGTCCTTGCCCCTGAGCCCACACCCCAAATGCACAGCAGGATCCCTAGAATCTCTATTATAGTGGAAGGAAATTCCTTGTGGATCCAACAATTATTCAATTTTAATTCTGATTCTGTTGATACTAGTCATATTACCTTGAGCTAATCATGTAGCCCTCTGAACCCCAGTTCCAAAGGGTTGTGGCAAGTCCTGTTTTATAGTCTCACTGTGATGGACAGATACACACACACACACACACACACACACTATATATATATATATATATATATATATATATATATAATATATCTGTATATGTAGCAGATAAAATACTAGTTACGTGTTGTCATAACTTTTTATAACTATGAACTCCAGGCACATAGTAGGATGAACAGTTTCTGGAAATTTACACCTATCTTTGAGTCTCTGTCTTTTTCTTTGACCAGTGGTGGGTCTTGAGCTGTCCCAAGGAAAACAGCTCCTCAGAACCGCAGAGCAGCCACTCTGCCCCAACTCTGCCCTCTCCGAGACCTCACAGCACATCACAGGGCTGCCTGGCCATCCATCCATAACGGGACAGTACCACCTCCCAGACCCCTGCAAGGCCAGCTTTCCCATCCAGGTGATGGTGGTGGACGTTAGCATAGCCACAGCAGCTAGGCTATGAAAACGCTTAGCATCACGCACTGGCCCCTGGCCAGAGCTAAGCCGACACAAGTTGGATAAGACTTGTTCCTCCACAGTGGCTTACTGAACACCAATTGGACCATCAGAGCCCAGCCACAGTCTGAGAAAACTGGGGCTGACACTTGAGCGCTATAGTTCACAGTGACTACATCAGCCTCCTGTCCCTCCTTCGTTCCTCCCTTCCGAGGACCCATTTCTAAGGCCCAGGGCCAGGCTCTGCGCTGCCTTCCCCAAGACAGAGAGACAAACTAAGCAAGCAAGAAGTGAGTGATGATAATACTACTGGAAGAAACTTTCACTTTGTTTAAATGACATTTGTGATCATGATTTACAACTTATGATGCAATTTGCAGCCAGGCGCCGTGTGATAGAAATGCCCCTGGGAAGCTTTGTTTTTGCCTATTGTATATGGCTTCACCCCATGTAAGTCTCTAAAAATTGATCTGCTTTAGTTGAAAACTCTGTAAAGTGTGGGTCTGGTTGTAACTCAGGAGAATTAAAGGTGGAGCTGAGGAGACTGGCTTATCACGTAATGTGATCAGCTCTTTGAGGTTAGGATAGGGAAGTTCTTTGTAAGGACCTGTCTCATGCAGCTCTTGTCTAGGAGCTTCCATGAGAATTTTGATCCACATCCCATAGAGCCTCTGAAGCTGCCACACCAGAGCCAGCAGAGCACCATCCTCCACCTGTGTTGCTTTCTCAGTTACAGCCTGACTTGGTTACTTTTCTCTCATTGCTGGGACAAAATACCCGACACCTAAAATTAGGGAAGGAAAGGTCTATTGAGCTCACAGTTAGTGGAGGTTTCAGTCCATACTCCCTTACTCAGCTGGCTGCAAGGTACACTGGCAGATGGCGGAGGGCAGCAGTTCATGGAGGTGGAAAACAACAAACAGCAAGAGCAAAAAGGGAGGAGAGGTGGCTGCAGTAGCTAGCAAGCCTCCCTCCCCTCCTTACACAGCATTCAGGCTATCCACCCCAGGAAAGGTATAGCACTCACACCCATAATCCCAGCACTGGATCATGAGTTAATCACAAACTCTAGAAACCTACCTCAATGACTGTGTGAGGTTTTGGAGGGACACCTAGACACAAACCATAGCGCAGCCCATGGAAATCCCAGCAGTGCCCACAAAGTGGGCTCCAGTCTCAGACGCAGCATCACCTGGTGCTTGTTGGAAAAACAGATCTTCAGTCCCCCTTCCAGGAAATGAGCTACTCAGGGGTAAGGGCCGGCTCCCAGGCATCTAAATTGTGACTACCACTGATCCTAGCATCAGGTCTTCTTTCTGAAGGAGAGAGTGTGCCGTTCTCGGGTCGCTGGATTCTCAGCTGCTTCCATTTAGGACCCGGGACCGAATGGTATGTGTCTTGTTGGTTTTCTGCAGAGATGCTTCCTCCCTGCACCATGGGGCTTTCCCTCAGTCTCATGATAGGAAGTCATTCCGAGTTGGCCCATAGCATAAGGATGATTGGGGAATTGGTAGCAGCTGATCAGGCAGCTTCATCTTCCCAGTCTTGGGGTGAGAACAAGATCAGCATCCCGTGCTGGTTTCACCCTGCTCTAGTCCATGCACCTAAATGAACAAGAGCCTGGGGAGATGGCTCAGTGGAATAAGCGCTTCTCTAAATGAACAAGAAGACAGACAAAACTCTTTGCTAACATTTCTCCAGGTCGGGGGATTTGTCTTATCCCCAGGGTGAGGGGCTTCATCAAGAATAGCAGGCTGGGGAGATAGCTCAGTGGTCTATGTGCCTGCCTGGCAAGCACAAAGACCTGAGTTCGATCCCTGATACTGCATGCTGTGCTGGCCCTGGAACCCTGTGTACACTGTGCCAGTCCCAGAACTGGGCATTGTGGTGCACGCCTGTAATCCCAGCGCTGGGGAAGCCGAGACAGGAAGATCACTCTGAATCTAAACTGTGTATCAAATAAACAAATAATTTTAAAAAGGAATAGAAGGGTTTCTATTATTTTACTGAGAGAAAATTACTAACTACAAGGAAGCTGCAGTTCAGTTCTGGGGTCTGGTTGTGCACCAGTCAGACATCATTGTATATGTTCATGAGTCCTAAAATGTGCCACACAGTCCTGTGTTCTTTTGTCTGTGTCATCCCATACACACCTCTGACAGACCTTGAGGAAGCGGGCAGAGATTGTATTTACTTTTCAGACAGTCGCAATAAAATAAAACAATGAGGAGCTCAATTTCACTATGTAAGTATGTTTGGGAGCAGGATTTGAGAGGAGAAATCAGAGCGAGGGTCATGAACCTCAGGGCCACGGCAGAAAGGAGCAGATGCATGGTTGTGTAGGGAACATTTCCAGTGTCCATCCGGGAGGATGCTGACCTCCCATCCTGATCTGGGCGAGTAACTCCACCTGTGGTGATGGCCAAGGCTTGTTCTGCTCCCAAGAGCCCCTTCATAGATCACTTCAGTGACATGATGGTAAGGAGAGGTGCTGTGGCACAGGCCAGTTTCTCCAGAAATTTTGACAGGCCCCACATGTCAGGCCTCAGATGAGCAATGCCCATCAGGTTTGTGCTTATAAACTTGGGCTTGGTCATAACAATCTGAACATAGCCTATCTGGGCAGAGCCCTCTCAGGCTGCCAGCCTCCCTTACCAAGGCTGAGAAAGGTTCTGAGTGTTACCCAGAAAGCCTAGCAACAGCCAGGGGCAGAGCCTGGTGCTGTCCAGTGTATGTCACTGTGTGCTGCCCTGTGTGAGTCTCTGAGAGGAGGTGAAGTCTCTGGAAGGAGCCTGGAAGAGGAGGCCTGAAAGTGCTCTATGCTGCCATTTTCCAACCCTGACACACAGGCTGGCTTCTGCTCTGATTGCTGTGTTGTGACTCTTGAGAACAACAAATCCCAGAACTCCCCTCCAGCCCCATTCACTCTTGGGAAATTCTCACCAGCAATCCTTCAACAACACTTTGTAAGGTGTCTACTGGGGTTGGAGGAGGACCTGAAAGCCAGTGCCTTTTATCTGCTCACCTGCATCTGCTAGGGTATGGCCATCTGCCTCTTCTACCTTTGTTCCAGCCGCACCTTTATGGAATAGTCTGTACTTCTGGTCAACCCCAGTACATATACTTTGATCCATATTTCTCTTGGTTGTAAGAGCCCCTCTGTCCCTTGGACACCAGACCTTTGATCTTGTTTATCTTACTGAAAGAGAGCACTTAGATTTATGGGAAGAGCAAACAAAAGGATCGTCCCTTCTACTTCACCCTTGTCTTGGGAAGCATTTCTGGGTGGCATGCCACAGCTTCCTGCATTGATTCCCTTATTTGGCATTCATTAGAGGGCATATTGTGGGCCCAGCCTGGCATTTTAAGGGTGTGTTTGGTGCAGTCCAAGAGATGGCGCTCCGAGTGTATATTTTACTGCAGGGAAAAGGATGTACCTAGTGCAGATTTGTAGGGACTGGGAGGTGTCTTTGACACACTTTCACACCTGGTAGCCATGGCACAGGTCAGAAAGATAGGAGTGTAGCTCCTTTGACCAGAAACCCTTATCTGAGGTGGTGTTGCAGAGAAAATCATTTTATGTTGTTCAAGTCTTTTTTTTTTCATTTATTTAAGTTATTCTAATTTATAGAATAAGCAACTGAAGACCAAAGATATATAGATGGCTTGTCCAGGATAATGTGGCTGTGGTTGTGGTGGTGTTATTTTTTCAGTACTGGGTACTCAACCCAGGGTCTAATCGCAGTACCTGGGGAGGCTGTTGTTCGAGTCTTTGAGGGAAGACTTTGTGTTCAATCTGTCTTTACTACCCCAAAATCAGTCTCATTCTAGTGTCACCGTTTGATGTGATATTTTACCCACAGACTCCTGGCTTTTGTTTCATCCACTCAGCTCTCCAGAGCTCAGCAAGTTTCCTCCCATGAGCACAATGGGCTAGATTAGGCCACATTTCCATTCCCCACCATGGACGCAAAGGATACACGGGGAGGCTGGAAGGTGGCTGGGGGAGCACGTTGACGTCACAGAGGCTTTTTTCCTGCTTCCAGACACATGTGGCTATTGTGTGGAAGATTTTTTTATTGTCCATAAATCTTAAGAGCCAAGCTACAATTGTCCTTGCTTGAAAGGGACGAACTCCTGACGAAATGCAATAGCTCTGGCGGTGTCACAAAGATCCAGAAGTGGAAAAGTCAGGAGGGAGCAGGATCAGGAGAGTATGGGGTCCATAAGATGGAAATCGCAGTCCTTTGCTGGGAGATGGGGGCTCCCCAAGGATCCTAAAATCCCAGGGGGGCAAGTGGAAGCACACTCACAGGCCATCTGGGAAGTCCATGGGGAGCCACACACCAAGTGCTGGGGATGGCCTGAGTCCTCGCCAGGGTCCCTGAGGAGGGTAGGGTGGGGAGCACTCAGGTGTTGGGCAGCAGAAGCCCTGCCAAGAAAATCTTTGTTTCTGCCTAGGTGATGGCCGTCTATTAAGCCCAACAAAACACACTGGCATTAGGACACCGACCTGCAAGGAGTCCCACCTCTCTCCTGTGTGGCACCCAGGCCCTGGAACCTGCACTGATTTGTAACTTGACTCCTTCCTAATCTGAATTCTTTCTCTGCCTCTTGGCATCTGAGGAGAATAGCTGACCACTAAAGACTGATGAACTGTTTTATCAGAGGGCAGACACTGCATACTATGAGTATTTACAATTCATTGTGATATTATGTCACACTGATACATAATCATTGCAACAAATATTATTATGAGGAACCAGTACATAATAAACACATCCAGTCTGCCTCTCTCATTGGATCCCCATGGTCTAAAAATAGACCCCTTAGAAATCAGAATTCCTTCCTGCTGTTATTTTGACCTCCTTTTGTCATTCCTGAGTTATGTGTCTGAGCGTTGTGTGCACAGACCTCTGTGGCTTCCTCAGGTTTCCCTGGAGATAGGGGCTTTGTATCTGCTATATCAGGGCTGGGTCTGAGGCTCCCTGATCTTCTAGTGTGAAATTCATTTCCTGAGACCTGAGTTATAAGCACATGCTCAGTATAATCTCTGAATGCTTAGGAAAGCGTTGTAATGAACCAAGTTGATTGGACTCTGAGTTGCAATAGATCTTGGAACAATAACAAAAAGGTTATTAACAGGCGCTTACCAATGGCAGGCACTCTCTGAACTGATTTATGCAACTCCATTGACCCTCACAGAAAGCCTATGAGATAAATGCTTTCATTAGTATCATCCCCGTTTATAGGGGAGAAATTGGGGTCAGGAAAGGTAAGTCATTTATGGGAGATCGTACAGTAGACTCAGTCAAAGCTAGGTTTTAACCCTTCACTCCACAGACACATTATAAAAAGAAAAAAATACAATAGTTCATGCTCCATGTTATGATTTGTATCTTGGTGTACCCCCAAAGCCTCATGTAGTCACTGGGGCTGGCTTATAGAGTTTGTGATTCATTCGCAAGCCAATACTGGGATAATAGTGTGAGTGCTACACCCGCCCTGGGACCGATAGCCTCTTCTGCCAGCAAGAAGGGCTGCCCTCTGCCACGTGACACTCTACCTTAGAGCCAGATGAGTATGGACTGAACCCTCCACAAACTGTGAGCTAAATAAACCTTTCCTTCCTTAATTTTTCAATGTGGGGTGTTTTGTCCCAGCAATGAGAAAAAAATAACAGAAACACTCTAGATTTGGGTGCTCATGATTTCCGTAAGTTCCATGCAGCAGAGAATGAAGAGAATTTGCTTGTGGTTTGTGAGTTCACCCAACTGAGGATATCAAAAGTAACCCAGGACATAGGCTATGCACACAGTATCAGGAGTAACAGAAATCATAACCTTGCTGAAGAGATAGGATGTTCATTGTCAAGTGGGGGTGCTCAATTCAAAACTACTTTACTTTGAATCAGGAGAGCTAACTGCTGAGGAGGAAGTCACTGATGTGAAGTCCAGCTGGCTGGGAACTGCTGGCCGTCAAGAGCAGACCGTGCAGAGAGGCACAGAGGCTGGAGGAGGCTGGGAGGTCTGTTAGTATGCACATGGCAGAAGGGGGGCTAGAGGGACTGCCCACTGGGGTCCTGAGCCCACAAGCCCAGGGTCCAGCTTTCCTGCTGCAGGAGCAGGGCAGAGCTGGATGGGAGGATGTCACTGCGAGACCTGGGTCTTCTCTTCTCTCCACCCCTGCGTCTTCCAGGTGACCAGCTCATTCTGGCCTGGGAGACCAGAAGATGAGCAAATGACATGTTTTCCTGAGCTACTGCCTGGAAGGACACGATGAACTCTTCCTCATCTCTGGCCACCATGACTTCAAAAATATAAGCCATACCGTTGGTATTAAAGTATTTCTGAACATATGGGGGAAAAGCAAGTAATATCCTGTGACAGATAATGTAAAAATTAAGTACTTGGTTCTATTTTTTGTTTTGTTTCTCTTTTGGTTATTTCTTCAGAGAAAACAGTTATGGAAACACCACAAGCTCAGCCTTCAGTTTCTGGCCTTAATAGATAGGTTCCCACTGAGAGGCCTCTGTCTCACCATGGGCCCCTAGCCGGTAAGTAGAAAAATGGTTTTGTTTTGTTGCACTTTTTATCTTTACGAAAAAATATATGAGAAAAATAGTAGTGGAGGAATCCAACAGAAATCAAATATGTCAGTTAAGGAAATGTTTGTGTTATTGTAAAATTCAAATTTTCAATTGCAAAATAGTCTGATGAAAAATTAAATGGCTTGAGTCCCACTTCACTAATATCCCCTGAAGCCAGCTTCTGGGCATCAAATCAGGTAGCTAGTGGATTTGACTCAACAGTGCTTAAGCAATCTGTGGACTTAGGAATTTTTTTAACATTGAAAAGCACAGGGCCAGCCAGATAGTTCAGTGTACTAAAGTGCCTGCTTAGGCAGAGTGCAGCAGCCAGGGTTCAATCCCCTGGTGTGCTGTGCCAGCCCTGTCCCTGAGGCACACTGAGACTGGGCATGGTGGTGTGTGCCTGTAATCCCAGTGTTTGGGAGACTGAAAACAGAAGAATAACTATGAGTCCAATTTACATAGTGAGACCTTGTAGATTCTGTATTGCATACATAAAAAATAAAAAGGATCAAAAGCACAGTATCTTTGAATAATAATAATTTAACTTCTTTTTCTATTCTTTTTCCTTTTATGTGTCTCTCCTGTCCAATTATTCTGCTTAATATTTCTAGAAATATATTGAAAAGGAGTGATTAGACATGCTTGTCCTGTTCCTGATTTTAGAGTGAAAGCTTTCAGTTTTTGTCCATTTAGTATGCTGTTGGCTGTTGGCTTGCCATAGACGGTGTTTATCAGGTTGAGGTGTAGACCATCTATTCCAATTTTCTGTAGGGTTATTATCATGAATGAGTGTTAGACTTTGTGAAAAGCTTTTTCTGCACCTATTGAGATAATTATGTGGTTTTTGTCTTTGACTCTTTTGATGTAGTATATTATGTTTATGTTGAAACATTCCTGCATCCATGGGATGAATCCTTGGTCATGTTGTGTAATATTCTTGATGACTTATTGTATTGTTTGCTAGTATTTTATTGAGGATTTTTGCATCCATGTTCATTACAGAAATTGGCCTGTGGTTCTTTTTTCTTTTTCTTTTCTTTTGGTTGCGTCTTTCTCTGGCTTTGGTATCAGTATAATGTTTGCCTCCAGGAATGAGTTAGGGAGAACTGCTTCCCATTCAATTTCATTGAAGAGCTTGAGAACTATTTGGCATTAAATCTTCTCTAAATTGCTTGTAGAATTCACAATTCAGTGAATCCATCAGGACTTCAGCTTTTCATTGTTGGTAAGTTTTTAATTATGCTTTCAATTTTATTAACTGGCATTGTTATTCAGAATTTTTGTATCTTCTGGATTCAGTATTGATCATTCATATGTATCTAGGAATCTATCCATTTCTTTGGTGATTTCTCTCCTATAAAAATAAAGACTTTCACAAAAAGTATTGATGATTTTGACCCGGCTATCCCCCTTCTAGGTATTTTTCCAGAAGAATTAGAAACTTCATACCACAATGACATATGTGCACCTATGTTTATAGAAGTACAATTTGTAATAACTAAATCTTGGGAACAACCCAAGTATCTGTCAACTTAGTAATGAATTAAAAACTATGTGATATGTTTATACAATGGAGTACTGCTCTGCTAAAAAGAAAAACTTAAGGTTTGTCTAGCCAAATGGATGCATCTAGAGACCATCCTCATAAGTGAAATAAATCGGACACATATGTGTGCACATCACATTGTCTCCCTAGTATAAGAATCTGAAAAAGTAAAGAAAAATCTTAAAGGCACCCTCAATACTGTGAAAGGGAAAGACACAGTTAAAAGGGAAGGAACAACTGGAAGGGAGCAAAAGAGAAAAGAAGGAAGGGGGGAATATGCATGTATAGATAAGATAGCTAAGATGATTGTACTACTAATTTCTATTAGTTCATCAAAAGTAACACTTTCTTTATTGTTTGATTAATTTTTCATATCTCTACCTAGTAATCTGAGTAACTACTCTTTTTTAAAATTTTATATATTTGGTACAGGGTCTCACTACACAGCTCAGACTCATAGTGAGTCTCCTGTTTACAGCCTCCCCAGCGCTGGGATTACAAGTGTGTGCCACCACACCTGGATTCAGTCGCTGGCTCAGCACACCTGGTGGTGGGGCTTGCATGACATGAGGGACCAGGGATCGAACCCTAGTCTCTGTGCTTGCCTAAGCAGGCTCTTAGTCTGATGAGCTATCTCACCAGCCCCTGAGCAACTTCTTTGAAGATAACAGTACACCATATAATAGCAATTGTATATTTTCTATCATCTTGTTTTGAAGGTCTATATCATTTTTTTTATTTTGTTTTTACAAAAAGCATAATATAAGAGCCAGTGAGATAGCTCAGTGGAGTAAGCTCTTGCTTAGGCAAGTGCAGGGACCAGGTTCAATCGTCAGCACCACACCACACACCAGCCCCACCACTGGGTGCGCTGACCCAGCCACAGATCTGGGCATGGTGGCACACATCTGCAATCCCAGTGCTGGGGAGGCTGGAAACAGGAGGATCTCTACAAGTCCCAGGCATTTATTGAGTCCCTGTACAAAATACATAAAAGCATGGCATAACATTATCACACAATGAAGAGTGGCTTAGAGTTGCATGTCTCTTTCTGAAGCAGAGACAGATCACCTGTGTCCCTGGCCCCTGATTAGATTCAGTCTGACATATGGGCAGATGTTTGGGGACAAAAGGCCAAGCTTTGTCTGAACATTTGACAATATTACAAAATGTTATAATTTTCGTGTCTTGTTTTGACTAATCTTATTAATTGAGCTGAGAGAGAGAGAGAGAGAGAGAGAGAGAGAGAGAGAGAGAGAGAGAGAGAATAGCATTCCTGAGTATGTCTCTGTTAGCCGGATGAAGAGAACTCAGAGAAGGGATCAGGTCCAGGTCAGTATTCCAGTTTTGTCCACTGGAGTCAAGATGTTCCTTAAACTCTCTGATTTTCTTTATTTGAAAAGTAAAATCATTTTAACGGTTGAAAGTCAACTATCAAATGTTAGACAAATGTAGAGCTCTCCTCCATGGCTGCCGTGTGAACTGTCAACTCTTGCTTCCATGGCTTTCACCCCACCTCACACCACCAAAGGCTAGAGCCTCCCTTGTCTGACAGGTGATGCAGCAGGCATGGAAAGAATAGACAAGGTGAGGGCAGGCTGTCCACCAGAAGGGGCCTTGACATCACTACCAGAGCTGATTTTCTGAGCATCCACCCACCAACAGATAGAGTCCTCGCATTAATCTATTACCTGGTGAGCAATGGCCAGAGGCCCTCACAAGACCTAGAAGAGAACAGATGGCTAAGATAGGTTTTCACCCCTTGGACCAGTAATTGGAAACTTCCTTTTAATAAACTTTCATCCACCCTTAACACTCACTTCTTAACTATCTCTCCTCCTAACTCTCAGAAGTCATCCCATCCATGATCACTTAAATTTCCACCAAAGTGATTCACTCAGTGCATGGAATTTAGCCATTCTTTTGACCTTTCCTGCTTTCCCTGCTTCCTTCACTGTTCATGGCTGGGAACTACATGTCACTTAGAGTCACAATGTCAAATGCTTTGTTCCTGGATGTCTTCTACTATCTGTACAGCTCACTCCTCTGACCGTATCCTTCTGCAGAAGTCCTCTGACCGTATCACTTCTGCAGAAGTGATCCTGATGCCCCACTCTTCATTTCATCCTCGCCTCCTTTCAGCCCATGGATCACTCATTCATTTCTATGAAAAAGTCACCTCTTCATTTCCTCTTTTTGGCAAAACCACCAACTTGCCAAGCCCAACTTTCCACTACACCCTGTCACACATCTCAGTTGGATGTGCATAAGAGATATTGATCTTTTCTGAGTGTCTTCACTTCAAACCTAGAACCTAGCCCATGAGTGGCCTGGCTGCCTCCAAAAACCTCATTTCAACTCCTAGCTGGATCTCCTACTTTTGGTTCAGATGACCCTGTCCTTTCAAAGCACAGGCCACTGCCTGGGTGGCCTTAAGATTCTCCCCTGCTTCGCTGTCACATCCACTTCATCAGCACATGCTCTCAGCAGCACCTACCAGAGGCCACAATTTTTACTACTCTCCTCCCTTTAGCCCTTAGCTCTCTCCTGCACTAATACAGGCTCATTCTTTCCTACTCCTTGCCTTCCTGACTTCTATCTGTCCTCACACTGAGGGGCCTGTCTGCTGGGCACACCAACATCTGCATCCTGCGCAGATCAGAGCCCTTCAGTGCTGCCTGTCAACCTCAGAATGACAGTGCTAAGATGTTCGTGTTAGCTAGCAGGTTTCGCTCAATTTGCCATTGTCTCTTTCTGATCCCCAACTGGATTATGTAGGGAAACTCAGTCCTGGTCACCACGCCTCCTTGCTGTCCCTGTAGGTTGCCAGAAACATTCTCACCTGGGACTGAGCCCTTGCTGAGCCTTCTGCCAAGAACAATCATCCCACAAACATACATGTGGCTCACCCCTATTTCTCACCTGTCTCATTTTCCCTATAGTAGTTTTCATTTGATTCAATAAAACTTTATTTTTGCTTACTGACTTTACACTAGAATGTAAATTGCAAACTATTAAGGCAGATATTTCTGTGATTTTCTAGTTTTAAAACATTAAGCATTTATTACTGACCATGAGTCTACAGTTTTGTACATGCATCTGCAACCTAAGGCAGGCTCCAGTGTTATTGGCTGGATATCACCATGGCTCAGAAGGCAATAATCGCCAATATCTTGCCTTCCGGATGTATTTTCAGCACCGTGGACAGCACCAAGCGGAGCCCCCTGTGCTCCCTGAAATTCAGCAAATGAAGGAACTTTGGTTCTGATCCCTAGCTGTAGGAAGAATTTTCTTTTCGTTGTAACCTGATTTTGCAGTATTCCTAAAATTCTGGCCGGGTAACTTCCACTTACCATCTTATCATTTAATGATACAGAAATCAAAGAAGCCTGCAGCACTTGAGACTCACTTCTCTGCCTTTCTCTCCTGTGCTTTGCAGAAAATAATGATTATGTTCACTACATCAATTTGAGCCTTAAAGTCACAGGGTGACCCAAAGAGCACTTGCTTTATAATTTAGAATTCCTTCACCTAACATTTGAACTTATTTTTATGGCAGAGTATCTGAAGAGATTTTTTTTCTTTTCTGAGTTTGAAAAGAAATTTAGGGTTATTTTCAAAGTCACTGTATTAAAATAGAAGCTGAAAGTGCTTTGAAGTGATGCCAAAAGCAGTGAATTTTCCATTTATTGAAGCTTTTTTCCAGAACAAGCCAATATCGCCTCTTCTCTTTGCCATGCTATGGGATAAAAGTCCTCTTTCCAAATTTGTTTATCTCAGACCACAGGAGCTTACAGTGCAGCGTCAGACAGGAAGCCCTTCACCTGGACGTGCGTCAGCACAGAACTGAGGAGGACCGCCAGCAAGCGAAATGGGCTCCACTGAGATGTAGCCGCTGACCTGTTACACTTTGTTTATCCCAGAAATCTCTGGAATAAGGGGCGGGAGAGAGATTGAAAACCACCATCTTTCTTTTCCCCTTGAATTCCAGCCTCCATATTGCCGGAACTCTATTCTCCCCTGTTATTTGGACTCACTGAAGATTGCTCTGGGACCGGGGATGAATTACTTCCTTGTGTTCTTCTCCATATAATTAGTCCACAATAGGATATGTACTGTGCTGCTGAGCCCTCATATTTGACAATCTTTATGTTCTCTGAACTGCTGTCTCTGCCTCCTACTAATATCAAGATTTTCGTGAGTGGGAATTCGGTGAAGGTCAAGAGGAGAGCAGGGGATGGAGAGCCCCGGGAAGACTCATCAGCCGGATCCTAAAAAAATGCAAATTGGCCCACAATCCTACTAGTGTTAAATGACACATTTAAAACAAAAATGAGATAAAACATACTGTGGGGCTTATGATCCTCCAGTGCAGATGGATTCTAAAGTCACTCAAGTTCAGTTGGAGTGTAAGGCTCATGTCTCCCACTGGTAAAAATGCTCCTATGTGGCTTTCCATTTCCATGATTTCCGTGTTCCAAAAAGAACTGTATGCAGCCTCACGTGTCCCTGAAGCAAGTCCTACAGTTCCCTGTGAGGAATGTGGCGCTTCCACCCATAAGGGTCTTGTTGATGCCAGGAGCTACCCTTGCTATCAGCTTGGTGTTACAATCTTCAATAATGATTATGAAAGATAACAACACTATCACGCTGCTGCCACGTAGTAACTTTTAGAGAAACCGCAGTTGTTCACGTCTTGATAAGAGGATGCCAGAGAATGACCCAGAATCACACATGCAGCTCATTAAAATCACAAGGTTTAACGTGGAATCTTGGTACCTTTGAAGTATAATCAGCTCTTTCTCCTTTGAGCCTCAAAATGTCTATTACAGTAAAGGAATATGGCATCTTTTATTGTGTTGAGCTATAGAGTACACAGGAGCCATTTTCTTTATTACTTATGTGCCAGTCATTTCAAAACAAGTCAACCATTGCTATCGTTTCCTATTATTTTGCAAGAATAGTCCTGATTTTATCCTCCAGCTCTGCCAACAGCTCTGGCTGCTCACAAATGATGATGTAGTTGAGGAAATGTGAGAGCATGCCTTGACACAAGAATCTGACACAACTGTTAGTTGTTGCATAGAGATATAGGGGACAGGGACCAAAATATGCTCACATGAAACCATACTTTAACAACAGAAATCAATGGGAAAGATGGCACTTTCTACAGTAGCTTTAAAAATCAACTTCAGCAGGTTTTCAGTGGGAAAATACATATACTCAGCACAACTTTTTCATCTTTCCCATTAACATGAAGTGTTTGATGATTTTCTGTTTCCACAGCTCACAGTCAAACATACCTGAGCTCTGAGACATGTTTGCCCTGCCCCCAAGCCATAGGGTGGCAGGATTTCTCCCCCCATATCTTAAGCTCAGCATTCAATTCTCCTGACTACAGGTTCCCCAACTCTGTCACTTAGTTTCTGCAGCATAAAATGTTCCACTGCTAAGGATGTCACAAGAAAGACAGAACAAGGCAGATGCACAGGAAAGGTGGCTGGTTCTCTCAGTGCTCCTTGTTAACGTGTCTTCCTTCACTTGTCATCAGTCACCTGTGACTGCAGCAGGAAAACAAAAGATGATGCCCTTTACAACAGAATCTCATTAGCCAGCCTCCTGTCCTCTTGCCCGAGTACACATCTGACACCAAAGTGTTGCGAACTCTGCCCAAAGAGAAGGCTGTGCTGAAAAAGACAGTCTCTTCCCCCTGCAAAGAAGTGAAACATCTAGTAAGTCTGCATACGCACCACAAGGGGGCCTCAAACTTGAGGATTCTCCTCATTTGCATTCTCTGTCACAGAAATTAGGATTTAGCAGAATACAATGGTGTAGTCCGTTTCCTCTAGGCAATTACAAGCAAATAAAATGAGGAGTGCCCCCCTTAATTTCAGAGGTAATTTATCTGAGTCACGTGACTAAGTTCCCATTGGAAGCCACCAAGGCACTGAGCGCCCCTGGGCCAGCTGAGCGCAGCGGTTTTCCTGGCTGGAGCACAGAGGCTTCCTGCTCTGCAGCTACAGAGCGGTGCCTGCTGTCTCAGCAATTTCCCTTCTCAGAGGCAGTTGATTAATCCTTCACATGGTCTGCACACGGAGAAGATTTTCTTTTGAAACTGAGAAGGAAAAGCACCTGGTGAAATTCCCCAAAGCACATAATGTCCTTTCTGTTAAATAGTGATTGCAGGATCAGTGCTCAAGAAACTTGTCAACATACCACAATGACAGAAGTGCTACTGTACCTGCTTCAAAATAGTCCAGGCTAATCCACGGTTTTCCTGAATGTTATCCCAGAAGCTGTTCCAGGAGCAACTACCAGTATTATTGTCTTTCTGCTGTTCCCACCATGCTGTGGGCTCACACCTATGTGCTTGTATGACTGTGGGTGTATATGTATGAGCATGCATAGGTGATCCTTCTGCATGTGTTTTGCACACCTGTGCATGTGTGTGTATCTTGGTGTACAGATGTATATGTATGTATCATCATGTATATGTGCATGTGTGTCTGTGTATGTGTTTTGAGTGCTCATATATTTGCATATGTATATGCACATAAACATGCATATATGTGTTTCATGGAGGAGAAGGCTAAATATTTTGAGGGTCATGAGGAAAAACTCAAAGTTCCATGAAGACAAGGGCTGCAGTTTGTGTGCCAAGTCATCTCAGGCTCACGTGTATGAGAGCCTCCGGTAAATGGTTGAGAAATGAATGAATAGTAGAGACACAGGTGACAGAGTCATAAGCTGAACCAGAGTAAGATCCTCATTCCCAGAAGTCTGCTGAGGCTTCTACTCACTTGGAACTTGTGCAGCAGAGAGAGACCCATTCCCACCCTGCAGATTCCACACACTGCTATCTGGATGTCTCATGTCAGAGTTGACTACAAATTGAGGCAAAGTCCATGAAAATCCAGCTCTTTTCCGGTCTCGCATATTGGTGGGAAGAAAGTCAAAAAGAAATTGGAAATGAATGATGTGAGACATTAAAAGATTGAGCCAAAATCCACTTCAGCAGAAGTGTCTAATTCAAATTAAATTCCAGCCGCAGTGCACTATGTGTGGCCCCATTTAAAACAAGCTTAACATCAAGTACATTAACTTACATCAGCAGTAAATTAATGAGTAGCCATTTGCATGGTAATATTTCTTCTCTTTTAGAACTTTCATTCATTCATTCATTCCACCAACATTCCTGGACACTGCCGGCTGTGTGACAATTAAAATGGAGGCAGCACCTGCCCTTGCAGATCTCAAGCTAGAGAGGAAGAGAGAAAGAGGTACCCGAGCATCGCTGTGTCACAGTAGGATGAGTCCCCTACAGAAGCTGTGTTAAATTAATGGCAGGGGACCAAAAAGACTTAGCACAGTGGCCAGGTTTGGGGAAAGGGAAAAGGACATGGTCTGGCAGGATTATCAGTCAGGATGCATGAGGTTTTGGCACAGTAACAAGAACTTCCCAGGGTCCAAGACTTCAGGGGCAGGGTTGAATTTCATGCTTCTGCATGGACTCAGAGACTAGTCCAGTACAACTATACCATGTGCAGCTGCACAGCCAGAGCAGAGGTGGACCTCTGGGACAGAGGTGGGCTTGTGGAAGCTTCAGGAGTTGTTCAGCTTTGCCTGACATGATGTCTTCAGCCTAGAGGAAGATGTTCTGTTAGTGATGACAGGATGGGCTTAGCCCTGAGGCGCAGTACATCTACGTCCAGCCTGCTGGATTTAACATGAATCCTAACTCTGAGCATCCTAGAAAGGGTGGTCCTTCCACTTAATGGAAAGGAGAAAACAGTGAGAATTGGTCAGTAGTGGTCATGCCTGTTTCAGCCAGGTGGCTCCTTATCGGGAGAGGCCAGGTTGCAAGACCATGGGCAGATCCTTGACATGAGGTGATCTGGAAAATCTTTTGGTCGAGAGAGGCAGGTGTTTCTGAAGCTGAGGAGCCCAGCATTTCCTGTAGGCTCCACCAGCCACCCAAGGAACCTCTGTGCTATGTGAGTGTGAGATCAACTGAGACAGCACGGCCATGCCTGGTGAGATCAGCCAGTGTTCAATCTCTAGGGGTGAAAGATGCATCTCTCAAGAATTAAGGTTCATACACTGGAGAGGATGAAACACTATATGTAGAGAATATTCTGATTTCTTTATCTAATTTTTTCATTTAATAATATTTGAACAAAAATCAATTCAACTGGAAGCTGTAACCTTTCCCTCAAGACCATAGCTGTCATTCAGCCTTGCCTGGGGAAGAGGATCTTTTCTATTCAGAGCCCCAATTCCTGGTGGGTAAGGAGCAGTGAATTGTACTGGGAAGCAGGCGGCTGCCCTGGAGCCCTACAAAGAAATGAAGATGGTGAAACCACAGGGACACAGAGCAGAAAACAAGTGGCCTCTTGATGGATACTAGCTAAGCATCACCATTCAAAGATCCTCACCACTGCTAATTTTCTGGCAGTTGAAGCCCTAGGCAGTGGCGCTGAGAGTTTTAACGGTGATATTTGTTCTCAATTAATTTTTTTTGCCACATGAACCAACTGAGTCTCATTAAAATTAGGCTTTAATTGGTGCCAATTTGTACTGGACACATAATAAGGATTTAGAGATTGTGTACTTATGCCTTGGTCTTCCAAGGAAAGGGAGTTTTGCTTATGTATTCATTCACTCAAAATATTTGTTTACAGCGTCAGGCACTCTAAGCTCCAGACAGGAAGGCATGGTGAACACTGCACACCTTGGCGGCGGCCAGTCTCAGCCTCTCCTAGTGAGGGACACAGCCAACATGATGACCAGGTATGGCCTTTTCTGTGCACTTGGACTCCTGCTCCACATCTGTGGAGCCCATCTTGGTCCTCTGCTCTCATGGAGCCCATGGTTCTTCTTTCCAACCAACCTCCAGACACTTCCTGTGACCTCACTATAGGGTCTTCTTCAGCCCAAGGATGGCCTCTCGATGCTTTTCAGATTCATCCACCTGTGCCCCCTCTTCTCTGAGAGACTCCAACCAAAATTATTCTGGCCCTGGCTCCCTGTCACACAAACTCTGGACTCTGTCAAGTTCTTGTTCCATGGACAGCACCTCCCAGCCAACATGCCCAAAGCTCACTGTCATCTTCCCTGGCCCATACAAGTCTGTCCCCTCTGAATCCTATGTAGATCTAGGTGCCCTGGACTCTTGAATGTCTACTACAAACACAAAAGTACTGTCCAGTACCTGAGTACCTTCATGCTGAGGATTGTCCTGATCACCAATTATTTTGTCCTCCAGTACCACATCTTCCATCTTTATCTTGCTTCTAGTGCATCTAGGAAAGAGAAAACGAGCAAATTGCTCACACTTCCCTGCTTTGAGGCTTGCCCTCCCATTTGCATGATGCTTTCTGCTTTGTGACTTCTAGACTCAGGTCAGTTCTGTAAAACAGATGCTTGCCATGTAACTTCATAGCTTGTCAGTGGATAATGCCTTCCCGGGGTCTTTTGCTATTACACAACCCACCTGCATGCAACTGTGAGCTTGCCTTTTTGCAAGCCTTGTGTTCTCTCTCGGTTGTTCACTCGTTTAACCCGTGCTTTGCAGCTCAGATGCACTTCTCTGGTGATGCCAGTCTGCATTTCTCCAACCGAGATGGCTAATCCACTACTTACACCTTGGGACACCAGGAAGCACTCTCATGGTCCATATTGTGACTTATCCACTTCTTGTATTTCCTAATCCAGAATTTCTTAGAGCACAGTATGTATCTCAGTAAGAGCTAAACTTGAGATGCGGTGGTACTTGGCACACATGAAGCATGAGAGAATGTGTGAGCACTTGGCACCCGCGAGCCTGTGTAAGGAAAAACAATTTCCAAAAGATCTCCACACAAACGTGCTCTGTCCACCAGCCATTCGCACTCCTGTCTCTCCTTCCTCTTAGCACCTAAATTATTAAAGTGGCATTCTTTCTTTAGCACTCAAATATTCTATTACAATCCCAAAGGATTAAAAACAAAAAAAGACCCAGATTCCAAAAAACAAGCAGAATTGGCTTTGGATCATGGCTCTGTCTTTCACAGGGACAGTGACTTTGGCCAGGTTTCCTAACAAATAAAGACCCCAGGTTCCTTCCTCTGTCCTGAGAATCCTAGCAATGCCTGTAATAAAAGGATACTCGGTGTAGCATCTGTGAATAACAGAGGCTCCTTTCAATTTCCCGTGATCAACATGACTCTGCATTCACTCTGTCCACACATATTACTGATTCGCCTCTTTAATGCTGGGTTCATGCCACATTTGGACCATGCTCCAGCTCCTGAGAATTCCTGCAGGAATTTTGCAGTCTGTCATCAAACCTCATTCCCTATCCACATGGATCTGTGAGCCATGCCCCAATTCTTAAAATCTACTGGGGTGCGTTCTTAGTTATGCTGCTGCCTAAAAAAGCTGTCTTCCTCCTGAAGCTTTGAAACTGCAGACAGTGAATGACAATTTCATGACTGTCATTTTAAACAGGTCCCAAACCTCAACCATCCACCCACTGGTGACAGAGCCTGCATGGATAAGCTGTCCCTAATTACTAACACATCCTGTACCGTTGCAGGTGAGGCTAAGTGCCAGGCTGTGACCGCTGCTGTTTCTACCAGTCTTGGGGCTCCAGGACTTTCCCTTCTACACCCTGCAGAAGTGGAAAGACAAATATTTTCTTTACAAAGTTGAACTGAATTTTTAAGTCACACTATTTGGCAGCTTCATGTTCTCAAGCTGTTCAGTGCTTTCTTGGCTGCGTTTTTGACATGTAAATTAAACTAACGTTTCTGCTTCAGCTATTTTTTAGTGGCCCACAAAGTGACTGCTTTATGAAAGTTAGTCCTGCACCAGAACTTAAAGTGTCTTAAACATTTTATTCTTTGGTTGCAGGAATAATAATTTTTCCAAAGAAGCTACCTCATTTACCAGATAACATTTTCTCTCCCTCTAGCAATTAGCTAAGTATTACTGTCCTATATTTTAAAACAGTGGCTCTGAAGGCAGCTTGCTTCTTGGCTGAGCTAGATGTGCTTGTGTGAGAGAAAGACGCTGAATATGAAAAGTAGACATTACTTGTGTTTGAGATTGGAATGTCCTAGAGCATGTTCTTCAGTGAGAAAGCACAGGTCCCCAATGTCATTAGACGGCCATCAGGCAACCTCGACAGCAGCGAAATGTCCAATTATAGCAAATAAACCAGGTCATCTGCTTCGCCAGGTAATTGTGACATGTGAAAAATAAAATCTAACTTCTTTTAAAAATAGCATTAAATAGAGGCAGGGATGCAGAACTGTGAGATTTTGGAATTAGATGCAGTGGTTTCCAAATTAGCTGTAATACTTCATTAAATGAGTTCACTTCTGAGCCTTAATTTCTTCATTGATAAAATTCTCATAGAATTAGATTAAATTTAAAGTTGTTTATGCATTTTATAATCTGTTGCATTGATTCTTGTTTTTTTTCCTCCCAGTAGAATGCAGTTTTAGCACAGTATCTTTGTAGTATAATTTTATTTGTTAGATGGCATTGCACCTGCCTTGCCTTTGTTGCCAGAATTGTTTATGCTATTCCAGCTCTCTTCAGGTTCCAAATGAATTTTAGGATTGTTTATTCTAATGCTATGAGGTACGCTATTGGAATTTGGATAGGGGTTGCAGTAAATCTGTATAACAATTTTGGGAGTTTGGCCATTTTCACTATGTTGGTTCTCATCTTTCAAAAAGGGCCCAAACACCTTCAATAGAAGAAAGGTAGCCTCTTTAATAAATGGTGCTGGAAAAACTGGCTTTCCACATGTGAAAGATTTAAACTAAGCCTATATCTCTCACCATGCATGAAACTAAAATCCATATGGATTAAAGATCTAAATATTAAAACAGAAACACTAAACCACCTGGAAGAGAGAACAGGTAACAGTCTTGACATAAGTATAGGCAAAGACTTTATGAAAGAAATCCCCATTGCAAGGTAAATATTACAAAGAATCAACAACTGGGATCTCATCTTGTTAGAAAACTTTTGAAAAGCATACAAAATCATCAGTAAAGTAAAGCAACAACCCATGGTATGGAAAAAATTTTCAGCTATTCTTCAGACAAAGGAATAATATCTGGAATATTTGAAGATTTTTTTTTAAATCATACCTCCCAAATTTAAAGACCCAGTCCATAAAATAAATGAGCATCTTAAATGAATACTCTTTTCAGATGAAGAAGTACAAGCAGCAAATAAATATATACAAAAACCTTCAACATCACTGGTTAAAGAGATGCAAATTAAAACAGTAATGCTGAGATTCAGTCTCACACCTAAAAGAATAGCTATTATGAAGAAATCAGCGAATAGCAAATGCTGGCAGCCCATGGGAGAAAAAGGAGCACTTCTCTGCTTGCTGAGAGTCTAGACAGGTGCAACCACTGTGAAAATCTGTGTGGAGAGTCCTTAAACAACTAAGACTTGAGGTCCCCCTGCACCCAGATGTTCCCCTTCTTGAGATCTTCCCAAAAGAATTCAACGCATCATACCTCAGCAATACGGGCACACTCACATTTATAGAAACACAGATTATAATAGCTAAATCTTGGAAACAAGCCAAATGCCTATCAACTGATGAACAGATAAAAATGATGTGTGTTTCATACAATGGAATACGATTCAATTATAGGGAATAATCTTGAGACATTTCTAGGTAAATGGACGCTTCTCGAGACCACACTTTTACATGAAATGAATTGGGCACACATGTAAAAATCACATTGTTTCTCTGGTGTGAGAAAGTGAAAGTTTAATTGAGGAGCAAAATGTATAATAAACATTGTAGAATAGGAAGAAAATGTTCAAATGGTAAGCGGAATGAGGGAGGGGGAAATGAAGGGAAAGAAAAAATGAAAAAAGAAAGAAAAGTGGAAACAAATCTTTTGTAAATAGGAAGAGGGGTTTCAAGGAAGGGGAATAGGAAAAAAGAAGCAAGATATATCATTTACCATACAAATTCACCATGATGAATGTGATCAATGTGTATATCTAAAATGTACCAATAAACTTAAATAATTTGAAAAACAGCAGAAGAAAAATTAAGTTAATTTGTTTATATGAAATATGTTGAGCAAGTTAACACATTCTCTTCTCTTACCATTTCTAATTATATTTTTAATCACTGTGAATAGAAATCTAAACATGAGGGAGTTGGGTACTGAGCCAGACGTGCCTGCCTACCTTCTTTCATTCTCCACTGCACTTTGCAGATTAACCTACTGACATAATGATCAAGCATAAATTTTCCCTCCAACTTTTTCCCTTGCAATATTCATAAGGACGGGATAATCACACCACAGCATTAGGGTTTCCAAATTTATTTTTGCTTCACACATTCACAGAGGCACATGTTTCTGCTAAAAAGTATTTGACATCATTAAATTTGAATAAATGGTACCTATCTGCAAAGAAGAAGGTGTATGCATGACTAACTTCTATTTTCTCCTTGGAACATTTAGTTTTAAATATTTTTTTCTGAAAGCTAAGTCATCAGTTCCTAAAGCATAGATTGAGTTTTGAGAGCATATTCTAAAATCATGTGATACTATAAAGCTAAGTACCAGGAGGTAAGCAGGTGCCACTACCTGAAGTCCTTGTCCTTGCCCTATTTCACAATGAAGACCAACATCATATTCGCCATCTGTTTAGATTTACCTTTGACACATGTAGGTTCTCTCTTTCTGTAACTTTCTCTAATTAATTTAAAACAGGTACTGATTTAAGAAAAGGAAGACAATGTTGTTTCGCTGATATTAGTTTATTTTAAATGAATAGAAAATAGTTGATAAATACTTAACATAGTAATAAAAGATCAGTAAAATATATCTCTCCCCAGGTAGCTGGTTATGCTTCTCAAGAGCCATCATAATTAAATTTTTTCAGTGTTAGCAATGAGCTATTTCAGTATATAAAAGAGTGTACATTCAAACAAATATACAGATTTTTCTACCAAAAAGGAATGCTTTAGCATTCTTATCCTCAACAGACCATGGGAGTCAGTGGATGCCTCCTAAGCCCCTAGACCTTCATAATGTAAAACATCCTTAATCTCATTCACATTCTTTGAATTATAGCCTAATATTTTCTCATTATTCTATTGGGATATTTCCATTCTCTTCTTCTTTGACATTCTATATGAGCATATTATTAGGTAGTCCAAATGTTCAGTATAGTGCACAAATAAAAAAATCTATATCCTGAAATGTCACAAATTATACAAATCTATGAGGTCAGCAGTCAGACTGAGGAACAGTCCCAACAATGCTAGCAAAATATCCTGGAGTCTACTCTAAGTCAGTACACTATGCCTCTCCCCAGAGAAGCTGTACCTTCACGGTGACAGTGTTGGAGACTATCTAGATTTGTTTCTAACAGTCAGAACTAGGTCTGTGACAGTAGATGTAGTTATTCATGCCACTGGATGTAGTTTCTATTCACCCAGGTACATTCTGCTCACTGATCTACTGAAATCCTTCCACTATTTATAGCACCCATGTTACTCTTGATCCATATATTATGGCTTTCTTGACAAAGATTTAATATAAAATGTATATATGATTATATAGGATTTTGGGGGTTTTGTTTATTTATTTTTTATTTTCTGTATTTAGGGCAGGATCTATATGGTCTCACTAAGTGATTCTCCTGTTTGCAGCCTCCCAAGTACTGGGATTACAGGCACGTGCCACCACGCCTCATCTCAATCTCTGTCTCAGCGCGCCCCAGGGAAGGGGCCGGCATAGCACGCTAGGGCTCGAACTCCAGTCGTTGCGCTGTACAGGATTTAAGCAGTAGGCCTACAAGATCAAAGTTGAGCGAGTCCCAGGGGTTACTTGCCAGATCAAAAAGAATCCGAATGGCCATTCTCAGGCTGCAGACCCAGAGAACCCAGTAGCCATCAATGGTTGAAAGCCTGGAAATTCTCTGCAAAGATATCAGTGCAAATTTGTGCTAGCTGAAAAGTCTGCACTAAAAGACTAAAGGACTGTGTCTTACGGCCTTGGTGAAGACCGGAGATCCTTCCAAAAGAAGGGGGACACTTCCTTGTTTTTCCTTTCCTACTATGCCCAAGCCACAAGCCTGTGGTAATAGCTGGCTTGAATGAGACCTCCAATCCTAGATTGTAAAGAATCTTCATGCTGATTTCCATAATGATTGTACCAGCCTGCACATCCACCAACAGTGGAAAAGACTTCCTTTTCCCCTATAGTCTCTCCAACATTTATTATTGGTTGACTTCATGATGTCAGCCATTCTTTCTGGTGTAAGATGGTATCTCAGCATTGTTTTAATTTGCATCTCTTAAAGGACCAATGATGTTGAACATTTTCTTCATATATTTATTTGCCATTTGTATATCTTCATTTGTGAAGTGTATACTCATCTTAGATGCCTATTTTTGAATTGGGTCTTTGAATTTTGGAGGCCTGATTTTTTTTACTTCCTTATATGTTGTAGATAGAAGTCCTTTGTCTGATGGACAGTCTGCCATAATTGTTTCCCACTTTATGGATTCTGAGAGATCAAAAAGGATTTCTGAAAACAGAAAGATATTCTTTGCTGCTGGATAGGAAGAACCAACATCATGAAAAGGCCCATACTCCCAAAATTGTTATACAGATTCAATGCGATTCCAATTAAATTCCCATTAATATACCTCACAGATCTAGAAAACACATACCTAAAATTAATGTGGAACCAGAAAAGACCTAGAGCAGCAAAAGCAACCCTGGGGAACAAAGGACTCCTTGTATCAGTAAGCATCGCAGTCCCTGACTTGAAATTACACTACTAAGCTACTATGATAAAATCAGCATAGTACTGGCAAAAACAAATAAACAACAACAACAAAAACCCAGGTCTAAAGATCAATGGAAGAGATTAGAAGATGTGGACACAACTATAAGTGCACTCCACCCCATTATCATTGACAAAGGGGCCAAACATGTTCATTGGAAGAAAGCTAGCCTCCTTAATAAATGGTGCTGGAAAAACTGGTTTTCCACATGCCAAAGCCTTAAAATAGACCCATGAATATCACCATACACAAAACTACAGTCAAATAGATCAAAGATTTAAATATTAAAACTGAAATGCTAAATCTTTTGAAAGAGAAAGTAGGTAGAAACCTGAAGGACTTCGGGGTAGGTACAGAGATCATGAAGCCAAATCAAACTGCTTGGGATACACTTCAAAAAGTCAACAATCGGAATCTCATCTTTTTGAAAAGTTTCCTCACATCTAAAGTTTTTATTTTTTATTACTAGATGTTTGCATTCTTTACAGGGAGTTGGTATATAGACATAACACATTTACCTACTGTAAAATATACTTATTTTAAATGCACAATCTGATGAGTTTTCTATCACCTTGCACAGGACCCTAATTCCTTTGTGTCAGTCTTCCTAACTCATCTTGAGGACACGGTTAAGTCTTTTCAAATTGTCTGTCTTTTAAAGTTCCAGAACACATAAATTGCATCATATGGACTATGGTCCATGTGTCTGATTTCTTTTAATAAGAATGTTAAGACCCATCCATGCTGTCATGTAACTCAGTCCTTTATTTATTTTTATGGCTGAACATTCCAAAATATTTTTCACCATTCTTGTATTAGAAAATGGTGAGATAATTTCCTCCCTTGCAATATTAGGAATTAAGCTGTCATGGACATTAATGTGTAAGTCTTTTTTGAACATATATTTTCATTATTCTTGGGTAAGTGCCCAGAAGTGGTATTGTTGGAACAGGCAGTATGTATCTTTTTTTAGCTTTATAAGGAACTGCCGTTTTTCAAGTAGGTTATACAATTTCATACTCCCTGAAGGAAGTATGAGGTTACCAGTTGTTTTGAATTCTCACTTTAATTGGCATGGTCATTAAAACAATTAGGTTTCAACTTTTCAGTAGATAGGTAAATGCACTTCATTTCCTGTTTAATTCATATTTCCTCAAACTACCAAAGCTGTGTATAGTACTTTAATATATAGGACAATTATCCACATATCTTCTTTTAAAAAATAACTATACTTCAAAAATATTGAGTTAGGTTATTTTCTTGATTAAATTATCTTCTTATTCTATCAAAAAATTATCTATATAATTTGTATGTTTTTTCTCAGTATGCATTTTACCTTTTCATGCTTTCCTTTTTTTTTTTTTGCCAAAGAACAGAAGTTTTTACTTTAATGAAATCCAATTTATCAAGCATTTGCATTTGTGATTAAGAAATCTTGGCTTAACACAAGGTTCGCTCCTCTATGTTTCCTTAGAAGTTTTATATTTCTGTTCTTTCACACTTTGGCCTATTTTCTGTTTGAAGTTTCATAGTGTTTATGGAGTGAGGAAAGGGTCAGTGGTGTACTTGTGTTACCATTTGTTTGATGTCCTTTGTATATTTCTGAAACAGTGAGTGTCCAGATCAGTCACTCAGTCAGCACAGTTGGGGACCTATGAGCTCCAACCTGCTCAAAACTTTTGACTTCTCCATTTGTCCCGACTCCTGAGACTTCCCTGTGACTGAAGAGGACCCCAACGTACATTCCCCAAGTCCTTTGGCCAGGAGGTCTCCTTAAAAGCATAATGCCTGCAAATTCTAACTACATCCACCTTCCTGAATTTTTTCCCATCACTTTTTAAAATGCTCAACTTTTAAAAATCACTTTTGAAAATTCATCACAAATTGTACTTTCCTTCGTTTCTCTCCTGGGGCTTTGCTGGCAGATCTTTAGAACTTTGTATCATATCTAATTTAACTCTTATGCACTGTCCTTTAACTTGATTTCTTCCTACACTTCAGTTTAGATGTGTTCTATGAGTGTCTATATTCTGAGTATTTTTATTCAATTGTTAAATATATGCAGTTCTATCCATCCAGTGGTTATTGATTTCAGTTGCTTTCTTCAATTCTAGACTTTCTGCTTCACCTTTGTAAAGTATCATATTTGGTAAAACTTTCCATTTTTTACATGTTCTCCACATTTTCTATTTTTTTTTCAATTTCTTAGTCATAGTTTTGTTGAAGTCCTTGTTGGGTAGCACAAATATTTGCATTATCTATTGGTCTCTTTCTGTTGTCCAGTTCACCTCTTCCATATTGCCTTGCTACCTTCTCAAGACACCACTTCACCGGAGTGGACCGTGGCTATGGATTGTTGCCATTTTGAGTAATGCTATCCTCTGCATGGCAGGGTTTCTCTTTCCTTCACTAGTGTGTCAATAGTGTGGTTCATCACCTCCATTCAGCTAGCAAAAGTACTCTGATCAAGTTGGATCTCCACCTGATTTGCCATGCACCTGCCAAACCAATGTCCCCTCGGTGTGTCCTAAATTTTAATGCTTGGCTTCTGAGAATGGCAGAAAGCTTATACTTACTAGAGTTCTGCACAGACTTTTATTTCCTAGCTTAGGGACATTCAAGAATTTATCAGCTTTCTTGAAGGAAAATCTAGCCATGTTCTTGATGCCTGTTTTGTCTCTGCCCCTGGCTCTTCTGGTTTACTTATACATCACCCTGCATGGGAACAAAGCTGGATTCTCTACCTCTGCCCAAGTCCAGAACTGGTTAATGCCCCAGGATAAACTTACTGCAGAAGCCAGATCTTCTCACTAAGGATCTTCCATCATTTTGTTGCATTCAACACAATGGTTTCTTTCTTTTGTCTCACTTATCTAACTGTTTATTGAGAAACAGTGGCCCTCCATCTGCTCTTCCATCTCACAGAGAACAGTTGTTTGTGTGTGGTATTCACTGCACAGTAATTTTTCATTTATGGTTTGAGGCTCTGGTTCATTCTCTGGTGTCTTCTCTTGCACACTGAGATGAAAATTAACTTTCTATAATTTTCATCTTCCAATATTGTTTCTTGTTTCATTGTTAACATTTTATTACTTAGTCCATGTAGAATATACAGAAGTGCAAAACCCGTATGTAAAATGAGGCTTAGAATTTGAAAAGCCAGATACCAGGTTGCTCCCAGATTTTATGCTGAATAACCAAGCATTTCTTCTAATGACTTAAATGCTACCTTCACCTATACTTTGGTTTAAATATTTCTTCAAGAACATGTGTAGAAAACTTGATCTCCATTGCAGCAGGTCTGGGAAGTGGGACCTAATAAAATTAGGCTAGGAAGGATTTCCCACCTTGAAAGGATTAACGCCACTATTGCACAGTGGATTTATTATGATTGCAAGTCAGGTCTCCCTCTCTCTCCTGCTCTCTGCCATAACACAAAAGCCCTCATCAGATGCCATACCTAGATATTGTACTTGTCAGCCACTGAAACTATAATAAGTCAATCAGTATGCTTTTAAAATTGTCAACTCCCAGATACTCTGTTACATCAACACCGTTCATAGAAAAGTATAGGTCGCCTGTATCATACATGAATGTGTCTCAAACGTCCATTATGTTGCATTGTCTTACTGTTCTGTTTATCCTGTGATAGACATATACTTTTAAAATTAGCAGCTCTATGACATACATCTGATGTTTTGCAGAATGATTTCTCTCATCTTTCCAGATGAGTTGTAGGAATCAGTTATTATGTTTCTCAAAATACACTGTTAAGTTTTTGAAATAAATTTCACCAAGCTATACATAATTATTATAAAAATAACATTTAGCTGTGTGAAATTTTAAAATAATTGTTAAGAACTTAAAAATCTGTATTTTGAGTTGCTGAATAATAAACTGAGAATATACCAAACAAGCAAGCAATATAGTTATTTAAATTCAATGTTTTTTATCTTTGGTGTTCAGGGAAAATAGAGCACCTATTTCCATATGTGTATATGCGATCTTATCTTTCCTTAGTGTAACTTTCACTCTGATATAAGTATATATATATGTTTTTTTTTTTTTTTAGTAAAACCAGGGGGTACTTTAGTGCTCCATCGAAATCCTCTTCTTTTAGTACAGACATGCTCCTTTTGCTAGTCAGCTTTCCATTGCTCTACCAAAATACCTGAGATGTTGAATTATAAAGAGAAAAGTCTGCTGTGGCCCATGACTTTATTGATTCCAGCGTAGACTGTACAGACCCATTGCTTTGGGGCCTCTGCTGGGGGCTTGATGTCACTGCAAGACATCACTGAACTGCTCAGCTCATGGGCAGGAAATGAGAGTGAGGAGCGAGTCATGGTCCCACAGGCCAGGATCCCAATGGCCTACAGATCTTCCACTTGGTTCTACCTCCTAAAAGTACCACTACCTCCTCAGAGAGCCACTTTGGTGACCAAGTCTTTACTGTGTGGGTCTTTGGGGGTTGCCTTCCACTCCCAAACTATGATATCTTTCTCCAGCTTCCAAAAGTGTTGTCAGAGCTCACCACTTTGTGTCTCCCCAGGAATCATGCTTAGCTAAAGAGGACATCCTTACTTAGTCATGCCTTTTCCCCAGAGATGCCTGTTCTATGGAGGTGCTACCCCTTGTAACAGTTTGGAATATCTTGAAGGACCATAGTTTATCTTTTCTCTCTGCCAGGCCCAATCTTGTCCAATCTTTCTCAGGTGGTGTTGTGAAGAGAACTCTGTAGTCAACTCCTGCAAGCAAATCTCTCTTCATGTTTCCTAAGAAGCCCTGCCTAGAGGAAGGCCTGTCCTGAGATGAGACCTGGGTTTGGGATGGCCCAGGTATCAGGTAAAGGGGACGTCAATGGTGATGAAAGAAGCTCTGATGATCCACAGCATGCAGTCAGGATGCAGTGGATGTCACACGTCAGTCATGTGCAAAGGTGGGCCCTCCTCAGGAGGGCCGTGCTCACTCCCAGCTTCCCAGAGCGCCACCCCACCACACTAGCTGCCTTTCTTCCCCACATTCATGTAAGCGCCTCTGAGAGCCCCCTGGTCCCAAGAATCAGGCAAACCAGACCTTTTGCTGCCAAGTTACTATTTTCATACAGTAATAGCTCATTCTTTCATTTTATACTGCAGCTAAATTGATATGAAACTGTATTTTCCAAAGTGTGTTTTATGTAACAATGGTCCCAAGAGATACATTAAAGGAAAAACTGTTTTGTGGTCACCTATATCTAGGAAATGTACTGAATTTCCTTCCTAGGTGCTCAGATGGATGTTAATTATTAAACGTTTCGAAAATTCTTGCCACCGAGAAAACTATGCATTTATTTTTAGCATAATGTTTCCAAAATGTAATTAAACATGCAGTATTTATTGGTTATTACCCCTGGACTCTTGAGTCCCTGCGACTCTTCAGACAAGGCCCGGAAGGCTTTGGGATGTAGTCACGCTGCAGCTGTCTGAGGGTGAAAGTGAAGCATCCAGGGTGGAGATGTCACTGCAGGAGTACAGTCACAGTGGTATTCTACTGCAGCACTCTCAGCAAATCTTTCTGACCCCCACAAATCTGAAATGATAGCAGGTAACAAAAGGGGCTCTTCTTTCTCCCTCAGCAGGAACCAGCGCTGTCTCCCCGAGTCTTGCTCACATTTTGTCTCCTCCTTTTCTAGAGGCAAAATTGTCCAATAATACTCGTCGGGGCCTGGAGGGCAGACATCATGGAGGGCCAGGCGCTTCGGCGCAGGTCTCCCTGCAATTGTGTTCTGCGGTGAGGGAGAGAAACTGGGCTTGAATCTAAATTCAGGGAAGGTGAGTGGGGATTGACAGACAAGGAGCAAGAGGGGATCAGAAGACAGAAAATTACTAAAGTGTAGCATCAGAGGTGAGTGAGATTGGGCCCAAAATGATCTAATGAAATTCTGGGTGTGGAAAGGGTGCTAAGCTGTGACCCCAGTGATGGTGAAGGAGCAGAGCCCCGATATTGAGGGTGGTCAGATCTGATATTGAGATTGAGGGATTCCTGCTAAATGACTTAGAGTTCTTTGACAAGAGTCCATATCATAAAGGAGTGATAATGGGCTGAGGAGAAAGTTGAGGAGCCTGGCTAAAGATTGGCAAGCTAAAGATCCTTTGGCATCCACTTTCACTAAAGTCCTGGGTGATCACAAGGCAGTGCAGGTGGATGCAGTGGAGAAATAAGTGGTCCAGTGGATCATAGCACCCTCAGAGTGCATGCTCCCTTTTGCAATTGTCTTGTTTCTGGTCAGCACTAACCCTGCGTTCTTGGCTCATTGTCCTTCCAGACTGACATTCTGCTTTTTCTGTGTCAGCAGGTAAAACAGAAAACATGAAGGCATTTACTTTCCATTTAACTTGGCAAATGATCTACTGGCATTTCTGGTAAACTCTGTTGGAATACCCATTTCAAATTCCCATTTTGCTCTTCAACAAATGCACACTGATGTTCACAAGTACACATTCTCATAGCTACAGAAGTATTTTTCAGAGAATACTCTGTGGTTGTCTGGGGACTGGGATTTCTCCATGCTTGGGAAAGAAGGGACTCTAGGAAGATGCTGCTGCCAAGTGAAAAGCCTATGTTTCACGCATCCAGGCATTCTGGGAGATAGTCATGATTCACATATAGGTTTTTCAGGGACTTGTGGAAAGGAGAACTCTCCCACTGTACCCCAAGACAGGGCATTGCTTTGAATAGAGATGGAGCAGTAACAGAGATCCAGGCCTAGGTCCTTGTGGAATTTCTACAACCTCTCATTCTTCTGACTACAGAGATAGCAAAAGCACTTTGAGATGCATACTTCAGTAAAGGTGACAACTACATGCAGCCAATCACTGGGGAGAACCAAGACCCACTCATGGCAGTCCATACCATTGTATTCCCTATTCCCTCTACCCAGCTCCCCTCTCCCTTCAGCACTCAAGGCTAGCACCACCTCCAGGACTTTGTTTTGTACACAGTGCATCCACGCAGGGAGCCCTAAGTCGCTCATGCCCAGGTTCCTCCTCTGAGGTTCTGATTCCATCTTTCTTGGCAGCGACCTGGTCTTGTTTCTCAAAGATTATCAGATGGTTCTATGGTGTGGCCAAAGTGACCTCCAACCCAGGAAAGGGCAGAGAATTGCAATCCCTTGTGTGCCAAAAGATGGCTCTAATCACTCAGCCTTACAGGGCTGGTTCCTATCTGTGCCTCCCCCACCCCACACACAAAGTAACATGGGGGATCAGAGGTAGGGCAGAGAAGACAGGAAAAATGACAGAGATTGGGCTTGCAGGTCATGGGGGTTTGTCTTCCCCACTCATTTTCCACATTCAGAATCCACATCTCAAAAGATTCAGGTTGAAGGAAATGCTAGTTAGCATGTAGCTTTATCCTTCTTCTGCCATTTTTAATATTCAGACACAACACCAGATATTTTGAGATGTTTTCTTTTTGTTGTGAAATGTTCTGCATGGAAAACTGTGCTCATTTCCCTGTTTGGAAAAAAGTTCTACACAGAGGTCATAAAGTGCCACACAATCTGCAAAGGTGACCTCCTGACAAATAAGTTGTTTGCTTCAAGTTGGCTTCACTCTACAGAATCAGGGCAGCTCAGATTGTCTGGTGGTGAAAACAAATGTCTTTTTTATATTCTGCAGTAGCGCTTTCCTGAAGCATATTAAATGGGCAAATTATGTTTCAACACAATAAAATTTAAAAATATACCAGACTAGTTGCTAAATATGGCTTTTGTTATTACTAGAATATTCTTATTTTATATTATTAAATTTGGATATTTTAAATGAGATTTTTTCCTATCCCCTTGAGCAGCCCCAAATACATTTTTTAAATAATTGAATTTTTGCACATTTTGATTAAACCTTTAGCCAAGATCATCATGTATGAGTGATAAAATGAAATTACTTTTAAAACCATAGTTGACTTCAAATTTTCCATAGATGGCCTGAATTTAAATATAATTTATTTATTCAGAAACTTAGCCAGGGAGCTGTTGCACCAGTCCGGCATTGCCAAGGTTCTGCTGTTGAATCTCGTGCTATCTCTGGATTATTTTCTGCTCCAACCTGCCTGCTTCCACCCCACAGATGGCCCACCATCCAGCCACAGGCCTTCTGCACATCCTTGTCTGCTGCACCTCTCTCCCTTTACTCACCATCCTGTTTTTCAGACCCTGCTCACCACTTCATGCCCAATCCTATTTCTACAGCAAAGGCTTCTCTGGTCCTTCCCAGAACTTCTACCAGCCCAGGGAATGTTGAGATCCTTTGTCTCAACATTCATAACCTGAGGCTTATAAGCAACAGTGCAGTTATTAGATTATTGAGATGTTGTTTGTCTGCGTACAGGACTTAATCCCCTGAGGCAGGGATCTGACTCTTCTGAGGAATATCCTCATGGGATGCTGTCTAACATGGTTGTTTCAGCCAACTGGGACAAATAGCAATGAAGATACACACTGTCCCGACTCAGGGGCTGAAAGGCCAGGTTTGTCTAAGTTCTGCCACAATCCTAGAAATGGTTTTGCCACCTGTCTGAAGTATGCTCTCATTGTACTGGAGAGGCTGCATGAGGTTTATTTCCTTGAAAGGCTCGGAATTTCTGGCATTTTACCTAACGCATCTTTTGACTTTGAGAATCAAAGCTGTAATATTCAGTGCCATCGCTGCTGCAGCCCAGGATGATGTCCTTTTTACCCTAAACTCAGATGGTTTTTTTCAATGGTTTTATTTTTCTAAAATAAATTTTCTGTTCACAGCAGTTTTTGTATTTTACCTACTTGAAAAGATGCTCTGTACTTCCAAGATGATTTTAGCTAAACAGCATTTAAAATGTAGGCCCTTCACTCTGCCTGTGCTGTGTTTCTCCCCACTCTGAGGCTTGCCAGATTGTCCACCAACACCCCTCCCATGGCCCTGAGCTTTCCTATGCATACTAATAAGACCCTCTATCGACCCACCCTCTTCTCCAGAGCAGCCTCTCATTTATTCCCTCTAAATTAGGTCTGGGCGATCAAAGCTGTCCACAGTAATGAACGGCAGGAGGAGGAGCCAAGCTCCTCAAAGACCCATATAAAATTCACCTGGCTCAGCAAAGATCAGAGTGGACAGCAGGGCTGTTGAAAAGGCTGTTTCTACATGGTGTTGAGTGGTCTCCATCAGTGATTAGTCAAGGAATGCCTAATGGGCCAGGGAGCTTTAGCAAAGTTGATTGACAGAGCATCGATTTCTCTATTTGTGGTTCTGCTTGCTTCTTCAAGGTAGTAAATGGAAACCTACCTCGTAAAACCTCCTATTAGTTGCTTTATGGGATCCATTCTCAGGAGGCTGCCACGTTATCCACGCCAAAGTTGAAGTGAAATAAAGCCAAGCACACTAGTCCATCTTTTACTATAAACTTTGATATTTATGTTTATCTCCTTCTGTGGAGAGTGAGCCAGAGCCTTTCGTCTTCTCTTCAAAGTGAATAGCTGTTTGAAGTTTTTCAGCTGACTTCCATCATGCAGGTCTCAAACAGACCTACGCTGTGCTTTGGACACTATCTGGCTCACAGCTAAAAGTTTCACTATGAGTCTCATGTGTTTAGAGGTAGAGCTTTCAGGGGGTGATTGCATCATGGGAGCTCTGACTTCATCAAGAGATGAATCCATTGATGACATCATAATGTGATGGCATTATTAGGAAGTGATGGACATACTCTCCCTCAGACAGACAGATGTGAGATCCAGATCCTGGAAACAGCTTTCACTTCCACTTCTTTTCTTAAGACTAGACTGATGGTATTTGAGGGTTGATATGTAGATATATGCCACCCCATGTTGTGGCTTGTGTCTAGCTGCCCCTCCCAAAGCCTCATGCTGTCATAGGTGGAGCTTTGCAGAGGTGGCTGGATCTAGATGATGTGATGCTGAAATCTTGTGTGTGATGCTGGTGTTTACTAGATGAGTTCACTGCTTGGGTTGCAATAGTTCGGTGAGTAGATAATGGGAAGGTCTTCTCTCAGTGTGAGCGATGACCACCCTAAGGGAAGGTAGGCTGGATAAGGGATGGAAAGAGTGTCATTGCTTGTCGCTTGCTGCTTTTGCTGTCCTCTGCCTGCTATAAACTCTTTTTTCTCTTCACTGCCCCTCTTCCATGCCTCCCTGCTTTGAAGCCCCTTAGCTAGGGACTGAAACCTCTACAAGCTTTGAGACAAAGATAAGCCTTTCCCCTTTTAACTTTGGGCGTCAGATGTTTGGTCTCAGCAATAAGAAAAGTAACGAAGATATCCTGGAATATTTCAGCAACTTTAAAGGTGCTTCAGCCAAGCGCTCCTGGAGTGTCAGTGCCCACTGCACAGAAGCCCACTTCCCGGGCATCGATGGGCAGTGGGGAAGCACACTGCACATGGAAGTTGGTCGTGTTGCTGCCTGAGGTCCTGGACACCTTGATCCATGTCCATGCCAAGAAGTGCAGGGACCAAGGGGTCAGAGAGCTCCCAGGGCATAGGGACATGACATCGTCACTTCTGCTAGAGCAAGAGACTGAACTTGCAGACAACAATGAAGCCTTTGCCTTTCTATTGTCAACAAAAGACCCCCGAGAACTAGATTTGAGCCACTTTAAGGAAGGTATTGGCCATAGGAAGATTCTAAGGCAAACATGAAAGACCAGAATGTTCCCCACCAATGTGACAGAATCTGCTGTTCATCAGCAGGACCCTGGACATTCATTACTGCCACCTTCAGTGAGCCAGCTATATTCAACTGGATGGTAAAACTCACAGAAGTTGGTTCCTTCAGGTACAAACAGCAGGCCAGGTCCTTTTGTGGTTCGGAATGTGGAGCTGAGGGTGGAGGTCAACAGCAGGGGTGATCAGCTCTTCAACAACTCTTCTGACAATAACGTAATCCTGAGAGTGTGACCTTTTATTTCTTTTTCTATCTTCCCACTGAATTTCCAAGCAGTCTCTTCAGTGCTCGCGACTCTTATGGTGGCTGTGCAGCAGAGCCCTAGGACTTTTGCAATGTATGGCTTAAACATTGGCTGTGCTGAATAGCAACTTCCATCTCCCCTCACCCTGATGCCCACCCTCTGCTGTCCACTCCTGGGGGTATAACGATTTCAGATAGATCAAGAAAGTGGACTAGGGAGACCACACAAGGACAATTTTGCATGACTGCAGATGTCACTTTGAGCACAAACACTGTGCCAAGAAAAGAAGTTATGAGTGAGATATTTCAGAGTGCCTGGTGATCAACTAGGAGAAGGAATGGATTCAGGAAGGGCACACCCTGAGGAACACAGATGTGAGGTTTTGTGTGGGGATCCTGGAGCCTGCAGGATTCTTCAGAGAAGCAGCGTGGACCACAGAAAAGTTCCACCAGGAGAAGTTCAGGGGTGTCCAGCTGGCAAAAGAGAGCTCTCCCATGGACAGTCTTTTCATGATAACTGACTGCCTGTCTGCTAAATAGCAGGGGCATCTGCAGCAGCACCCAGCTGGAACCCTCAGATCCCTTGAGCCCTGTGATGAAGAGGCTGTTGGAATCTCATGGCTGCTGGAATCTTACGAGTCTCAGACCCCAATAAGTGTAGCTGTGTCCTTTGACAACTCACCCTCCAGAAATGTCCATTTTGCCACTCAGTCCATAACAACCTCTGCTGAATGTGGATGTAAACTGCAGACATATTTCAAGTTGTCAAGGATAGGGAGTGGAGCCAAGCCTGTAGCTTGTCCAGTGGCTTCTCTTGAGAGGTTTTTTTTTTTTTTTTTCCACTTGGACTGATAAATGGCAACAACAGACATGATAGACATGATCATTTAATCAGAACAGATCAAACTCAGTGAAGCTCATCAGGCATGGAAAGCACTCCGTACAGATAGTAGAACTCTTAATGCTTCCTGTTCTAGTGGCTCAGTAGGGGGCACTGTGCCACTACCCTGAGCGCTGAGCTCTGGATCTGCTCTGGCACCTGAAGGTGGTGGTGGCTCTGATAGCTCTGGAAACTTCATCCCAAGAATTTTCTCTGGAATTCTGTCTCTTGAAACCTTCTGTTCTAGAATTATATCTTCTAGAATCTTCTTCTCTGGAAACTTCTGATCTAAAATTCTCTGTTCTGGAATGATCTAGACTGGAATCCTCTGTTCTGGAATTTTGGTTTTGTCAATAGAGAGGCTCTCCAGATGCCAGTCTCAGTATTCCCAGGTCCTGCTATAAAGTTTTGGGTAGATCTTTCACACTAGATAATTCTAGAACTTGAGCCTGGGAGGTAGAGTGAAGAGGTTATATTGGCAGGTGTTAAATGACTCCTACACAAACTCACAAGTAGAGGATTCTCCAAATTAGAAAAAAAAAGTATATAGTTAGTTTCATGTCAATCTGAGTGGACTACAGGGTGCCCAGGTATTTGGTCTAGTGTTACTCTGGATATCTGAGTAAAAGGGTCCCTGTCTCTGTCTCTGTCTGTCTCTGTCTGTGTCTCTCCCTCCATCTCTTTTTATCTTTTCTGTCTGTCTTTCTCTGTCTCCCAGTTGACTTTCCTCCAAGTTGTAGGCCCAAATGAGAAAATGGGAGATTTCTTATAGTCCTGAGTAGAACATATGCCCAAGTTCGTGTTGGTGCTACTTAATGCACATCAAAAGCAAGGCAGCAATATTTGAAAATTTCAATAAAAACAAAATACCTTTGTCAAGTGAGCTAAGGTAAGTACACTGTTATGATGTGAGGTTGACTCCAAGCTCAGTAAGTGGCAATGAGTGTCCCAGATGAACTTTGAGTATCTCAAGTGTTTTTGAGAGAAAGAGAAAGAAAATAGAAAGAGGGAAATGGAAATCAAATAGTGTATCTTATCACTACTTGTAACTTTGTTCAGTATTTTATTTTTCTAGGAAGAGAGTAGGGTGGAAAAGGAAAAGCAAAAGTTTTCCCATAAATTCCAAATGAGATATAACAACTCCAATGTTTTAAGTATTCTCACAGGTGAGGCAGTGACCATCCACATGGTCATATAACAGAGAAGACCTCGTCAGCCCATGGATCATCTCACAGTGACTCTGACCTTAACAAGAAGGAGAAGGAAGTGACCAGGAGCTGGTGGCAGGAGATGGTACAGAGGAGAGTCAGCAGCCCTTCCCCAAGACAAAATCCTGGGAACCACACCCAGTGGCATCCCTAGAGATTACGCTGAGGTCTTACTCAAAATGACATAGAAGCCATGTCACATTTACTGTGCCTTTTCTTTTTAATGAACTCTTTCTGAGTAACCCATGTAATCACCCAGCTGATGTCTAACAGGCAAAAGTCACCTTCTGTGCTAGGCAAGTGGTGGGAGCCAGGTCCCAGGGAACTTGATTCTTTGGGTAGTGAGAAGGCTCTGGAAGCATCCCTTGGAGTAGAGCAAGAGGAAGTTATGTTAGCACCTGGGAACACCCAGCCAAGGACCAGAGAGCAGTGAATCTAGGGGATGGAGAGAGGAAGTGATCAGAACCCCTAGGCCTGGGCTCTCACAAAGCTGTTTCACATTCCCACTCTTGCCTTTCTGGACTGGAAATTGTCCTCAAGAGCCAGCAGAGGCCTCAGAAACAGTTGGCCCCCCAGAGATGCCTGAAAATCTCCTTCTGCTTCGGGGGGTGATAGCTCACAGGTAAACTTGGAGAAGAAGCATCCACCCAGCACCATCTTCAAGGGCTGCCTCTCAATGAGAATATCAGCTACCCAGCTCATCTATGGTAGAAGACCGTTTCTGAAAACAGATAACAGGAACATGAATACATATTCATTTTTCATTCTCTCCAATGCTACTGGGGGAAAATGGCCAAATGGAATTCTTAAATTTTCTTAGTTTCTATTGCCTCTGAACAAAACATTACAAACTGGCGGTTTCAGCAGTATGACTTTCAATCTCTCCTGCACATGTCAGTGGCCTACGTGATTCCATGGGTATCTAGGGCTCTAGGGAGATTATGTTTCCTTTCTTTAAGTTAATTTTATTTTATTTTTAATAAAATATTTTTTGGTTTTTTATATATTAATTTTATTGAGAAAGAAGTAGTAATGAAACAGTTTCAAAACAGGTTAGTAGGACAATTACAATAATTAATACATTGCATATTGTTGTCTTTGTAGTGGTTATTCATAGTACAAGATGCAGACATGATATCCTGTCCAAACACTATTAGTACAAATCTTTCTTCTCATTGAATTAAGAGAAAGTAGCTGTATATCTATCCTACTTCATATATACAGATATATATTTTTTACTACCAAATGGACCTTCATTTATATCCCCCTTTTTTGTTTACTTTTCAAATATTGTAGGTAGATGAATTCAGCAAAGTAATACAATATAGCTCAGTAGCTGATAATAGTAGTGAGTTATCTGCATGACTGGCAATATCAGAAGTTACTTCACTGTTCCGCCTGCCTGATTCCTGAATTCCTGTCCTGCTCCTCCACCTCACAGCCAGTGAATTCACACCTCCTTTCCTCCGTCTTTTTCTGCCTCCCTCTTCCATTTTTAAGGAACCATACAGTTGTATCAGGCCCACCTGCATGTCCCAGGATAACCTTTCCATTTTAAGGTGAGCTGGTGGCTCATCTTCATCTCCCCTGCCATCTGGGTTCCTCTTTGCTGAGACCCTTGACATATTCACAGCAGTATGAATTGAGACAAGGAGAACTGCTGCAGGGACACCATTCTACCTACCACAGCTATTAAAAGAAAATTACTGTTCCTTTTTGAGAAAAATAAAATAATCTAAATAGAAACTTACTCTAAAAATTATATTAAAAAGTGAAGATAAAGAAAAACTGCGTGCAAGACAAGGTGAAGTCTTCCATCTAGATTTTTGTTGTCAGAGCATCAGTTGCTTAGATCCAGCAGATGTTAGAGCAGCTATAAATATTTAATTAAGAAAAATCCATTTTAATTCCTAATCTTCTCATCAAGGAAATAGACTACATTCTGTTGCCAAAGCCTTTCCCTAATAGTTTTCTTACCAGTATTACAATCAAATGTCAATGTCAAATTCAAAAAGCGAACAAAAATTGGGGGTAGGGGTGGGGGAGAGTGGGTCAGAGATGTTCAGGGAGAAAGGATAACTATCCCGTTGTTTTGGTGTTGAAGGGTTTTAAAACCAGGGAAACACCAGCCACCCTAGAGCAGTTGCTTAACTCAGCTCAAACTGAGATTCCCTGTATGAGGCAGAAAATCTGTATACAATGAAGCAAGGGGTGTTTTGGCCCTCCTGCAAAATACAAAAATGGTTTTATAAGCGCCTTTTTCTCGTAGGAGCCCCACAATGACTCATGGAATGGGGAAATAAAAGCATAAAGATGCGCATTTGGTCCATAGCAGAGATTAGGGCTCAACCCCAGTCCGATCTGACCTCAGAGACCATACTCTTCACCTCCCCATTCTGTAGCTTCTTTCAAGAGCACATTCCCATCTACTAACCTCCACTTCAGGAAGCAATGGTGGAAAGGACTCAGTATGATGCATGTGGGGTGTGTGTGTGTGTGTGTGTGTGTGTGTGTGTGTGTGTGTACACGTGCACATGTTAGTGGAGAGTATTTACTTCCATAAGATTATCTTAGCACCCCTGAGATTTCTTTAGGCATTTTATATAAAACTTTCATAATGAACACTCCCTAGCCTAAAGCTCTACCCACAAAAAAAAATGTAACTTGCTTTTCTTCTAGAAATTGGTTATGCCTATATTTTTATTTTCAGACTCAGAGCCGAAGGCTGTAATTACACAGCCCTGCAGACTTGGAATTGGGCCACCTAAACTCGGGCACTTGGCTGCATTTCATTTGGGTCTTCCTGGAATGTCTAAAACCTTTGCTAGAGCTGTGTCTAAGGCTCCTACAGGATCCTGCTGCTGAAAATAAGCAACTCAAGTAAAAAGTGTATTGCATTTGAGGGGAAATAGTTAGATATAAATAAACACAAAGGAGAAGAAAGGCACATGAATTGAAAGCATAGAATAGTGTGTAACTATTAAAAAGTTGTGAAAAAAATTATTGTATCTATTCAGTATCTCCAAGGTAAAAGGAGAAAAGGATGCCAGCCTCTATGGAGGGCTAATATTATTCATAGGCGGTCCTTATCGGCACCTACCCAGCTAGCATATTTTTATGTTCTGCTAGATTCCTTTTCCATAGAATGTGTGAAGCAGGATATTCTAGTCTTCCCTCATGAGCCACACAAAAGAAGGGAACAGAATTCTTTCACTGCTGGCATCTAAGCTAGGGAACAGTACCAAGGTCTCTGTCACCCTCAGTCCTAATTGAGAGATTATCTGCTAGAAGTTGAAACCCAAGTCAGAGGTAACACAAGATGCGATGAGGTGAAAACCCTGCATAATGACTTTCTCCAGAAACCCATTTCAGGGACTGGGGAACATACGCCCAAGTCTCCATCGCCTCTGGGGGAGCCAGGTATCCCAGGGCCAGTGGGCGATGCTCCTCCCCTACCTCACTAGACACTCCCACAGTACCCTTGGGCTGGCCAGCTTCCTTCCAGAACATTCTGCAGGTTATATTGCCTTTGCTAAGAGCCCCAGTGTCTAAACAAGACACAGATATACATGCATAATCATGCAAAAACTCACATGTATACACTCATGCACACACATCTACACGCATGTGCACAATATACTTGGACACAGACTCGTACTACCATAGTATAAACACATGTGTGTGGATACACACATGAGTATACATGCATAAATACTCATACAAAGAGAAACATACACATGTACACAGAAGCATACACATATACACAAATATCTATAGCCACATAAATATGCATGCACATATGCATACATTCATACAGGTATGTACATTTTCTCATATAGATGCATACATACACATGCACAAACACACAAAGATGCATATGCACATCCATACAGGCATGCTCATGTATACATATACAAACATATGCATATGCATGCATACACACATAAATGAATACATGCACATGTACTTATATACATACCATACTTAAACACAAAATATATAGTACACATACATATCTGTGTATTATATATATATACACATTTTCACATATATACATATACACAATGCACATAAACATGTGCTCACGTGTGTGCATTCATAATACACCTATATACACATTCTCTGTTCTCAAGGGTATAAACGCAGCAAAATTGATTACTTCATACCAGATAGGAATTTTGACCCTCGAACAATAAATCTTTATCTTACTCTTCTTTTTTCTTTCAAATAATAGATGTTGAAGAAAATGTTGTTCTTTTCACTACAACTTATAATAAACCTTTCAAAAGATGCTGCTTTACCAGACTTAAGGAATTCTTAAAAGACTGCTTGCTAAAAGATTTGTAAAGATTTGCAGATGTAAACTGAGTCAAGTCTGCATGTTCTCTAGGACTCACTGCCCGTTTTATCAATTTTCCTCCCATTCCCTGCATAAGTGGAACAGACAGAACTTGTGGCTTAGAGAAACTGGTCACATTCAATACACTGGGAAGAACCCCTGTTGTGAGAGGAGAGGGGCAGAACTGATGTGGGCTGCCCCCTCCTCCTCCTCCTCCTCCTCCTCCTCC
>NW_004524586.1:11406179-11462931 GCF_000260255.1 Octodon degus | reverse complement strand
CCCTTTCCCGCCCCCTCCCCCTTCTCCTCCTCTTCCTTCTTTCCCTGCCAGGCTATTCTGTGGTTCCTCTGCTCTCCAACTGGCTTTTCTTTTCCATCTGGGTCCTGCCCTTGAAACAAGCAGGAGAGACTGTTCTGTGTGTCTCCCGTGCAGCCAGCTCTGGATGAGGAGCGCTCCCTGGTTGCAGCAGCCTGGGGCTTGAGCTGCCCCCCACTTCCCCCGCAGCTTTGTCTCTCACCCCTCTCCCTCTCTCTCCCTGCGAGAAGTCCCAGCCACCTCCTGAAATCCCTCCTCGCCTCCTGCCCCCTCAGCTCCTCTCCACCTGCTCCCCCAGAGCTGCTCCTGGAGTGGCCAGCTGCAATGTCACTGTTATCACCGTAGTCATCATTGCCCAGAGCCCTGACATTTTACAAAACATATTTTAGTCTCGTTGTACATCCACAGCGAACTCGAGGAAGTTGCACAGAGTTCCCATATGCTCACACACCCGCTGCCATGAAACGCTAGCTCCCACCTCTCTCAACACGCACACCACAGAGATATATTTGTGGCCATTGACGAACCTAACATCACTGCCACCCTAAGTCCCTAGCTCGCAATGAGATCTACTCATGGTACTTTACAGTCTGTGAGTTTTGACCAACGATGGTATGCAGCACCACTAAAGCATCATTCCAGGTAGTTTCACTGCCCCTGAAAGCCCTGAGCTCTGCCCATTCCTGTATCCTTCCCTCTCCATCCAGCCACTGATCATTGTATGATAGTTGTGACATTAGGGGAGCACGGTGTAGTTAGACCCACACAGTATATGGCCATACCTGATTGATTTCTTTCACTTAGTCATACTCATTTAAGTTTCCTCCATGCCTCTTTGTGGCTTAATAACTCACTTTCCTTGCACGGAAGAGCACTTGCTGGATGAAGGCCATCTTGAAATTTTTCACGTTGGGAGCAATTTTGAGGAAAAGTCGCTATAAGCAAGTATGTGCATGCTTCTATATAGACATTACTTCCAGCTAACTAACTCTGGAATATATATATATGTAAAAACCAAAGGCCAGTGGAATAGCTCTGCGGATGAAGCGCCTAAATGCCATGCCGGCCCGCCCCCACGGCCCGCTGAGCCTGCGAGAGTCCCGGTGTGGTGGCGCGAGCCTGTAATCCCAGCACTGGGGAGGCTGAAAATAGGAAGATCACTATGAGTCTGAGCTGCATAATAAGACCCTGTACCAAATACATAAAACGAAAAAGAGAAAAACAAAGCAACACAGTGACATAAGGTACAGAATTTTAAAACAAGAATAAAAAATTTACAATGGTTGCTATGTTACGTAGTTTTATCCTCAGATCTGATGCTCAGATTAACAGATATAGGTATGCAAGATTGGTCAAACAAACATTAATGCTTACTTTCAATAAACCTTCATTTTTATGTCCTTTTACTTTTTTTTAAGTTTATTTTAAAGAGCGTATGATAATAATTTGTAAGCCATTAGAAATGTACACACTTAGAAGAGCAAGGAGGGGGTATTCAGCCATAGTTCTTGTGTTGCGCACTGCTGCCTTTCAGGTAGTTGCTCAGATTACAGATACTAGCCTAAAGAGTCAGTCAAAATGAGCATTTTAAGCACCAACTGCTACTAATTACGGTGTGCAGCAAGCCCTTGCACTTCCTCCGAAGTAGGAGGTTGTCAGGTGCTTAAAGGTAGGATTTGGGCAGGCCACATTTTGCAGTGTCAAAAGCTGGGGGTAAAGAGCTGGCCAAATAGGTCAGTGGATTACAGCACCAGCAAGCAGATGCAGGGGCCAGGGATTCGATTCCCAGGCCTGCAGTGCTGGCCCCGCACCAGGGGCTCACCGAGAGGGCGATTGAAACTGGGTGTGGTGATGCGCTTATAATCCCAGCTCTTGGGAGGCTGTAAGCAGGCAGATCACTACAAGTACGATCTAATAGTGAAACCCTGAACACCCTATAGACCCTTTCCTAAAATTTAAAAAAAATGCTGGGGTAATGTAATAACCTAGAGGTAACTGAGAGTTACCTACACACTATATTTATTCTGAAGCCCTGTAGTCCCTTCCTGCCCATATAGTTATCTACCATTAATAACTGTAGCATCAACCGTTTATTTAGATAATCTGACAAATCTGCCAGGGCTTTGGAGGTTACTCTAGATGCTTGAGGGCCATGAACAGTTTCAGTTATCTATCCAACCATTATGGAACGCCTCCAGCATCTTCAGTACTGTTGAGGCCTTTATTCCCATTTCGGTAGTTTCTTTCTTAAGATTCAGGCCCCGTGTTAGAGAAGGCAAGTCTAACATCCAGGGTGCGCATGTTGACTAGTCAGTGTCCCATGACACTACATATCTCTCAGTGGACCTCTAGACCTTGAGATCTCTGGCTTCCTAGCTGGGTATTTCCCTGGGCATCTGTGATTCATCAGCCCTAGTGAGTACCTGGCCTGCGGACTCCTGAGGCCTGCCTCCTCTGAGGCCAGTAATTATGTTGCATTTGCCTCATGAGCTACTGCATGTGAGCAAGAAGGCAGGGGGCTGAGCCACCTGCTCAGTGTTCCTGGTGTCACTAAGATCACCAGGTGCTGAACCAGCAGATGGGGATCAATTAGAACGGTGATTGGAGCTGAATATGATTAATTATATAATTGGAGTGATTTAGATTTTAATTATACTAAAATTGCATCACATACCCAGGGTATTTGGAAGGATCCCCAACAAAAGCATCCTCCAGGTAGAAATGTAGCCCCTACATGCACCTGATTCTCATTTGCATCCCATCCCTTGACACTGCTAAATGTGGCCTGCCCAAATCCCATGTCTCAGTGTCCTACCACCTGCACTCTCAGGGGCCTTGCTCAACCACTTCTGAGCAAGTGCTTAATGCAACACACCATCAGTGATTAGTGAGAGTGACCACTTGGCATGATTGTGACTAATTGGCATGATTGCTTTGTTCTTGGGATTGCCAACAAGAAATGGGTGGAGGGAGTTTCTTTTTCATTTGTGGATCTGAAGGTTGGTTGCTAAAGGATAAGAGGCCCTTGCAGTATTTTGCAAAGCTTCATTCGGACTCCTCCTTTAGTAAACAGCTCCTATATGATATGTGTTGGTTTGAGGAGTAACCAGTGTGTAAGATGATGTTACTCTCCAAGTTATCCACGTGATTGGTTTGTGGTGCCTTGTGGAAAATCACTGAAAAGGGACCCTTGCTCTGGCAGAGATATCTCATTCCTACGTGCACCTTCAACATGCTCTCATGAATTGGTTCACTGCACACCTGAATTTGCTTCTCTGTCATTGAAGAGTAAATGTGCTTGGCATCAAGTGTTCTGTGTACTCTCTGGTTCTCCAAGGCTGGGACCCACTATATGGACTGGATGCAGAGACCTCCCTCTCAAGTGTGCTGCCCTTAGGAATCCTCCAGAGGGAGCACACACCCACTGCCCCATCCCTCTACTCTAAGCATCTGCTTGCAAGATACTCACTGTATTGTCTGGTCTGTTTTAATCCTGTCCTTGTGGCTCCTTTCTGCCCACCCAGACTCCTGATCTCCTGACTTTTCTTGACTTCACCCTAAATCTGTATGCTGGTGCTGACTGCTTGCAGCAGGTGCTACCAGAGTTCTCAAGAGTGTGAGCTCTTTTCTCGGCTCTAAGGAGGAGGTTCTGTGGCCTTAAGTTAGTGATTACACTTTCGTTTATGGGGAATAATAATATATGTGGCTGGCATCCATGTGTGAAAATTGAATCAGGCATGGGTGTAGGAGTGCTCTATAAATTTTCGTATTTGGAGAAAACTTCAGAATTGCCATACCTATAGTGTATTCAGGAATATTGTACCTATGGACAGCAAAGTGCATTGCTTCTATCATGAAGATAAAAGAATGTTCATTTACAAAACTAAATTTATTCTGATGCCAATGGTTGGTCATGACTCAGTGATCTGGGAGTTCCGTTCCTCTTAGAGCTACTGACACCTGTTAGCAAATTAAAGCATTATCCAAGCATCCAGATGAGAATAATTTAGAGATGATCTTTAAGCCCTATTTCCAAATTATCAGCACTTGCAAGAGCTTTCTAGATAAGGACCTAATATGCCCAAAATTTTACAATGCGGTGCATTATTATTTGAGTTTTACTCATTCAAACAGGATTTTGAGCTTTCAGCAAGGGCTTAGAGGCAAGCATCTCAGGGGTGTTTGCTGATTAGGCTTTATGTCAAGAACACCTTCATAAATAATAATCACCAACTTTGTTGATCTTCTTGCATGCTAATGAATCACATGAAGCAAATGACAGGTTCTATCGATTTGAACTTTGGACCATATTTTTACGATAGCAGACCAATACGAATTCATCCAATATCCTCACTTCCTGGGCTTAACCCTGTGTCTATATTATGTCTGTTTCTCTGTACTGTTCTCATGTGGCAAAATGAGGCCATTAACTCCCATATGACCATGATTTATATGGTATGGATTGCATACCACAACAAGGAGTAACTTGAGTCATTCCAGTTAAAGATTTGAGACAGTGGTATCTATAAAAATACATAGACTTTAAAATAGTTTAAAGATGCATAAGACTCAGGGTAGTCACTGAAAATGTGTTTTACTGTCTCATCAATAGTATCCCTCACTGAAAATTGCCATTGTTCCTCAGAGTTCAATTTTAAGAAGTCAAGAAGTGAGACCTGATAGAACTTTCTTCTGTAATAAAGCAATACACCAGCAAATTACAGACAATAAGTCTGATTGAATCAGTATTATTCATAAGTACATTGAGTGATAAAAGACAAAGTGCACAGAAGCAGTTGATGCTAATTGCTAATTCAGTCAGTGTGTACTGGGCATCTTGCTGAGCACAGCACTCTAGGAGTTGGCAAGGCCTTGAGTGTCCCCAGGCAGTGCAGTAAGACCAACACTCTCCTCTAAGTGAGGCTGGCTACCTTGCAGCTTTCCCAGGACCAGGACTCTAGAGGCCAAGACTACAAGCTAATCAAGTCAAATCACAGGAATACCTTGCTGGATTCCTTTGTAACCCATTTCAAATGCAGGCATGTTTATGGAGTCTTCCACGCAATATCGATAAAGCCTTGTACATTTTGATGCTTTAAGGTGAAATTTATTGAGAAGGGGTTCGAGAAACCCCACTACATGCATAGAAGGTCTTTGTATGTTCATGTATGCATTTTTCCAGTCACTGTATGCTGCCATTGGTCTGTGTTGTCAAACATTTTTATTTATCCAATTTATAAAGTATGTGAAACCAAGATCTCAGTCTAAGACGGTATGATGGCCACAAAGCCTCCTTTCTACATGATAACAGTGACTGGCAATCTGCTGGCATCTCCATAATGCCACCATCAGCCTCCCTCTCTCTTTAGAATGAACCTATCTAACTTGCTTTGTCATCTCCAAGAGCAACACTGGGGAGGAACAGCTCTCTTCAGCTCTTTACCCAGTACATATCCAGCCTTGTGGGTCCGCTGCTATGATCCAATTTCAAGCTCCTACCTGCTCCTCACCACCAAGCTTCCATTGCTCAGAATGACTCTGTTCAAGGAGGGATGTGGCTGGATTCAAGGTAGAGAGAAGCCTGGTCCAAACAAAGGCAAAAAATGGCATAACCTGGGACAGCAGGGGATACTGCTTGAGTAACTTTTTACAAGGAACATTCAATCTTTTAAAATTGAAAATTAACAACTCAGTGTTTCATGTAGAAGTTTAGTTTTGTATCTGAATGGGAGCAGCAAAGAACCAACAGCCTCTTAGGATTTTGGAGTGTCCCCTTCACTGTCTTCCTTCTTGCAGTAAATAACTACAGGATGGATATCCATGGTTTTAGTGTAAGATGTGGTTTTTAACCATGGTTTTGGTGTAAGGTATAGAGACACCTTCTTCAGGAGTATCCCTATGTTCATTCAGCTACTTTGGGCATTTCTAATCTAATTCTCCTGGGTTCTGAAGCAAAACCGATCCTTTTTTAAAATACAAACATAAATTTGGGGTAATTCTTGATCCAGTACACCACTCCACAGATTGTCCCCAAAGCTCTGCAAGCCTGTCCCTGCCCATCTATGCAACCTCAGGCCCAAAGCTTTCAACCTCTTTCTCTCTACTCCTGGACCTTCCTTGACCCTTTCCTCAACTCTGAGTCCCAAGGGTCTTTCTTATTTCGCATTTCACTGTTTGATCTGACTGTTCTCCCCCAACTCCCTGTGCCTACAACTCTTTGGCCTCACCTCATCTCTCATTCTTATTTGTAATTTTTTAAAAATTTTATTAGTACACATTTTCAGTATGTAATGATACATTGATCATGAGGAGTTGGCTAGTATCTGTTCATAACACATCATAATTCTGTTTACTTTCCCTTTCCTTCTCTTCCTCTTCACTCCATCACTTTGTCCTCTGCCTGTTTGCAAAAGATCTGTCTTCCTGTTTCCTATTATCTGTCATTTGTTTTTTCTCTCTCATCTTTAAATCTTCCCATCAGCTGTTATTTCCTTCAGGAAATCTTCTGTAACTTCACACCTACTCCATCTTAGGCAGAATACCTCTATGGAATCCTCAATGAAGCCTCGGCATCTCAGCCACATCCCACATCACTCCCAGTTTACCAGTCTGTGTGTGTGAATTTCCTGTAGTTGCTACAATAAATTACTACAAACTTAGCAGCCTGAAACAATATAAACTTGTCATTTTATAGCTCTGAAGATCAGAAGTCCAAAATCATTTCACTGGGCCAAAGTCAAAATGCCAGTAGTGCCTCAATCCATTTGGAAACTGCCACGTGGATGAGGAATCGTTCTATGCCTTTCCCAGATGCACAAGGCTGCCTTCACTCCCCAGCTGGCAGAAGTGTCCTTTGTCCCTGCCAAGTGGCATCTTTGAATCTCTCCATGACACTGCTCTCTCATCACTGCCTCTGTCAGGCCCTCCTACTCCCACTTCCCTCACATAATGACTTTTTTAAAATCACAATGCAACCACCAAGATAATCCAAGACCATCTTCCAAGTCAAGATCCTTAACCTGGTCACATCTGCAATATCCTTTGGGCAGATAAGGTAATATACCCACAGGTTCTATTCAAAAATCACATGAATGCTTTTGAGAGTGCTGTTTGCAGTTGACTACATGCATGTTACACATTCCCAAAATTCTAAAGGTCTACATGCTTCCTGTTCATTATTACAGATGCTGTAGGTGGCACAGGGGCTGGTCAATGAATGTACTTATAAATTTATGTTGAATTAAGCAAGGGATGGATGGATGGATGGATGGATGGATGGATGGATGGATGGATGGATAGATAGATAGATGGATAAATGTGTGAGTAGATGAATGTAGCAACTTCCATGATACTTGGCAATCTTGATAGTAGTCTTAGTACAAAACAGCTCAGTAGAGTTCATCATTCTTGGAACTGGACTAATCCTGACAATTCATTAAAGCTGTGATTAAATTGGTCTAAAATGTTTGCATCTTACTGCTGTCAAACTTAGCTCCAGAGAAGTGTCCTTCCTCTCTGCCCCCTCCCAAATATTTCTAACATGACAGTAGTAATGTTGTAAGAAATCAAAGACAGAGTTCAGAATCTGGTGCTCCACCATAAGCAACTAGATATTTATACAGAAATAGGCCCCAGAGTAATCTTATTCTCAAAATGTCTTCTGGAGAATATCAAAAACAAGCAACCTCCACCTGTTCAACAGACTCAAGGTTCCATACACAAAGAAATTTTCAGAGAAGACAGTCATCATTACATTAAATCCACATTAACAGCACGAAAACCCTTCCTGTGAAGTAGCTATCACCTAGCTGTATTTAAAAACTAAGCAATGGTATTTTGATGAGAAGGCTTGGGCCTGTAGCAAAGGTCCTGGAAGGCTCAAGCCCTGTGCCTAATGAACAGGACATGATCACTTTAGAGCTATACATTTGATACTCTAAATCATGCACAAATTGGATTTATCAACAAAAACATTTATTGAATGCTTACAATGTAACACATAATATCCCAAGTTCTTTACATACATTAATTTTGATAGCAAGCAGGTAGATAATATTCTCATTCTTATTTTACATCAGTTAAGTCACTGAAAGCCAAATAAATAGCCACAGGACCCACAGCTGGTAATCAATGGAGCTGGGGGAATAAATCCAAGTAACTTTTTTTCATCATGACAGTTTGTAAATTCCAGGTTGAGATTATTAAAGTCCAGAGTGCTACTCAGAAATTATTTTGGACTACAAGATATTTGACAAACAATTAAACTTGAGTTACTCCTATCAAGTAAATTCTGTGTCTGTTAGCCTACTTCTCTTCATATTCTGGTTTCCATTTGGATAGGTTCTGTCATCTTGCTTACACTACTTTAGGGAATGTGTATGACTCTGTAAATGTGTATGACTCTGAAGAAAATTCTTTGGAATAAGCCCTTCATTCCTGCAGATTTACACCATCTCAATCCCACCACTATGGTGGACCTCATTAAAACATAAGCATCTTAGTAACATAACACTGCTGCAGAGTCTGGATTCAAGAATAAGTTTAGTTTAATTTATTAGAGACTACTTGTGTTTCAAAAGGATACAACAAACCACAGCAGAGAAAAGATCATCCACACAGCTCACTGAGGGAATGAAGGTCCTGTTGGCCACAACCTGAGTTGCCAGCATAATGAGCACCTCTTTAATTAATGTTAACACTTAAGAAAGTCTTGTTATCTTAACGCTGTGTCTAATTCTCCCACACAGCAGTGTAGGGGAAGGACGGACTGGGAGACATTAGAACAGAGCCTGGGGACGCCACTGGCTAGAGGAAGGAAGGAATGTCCCCACATGTGTGGCTATCAGAAGCCGTGGGTGAGCCTACAAGCTCATTAGTGGTGACACAGAAAGGAAACAAGCTTGGACGCAAGCTAAGAGCAACCTCTGCAAGTAACATCATCTTGGCCTCACGAGTAGGAGAGAACTCAATTATGGCAGAAGATATATGATCATCAGAGGATTCCTGGCTAATGAAGTCCTGTTATTCCTGGGGCTTGACCATTTCTGCCATGCTTTGTGCAAAACTCTGTCCCTTATAATTGCTTGACCTCAAGACAAGATTTAGTAGGGTGTGTGCACACTGGTTTCCACCTATTTGGGTGATTTTGTAGTGATGCTTATTATTTTCTAAGCTTGATAAATTTGTCAAGTTGTTGCAAAACTAGAATCTTAGCAATGTATTCTACCATTTGTCTTTTTAAATCCTTCATGTCTTCATTTTCAGATCTCTATTCTAGCCCCTAGAATCAAACTTCTAGCAAGATCTGCCAAAGTCAGGGTAGAAAAGCCAAGTGGAGCTCCCAGAGTTAGATGGTAGAGATAGGTTGGCTATGCTGATTGACATTTTATGTTTAAGTTTGACTAAGCATGTTTAAAATCTCTAAAAGTTAACCAAGAGATGTAGCTGAAACAATGAACATAATCAAACATTTAATGTCAAAACATTTAATAAGGTGCAGAATGTCCCACCCAATAAATTAAAATGGGTTCCTGCCTAGTACACTGTAATGGGTTCATTCCCAGTGTTTCTACCTTTTCTAATTTTCTTGCGTATTTTCATAAAACAGTCTTAATCTAGGTGGCCTTAAAATTCGCATGAGTAATAATGACAGAGTTGAGCAGTTTGTCACAGTCCTAACTGCCCTCTCTTCCACATACAGCTATGGACAAAGAACCTGCTAATCTGTGCTATATACAGGACAGAGCTGTTTTTAGGACAAATAATAATAAGCAAAGAACAACAGAAAATCCTAAGAGCTTGGTATGGCTTGTGTCCACCCCAAACCTCATGAAACCATGGAGTAGGACTCAAGAGTCTGTGATCAATTCATAGTCCAGTGCTGGGATTATGGGTATGAGTGCTACACCCACTTTGGGGCAGATAGCCTGAGTGTGATGTAAGGAAGGGAAAGATGCTAGCTCTCTTAGGACTCCCAGCTTGCTCTTGTTGCTCTTGCTGTCACTTGGATCCGTAAGTCGTACCTCCTCTGCCATTCCACTCTGTCTTGGAGCCGGCTGAGCACAGACTGAAACCTCCACTAACTGTGAGCTCAATAAACATTTCCCTCCTTAATTCTGGGCATCAGGTATTTTGTTCCAGTAATGAGAGAAAAGTAACTGAGACAGAACTACCTCACTAAGCCTTTCTCAATCATTACATCATTTAAACCACAACAAAATATGAGAGTTCTTTTACAGGCAAGGGAAGACACACAATGTGAAGGCAGAAGTAACTTGCCCTGGGGAATTAAACTTGACCGGATAGGCACGATGGTCTCTCAACTCTCCACCACTGTGCCCTAGTGCTACCCGAAAACAAAAGCACCCCTGTCACTGCTTCCTGATGCCTCTTCCAGAATGCAGGCACTGTGCCCATGGCTCCACCTCTACTTGTAATGTGTCCCTATCAAGAGCACCTCAAATTGGTGGTGGTGTTAATGTTTTAACTGCTCATCACACCTGTACTTTAAGTCAAAGGAAGGAAGTAACTACTCCCTTCATGCTAAAGAATGAACACAATGCTCATACTTTTCTCAGGATTCTTGACTCTTTTGGAGAGCAGGACCATCAGGATAGTGCTTTTTCATCTACCCTTCTCTACACTAAACTCACTATTTTACTCCACAACACCAGTTGGGTTCTCCTTCCACTGCACTGCCCATTGTATTGGCAAGACAAGCACAACTATTAAAAGGTAGGCAAGGAAAAGTATGTTCATTTGTAATACTGAAGAATAGGCATATGGATGAAGCCTCCCTACAGAGGCAAACAGCATGCCACAAAGCTAACCCTTATATTCCTCCATGACATCCTTGGCAGAGCCATCCTGTTGGTTTATCCAGCTCCTACACCTCCAATTCAGAGGTTCAAACTGACCTGAAATAGATCATAAAAATATCTCTAATCCCCAAATGCAAACTCTAACTTTGACATAGAGTGAATTTTGTTCCATCTGTATGTTGTGTTTAAAGAACACCTTTCAGGAGATTGTGTCACCTGTGTCCTGAGGTCTGGCCACGTGGACAAAGATCTGATGAATCTCTCAAGAAAAAGTAGACTCTGTGGGGACAGAATTTGTGAGAAAGATCAGCAGTCCTGAGAATAGGTGTTTTCTGGGCTGGGCAATATGCAGGAGGTGAGATCAGGGAGCAGAGCCTGAAGCAGGGCTCCAAGATTTCTAATATAGTGAGAAGAAGAGGTGATGGATCAGCCAGTGACAGGATAGGGAGGAACAAACTGTGATTCTAAAGAAACATGCTATTAGGCACTCTGCCTAGCATATTCCTGGTTCTAGCAGATGCTCAAATGCAGAGGACACACTGTTTCCTGGAGCAAACGGGGAAATCTCAGTGGGAAGGTGTTTCTACAATAGAGCAGAGGCAGTAGAAGAGGGACCAAGGACTACTGGTTGAATCAATAGGTATTGGCTGAATTGATGGTTATTGACTGGGATGAGTTTCTGTTCCAGACATTGTTCTATGTGCTGAGCTGGATGAGCCATGAAGTCTTCCTTGGAGAGTGTGATCATCTAGCAGAGAACTTGGCAAACATGCCTGCAAAGAAATGCTGTCCTGTGAAGCTGTCGTGCTGAGAAGGTGGGCAGGGCACTACTTCTGATTCAACTCAAGGAAAAGCACAAAGCAGATGTGAACCTGGGCTACCACATAAGACAGTCTGAAGCCAGGTAAGCTCAGATGAGAATGCCCGTACCACAGTGGTGAATCTTGGCGTTCATTGGTGGGATGGCTGTCTTGGTTACTCTCTTGTTGCTGAAAAAAAATACCCAGTTCCCAGAGTCAAAAGAGGAAAGGTATATTCTAGCTCAATTTGTAGGGGTGTTAGACCATAGTAGGGCTGTTCTAAACAAGGCAGGGCAGTATGGCAGAGAACTGTTGCACAGGATGATGAACAATTCATGGGTGTGGCAAACAGAAGGCCGTGAGCAGGAGCAGCAGCGAGGAGCATACCTTTCTCTCTTACTCCACCTATGCTACAACCCTTGTGGCTGGTGCCATCCACATGCAGGGTGGGGCTTCTGTCTACGTAACTCCATTAGCTGTACCCATAACTATTCTAATTTCAAGCATTGGACTAATTTAGTACTACATGCCTTTAATCCCAGTCACACATCCTGGATCTGGCAGTTAGGAAAATTGTCACCTATGATCCATGAGGCTTTTGAAGAATATTTAAATACAAGCCACAGTAATGGTCAATACATAATTCAACTTGCCTGGGCCACAGTGTGCTGAGGCAAGTGGCCACATGTGTATTCTGATATTCCTACAGGAGTGTTTCTGAAGAAGATTGATATCTTCTGATTCAAGCTGATGACCCTCCCAGTGAAGGTGGGCCCCCTCCACTAGACTAAGGGTCTTAGTAGAACAAAAAAGGCCAATGTCCTTAGTGATGGAGAGTCCTTCCTGCCTGACTGCATTCAATCTGGGGCATCAGTAATCTTTCTCCTCTGGCTAGAACTCACAACACCAGCTTCCCTGAGGCTCTAGCCTGCCAATTCACTTTGGGTATTATGGAACTTGTTCACTTCTGTGATCGATTCCTCACAATGCCTCTTTATATGTGTGTACACATTGTGTGCATGTGTGTGTATGCACGTAAACATGTGCACAGTCTTTGCTTCCCTGAGAACTCTGAGTAACCCGTAGAAGATATTTTCCTCAATCTACTGAATGCAATGTTGTAGGGTCTTGACTTGAAAAATGGCCCAGTGCCAATGATACCTCAGCGGACTAAGCACCTGCTTAGGCAAGTGCAGAGACCTGGGTTTGATCCCTGGCACCACATGTCATGCCAGGCCCACTCCTGTGTGCACTGAGCTGGTGACCAAGACCAGGCATGGTGTTGCACACCTGTATCCCAGCACTGGGGAGGCTGAAAACAGGGAATCAGTGCGAGTCTGAGCTGCATAGTGAGATCCAGCACTGAATACATTAAAAAAAGGAAAGATGGCCCAGTGGTGACTCAAAGGCTTTATCTGTCTTCCAGGAGCCAGCTGTAAATATGAGAGTTCATCTGACCTCACCACACAGACAATTCTTATAGCAAAACTAGTCACAATTTTCCAGATGCTAAATGTATTTGGGAATAAGACAGGCAGGGAAAGATATTTAGAAGCCTTTCAAGTCCTTAGAAAAGACTCAGGAGCAGGGGTTTCTGGGGGACACGATACAGTGGGGCCATGCCAGGTGGGAGCAGAGAGTTTGTAGCTGCATCACTCTGAACTTCAGAAGTCCCACAGGTCCCTCATACCTGTGGCAGCTAAATCTTTCTTTCCCGTCATGTGTCACCAGATCACTTAATTTCTTATCATATCCTGTTGTGTACTTGTTCCCTCAGTCACCCTGTTGAGTCACGTAGATTCAGAACCACTCCCAGATTGATTTCCTCAGCACTCTCCTCTCTCTATGTAAACTGTGTAAAGCTCCCCAGACCATGTGTCATGTTTGCTGATCACTTGTAAGTCTGAGATAGTTCAGCGTCAGATAATGCCTGTATATTGAGTCACTCAATATTGATCCAAGCCTGTTAATGATTCTCTAAATCCATATCAAACACTCCTACTGAGAAATAAGCAGGTTTGTCAAATGATGGGCTCATTCCTAATTCTAAGTGGTGCTAAGTGGCTGGAGTGGTTGTCTTAATTTAGCCACTGTGTTGTGGATGTGAACAGGAGTTGTGATCACCCTTATGTCATACATGAGTCTTTTCTTATGCTGACAAAGTGATGATATTCCACGTATATACTGAATCACTGATTGTCTAAAGAAAAAGTTCAGCATTAATTAACTGAAATTGGAGTTTCTGGTAAGAGATGAATGTTTGGTTGCTACTAGAGTCTGTCTTAAACAGATTAAAATGTTAGTTGCTTATTGGATTTACTCTCGTAAGTTTCCAAGAAGACCCAGGTAACACAGACTGCAGGTGAAGAGAGGGTCCTCAGCATCATGGGGATTCTCTCCCCCAGGCCTTGTGGTGTGGCACTCTGATGGAGTGGGATACAGGTGCGCACCACGTGCTGGGTCTTGGTGGCCACACTTAACACAGCCACTCACACACAAAGGATGTGTCTTAGAGGACCCACTGGAGGTTAATAAGACAAAGCCTGGTATGGGCCTTGCAGGAGTACATTGAAATCCAGACTTGGAGGATCTCTTTCCTGTCCTATAAATGGTGCCACCTAGCCCCAGTTCTGACAGGGACACAAGTGAAGAAGGAAGACCCTGGAACATCACACACTCCTTCACCTGAGGGTGTGGGTTTTGGGTTCACTGCGCTGTGGATCTGAGAGGCACAAGCAGCTCCTGGTCACTCTCCTGTTGGATACTGAGTCCGCCACTTGACTGCTACACAAAGCTCTACTAACTCACTAGCTGCTATTTGAATTGAAGAAGGAACATGAACAGTAAGGATGTCATTGCAGCCAAATCCTACTTGCCATTTTTAATAATGTGAGGCTTTCACACCAAAGATTAACTCAAACGTTGCCTCACATCAGGGCCAGCACCTTCTCCTAAGTGGCCCCTCAGTGGGGAAACTTTCTGAGGATGATTCATCTTCCAGGAAATCTACCATCCTCTCCAAGTGACTGAATCCAAACAGATGGCTCTTTTCCAGTCTGCGATTCATGACCTTGAAATTATTCAACTGAGAATCGAATGGGAAATTGGCCTCCAAAAACCTTTGGGCATTTTCAAGTTGGAGATCAAAAGGACTGCAGCATCTGGTTCACAAAAGGAAGCGAATGAGGCCCTTGATTCAGTACAGAAAGACACAAGTGGAGTGGAATGCAGCCTCTAAGGACCTAAACATGAAAAAGAGCTCATGTAAAGCCAATTGCTCTTTTTAATTTGACTATTTTCTGTTCTCAGAGCATTGACATCCCCTGGCCAATCGCAGAAGGTAGAAATGCTCATTCGGGACACTCATGGTCCATAGAGCAGAATATGACTCAGTGGCTCAAAATTTTGCACTGAATGATCGATTTTTAGGTGCTCCTGCAACTATGGAGGACAACAGAGCAATCTGGGGAAATAGAAAAAAATTCCTTTAGGAGGAATCTGTCATTCCTTTATGCTGGCAGCATACTTCACATTCAAAATTTATCACTAAGGAAAGAAAGTAAAAGACAAATTGATCTGCTGTATGAGTATGATAGGGAGGAGCCTGTGGTGGAGTGAGTGGGGGTCATGGGGGGAGCGGACCATGCACCCAGAGGCCTGCAGGATCACCTACATGCTTCCTTATGGAGCCTTCAGTCAGCATGGCCTGGCAAGAGGTCTGACCTTGTATCTTTCTCACATTGAGCTCCGGGATGGATTCTGATCCCCAACACCCATGATGGAGCAGAGGGACAGATCATAGTCACCTACCAAGCATGGCCAGTCCTTGAGGAGGTCCAAGAGTTCAGAAAATGACTATGCTGGCAACTTCTTCCAATGTGTAAAGCAGCTTTGGCTGAGCCAGAGAGAGCCAAAGACACAGTGTATGGAGAGCAGGTGCCTTCCGCTGCCAGACCCATCTGGAGGGGCTTCACAGGGCCAGGCAGGCATCAGCTTCAGCTCTGATGTTGGCTGCTCAGCAAAGAAGAGCTCAGGGTTGGAAGATCACCCAGGAGCTGCCCTTTCCCTCCATCGGCACAGGCAGTGACTCCAAAGTCTCTCATGTTCTACCCGCCCTTGTTGTCAATCCAGGGAAGTGACTTTGCTTTGCATGTGAGTGTGCAAGTGTTCTGCACAGTGTCAGAGGCAGCAAAGAAGCCAAGATGCCGGCATCACCACACTGTGTGCTAATTCACTCAGAAATGCAAGCTCCATCACCGGGTGCACAGGACAGACAGATGGAGGTGGTTACTTCCAGATTTCACTTTAATATACAGGGCTGTAAATACTAAATAATATTGATGACTTGGATTATATTCAGATTTTCTTTCTGGAAATCACAATAAATAACAAGAAAACATTTTGTACATCAGCAACCTTATTTATGAGGAGCATCTAAAGAGATATAAATGTCATTTCTTCCTGAAGCACGTAGCAGAGAAACACTCAGGTGTGCCTCTGGCGGAGAGGTTGGGAGGATGCAGAAGGGAATGAAGAGAACCTCACCAGGACAACTCACAGATGTCAGGCAGGCAGGGGCAGGCTCCAGCCATCTGAGGAATGGCTGACCTGGGACTGCTCAATGGCCAGAGTAGCTGATGTGCTCCACATGGGACGAGACCAATGTGAGTGCTCATGAGTGGCTGAGAGAAGTATGAGGTCAGCCAGATGAGGCAAGAGGGTGTGCTGCCTTCAGCAGAGCCCCAGTGAGCCCCCAGTGGAGCAGGTTTTGATCTGCTGGGTCCTTAAACTGCCCTCTCTGTGTGTAGAGAGTGTGTAGCTTCCTACAAGTTCACAGAAAGGGAGCGGGAACAGGCAGGGCACTGAGAAATGGCCTGGGTCTGCCTACTTCCTGGGGCCAGGCCTCAAGCAGGACAGGTGCTAACATCCTGGGGCAGCTGGATGGGCAGCATTCCTCTTGGTCAAAGGAAGCTGACATCCTGGTGTCTTGCCTAATGGCAGGCCAAGGACACAACTGACAGTTGTACAGTTGATTCTTGTAACTCACAGATTTCTTATTTGTAAATTCCCCTACTGTGAAAATGTATTTATACATCCAAATACATACACCTTGTGCATTCATGGTCACAGGTGAACACACACAGGGAGATCACAAAGTCTGAGCCACCACCGACACATCCCTATTTGAGACTTCTGCCCCCTGCTGTAGACACGTGTCTTTTCCAGTCTATTTAGTGAAAATTTTTTGCATTTATGCTTTGTGGTAGTGATTTTATCACCTCAGCTGGCTGAACTCACATGCTTCTTCAGCCACCCACGATCACTCACTTCGGCCTGGTCCCACGTGGAGCACACCAGCTACTCTAATCACCTGCCCAGAGTTGTTTCCTAGGAGCAAGGCTTTCACACCAACTGCATCCATGCTCACAGTGACTGTAGAGCAAAGCTGCCAATAGCGAGAACTACTGCAGTGGGGGCTTTCCCTCACAGTGATTCCCTTTCAAGCAGGACAGTGTACATCCAGGCAGGCTGGGTGGGGGAGGAGCTTGTCTTTTCTGGAACAGGCAGTGGCCACATCAGCCTTACAGGGCTACTGTGTCCTAGAATGATGCCAAACCCTCTTGTCAATCATGGGAACAAACTGAAGACTTGAGCCATTCCTCTCATTTTAGCAAGGGGACTAAAATCCCAAAGTCAGGAGACTGTTCACACACATGGTGTGAACAGAGCAGAACCCAGGCCCACCAGATGCCCACGGCTCCATCCTGTCTGCACCCTGCAGGTCCTGTGGCAAGTCTGCCTCACGGTGGCCCTTCCTGGTGTTGGGAGAAGAGAAGCACCCTGTGGAGATCTTCAGGGAGACATAGACACTAGGGGTGGCTGTCTCAAGCAGGCCACACATTAGGGCTCAAAAGGAAGTGCGAGACTCCAACCTGGAAAGCAGCTTCCTTGGGTCCCTCTTAGCAAGATACATATGCAGAAATTTGTCCTCTGAAGTCACCACTCTTCATAGCTATATTTATTCTGCCTGCTATTTTAACATTAGACCTAAGTTAGATAAAGAGCAGGGACATTACGATCTCTGCATCTGTTTGGGGAACTTCCCGGCAAAAGACTCTTGGTGAGGGGCCAGGGTTCAGCATCCAGGTGAGGTCTCGGGAAATAGGAATAGAGAGATGCCTGATCAGCCAGGGCGCTTCATGGAGGCAGAGGGATAACATGCAGAGTGCTCCTGAAAGGCAGGGCCATAATTTTAAGGAATAAAGTGGGGAGCAAAAGAAGAGGGTTCTGGAGTATATATGGTTTAAAGAAACAGCAAGGGATTGTGGATGCAGGCACTGGGTCCTCACACATCTAGAACCATGGGGTTGGCACCATCCTGCCAGGAGTCCTCCTGCAACCTACAGAGCCAAGTCACAGGATCTCGCTGTGCCTTCATTTTCCTGCTGAAGAATAAGAGCAGACAGGAGTACTCTCCTCGGAGAGTTGTGAGTATCAAAATGAAAGAACAGATACGAAGAAAGATAGGAGTTCCAAGGATCCCTGGGCCCAAGATTTGTGTGTTGTTTTTGTTAACCTGCATTCTACTTTATCTCTTCACTTTCTCAATGTGGAGTGGTCCTTTGTGAATTCACCCTCAGCCATATAAACATTCAAACTCGAGTGAATGCCAAGTGCAGGAAGTAGGGACCCATAGGAATCTCTAGACTTAGATAATCTGATTTAGCTCCATATGATGAGTTCTCTCATTCTCTCTCTCCAATCCATTAGGCTTTCCTCTTTTAGGATACAATGATTGCCCTTCTGTGACTGCTCACACTCATGTTTCATCTTTATGGTTTATATTAAATCAAAGTAGGGTAATTATGAAAACACAGGTGACAGGTTAGTCAATAAGAGATAAATTTGTGATAAGAGCTACACAGCCTCATTTCAAATTAATCCATAATAATGGAGCACTTGAAACGTGGTTAGTTCAATAACACTGATTGCTGAAATGACAGCACAAGGCTCAGCTGGTGATCTGCTGCTGAGGACCAGGCAGCCAGAGGTCCCAAGAGATGGGGAGATGCTTCTTCAAGGACATCAGGAAGATTCACATGATCAGGCTCACCACGTGAAATAGCAGAAGTCATTTGATCCTCAGAATACAGGGTGGTTCCTAGAAAGCCACCCTCTGGAGCCTGCCCACGCTTGGGCCTTGGTGTCCTATGGGTGGCTGACTGGCAGTTACAAAGTTCATTCAGGGCCAAAGAAGTCACTTTAAAAGAAAATGTTTTTCAATTACTTGTTAAGCTTACACTCATCATATGGGGTATTTTAATCAAGTCTACACCTTCAGAGCAGTTATAAAATAAAGATACAATTGTTTCCCCAAGACAGAATAGTGCTTGTTACATTCTTTTTCTACTACTAACTCTTCAGAAAAGAACCAGGGCTAACAGTGGGCAGGAAGAGGACAATTAACTAGTGGATCTTCCACTCTGATCTTTACAGATTGTGTCATCCAGTGGGATAGCCAGGTCTTGAAGCCTTCAAAAGCCTAGCTTCAGTCCCATTCCTAAGTAGGAACCACCGTGCTGCAGCCCACCAAGACGTAACCCTTCTCAACGATATTTTCTTAGTTATATTTCTTGTTGCTGAGGCAAAATGCCTATTGCCAAAAGCTAAAAGAAGAAAAGTTCAATTTAGCTAACAGGCTGTGGAGGATTCAGTCCACAATACACTGGCTCTAAGACAAGGCGGCACACAGCAGGAAGGCAACCATCATGGCAGCAGAAGACAGCAAAAGCAACAAGAGGGAGAGAGAAGGGACAAGCCTCTTTCTGTTCCTCATAGTGTATGCAGGCTACCCACACTAGGGAAGCTGTAGAACTCATCCGCTTAATCCCCAAATTGGACTATGAATCAATCACAAACTCTGGAGTCAGCCACCACTGAAAAACCCAACGTCCCATGACTGTATGAGGCTTTGGCAAACATCTAGGCACAAACCCTAACAGCTATTATGTTTCTTGGCAGTTCTCCAACCACTGTGAGGTCAAGTGAAATCACAGGACTACCAGTGGAGTTCCTCATTACCCTGGCATCCTGTCCTCCACCCTCTCCTCGAAGAAGAAGATACGCAGTTCATACACTATCAGGTCGTTTAATCCTAAACTGAGTGAAAAGAACCCGTTAAGCAAAATACAGAAAGGCAATAACTTCTTCTTATAAGATGAATCTTGTCCCTGTCATGCCAGATGTCATATAAAGATCCAGTGACATGGAGAGTATCCAGGACATTCTGTTCTTTCAGGAACATCTGCACTGGAACTAAACAGTTTGCAAAGTTGCAAATTGCCAGAGTTTCTTGTATAGGCATCACAAAAGGCTCTTTAGATTTGGATAAGGATATTTGTATGTTTTAGCTTTTTGGAGAAAGAAAGAACATTAATTAGGGGGCGTTTATTTACTTTTGTCTTATGCTGCTTTTAATCTTCATTAGTATAGTACTCTGACTATTCAGTACTTGCTGGGAAGAAGTTTGTTGTCAAAGACCTTCAGATGTTGAGAACTTTAACCCTTTCCTCACCATAGTCTCCCTAAGTGATACGTTGAAGCCCTAATCAAGGTACCTGAGATATGACCTTATGCACAATTGGATTCTTGCAAATGTGTTCAAGTTCAGATAAGGTAACACTACAACTGGGTAGGCCCTACACTCAAAGGCTGTTGTCCTAGAAAGGAGATAGCAAATGGAGAGATTTGTTGATAGCCTTAGGGCTCTCAAGATTTCTGGCATCAGTAGGAGCTAAAGAGAGGCTGGGAACAATTTCTCCCTCTAACCCAGCACTAGAAATCAGTCTTGCTGACGCCTTGACTTTGTACTACTCCCCAAGAGAAGAAATAATGGCTCAAATTGCCACTACATTGTAGCCAGTGACTGCCCAAGACTCAGTCACTTTTCAGATTTTAAAATGTACGTCCCAATCAACAGCAAATTCAGCCCCATTTTATCTGTTTGATCTGACAGTGCAGAAATCATACTCATATGGCACCCTGCGCAGTAGAGCTCACTGCTTGCTTCTGCACAGGGATCGCAAAAGCAGCTCCTCTGGTCCCAGTGCCCCATGTAAATGCAAAAGCGTGCTCCTTTGCTGTTCATCTGGACAAGATGCTTCAAAGAGCATGCCTTCGGATGCCTTTCTCCATGCAGGGACACCTCTGAGCCTAGGGACGATGGGCCTGGAACCAATCTGAGCTATCCTGAACAAGAAGAAAAAGGCCAACTTTTTACTTTATTATTCATAGATCGTTACATTGCCTCAAGTGCTAACTAACCACAGGAAGATGATTTCTGTAAAATGCCCCAGAGGAAGACAGGGCTACTTTTAGTAGCTTCTGATGTAAAAGGGACATGCAGTTCTGAAGAAAGGATAGCAAGAAAGGGGATGTTATAATTGAATTTCATAAAAATTAATTTTACTACAAGGAAACCTCAAACACATACTCGGCAGGAAAGAAATGTATTTCTGATACAAGAATAGCAAGTGCAACTTGTGTGGACACCAAAAAACAGTGGCGTGTTCTAGCTTAGATACGAATATCACCACAAAGATTCATGTATTCAGAAGTGAGGCTTTTGGAAGGTGATTGCATCACAGAGGCAGCGGAACTTTAGCAGACTTGCTATTAGGAAGGAGCCTCCCTGGGGTCAGATCACTGGGGCATCACCTCCCCAGCTCCTCCTTTCAGTCTCCTGCTTCCTGAAGAGTCAAAATGAGCCACTGCCCCCTGTGAAGGCCTATCCACCATACTGCTTCTGCCTAGAAGCCTGCCAACTATGGGCTGAATCTTCTGAAATTATGCACCACATTAAGCTCCTATGCCTTTAAATTCCAGATTCCGAGTTTTATGGGTCAGACATGAGAAAGCATCTAAGACAGAGATTATGAGCCAGCTCACATCAGCCTTGTACCTAGTTAGGCAGGAGACAGGGAAGCTTGTGGCTCATCAGACTTAGCCTCCTTCAGGACTTCTCCACCCAAGGTCTTCATGTTGCCTGATTCAATCTTATAATGATTCCAGTGAGATTACTCCTCCAGTGTAAAAACTGGTATGTTGACAATCCCATATCTATATTTTTCCATCAGTCCATAGATTAAACTGAATATTTTATTCAACCCCGTGAACACTGGGAAACCTGTTTGGGAAAGTCATGGTGGTTTGATAGCTATGTAAGCAGGGTTCCAATTCTGACATGCATGAGGATCTCGTACGACACCAGCCACTGGAGCACTCCCGCACGCGCCCACTGACACCCAGTGCGCTGGTCTGCATGCTTCCATCTGCTGGACCGGGGCTGAAGCACTGTCTGTAAAATACTGAGAATAAGCACTTTATAGTTTTTATGCAGATGGTCTCTATAATAGAGCAGAGGCAGCCACCTACAGACACACAGATAGATGTCACTGTGTTCCAGTGTGACTTTATTCATGGGCACTGTCATCTGAATGTCATATAACTTTTACATCTTGAAACACAATTCTTTTTAAAATATTTTGACCATTTAAGAACGTAAAGGTCATTCTTCCTTTGTGGGAATGATATTTGGCATACGGATCTTAGATTGAACACTCCTTCACTTGATTGGCAAACATCCAATAAGATTTTCTAAGAGGAGTTCGGCTATGCTGTATTTCACTGTCAAGGGATACCATGAGCCAATAGCAAACAGGTAAAGAGGTGCCCACCAGACCTGTGGCAGAGGGGTGTTTCCACAACACTTCCAGGTCATCTGAGCACAGAATCCTGAACAGCATATGGCCTTTGGAGGCATCTTGGAGAATCATTGAGATTCTTGGAGCAACTTATAAAAATCTGAAGAACCCTGAAGAATTACAGAGAACACTGAAGAATTCTGGATGACTCTAGAAAGCTATGGAAAATCCTGGAGAAACACTGGAATGCCTGGAGATTCCTGAAGAATCTGAGACTCACGGGGAGTCATGGAAAATCCTAGCACTGTGGGATTTCACAGTGTAACCAGGGCCCTTCGCCCTTGCAGGCTTCGCCTCTTAATAGGGCCTGTAATGGAGCTCGCGTCCTAAGATGTGAAAGCAGTTGGAAAACCATTTCCTTTGTTCATATTTCCAGAAAAATATATAACCTTATGGCACCCAACTATAAAGTGTTGTTCTGAAAGCCTAAACTCCAACTAGATGAAAAAGGAGATAACCTATCTGAGTATTGCTAGCAACAATGAGGTTATTTTAGAAATACACTTCAAGGAGTCTGATAGTGTGGTTATACGAAACCCGAGCATTCTTCTTTTAAAGGTGCAGCCAGACTTGCATAACCCTCATGGCAAGCTGGAGGAATAAAAGAGCCAGGGGCTTGAACGATGAGTGTGTATCTCCCGAGCAGGAAGAGAGAGTTTCATTTTTGCACTTATTATTCCCTACAATGTGTCACCAATGGTCTGTGAAGGGAAAAATGGAGAGTAGCACAGTAAATTCTCTCACTAAGCTAAAAAGATTAGGGAAGAGGCAATGTGCGCTCTTAGCATGTATTTCATTTTGAGCTTAAAAAATTAGTTTACTAAGCAAACCTTTTAATATTCCCATTGGCTATGAAAATGAAGAAAAGAAACAAGAACCAATGGATGCGTCTGACAGCCAGAAAAAGTTGTCTTAATAACCTCGTTTGGGCAAATGTCCTTAGAATGCTTTTTAAAAACTATAAACATGAGGGATGGTTCTACTCGGATCCACTTTCTAACCATTATATTGCCGCAACCACTAAAACGACTTCTTGCAAGTGCATTTTTGGGGATGGTGCTTACACTGGGAGCTAGAAGACTGGGTTTTTCTTCTCTGATTATCTGCAGAGAGCATGGTTGAACTTGGAGGAAATTCTGTCCTCCTTCATCTGTAGAACAAGGGAAGCATCTGCTAGTTGTTCCCCAAGGAGCCTGTGAGTTTCTCAAAAAGTGAGCACCCTTCATCATAGGCAAAGCTGGAGAAGCAGAGCTGGATGTTCTGTTCCCAGCTCCGTCCTGTCCTAGAATCCCACGCTTCCATCTGAGAAGGAGCTGGCTGGCACTCTGGCTTCTGGGCAGCTTCTGCCTTGCTCCTGACTGACTCTGCCCCATGTACGCGCTTATCTAACCTGCTGAATTAATGGGGATTCTCACTAGTAAGGACCCCAATTAAACGGTACAGAATGTAACTGGCTTGAGTTCATGTAGCAATGGGATTTGAATTTAGCTCTTAGATTAGCTAAAAGAATTCAGCACTGGGATTACAAGCATGTGCCACCATGTCCAGTTTCAGGGCTGGCACAGGACACTCAGGGTTCAACAGCTGGCACAGCCTGTGGTACTAGGGATCAAACTCTGCACCTTGCACTTGCCAGGCAGGCACTTATGCTGCCAAGCTATCTCTCCAGCCCTGAGTGAAGCGGTTAAAAAATACACAAAGAGATTTTGGCTTTGAAGAAATGAGCTAATGAACATACAGAGTTTCAACCAATGATGGGAATGACTTAGGTGCTATATACATGTTAGTCATTGATTTGGGGTCATTTGGTTTGACGTTATGAATTTTGGAGTCATTCATTTATCCAGAACTCGTTTGAAACAGAAAGCCCTGTATAGAATGTAATCAGAGAAAAATGCTTCTTGCAGAGTCCACCGTTCAAGTGTACAGCAATACTTTATGTTCTTAAGGAAAATCCTGTGAGATGTTATTTGTGGATCATCTAGAAGGTGCTGGGTTGTGTTGAGTGTCTGGCTGTCATGGAGGGCAGTAGGGTCTCAAATACGTGAATGCAAATGCCTATGTGACTCCTTGTAGTCCGAACACACCCTTGTCCTGTTTGAGCTCCAATTCCTGCTCCACCATTTTGAAACTTGCTATGGAGACAACTGATTATTCTCTGTGAAGCTCAGTTTTCTTTTCAAGAAAATGGGGATGAAACAACACAGGGCTATTGGATCTCTTTTCTCAGTCGGAATTCATTTGTATTCCTTTCATGCCTTCTCTCTCTAGTCCATTCATTTTTTTTTTTTATTTATTTATGTATTTGGTACAGGATCTCACTACGCAGCTTGAACTCGTGGTGATCCTCCTGCTTTTCACCCTCCCCAGTGCTGCTATTGCAGACATGCACAACCCTGCCTGGACTCGTTCACCAGTTCAGTGCACCCTGGGGCTGGGGCAGATGCAGCATGCGGGACCAGGAATCGAACCTTGGTCCCTACATTTGCCAAAGCAGGCGCTTGGTCCACTGAGCTATCTCACCAGCCCTTCCATTCATTTGTTCTTCATTTCTCTTTTCAACTTATTCTCCATTCACATTTCCTTACCAGCCTCATTGAAACACACACACACACACACACACACACACACACACACACACTTACGTTTGTACATGCACACATTCACACACACACATACACAATATCGTTTTCCATGTGTATTCATTTCTAACTATTTTAGCATGACTCATATACATATCATATATTCCCACTTTGGTAAATTATCATGAAATAAATACAAGCCTAGACATCATACAGATCAAGAAATGGAACAGCACTAGAGCTTCCGAAGCTCCCTCACGTTCCTCTCGGTAACTCCGTGCTCTTCTTTAAAGGTAACCACTATCCTGAACTTCTATCCATAGCTATAAAAATAGGATCTCTCCTTCCTTGCTTCTTCCACTCAGCCTTATGTCTGTCAGGTCCATTGATGGTTTTTTGGCAGTTCTGTTCATTTCAGTACCACCTACTATTCCACTGCATGAACATACCAAAATGTATGTCTCCATTATAGTGCTGATAACTATAGAGGTTGCTCCCAGTTAAAGGCTATTTTTTCCCTTTTGCCTTTCTTTTGAGACAAGGTATGTAGTTGAAGCTGGCCTTGAGTTCATGTCGTATGCCAGGCTGGTCTCAAACTCTCAATGATCCTCCTGCTTCAGTCTCCCGAGTGCTGGAATTACAGACATGCACCATCATGCCTGGCTTAGAGGCTATTTTGAATAATGCTGCCATCATCACTCCTGTACAGACATTTTTGGTGCACATACACATACATTTGTGTTGGGCTTATACTTAGGCAAAGAGCCCCTGGGCCTTCAGTTTCAGCTGATAACACTAAATTACAAATCACTGTACCAATCTTCTACACACCAGAAACTATTGGAAAGTGCCAGCTAATTTACATTCTTGCTAGAAATTTTTACCATCTGTCTTTGTTCTAGCTATTGGACATGGACACATTTTAATTTGTATTTCTTTAATGATTAACAAAAGCCATGTACCTTCTCAGAAGCTTATTGCCAGTTGAATAATCTTTCAACATATTTATGTTTTGAAGCTACATTGAAGGGTACATTGTCAGATTTATGATTCGTGTTTGTATGGCCTATCTTACTCTACTTTTTGCTTTCAAATTCCTATTTTTCTATGGAGTACTATGTTTTACAAAAAACTATACACTCGAATTTTATTCCATATACTTTTTCAATTTTATGTATGTGGTACAGTGTCTCACTATGCAGCTTAGACTCATAGTGATCCTTCTATCTCAGTTTTTCCAGCAATAGATTTATAAACATGTGTCACCATGCCCCGCCTCAGTGGCCAGCTCAGCATGGGGCGACATGGCATGTGATACCAGGGATCTAACCAGGGTCTTTGCTCTCGCCAGGCTGGTGCTTAGACCACTGAGCTATCTCTCCAGCCCAATTTTATCATATTTTACTCAGTTTTAGCAATCAGTGTTTATTTATCCTTATTCACATATTTACTTTCAAATATGCTTTACTTTCCATTCATCTGCCAAGTTGTCACTACATTCTCTAGTTTTCCTTGTCTTTCCCATTTACCTTTCAGGACATTTTCTTCTTGCCTAAGAAACTTTCTTCAGAACATTATTATTAAGTTCATTGGTATAATTTAGACATACATAATGATCATATTAATGATAGGGATCTTATACCTTTACATGCTATGTCTTAGTTCCTCTCTTTCCCCATTTCCCTCCCCGTCCTTCAATCCTATCCCCTCCTTATTTACAAGGTTTTATTTCTATTTTATTCTTCTTTTCTCATTTGTTTCTTTTTCCTTCCCCACCCTCTAGTTCTCCTTTACTTTGTAACAATTTCCTCCTACTTCACAATATGTATTATATGTTTTGGTTCTTATTTCTAATTTAAGCTTCTCATACTAGAGAGGCAACATATTTACACATCTACCAAATTTGTTTCACATAAGAGTATGGTCTCAAGGTCCATCCGTTTAGCTATGAAGGTCTCAAGTTTATCCTACCTTATGTCAAAGTAGTACCCCATCCTGAAAACACAAATGCATCTTCGTATGCATTCATTGATCAATGGGCAGTTGGGTTGTTTCCAAGTTTTAATTGTAGCAGAAACTCCCCCCTGCCCCAAGCAGTACACTTTAGCTTTTCAGTTGCCCAGATAATAGTTTCTGTTCCAGTTCTAGTTGCTCCTGTCTCTTAGAAATAGATGGTGACTGTTGCTATGAGGGACACTGCATAAACCAGTTCCCAAATGACAAGTCATTTTGCCTCTGTAGCTCCTGCATGCTAATCTCATATAAGCCCTAGACCACAAGCGATCGGGGCCTGATATTCTGAGAATGATCCCACAGAATTCCCATGAATGTAAAATAAACCTGCCTCCAAATCCTAGGTGTCATTTGATGTGTCTGTTTGCTGTTGCATAATTATCACAAATTGCACTGTTAAACAGCGGAATGGGCATATATTACTATGGTATGATGCTTTTAATTCTCTGAGGAAAATACCAAGAAGATGAAAAGTAGGGCCTCTAGCCTTAGTTTGTAGAAGAATCTGCACATTGATTGTCACAGTGGTAACACCAGTCTACAACTTCTACCAATAGTGGAGAAGGGTTCATTTTTCCTCACAGCCCCTCTAGTATTTGTTATTCATTGATTTTTTGGTAATATCCACTCTTTCGGGAGTGAGACAAAATAGCCAATCTTACCAAAAAAAAAAAAAAAAAAAAAAAAAAAAAAAAAAAAAAAAAAAAGAAAAGAATCTATGAAAAGTCTCAAATTTATGCAATTAAAAATGAAAAGGGTAAAATCACAGTGATACTTTGGAAATCAAGAATATCACAAAAACCTGCTTTGAGAACATTTACTCTTATGAATTGGAAAACACAGAAGAAATGGACAAATTCTTAGATACACACGAATTATCATAGTTGAATTAAGAAAGTATAAAATTTCTAAATAATCCAATGTCGGTCAATGAAATTGAAGATATAATCAAAAACTTACCAACAAGTTTTCAGGTCCTGGTGGATTCACAACTTAATGCTGTGATAAATTTAAGAAATATATACTGCCATGGCTTATCAAGCTCATTGATGAAATTGAAAAGGAAGCAATACCCTCAAAGTCATTCCTGGAGACAAGCAAGTATTACCCTGACACCAAAATCAGAGAAGGACGCAACCAAAAAAAAGAGAGAGAACTACAGGCCAGGCTCCCTCATAAACATAGACACAAAACTCCTCAATAAGATAAAACAAACAGAATGCAGTAAAACATCAAAATTACTCACCATGACAAGGTAAGATTCATCCCAGTCATGGAAGGATGGTTCAACATATGAAATCAATAAATATAATATGCCATATTAGTAAAGGACAGAAAACATACAATCATCTCAATCGATGCAGAAAAAGCATTTGACAAGGTCCGACGCTCATTCTTGGTAAAAACATTAAAGAAAAATTACTATGGATAGTTTGATCTCAACCTCATAAAAGTCTTCTATGACAAACCAACATCACACTAAATGGTAAAAAAAAAAAAACCAAAACTAAAAGCTTTTATTTGAGTTGCTGGTTTTAATATTTAAAATCAGGAACATAACAAGGATGCCTATTATCTCCACTTATGGTCAATGTGATTCAAGAAACATTACATAGAGCAATTTGACAAGAGGAAGAAATAAAAAGAATATGGACAAGAAAGAAATTCAATGTCATTATTTGCAGGGAGCGATAGTCTACTTAGAAGTCCTCAGTAACTTCACCAAAAGCCTTCAAGAATGAAGAACCAAATTCAGTAGCCTAGAAGGATACAAAGCACACACTCAAAAATCAATAGCATTTCTGTACATGGATAACAGTCTCACTCAGAAAACAATTAGGGAAATCAACGTTTCATAGTTGCACCAAAAATAAAATAAAATACCTAGGAATCTATCTAACACAGGAAGTCAAAGATCTTTACATAGATAACTATGGTACACTGAAAAAAAGATTCAAGAATCTACCAAAGAATGGAAAGATAGCCCTTGCTTTTTTTTTTTTTTTTTTTTTTTGTGGCAGAACCGGGGATTGATCTCAGGCCCTTGCACTTGCCAGGCAAGTGCTTATTCTCCTGAGCCATCTCCCCAGCCCCATCCCTTGCTTTTGGGTAGGAAGAACCACAGAATGAAAATGACCATAGTCCCAAAACTGTTGTACAAATTTAATACAATCCCAATTGATTACAATCAAAATACCATTAGCATACCCTACCTGTTCCTTCTTTTGGAGGGCAAATAGAATATGGTGATTGGAGTGTCTCATGACATTGATTATTGTGCTGCATAATCAGGACTTGCCACACCCTGATTACTCCTATCTGACTCTTAGAAGAAATGGATGTTGAAAATTTCAATGCTTTTTAATAGACATTCAGTAAATATTTATTTAGAAAAGAGCCAGGGAAGGCATTCTTAAAATTCTTCTGGAACCTGAGGATATCAGGGATAGGAAAAAAAAGTTCTGTAAGAGGAGGTCTCAGTTGTTAATAAGTGTTTCCCATGCAATTTGATATGGCTGACACTGACAAAAGATCTACAAACTGAGGTACAGGGTCTCAGGATAAATCCTGAGGGTATTTAACTGACCTTATCAGATCCAAAGCTACAATTCTTGTCACATACGTCTCGCTTTATCTTGGTCTTAACCATCCAGCAGAAAAGTATAAAAAGGAAGCATAAGAAGTAAAGCCATGCCGTTATGTTGAGCTGTAGGGGACTCAGGTCAACAATTTCTGACATTGCCAGTCAAGCAGAAGACCCAATACTATTATGGACTACTGGACTATTTTGGAACATTTTGCGGAGTTCACACACCTATAATATTTAAATGATGGAACTAAACAAAAAAAAAAGAGGATATAGATGAATGACCATTTTGTATCTGTGTTTTCAAAATGGTTAGGATAGATATATAGCTACATTCTCTTAATGAATAGAGGGATTTGATCTAACAGTGTTTGTAAATAGGATATCATGTCTGCATCTTGTACAACAAATAACCACTAGGAAGGCAGTATGCAATGTGTTAATTATTGGAACTGTCCTACCAATTTGATTTGAAACAGTCTCATTGCTATTTGTTTCTCAATAAAATTGTGAGGAAAAAAAGAAAAAAAAGTTCTAGGCAATAAAGACAAGGCAGGGAACATCACAATCTCTGACTTGAAACTATACCATAGTGCTACTGTGATAAAAAGGAGAAAATCTATGGATCAATGAAACAAATTAAAAGATGCAATAATAACTCCAAGCACACTCAGTCACATTATCATTGACAAAGGGTCAAACAGTGTTTATTTGAAACAGCTTTATTGGAACAGTCATGTATTGTTGCTGTTGCCTGTGGCTGCTCCCAACACTAGGGGCAGAGTAGAGCTCACATGGGCTGCAAAGCTGAAAGTTCTAGTGATCCTGGCCTTCACACTCAAAACAACATGGCAATCCCTGGCCATTGGAATACTGAGTAAAGTGAAGGCTAAGCTACAATGTTGGTAAGATTCAGCCTCTCTGTTGTTTGCCTGGTTCCTAAGTTATAACCCTCCAGTTCCTGTAACTGGGAGTTCTTCATCTGCTTTGTAGTCTTTCCCTCCTGAGCCAAGGACCTAGTTTATGTTGACTTATCTCTACGGAACCACGGAGATACTCTTCTGCTACATGAGGGGTTCTGAGTCAGCACACCGGTCCTACATTAGAGGCCCTTGTGTCTGTTCTTTGTGTCTCAGGCAATGGAGGCTGCCACTTCCTCTGTCAATTCCTCAATGAAGCAAACCCCAAATTCCCACTTCATTTTTTTGCTCTAGAACAGACAGACAGCCCACAGAATAGATAACTCTGAAACTTCAGAGGAGGGCCCTGGATTCTTACCCGTTAGCCACTGTTCGCTCCTATAAACCACTGTTTGGCTTTACTAGCTGTTTTAGGGACAGAGGTCTGATGCCAGCTGTGTCATCCTATCCTGAAAGTAGCCCTTCCAAATGCTCTGACACTGGATTTCACACTGAGAAATATGATCCACATGAAGGTACTTTCCATGTGTGGAAGTAAAAGGAGGAAACTTCAATTTCTTTCCCATATGGATAGCCAACAGACCTAACATTTACTGTCCTAGATTCTGAAGGGCTGACTCTGCCATAAATCAAGAGTACACATTCCCCAGGCCTCCATCTCCACTCCATCCTCTTACATCTATCTGTACATTCTTGTTTGTTCTAATAATACAATTTGCTAAATACCACTAAATATACATATTGATATAAGAGATATCTGGAACCCTCTTCTTTTTCACTATGGTCTTCATTGTTTGGGGCATTTGCAGTTCCATATAAATTCTAGAATTGGACTGATAATATGCCAAAGCTATTTAAATTCACAAAAAACTCTACACACAAACATATACACCTACAGAAAATACAAAACCCTGTTGGCATTTGACTTATATTTCTTAGTTGCTGTAGGAGAATTAGTGGACACTGATAGTATCACAGTATTGAAATCATATGTTTCACACATCCTTCTACTTATCTTTTACACATTTCCTCAGAGCAGTTTTCCCAGTTTTTCTCATTGTTCTCAAAAAGTCTAAATGAATTTGTTCACCATTTCTAAAACAGGTCATATATATTTTATCTTCATATAAATGGCATAAAATGCTATAGACAAAACTCTATGTATTTATTTAACTCAAATGTGCACATTAATTTATGAATACTACTTTGTTGCTTCTGATTATAGCATAGTAACACAGCATTACCCTCAAGGGGTATATAAAGAAAACTTACAAAACAAGAAAATTTTAAAGTCAATAGAAGGATCAAAAGCAGTAAGTGCATGAAATTTCCAGAGAAAGCCATGCAAATGAACAATATATGTGTGAAGAGATATTCAGGCTCACTAATAAGCAAATAAATGCTAATAAGGTCATTAGCTATCCTTGTTCCTATTAAATTGGCAAAAGCTAAAAAAACAAAAAGGTGACACTTAAGCTTAGTTATTGTATAAGTTTGCCAACAGGTATGTAATGCTATCATCACTATGACATGGGGTGCATTAGAAAAACAATTGAAATATTTTGTACATCCATAACACCAGATCAAGTACATAAAATTTCGGTATAGAGGAATGATTTCATAGCTATCAACGTACAACCTGAAAATCTTATATTGATACCTAAGTTATGTGGCAAAGATAAAATAATTCCAGAAGTATGAGTATGCTATTGACCGTTTCACTTCATAATACTGTAAATTACTAGCCCATAAGTATGTGAAATGTTTGTTTGTAAGATAACATGAATTTTTAATTAAATAATTAATTTAAAATCGCACCGTGATTCCAGAAAGATGGCAGAATAGAAAGCGGCAATAAATCAGTCTCTCCAAGAGTTGAAATTCAGACACTGGAAAAGAACAACTTGGAGAATCAACAAGGAAGGAACCCCTGGGACCCCGGAATGGTCTAGAGAGACAATTGTACCCTATCAAGGAATTGAAGAGTCAGACCACCATGCTGAAAAAAGAAGAGGCAATCTGCACTTTCTGGCTTCTGGCTTGTGGTGAAAGAAAAGAAAAGCAAATACATACAGACACAGTGAAAGTGGGTGACTATAGAGGCCTTCAGGGAGAAAAGAACCATCAGGACAGGCAGTGGATCCTATATACTATTACAGCTGGTGAGGAACTCCAGTTCAAACATTTTCCATATCCCCTAGAGAGGATTCTGGTCAAGTGCTATTTTAAGGAGGGGTCAACTGAACCTGAGATTCAGAGCAGCCACAGGCTGGCTTCATCTCAGAGCTATCAACGTTAGACTTCCACAGTGACTGAGTAAGGGACAGCCACAGGGTATGTCCATGGTTAGGGACCTGCAGCTAGGACAGCAAGAGACAGAGGGTTATGAGCTAAATGATTCAGCCTCCAGCCTCATGATCAGAGGCCAGCTTCAGCCTGAACTTCTGTGGACATGAAAGCTCCAAACAGGCACACCACTCTAATATTGCTGCCAACCGCTGTGATTATGCAGCACGAATCTGGAATCTGACTGCATCCCTTTTCTACCATTGAGAGAAGAGTCACCTCCAGTTCCTGTAATTGGGAGTTGTTCATCTGCTTTGTGGTCTTTCCCTCCTGAGCCAAGGACCTAGTTTATGTTGACTTGTTCATACACTGCCAGAAAAGTAGACTCCAGATGAAAACCACAAGCTTGATATCATAGAAATCTCTTTATGTCTTTTTTTCCCCTCCTTTTCTTTGTTACTGGTATTTTTTGAACTTCTTTGGTTAAAAAGTGAGTGCATGAACATTGATTTTAGCTGTTTTGTTCTTTCTTTGATTTTCAGTTTCTCCTTCCTTCCTGTCTTCTTCAGCAGTTTCTTGAGGATTGAGTCATCTTCCTTTGTCCTAGAGCCTTGTTTCTGATCTCTTTTTCTTCTTTCATTTCTCCATTTTTTTCTTCTCCATTTAAAATGATTTCCCTGAGGTTAAAATAATTCTATTTAGTGAATATTTACTGCATATAATTTCATAATATATCTTAGATTTTCTTATATAATTCTAAATGTTGTAGCAAGGGTTAAAAGTGGCACACTGCTAATCATCAGTTTGCCATTTTCCAATATTTTTTTAATTTATTTTTATTTTTATTTTTATGTGTGTGTGTGTGTGTGTGTGTGTGTGTGTGTGTGTGGCCAGCTCAGCCCACCAGCGGGCAGGGCTGGGGGATTGAACCGTGGTCCCTGTGCTTTGCTAAGCTTGTTCTAAGTAGGTGCTTTAGACCACTGAGCCATCTCACCAGCCCCTCCAATATGTTTTTGATGCTATTGTCATTGCTGGTGGTACTCTTTTGCCCAGGTGAAATAGCTGTGATCAGTTGACCTTTCTTGTATATCAGTATCTAGATTGTCTTCGAATCACAAACAATACTACAGCCCAGTACCAAATAACTGGGTGCTAGGCCAACCAAGCTACAATAACAGTCTTCTATTTCACCCCAAGTAAGCAGAAGATGCAAGGTTCTGGGAAACACTCAAGGGCCATAAGTGAGGTACACCTAAACTATATCTCTTGGAAGCATTTATTTCCCTAATAGTTCCCTAAGAGGTCTTTATTACTATAAAGGTAACTACCATAAGCAATTTACAGTCCTCAATGCAGAAAACCAGTAACACACACGCACGCGCACACACACACATAAAATGAGAAAGCATTGAAGCAAGATACAGCCCTATACCCCAGCTCTCCAAAGGCAAATCCAAAGGACATTTAGGTGGAAGAAACCACCCCATTGACCTTTCTGGAATGGTAGTAACAGAAGTAGCAAAACATTAATAGCTTGCTTGATCAAAACAGAATAATTACACAAGTAATTAAAGGGATGGTGACCATTGCAAAGGAAATTGTTCATGAAACTATAGTAAATACAGATTTTTTAAAATAGAGGAGCTTGACAAACATGGAGAAAACCATTAATTCTCAAGATAGGAAAGAACTGGGGACTACAAAACTGATCGAAACAGATATGTAGGAGATTAATAATACTATTGAAAGTATAGACAGCAGAATCAACCAATGTGAAATTAGAATATCAGATAAAGAATACAGGGTTTTCATAGCTGATCATCATGTGAAAGGCCTCTTAAAAAAAGCAAGGAATCATGAAAACAAATCTTAAAGCTCCTAGATGATGCAAAAATAGTAACATAAGAATAATTGGAATCAATAAAAACATCAGAAGATAGTATGAAAGGTACAAAGTCTTGTTCACAGAAGTAATAGCAGAAAATGTTCAAAGCATGGGAAAATAATATGACACAGGTAAATGAAGCATAAAGAACCCCAAATAACCATGATCAGAAAAAGTACACCAAGGCATATAATAATTAAGATGCCAGAAATTCAATGCAAGAACAGAGTATTAGAAGCTGCTAGGGAGAAGAAAAAAATAACCTATAAACAAAACCAAGCAGAACAACAGCAGACTTCTCAACACAAACTCTTAAGTCAGGAAAGCATGAAGAGAAGGATTTCAAGACCTAGAAGAAAACAAACTTTAATATAGGTTGATGTACCCACAAAGTTATCTTTCAAAGTTGATGGAGAAATAAGAAACTTGTTAAAAGTATCTGAAGAAATTATGACCACCATATGAGCAGTGCAAATAGTTCTGATGAATATTTTTTTTCTTTTCAAAGTTTTATTGATAAACATATAGCAATGAGACAGTTTCAAATCAAATCAAAAGTACAGTTTCAACAAATAATACACTGCATATATTCTTCTTAGTGGTTAATTGCTGTACAAGATGCAGACTTGTGATCCTACTTACAAACACCATTAGAAAAAATCATTCTATTCATTAAGAGAATGCAACTATATATCTATCCCAACCACTTTGAATACACAGATACAAAATGGACATTCATAGTTATACCCCAATTTTTTTTTAAGTTCCGTTGTTGAATATTATAGGTGTGTAAACTCAGCAAAATATTCTAAAAGAGTACAGAAGCCCATAATAGCATTGAGTCTTCTGTTTAATTGGCAATGTCAGAAATTATTGACGTGAGTCCCCCACAGCTCAACATAACAACATGGCTTTACTTCCTATATTTCATCTTCATACTTTTCTACTGGATGGTTAAGACCAAGGTAAAGCAGAACCTATGCAACAAGAGTTGTAGCTTTTTGGTTTGAGAAGGTCAGTGAAATGCCCTCAGGATTTTCTGATGAATATTTTAGAAAAAACAATGAAGACAAAAATTCCATGAATCCTGGCAGAGTGAACTCATTACACGTGACGAGCTATCAAATATAAAGGAAATAAAAAGAACAATAATAAGAGAATAATAACAAGAATAAGTTGATATTTAACAGTTATAACCATCAATGTGAATTCATTTCACCCTTTAAAAGAATGGATCAAGAAGCAAGGTCAAACAATATGCTGTATATAAGAAACATATTTAATTCAAAAAGAAATTCATACACTCAACACCAAAGGATGGAAAACAATACTTCATGCAACAGGAACCTTAAAAAAAACAGTAAGGCTAGCTATTCTATTTTCAAGCAAAATGGATTTCAAGCTAGGATCTATCAGAGGAAGAAGACAAGATACAGAAGGTCAATACTTGTAAAGAAAATACATACTCATTAAAGAAAAAATACAACAGTCAGAGATAACATCATAAAAAGCAAGCATCAAATCCCAGCACACTCAACTATATAAAACAAACACAAATAGTTATTAAAAATCAAATAAGTAAAAAAAATCAAATAAGTAATAATATCATTGTCATACTTCAATATCACAAATAGACAGATGAAGTAGATAAAAAAAATCTAACAAGTGAATGTAGGAGCTGAACCAAGCTTTTGAACAAATGGACTTAGTAGGTATGTACAGAGTGCTCCATCTAACAACAAAATACACACTCTTCTTAATAACACATAGGATATTCTCCAAAATAGAACACATACTACATCGAACATGAAAAAGTAAATACAAAGGAATTTAAATTATTCCACACATATAATCACAGATCATAGTACCAAAAATGGAAATAAATGACTAAATAAATTATAAAACTACACAAGCACATTGAAATTAAATGATACCTTTCTGAACAACTAATGAATCACAAATTAAATTAAAGAAGAAATTATACTTTCTATAATTAAGCCATAATTCTAATATGATATACTAAAACTTATGGGAGGCAGTGAAAGCAGATCTATAAGAGAAATTACAGGAATGAATTCCCACATCAGAAAAATAGAGAAGGCTCAAATAAGTAACCTAATAGTGAACCTCAAGTTCTATCAAAACAAGAGGTAGATAAACACAAATTTTGCACAAGAGAGAAAATTATGAAGCCAGAAATTAATGCAATTGAGCCTAAAATATATAAAGAATCAATGAAGTGAAACCGTAGCTTTTTGAAAGATTAAGTAAGATACACAAAAGCTTAACCAATCTTATCCTGAAAAGCAAAGCAAAGATCCAAATTCTTACAATTGGGAATGAAAAAAATAAAGTCACAATAGATCCTGCAGAAATTCAGATCATCATCAACACCTACTTTGAGAATGTGTACTCTATATATATATATATGATAGAAAACTGAGAAGAAATGGGCAGACAACTAGACATGCATAACTAACAAAGCTGAATCAAGAAGATATGAAAATTCTGAATAATTCAATTTTAGTCAATGAACTGAAGTAATAAAAGAAAGTACCAACCAAAACAAGCCCAGATGCAAATAGATTCACTGCTGAATTATGTAAGAACTCTGAAGATGTTGTAATGCCACTGCTTCTCAAACTCTTTAATGAAATTGAAAAGAAAATGTAGTGGTTGATATACTGAGTCATCTTGAGAAGTTTGAAAGTGTAAGTGCTCAGCAGGGGGACAAGGTCCTCACTTTGTAGACATTATGAGCCTGTAAAAGAGAAGGACAGGGAGATGGTGTGTGTGCTACACTCATCCAAAGGAATGATAGCGCACTTACAGTATAAGGGAGAAAAAGAGGCTTGCCCTTTCTGCTCTTTCTGCTTTTTCTGTCTTCTGCCACTTTGAATGGATGTCCCTGTTCCATACAGCCTTGCTTTGAAGCCAGCTGATTATAGCCTGAAACCTCCACAAACTCTGAGCTAAATGAATCTTTTCTTTCTTCATTTGGGGTGTTGGGTATTTTGTCTCAGCAATAAAAGAAAAGTAGCTAAGAAAGGAAGGAATATTCCCAAACTCATTCCTAGAAGCAAGCATTACCCTGATACCCAAACCAGAGACGGTTACAACCAAATAAGAAAACTTCATGCCAATCTCCTTAATGCACTTATAGGCAAAAATCCTTAATGAGATACTGGCAAACAATATGTAGGAAATTATCAGAAAGATAATGCTCAATGACCAAGTAGGATTCACCCCAGGGATGCAAGGATGTTTCAACATACACAAATCAATAAATGCAATATAACACATGCTAGAACCAAGGACAACAACTATATGACCAACTCAATAGACAAAAAAATTGACATAGTTCAACACCCATTCATGATTAAAAACATAAAGAAAATTGGAATAATAGGACTTTATTTCAATTTGACAAAAGCTATCAATGAAAAACCAACAGCCAGCAATATATGAAAAGGTTTAAAAAAAACTGAAATCTTTCATTCTAAAATCAGAAACAAGGCAAAGATACCCACTATTGCCACTCTGTTCATTTTGGTTCTAGAAACATAAGGCAAAACAATTAGAAATGAAAGAGAAAGAAGTAAAAAGAATATCAATAAGAAAGAAACTAAATTATCCTTATTTGTAGATGACATGATTCTCTACATAAAAGACTACAGTAGCACCACTGAGACTTCAAGAATTAATAATTTTAAAAATTAAGTACATAACAGGATACAATACCATCACTCAAAAAGTCATTAACATTGTTTTACATAAATAACAGACTCATGGAGAGCGAAATGAGGGAAACAACACCTTTCACAAGTGTCAAAAAAAAATTGAATTACTTAGGAATCAATCTCATGAAAGAATTACGACCTATACACTGAAAATGACAGTGCTCTGTAAAAGGGGAGATCAAAGTGAGTATCAGAAAGTGGAAAAGTATCCCATTTTCATGGATAAACAGAATCAATATAATGAAAATTGCCATTCTAAAACTATTGTGTAGATTCAATGCAATCCCAATGAATACACCAATAACATACCTCACAGAATTGGAGAAAAGAATCCTAAAACTCATATGGAACCAGAAGAGACCTAAAATATCAAAAAAAGAAAAATAATAATGGGCAGCAAGCACAAAGCAGGGGACATCACAATCCCTAATTTGAAATTATACTACAATGCTACCATGATAAAAAACAGCACAGTGCTTGAAAAGAAAGAGATTAGAGGATCAACTGAACAGAATACAAGATGTAGAAACAATCCTAAACACACTAAAGCACCTTATCTTTTACAGAAGTGCCAAGCACCTTCACTGAAAGAAAGATAGCATCTTTATGATGCCAGTGAAACTAGCTTTGCACACACCAAAAGCTGAACCTAGACTAATCTCTCACCATGCACTGAAGTGAAATCAAATTGATCAAAGATCTAAACATAAAAATAGAAACACTTAATCGTCTAGAATATAGAATAGATAAAACTCTCAAAAACGTAAGTGGAGGCAAAGGCTTTGTGAACAAAACCCCAATTGCACAGAAAATACTACAAAGAATCAACAACTAGGATTACATCAAACTAAAAAGCTTTTTTTATTACTGCTTTGATACCAGGGATGGAACTGAGGATCTTACACTTGCCTGGACAATGCTTATGCTGCTGTGCTATCTACTTCACTCCAAACTACAAAGTTTTTACACAGTGAAGAAGTCACCAACAGACAACCCACAAGATGAGGAAACATAGGATTAATATCTATAACATATAAAGAATTTTAAATAATCAGATCCACCAAAAGTAAAGACCCAACCCAAAAATGCTTGAAATAAATACACACTTCTCAGATGAAGTGCAAACAGCAAATAAATAAATGAAAAAAAAAGTTCAGAATCGCCGAACACTCAAGGAATGTAAATTAAAGCAACAGTGAATTCCATCTCACTCTAGAAAGAATAAGCATCGTGAAGACATTGATCAATGACAAAGACTGGCAGAGCAGTTAGGAACAAAAAACATTTCTCCATTGTTCATGAGAGTGTAAAATGATACAACTCCTGTTATGGTTTATTTCTAGGTGTTCCCTAAAGCCTCACACAGTTATGGGGTAGACTTCTATAGTCTGTGATTAATTCATGATCCAGTCATGGCATTATGGATGTGAGTGCTCCACTCAGCCTGGGGCAGATAGCCTGGATACAATATAAGGGAGACAGACTTGCTCTCTTTTGCCTTCATTGCCACTGCTTCTGCCATTTTGCTGTTGCTATTTTGCACCACCATGAAAGTTTGTCCTCTGCATGTGCTGCTCTGTCTTGGAAGCAGCTGAGGATGGACTGAAACTTCCACTGTGAGATAAATAAACTCTTCTTTCCTTAATTCTGGGTGTCGGGCATTTGCCCTATCAATGAGAGAAAGGTAACTAAGACAGAGATTGGTACCAGAGAAGTGGTTCATTGCTGCAACTAAATCTGACCATGCAGATTACAAGCCTTTGGAAATGGTTTATGGGAAGAGATAGGAAAGGTTTGGAGATGTAACCTACAAGAAAAGATCTGAAACAGCTATGTATGGGAGATTCAGATCAGAGCTCCGAAGACCAGAAGGAACTCTGCCTGCAAAGATCATGATGGGGAGTTTTCTTCTGTTAAGAAGGACTGCATTGCTTGTTGGACTCCACATGATGTGCGTTATTGGTTGGCAGAAAGTTTGCCTGCATTTTGCTTATGACCAGAGACTTTGCCTGAAAGTGAGATTAAGCATGGAGGACTGATTAATATAGCAAAATAATTTCAGAGCCCCAGAATGTTAAAGCAGTGGCATGGCTATTGTTGGGAACATTTAGTCAGATTTTGTTAAGAATAAAGACCAAGGAACCAAGCAGGATGATTTAAAATGTTATGAGTTTGTCCAGAAAGTAAACTCCAGTAAAGCTGTGAGCTGCAAGGACAGAGCTGAGAGGATATCCGTTGCCAAGAAGGAACAAGAGAATTATAAGGATGGTCTGAGGGCATCACTGGAGGTAGCAGGTCTCCACCCTTTGCAGCCTCAGAACTGCAAGGGGGAGGGACTTGGCTCTGGGGAGAAAAATCACAGAGCTCCATGTTCATGTTCTTGAATGGTGGTGGTGGCCACACCAGGTTTCAGAATGCCGCTAGCACAGAGAATTTGTTCCTTGGAGTCAGGTTCAGAGTACTCAGACATCCAGGCCTAAAGTTCCCCACTGAAGCCTAAAGCTCAGTGAAGAATCCAAAAGATTGGAAAAACCAGGAATATGGATCATCTAGGAATGTTGCAAGGAGGGAGCAAAGCAGGCTTGAGAGAGAAGTCACGAGAGCTACCACCGAAAGTACCATAGGAGGAGAGCCATGTAAGTCTTTGGACCTCACAACTCATCACAGATTGCTTTGGGTGTTCTACATGTAATTACAGGACTTAATGTTTGCCTTACCCAATTTTGGAATGCTTTAATCCCAATGCTTTGTATTTCCCTCTGTGTACCTTCTGGAATGGTACTGTTTGTCTTGTGCCTCTGAATGTTGAGAGTGTTTAAGTTCATTTGTACAGGGGCTCACAGCTAACAGTTAGTCTTAGATCTTGGAGGAAACTTGTGAATTTGACTTTGAAAATAGTAAGAATTTGTCAGCTCTTAAAGATGGACTAAAATGCCTTTTGCATAAAGGGGTGTACATGAGTCTTTGGGAGGCCAGGTACAGGACATTATGATTTATGTCTAGTTCTCTCTCCCCTACAAAGCCTCCTGCAATTATGAGATGGACTTCTAGAGTTTGTGATTAATTCATGATCCACCGCTGGGATTATGGGTGTGAGTGCTTCTGACATTATGGGTGTGAGTGCTACATTGAGCCTGGAGCAGATAGCCTGGATACAACACAAGGCCGACAGACTTGCTCTCGGTTGCCATTGTGTCCACTGCTCCTGCCATTTTGCTCTTGCTGTTGTGCACTGACATGAATGACTGTGCTTCACCATGTGCGGTTCTGCCTTGGAGCCAGCTGAATATGGACTGGAACCTCCACTGTGAGCTAAATAAACCTTTTCTTCCTTAATTTTTGGTGTCAGGTATTTGTCCCAGCAATGAGAGAAAATTAACTAAGACAACTACAATGGAAATCTGTGTCAAAACCCACAAAAAACTAAAAATAGGGGCTCCATTTGATCTATATCTACCCTATCTAGGTAGTTTTCTTTTCTTTTTCTTTTTTCTTTTTTTCAGTACTGGGGATTAAATTCAGGACCTTGCAATTGCCAGTCAAGTGCTTATTCTACTGAGCTATCTCCCCAGCTCCAAGGTAGTTTTCTGAAAGACCAAGAACTGTCCTTCTAACCACAGTGATATATCCATATCCATGTTTGTAGCAGCAAAATATGTAATATCTAAATATTTGAAGCAGCCCACGTGCTCATCAACCGATGAGTGGATAAAGACATGTGAGAGCCGGCCAAGTAGCTCAGCTGATTAAAGCACCTGCAAGCAGGTGGAGGGACCAGGGTTTGTCCCTGGGCCTGCTGTGCCAGCCTCACCCCCGGGGCATGCTGAGATGGTGACTGAGACTGGGCGTGGTGGCACAAGTCTTTAATCCCTGCACTTGGGAGGCTGTAAACAGGTGAATCACTATGAGTCCGATCTAGTAGTGAGTCTGTGAACACCCTGTAGATCCTTCCCTAAAATATAGAAAAATAGACAATGTGATATTTATATACAATGGAATATTACTAAGCAATAAAGAAGCATAAGCTTGAGGCATTTTATGTACAAGGATGTACTTTTAAGACCATTATGTTTTGTGAAATAAATCAAAGGCACAAGTTAAAAAATCACATCATGTTTTTTATGTTAGTGACTCAATAAATAAACGTGGAGCAAAATGGAGGATAGATATCAGGAAGGAGATAGAACATATTCAAATGAGAAGTGATACAAAAGAAGGGAAAGGGATTTTAAAAGAAAATTAAGGAAAAAGTAAAAATAAAGCTTTTATAAGGAAAAAAGCTTTTATAAAGAAGGAAAGTAGGATTGACCCAGGGGAGAGAAATGAAAAAATGAATAAACACATAATGTACAGGAATAAATCCTTGTAATGAATGTGGTCATTGTGTATAGAAAATACATTATAAAATTTTAAGAAATAAACAACTCTCTTGGTGGTTAATAAATACTCTTCAATCATGGTAAAGTGGGAGACTCAGCAGTGAGATTGCCTGAATTCACATCCTGGTTTTGTGCAACTTGGGGCAAATTTTATAACTTCTCAGTGTCTCCACGTCTGGTGTGTATAAAACACCTTGACCCAGGCTGATACAGCGAAAGTAATGAATGAACAGTATCCTGGTCACATGCTCAGCACTGAGTCCCACACCCAACAGCCACCACTCCAAGAAAAACATCTCTATTTTGGTTCATAGTTTGCAGAGGTCAAAGTCTTAGGTGGACAACTCCAAGGCACGCAGCATGGCTGAGGCATGCTCGAGAGAAGAAACAGCTCATGAGAAGGCATCAGAAGGCAAGAGGTGGGAAGATGTATCTTTCTATGCCAGTCCTCCCGTGAGTCCTCCTCCAACGAGGGTTCACCTCTCAGCACCACAATTGGCTTGAATCTCAGCAGTGAGCAAACTCACTCTTCCCTATCATGCACCATGTTCCCATCATCTCCCAAATCCCCACCTAGAAACACATCAGTCTTCGAGGAGACATCTACATAGAACTCATAATAAATAGGATATTAAGTATTAAGTACACTCATAAATTAATGATGTTACATATATAGTAAAAATCTTAAAGAACTGTAAAAACATATTTGTTTTTAAATTTCTATTAGTACTTATTTGTGACACATAATGATCATATTATTTGTGGAGAGTTGGTATGTGCATATGGTGCAACTTAATTCTTTCTACCTCCCCTCTCTCTGCCCTCCTCTCCCATTCCTTGGTCCCCTTCCACTTGAAAGGATCTATCACTCTGTTTCCCTTTATCTACCTTTTATTTTTCTCTTCTTTTAATTTATACTTTGGGTTTCTCATATAAGAGAAGCCATGGGTGTTTGTGAGTCTGTGTGTTTTATTTCATATTATGGTTTCAAGCTGCACCCTCTGAAGAGCTCAAATTGATCCTTCTCTATAGCAGCATAGTTTTCCAATGTGTATAAATATAATTTCTTTATTAATCCTCTTTTCTTTCTAAATGAACTATATTTACAGTATTCCAACTTTAAAACAAGTATCTGTCATTTTATTGGTACGTTTACTCTGGGGAAACATCATTGATTAAAGACGTTTTCATGAGAAAGAATTCTATCTTTCTGGGTGGTAGATGCTTACCCAGATAAGCCTTGGTGCCAGCCTAGAACACAGGCATCTCCTTTGGGCTGGCACCATGGGACATTAACTAAAAGGATGGAGGCTTCAGGTGTCTGTCACTCCCAAATGCATTACAAAAAGAACAATGAAGAGGAGCTCTTAGCATGCAGTAACCTCAGCACCCAGAAACTCCTGTTCTGAGCCCAATAAAGACTTACTTATGCCTCTGAACAAACGCTTCTAAAAATAAGCAAAATTTGGAGTTCTTACTCCCTCTTGTTTGACTTTTAGGGACCATGGGCATTGTTTATGTATTTAAAAACTGGTGAGATAACAATGCACTTGGCATTAAAATTAGTTAGTTTAATTCTAGACCTCTTTTTTCCATAATTTTATTGAGAAACAAATAGCAATGAGACAGTTTCAAGTCAAATTGGTAGGACACTTCAATAATTAACACATTTCATACTCTCTTCCTAGTGGTTATTTGCTGTACAAGATGCAGGCATGATATCCTATTTACAAACACTATTAGAACAAATACCTCTATTCATTAAGATATATATTATCCTAACCATTTTGAATACACAGATGCAAAATGGACATTCATCTGTATCCCCTTTTTTGTTTAGTTCCATTATTTGCATATTATAGGTGTGTAAACTCAGCAAAATATTCTAAAAGAGTCCAGTAGTCTATAATAGTATTGGGTCTTCCACTTGACTGGCAGTGTCACAAATTGGTGACAAGAGTCCCCTACAGCTGAACATAACAGCGTGGCTTTACTTCTTATACTTCATTTTTTAACTTTCTGCTGGTTGGTTAAGACCAAGATAAAGCAAGACCTATGCAACAAAAGTTGTAGCTTTTGGATCTGATCAGGTCAGTCAAATCCCCTCAGGATTTATCTTGAGATCCTGTACCTCAGGTTGTAGATCCTTTGTCAGTGTCAGCCATGTGGATGAGTCATGGCCATTGCTTGGTGAGTGTGCTCTCTGTGAAAGCCTGAGAGAATGTTTTCTCTCCATGTGACTCTCCTTAGGCACACGCCACACCATCTATCTCTTTCCTCTTTGGCCCCATAATCTCCTTGATCTGAAAATTTGGGACACTACTGAGTTACATGACGTTACAGTACAAGTTCTCATATGTCCTGAGTCTTAATTGACCTTGGAAGACTAGGGCCAAAATGTTGGCTTTCCTTGCAGCCCTCCTTTTTCTCCAATTTTGGCCTGCAAACTTAAGTTGTCAACCCTCTAGAAGAGAAGCTTATTGTTATTACCATACAACCTAGGCTGTTAAGCTTAACCTCACTATCTGTCTGAATATCAAACATCTTAGGCATAACATGGAACAGGTATTTTTCATCAAGTATTGATATGTTGAGCTATAAGTCCCTACAGAATATGATGAAAAAACATTTAAAAATTTAAAATATATTTTTAAAAGAGGCATAAAGAATTATATAATTCTTATGTTTACACATAAGTCCAGAAATCTAACCAGATACAACCTTGTAGGACAGTCCCACAACACTCCTTTTCCTCTCTCCTGCCTTCATTCACCACCCCCTTCTTTTTGAACAGTCATCTGCTTGGGAGACAGCACAGCAGCAACTGTCATGTCATTACAAGCAGCCCATACTCAGAAGACCAGAATGACAGGCACTCCAAGCACGAATCTACTATTACAAATTGCCATCTTCAGGGTAGTTGCTTAATTCACAGGTATCTGTACATATAGTTAGTCAGGGTGAGAGTCATTCCAATTAACTGCTAGAATTGAAAATCTTTTGAAGATTCTCAGGATCATTGCCTTACCCATTTTCTACATATAACTATATGGCTTCCCCTGTCATGTTTCCTAGCTCCTCTCCTTGCAGTTCTAGACCTCATATTAACTTCTTTTGACATCAATTCATGGCTCACGGCTCTGAATGCAGAGCATGAAAGTGTTTTGGGGTGTGTGTGTGTGTGTGTGTGTGTGTGTGTGTGTGTTTCATTTTGTTTTAACAGCTCACATGATAAATGTCTATGGATAATTTAAGAGAACACAGTACTAAGTATGGTTGATTAAGAACACTTATTCAGAATTCTGTCTACCTCATAGGATGCAAGCTTCACAGCTCAGTGACTTACTCATCTGACTAACGGTCTGAGCTAATATTGAGTCACCTCAGCAGGTGACCACACTGGTTTTGACCCCTTCTTCTGATGACTCACCACCAACTGTAGCTTGTCTAGAACAAAAAGGCAGAAATATGACATTCTATGCACAGATAAAAATCAGTGAGTCTATGGGGATCTGACAGAAAAGCATAAAATGGGACTCTCCACCTGTGGAGAACTTAAATGAAGCAACTCTTTGGTGATGAGGGCAGAGGAAGGGCACACTGAGGTGTGCCAACACACACTGGGGCTAGAAAAGGGGACACTTTATCTCAGAACTTCACAGGTGAGGGTCAAGTCTGATGTTGGGGGGTGGCGCCAGACAAAGAGAGATTGAGCAGGGAAAGAACGGAAGAAGAGGAATACTGGTGTCCCCCTCTTGGCCACCTGCATCTCCTCCAAATGGCTGTCTTTTGACCCAAACCAATTGTAAATAAAGTCCATGCTGCTGTCCCTGGGGAGAGATCTTCTGGAGTATAGGACAGTGGAGGGATGTGGATGCTCCAAACTTATCTCCTTGCCAATACCAAATGAAGAGGTCCCTGAAACCTGATAAAGCTTTCCTTTCCTCTTGATGCTGACCTCACCTTTGCCCAAGAGTGTAGGTGCATTTGGCAGCAGTGAGCCATGCTTACACTTACAGAGCAGCTATGATATGCCAGGCAAGTGGTGTAGATTAATTTCCTTGACCTTTGCAGCAGGCCTGTGCAGCAGGTGTTATGACCAACAAGAAAATGGGGTTTAGAAAACTTGGCATCTTAATTGCCTCCCCCCACCACAATTCTATTGCTTCCATTCTCCATGGAATTCACCCCAGCAGCAGAGCAATCTTTAAACTGTAAATCATACTGTGATATTTCTAGTTGAAAGCTTTCAATAAGTTTTTCAAAAATAATCTGTCCACTGTCACCATGAGAATAGTGTGAGAAGACCCAGTTGGCTTTCTGAGCCTTTGCCAGTGGCTCAGTCCTGGACTGATGGAGTCCTTGGACATTGCCCTGCTATCTACTCCAGGAATATTTTGTCAAGCTCCTGTGACTGCTAGTCTTGCCACCTGCAATGACTCACCCAGCTCTTTGCACAGGAAGCTTCTACCTCTTGCTCTTTGGCAGCTCCAGTATAACCTCCACAAGCTTCTCAAACTGATTCATGAACTGGCTCCCTACTTGGTCCTCAACACAGCCTGTGGTTTAACTCTTTCTGTGAACTTGGCACATATCTCATGACTGTTTGCCTATTTCTTTTTGTTAACATTTCTTTATTAACATTAATATTAAAGAATATTTCTTTATTCTTTTGTTAACATTTCTTTATTCCTTAGATTGCTCTGTCTCTGTCTCTGTCTCTGTCTCTGTCTCTCTCTCTCTCTCTCTCTCTCTCTCTCTCTCTCTCTCTCTCTCTCCACAATAGCTATGCTGCTTGCACATAGAACCATGACCTCCAAATAGATTACTGGGTTCTGAGGTCCCGGGACATTATCTGCTGTATTTCCTATGCCAGGGAAATCTCTGAAAGATAAATGATGTGAAATTTCTGCACTTATGGTTCCCTGTTCAGTGATTCCTGCACTTATCCTGCTTCACTTTTCATCCTTAAGCCCCTACAGAGATCTCTCCATATAAATAAGACGGACACACACACACACACACACACACACACACACACGAAAGCCTTGTATTCATTTACTTTTTAATGTGCCCATATGCCAGGACTGGGAAACACAACTCACATTGATAGCTCAACTGATCTGTTCAGTTTGCTCTTTGCCTTTTCTTCTACAGTGAGCACGCACTGTTGGGTAGCAAGGTGTCCACCATTCTGTCCACACCCATAGGCACATTCCCATGTTTTATGCCCACCCCTCTTGTCCCTGGATATTTAACCTTTAGCTTTCAAGAACCAGGTCGCTAGCTACTGCTCATCATTTTATGATTATCCTTGTTTTGGGCTAACACTCTCTCCACGCATAGTGCATCATGAGTATACGTCCAGGTTCAGCTCTTCAGGAGTCATGTCCCTCTCCATTTGGAGATTACCTGAGTGAAGCTGTAGTGAAGCATGATTCTAGAGTCCAGTTTTGGTTCATAATGACATTCTGAGCCAACCCATCCAGGGTCAGCAAACTACTTCTCTCATCAGTTAATCACCTCGCTAATGCCAGGTACAAGCTGAGGAAACCTGGGGTACAACATTGGGATCAGGCCCCTGCCCGCATATCCTACCTGTGCTCATTGTTTCTCTGCTAAAGCCCTCCAGAATAGGGGTGTACTGCTGCTAGGTACACCTACACTTAAGACTTTGTATGTCTGCCGAAGTCAGCTTTGTGATACACAGCTGGAGCTACAGGGCATTTGACATCCTGTAATCAAATATCCCTCTCTTAAAAGACCCAGGAGCCCCCCAGGACTTGTTTTGCAAATGGTACCAAATAATCTGCTGCAGTTACATGGTCTTTCTCAGAACAAGAGGGTTCTAGAGTTTTCTCTTGAAGCTTTAAGACTTTCCATAAAATTCACAAAGTGAGTCTTTCCACGGCATCTAAGTATAGCCTGGCTTGGCTGTTCACATAGCCAAGGATGCAAGGCAGTGGAAGCTGTAGTAGAGCCCTCTTCTTGGAACAGGATGTCAGTGTGGGCTCTGATGGCTTTAGAGCTAGAAGAGGCCCACAAAATTCCATGTGCCTTCCTTAAAGGTAGAAGGTATAAGATGCAATTATATTCTTTACTTTGGAGTAAATATTTCAGCAGCCTCCAAACTGATGACATCCCAAAAGCTTCAGATAGAATTTATCTCACATGCTGGAGCTCCAGAGGCCTAGTAAGGTCTCCAGAAAACTTACCTGTTCTTGTTCAGTTGATATGACTTGCTTGATATGATGGATGTAGCAGGCCTGTTATGCTATTGGATGTTGGATGCCACATTGCCCAGAACTCTTTGGACTATATAATACAGATATAATCATAGACAGTCAATGCATAAATCCTATTCATCCTCCATGACAGTAATTTTTCTTGATGGAGTTGGAAAAGAGCAAGTTCAGCCAGCCAATGCTCATATACTACATTCTGTATCTATATTGGCCTGCTCTAGCAAAGGGATCACATGTATTCTTTCTCCATATGCGCTCCAGACACCATTTTCTGGACCCTTTTCTGTTGTATTCAGTCTTTATCCAGCCTCCTGTTGCTCCTGTGAAGCATGTGACATGCTTTTGTACCCACCTTGGAAGATGCTTAGAGCCTCCCCTTTATTATAGTTTTCCTCATTGAGAACCTTCCCCCGAAATTTTGGTAACCTTAGCCTCCACTGATTTTTATTTTTTCCTCTTCATCTCCACCAGAATGCTTTCCTCTGTCCCTATTCATCCTTCTAGAAAATTCTTTCAGACAGAAACCAGGGCTTTGGCAAGGGTCATCTCATTTGTTTCCATCTCTCGGGAGTACAACTCTGTTCTGCCTCTTGTCCAAGGTCAGAAAGCAGATGTTCCTACATTTTGTCCAGTTTTCTGCTTGTTTACCACTAAAGGGCAATCCCAACAACAGTTGCTCTCTACTGGCCAGTAACAGAGACCTGGACTTGATGATCATCCTTACCTCTAGTTCGGTTTTGGGAAGAGAAGAGGAAGACCCTGAGAATATAGGAATCATCTTTCAAGGACCTGAACCACTATAGGTGGACTTATCTTCAACTACCTCCTAAAAATGAGACTGCATACATTTTCTGTCCACAGAGCAATGCGTATAGGAATGATGGAATCTGCCAGGGCAATGTAATCTGCCAAGTCTTAGGCTCAAACCCTCTTTCTCAGAGGGCCCAACCATTGCCTAGAAGCCAGGCAGTCATGAGTCTCTTTGAACCTCCAATTCCTTTCTCATTTTGCTCTGAGTGCTTATGAGCTCTCCTTCCAGTAGTCACCCCTCCTTTCGTGCTGTTTAGGGGCTCCATGATTTCTCACAATTGTCTTAAATCAGAAGCTAATCAGACCCTCTACTTCGTTTCTTGAATGAGAAAAAATTCTCAGCAACATCACTACTTTAGAAAAATGCACAGCCTTCATGATTTATAATTCCTTCCTTCTATGTAGTTTGACATCTTATCCTACAGGCCATCCCATTTTGCTTTGTTTTGTTTTGAGATAGCCTTTCTATGAAGTTCAGGCTAGACTTAAACTTACTATGTAGCACTGGGTAGTGGACTTACAGCAATCCATCAGCCTCAGCCTCCTGAGTGCTGAGATTACAGTCATGAGACCCATGCCTGGCTCATGCAAACTATTCTTATCACCGCTAGTTTGCACATTAACCCTTGTACCCACAGAGCTCACCAACAGGAATTGCACCATGTGGATGACAATAATAGAGCTCTAACTGCCAACCATGGGGGACAATATAAATCCCAACTAACAGTCTTCCTTCTAGGACAACAGCCAAGTAACATGGAGTGAGGTTCTTACACTGGGTACTCTGGAATAGACTCAGGGGTGAAATTTTTTCTGCTTAAGACTGTTGGAGTGAAGGGATTGCCCTTGAAGAACATTTTACTAATTACTTTTTGAGAAAAAAAAATACCCAAATCACAAATTAAGGAAGGCACTGGGGAGACAGCTCAGTAGAATAAGCACTTGCCTGGCAAACACAGGGTCCTGAGTTCAATCCCCAGTACTGCAAAAAACAAGGAAGAAGAAAGTTTATTTAGCTCACAGTTTCAGTCCATAGTCAGTGGGCTCCAAGGCAGAGTGCATGACCGAGGCAACATGCAGGAGACAACATCAACAGGAACCCAAAACAGAGAGCAAGCCTCTTTTCCTCCCATATATTATTGTAAACAGGCTACTTCCCCTAGGGTGGGTCCTCTACATCCTAGGACACAGAACTTCTGAGTCACTTAACTAAACTTCTAAACTTCTCAAGTTGATATAATGTATCAACCATTATAACCCACCCCTTGCCAATGTGGAAGCTAGACACATTACTTTAAGCCAGTTTTCAGATACAACATGTTTGCTCTTATCATTTCACAGAATGAACATTATAACACAAGTTTAATAACCCTTAACCAGTATTAAGTCCATGACCATTATATTAAATTAGAACTGTAATATGCTGCCCCTGACCCCCCAAAGACTCATGCACATCCCTTTATGCAAAAAGCATTTAGTTTTCTCTAAGAGTTACCACAGTCCTAACAGTTTCAGCATTGCTGAAATTTCATGTCCCAAGCCTCCTCTGAGATATAAGGCAAATTTTTACTTGTGAACTCGTGTACAAATAAAAAGTGAAACACTTCCAACATTCAATGGCACATCACAAGTATTTCCATTTCAGCTTACAAATGGGAATACAAAGGAATGAGACCAAAGCAAGTCCAAAATCCAGGAAGACTAACATTAAGTCCTATAGTTTTCTCTGCAGTATCTGAGGTCATTTGTGGCAAGATGTGAGCTACAAAGTGTGTGAGTGACTCCATCCATGTGGCTCTTCTGATGGTAGTGGTTCCCATGGATTCTCTCTCAGGCCCACTTTACTCTCCCCTAGCAGGTTTCCTCAGCTGATCTACATCCCTGGTTTTTCCAAGTTTCTGGGATTGTCCCTACACTTTTGGCTTCACCCTCATGGCTTCATATACTTCCCTGTCAGGGTCACATGGCCTGGCTTCCCAGGATTTTTTCTGACATTGAGATGGAATCCTTCTTATCCCAACAACTCTTACATTTTTTATGCACCTAAAACCAGTAGCACAAGGATGATACCAAGGTATGTTGCCAGCTAGAGTAGTAGCCACTGTTTCCGGTCTCTTGACTGCAGAGATCAAGTTGCTGGGCCTCTGAGCACTCTGAATGCAAGTCTGAAGAACAAATTTCATATTCTGATGACATTCTGGAACATGGTGCTCTGCAGCTTTCTTATCAGAGCAAAGTCTTCCACATTTTCAACTCTGAATCTTCACAGTGGAGACTTGCTGTCTCATGTGATGTCCTCAGGCCATCTTTTCTATTCTCCTATTCTTTCTCAGCAATCATGATCTCCTCAGCTCTATGTTTTCAGTCCAAAGCTTTATTAGAGCTTCCTTTCTGGCCAAGCTCACATTTTAAATCATTTTGCTGAGCTCTCCCCCTCTTGATTCTCAACTTAAATCTAGCCTAAAACTCCCAGCAGTAGCCATGCCACCACTGCAACGTGCAACTTTTTAAAATTTCTTCAGTCAGATTAATTAATGCATCCCCCTTGATCTCAGTCTTAATGAGCAAAATGCAGACAAACTTTCTGCCAATCCGTAACACACATTGTCTGGAGTCCAGCAGTCAATGCAGCCTTTCTTCCCAGCAGAAAGTCCTGAGCCTGCTCTTCCTCAGTTTTCTGCTCTTCTGAGCTCTGATCAGAATCTCCCATACAAAGCCTAAGACTTTCCAGATCTACTCCTTCAGGCAACATCTCCAAACCTTTCCAAACTCTTTCCACAAGCCATTGATTTCCAAAGGTCCTTAAACCACATGGTCAGATATAATCACTTCAGCTCCACTTCTCTGGTATTTTTCCACAATGGTACCAAATTCTCTATCAGTCAAGGTTCACTAGGGAAACAGATATAACACAAGCTACCCAAATGTATAAAAATTGCAAGATTCGTTTATAATTGTCAGCCTCAGGGATGGTTGATGAGGCATGCAGAGGCTGTCTTCACACTGGTGGCTGAGGGATCCAGTCCAAGGTCTAGAGCTTACTGCAATATTTTATGCAAGCCTACATCACAGAAGGTCAAGAAGTCTATGACAGGATGCTGAAAAATTTATACCTGAAGGTTCAAGAGTTTATGTCTGGAGGTTGAAGAATCTATGCCAGAAGGCTGAAGGATCCCCAGTGAAAGTCTGTTGAGAAGCCAGTAGATGATATCCAAGATGAAGGTGAAGACATAAGCTCTTCTTGTGTCAACTAATACAAGCCCTTAGGACCCCAGGATTTCCATTATGTACAACTTTCACAAAAGAGAAACAATAACTACTCTTCATCTGGTTTCCTTGCCCAGTGTGTGTCTCTGAACACGAGAACTGATGTGTCCAAGATCCTAGGTCCCCTTGACAATGAGTCACAGAAACCTTGCCTGCTGATGTCACACCACTAGAAAATTTGATGCCTTATCTGTATCACAGAGACCTTACCTTCTGCCATTGTCACTGGCACCTTACTTCCTGACATTGTGTCAAAAACTTTGTTTTCTGATGCTATATTACTTTGACCTTGCTGTTATGACTTGGCTTCAAATAATGAGCATAGTTTTTACCCAAATGCACTTGGACACAGTAAAAGACTTACAGCCTTTTCTGAGGAACTGTGTAAGAATATGAGTAATATAGTGGAGTAGGAATTGAACTAGGGTGGGACAATGTGGATGGACTCCTTACTGTACCATTGTTGTATCATGTTTTTGGTGAAGACAACATCAGAGACTTGTAGTACCACATCCCATCCTCAGCTCTCTATCCATATTCAGAATATATATTTGCACAATTAAAATTGAAGTAGAGGGCGATATCTATGCAGTTCCTATAGACCAGTGTGGAGCTCTAGTGTAGAGCTGGGCCTGCTGGAGGGCATCTGTTCTTTCCAAATTGGGCTTCCAGAAGCAGCATGCACTGCGGCCTGCAGCCTGCAGAACGTGGGCTTTCAATGGGAGTATTAAAAGAGGCTGGGCGGGGGAGACTTTCCCTTCCCATTTGTATGGAGATGTCAAGACTGAACTTACTTTTAGGAGCTGGAGCGTGAGTCTGGGCAGCCGCCCAAGTTTTGGCTAGAACATTGGGTCAAAGCTGCTTCCAAATCCCTTTGCCATTATTATTTAATGTTCCCATCATTCAAGTTTAGAGGACCTTGTTTTCACAGATTATAGCTGGAACCAGTGGGTTTAAGGACCAAACACCGTGAAAGAGGCTGCTTCCAAACAGCATAAAGGACACAAGGGGCATCTGTGTTATGAGGAATAGCTGACCCCAGATTGGACACCTAGAAAACGAGCACTCTTAAATTCATGTGCACACATATGCAGTCCAATTCATCTCCAGTGGACAGATAAATAGCCAAAGCACTAAACGCAATTGGGTCTCTAGGACAAATCAAACTCTGAATAAACCCTTATCTTGGCTTCCCCTCTAATAATCAGAACAGCCAGAAGGATGCTAAGTGGAGCACATGATTTTTCACTTAGCTCTGCAATAATTGTACCTGTTTGCCCCTTTATAAAGGAGAAGAGTGTGAGAAATCTCCCCAGATGGTGCCATCAGGGCAAGACAATGTGTCTGTGGGAACCCAGGAGTTTGAAATCAGGGGCACACACTGATCTCCTCCCCTGAGCTGCATCCACTTAAGCCCCTGAGGTCAGAACTCAGCTCTGGGTATTCAGCCCCCTATTCCATCTCTTCATGACCTTAGTCTACACACTCACCTTATGGGAGTTGTGGCTTCATGAATCACCTTGTGCCTCAGTTACTTTTTACTTGTTGTTAAGAAAAAATAACCAACACCCAAAATTAAGGAAAGAAAGTCTCTTTAGTGCACAATTTATGGAGGCTTTAATCTGTACTCTGCTGGGTCTAAAGCAGCCTGGCACATGGCAGGAGGCAACAGTTTATGGCAGGGGAAACAGGGAAGAGCAGAGGAAGGAGCAGCAGCTGTGGCATCTAGCAAGCCTCTCTTGAGCTCTATGAAAAGCTGAGCTCCTCCAAGGAAGTGGCATGGCTGAGACCGGAACTCCTCCATGCTGACTGCTGACTAGAGTTCCTCTGAGAAAGTGATACCACTGCTATGACAAGCTCCTCCATGGAAGTGGCCCACAGAAGCCTTCCTCAACCCCTCTGTATACCTTTAAGTGCTGTGTCACTCTAGGGCAGGCCCTTCCCACCCTAAGGTGCAGCCCTCCACACCTTGGTGAGGGGAGCCCCACTCCCTACGGCCCGGAGTCACTGAGCCATTCCGGGTAAGCTTCTGACCCTTCAAGTTGACATGACGTATCAACTACCACACCCTGGATTTGCCCACATTCACTTGGCCTATGGGGACAGGAAAAGCCAGTGTCCAGTTCTCTTCATTGCAGGACAAAGACCACAGGAGACAAACTGGCAGTATCTTCAGTGCAGTCAGGTGGTAAGGTGGGGAGTGTCATTTTTAATTCCTATAACACAAGTCCCTGTCTTTTCTTTCTTTGCACACAGGAATTTGTCTTATGAGAAAAGACTAGATCCTTAAGACCAACTTCCAAATATTATCTGCACTATAAGTTGCTAATAGGGTCCTAAGAAGGCTCTCTGGCAATTTAAGGTCTGAAAACAGAGATGTCTCCTTCATTGATTGCTTTCCTCGAGGTAGGAAAACACGATGGACACATAGTAAAACTTAGAAATAACAGTGTCATCATTCATCTCAAAGGGAAGGAAACCTAAACTATGGTCAGATTTCTTCACTTCTACCAGAATTCAAACAAATAGCCAACACTGGTAAGGAAATATTCAGGTAGACAGGTGTTTATTCCAACAATTATTATGCAAGCTGGAGGGGGAAATTTTTCTCTCAACACACAAGGTAAATAACACAAATAAATTTCTATTTGTCATTTGAAGACATCAAAGTGTTTCAGCTTGGTAACTGTAATCATGCTCAGAACCTGAAAATCAGACTACAGCTTGTTTAATTAACATTTGTCTGAAATGAATATACATTAATTTGAGCATATTTAAGTTTGTTCACTATGGGTATAATATGAGCTATTATCAAGTAATTTCCTCACCAGAATTCTATTAGTTTTTTTTTTCACACACTGCTATTCTTCTGTTTGCTTCCTGTCTATAGAAACTGATTACAAGAAGTTTTTATAATAGATTAAATGGAGGGATGATACAGGAATGCTCTAGCAAATACCCACGCATCTCAGCTTTCCCTGGCTTGCATCAAGGGATGACAATGGGGCTTCCACCACCTCTCAGATGAGGGAGATGTTCCAGGAGGTGATTTTCAAATCCACCAAAGCATGTGCCATGGTACCATGCATTTTACCATGGTCTGAGCACTTCAAAGGAAACGACTAAGGGTCAAGAGGAACACGGGGTCTGGAGTACTGGGAAACTTCTTCTTCCACCCATGCCTGCCATTCCCAGGCCTTCTACTCTGAAATAGCTGATTCATGTCATGGCACACATCAATTTGGCATGATATTCCAGGTTCCTGCATCTCCCAAATAGCTCTTTTCTCCACCCAAGACAGAGAGAAAGAACACATTATACATAAAAGTGTTACTTTTAATATTACTCACCTGAATCCAGAAAATTGGTTAAAAATAAATTTCACATTATTTATTCCTTTTAAAGTGTTACAACTAAGGATCAGGGCTACATCTCAGTGGCAGAAGCATCTGCCTGGCAAGCACAAGGTCCCAAGTGTGATCCTTAGTACCAGGAAGAAACAAAGAAGAAAGAAAGAAAGAAAGAGAAAGAAAGAAAGAAAGAAGAAGAAGAAGAAGAAGAAGAAGAAGAAGAAGAAGAAGAAGAAGAAGAAGAAGAAGAAGAAGAAGAAGAAGAAGAA
>NW_004524586.1:11392565-11406079 GCF_000260255.1 Octodon degus | reverse complement strand
AAGGAAGGAAGGAAGGAAGGAAGGAAGGAAGGAAGGAAGGAAGGAAGGAAGGAAGGAAGGAAGGAAAGACATTATATCTGTATTTTGAAAGTGCTAAAGTTTGGGCTTTAGCCAGAAAACTATGGCAAAGATTGACAAGGAGGATACAAGGCCAGCTGAATAGCTGCAGGTGCAGAGGCTGGGGGTTTGATCCCGGGCCTGCTGTGCCAGCCCCACTCCCAGGGCACGCTGAGACAGCAATTGAGACTGAGCATGGTGATGCACACCTGTGATCCCAGCTCTTGGGAGTCTGTAAACAGGCAGATCCTTCCAATCCCTCTGAGTCCGATCTAGTAGTGAGGCCCTCAACACCCTGTAGACTCTTCCCTAAAATACAAAAAGAAAGAGAGGGAGGGAGGGAGGGAGGGGGACAATGTGGGAGGGAGGGAGGGAGGGAGACAGAGACAGAGAGAGAGAGAGAGAGAGAGAGAGAGAGAGAGAGAGAGAGAGCAACAGAGAGAGACAGAGACAGAGAGACAGAGACATAGAGAGACAGAGAGAGACAAAGAGAGACAGGAAGAGAGAATATAGCCTGGTCCTTATCAGCAACTACTTACTGAGGAGAAGGGACTCCAGGCCTCTCATGCTTGCCTGTTTTTGACAGAAGAATCTGGAAAACAGAGATGTTGGCTCACTTAGTACAGAGTTACAGCCCAAGACAGAAGATGGCCAGTGCTGCAGCTCAGTCCATTTGCCCTCAGGATTTTTCACACATGAACTAGTAGCCAATATTCATACCTTAAATAAACACATATGTGAAAAATGGACTTCCAAATTGTGTTTGTTTCTTATTTAACAGTTCCTTTTTCATGGAAGAAATGTTTGGCACTGGGTTTCATGTCTAACGAAATCTAATCCTGTCTTTTCACCATGCAGGCCAGATTCCATAGTACAGGTCCGGGACTTCCTGGCATTGCCAGCCTCACTCCACTGCAGGCTTCATCCTTTGTCACTCAGCTCCAAGGATGTCCCACCTTTCCACATGCTCATGCCCTGTCTGAAAAGTTAGTGCACCTGTGTCCTGCTAGTATGTTAGTGACCCAGGTAGTGAGTGCCAGGATCTACACGCCAAAGGGCAACCTTGGTGGGGGCAGCTATGGTTCCCCAGAGCAGTGTTGGCCAAGGTGGGAATGACTATAGAGGACTGGGGTGAAGGTCAGAGAAAGGAATACAAGTGCATGTCAGGAATACACTAGAGTACCAGACAGCTCCTACAGAAAGGCCCCTTTCGTCCCTGCAATGGAAGCTTGCGCTCTTTAAATTGACAGGAGCTCTTTAATTCTCATGACACAGGACCACTAAAATCCAAAGCCTAGAATTTGGAAAGCAGAGATTCTGAGTGAGCATTTATTTCATTTAGAACGTCTCTGTCTAACTTTGGAAGTAAGACCATTATCAGTTGCTAAGTGGTAAGATGATCGGCAATTTCCGGATTGAATTGTAAGAGTTCAGTCAGCTCAATGACTTGAAGGCCATTGGAGTCCAAAGATTCTTCAGAAGGGAAAGGGGTGAGACAACTGCATGTAGGTCAGGAGGCAAGTCTGGAGCAGGAGCTGGGGTTTTGGGGTCCTCACTGAAGTTATCCGCTGCCTGGGAAACATGAGGCATAGCTTGATGTCTTTGGTATACTGGTCAGATTAAAAAAGTTATTCCCACAACCATGTGCTGTGCACCATGGCGCCATGCTCTGGACACTTCAGAGGAAAGGACTAAGGGACTAGAGGATATGGCCAAACTGTTTTTATTACAGAAGCTGTGTTGTCTAATTTCAAGTTGGGAGCTGAGATGCCCCTATCTTGACTTTTTTTGTCCAGAACTCTTTTTTGCTTCTCCAGCCCTCCTCTGATTCTAAATGAATATTAAGAAAGTCTTCTTTCATCATGCGATGTATGTTAATGGTACCTTGATTGCAATTGCATTAAACCTGTTTGACAATTTTGGGAGTGTGGCCAATTTTACCATGTTGATTCTTCCTACCCAAGAGCAAAGGGTGTCTTTCCATTTTCTAATATCCTCTTCAATCTCCTTTTGTCGGTACTGTAGTTTTTAACATAGCGATCTTTCACTTCCTTTGTTACATTGATTTCCTTTCTTGGTGCAATTATGAAAGGCATCTTTTCCCTAATTCTCTCTGAGTGAGTTTGCTATTCATGTATATGAATGCTATTGATTTTTAAGTGTTGAATTTGTATTTCACTATACTACTAAATTTGAATGTTAAATATATAAGGTTTTTAGTAGAGATTTTGGTGTCTTCTACATAGAATATCACATCACTTGCAAATAATGATAATTGAAGTTCTTCCTTTCCTATTTCTATTTCTTTATTTCTTTCTCTTGTCTAATTGTTCTGGCTAATGTTTCCAGAACTAGATTGAACAGCAGCGGTGATAGAGGGCATCCTTGTCTTGTTCCTGATCGTAGCTTTCAGTTTTTTGACTATTTAGTATGATTTTTGGCTGTTGACTTGTCTTAGAAGATTTTTATCATACTGAGATAAAGAACTTTTCAAAAACCTGATGGAGGTTTTTGAACCTCCATTGCCTTAGCCATCTTGTGTATATACATGTATGGTTTTGCCCCTACCATGGTTCCTAGATTTTCTCCTTGACCTCTCTTCTTCCTTTAATCCTTAAATTCCCACTTTCTATTTAATTGTGTAATACATTTTAATTACTCTCCATTTTGAAACTAGGGATTAATGGGTAGGAGTCTCATCCTAACTATATATGCTGATACCTGTGAACTGCACAACTGCACAAGGATAGCGCTGTGTAATACTAGGGACGTGCTTGGAATGTCTGTCGTTCTGATCTCCTAAATGTGCATTGCTTTTAAGGTCAGACCAATTATTGCTATACTCACTCTCAAATAAATGTTTTCTTTAAAAAGGTAATAAAAGAAAATAAGAGACAAGAAAAGACGTCATAAGACTATCCTGCTACAATGTTGAAAATGGTTAGATTTCTAAATTTCTGTATAAGAATGTGTAATTGTTTATTTTTATTTTATTTTATTTTATTTCACCTTCTATAAGGATTTAAAGTTTAGCATGCCAATGTCTGTTGAAAAATACCTGTTCCATATTATGTCTAAGGCATTTGATATTTGGACAGATAATGATGTTAACTTCAATAACCTATGTTATAGGGTAGCAGTATCATTAATCTTCTCTTCTGGAGGATTAACAACTTAAGTTTGCAGAGTAAAAATTTGAGAAATAGAAGGACTACAAGGATAGCCAATATTTTGGCCCTAGCCCTTCAAGGTCAGTGAGGACTCAGGATGTAAGAGAAACTGTACTGTAGCATCCTGTAACTCAGTGGTGTGCCAAATATTCTGTTCAAAGAGATTATGGGATCACAAAGGAAAGTGATTGATGATGTATAGTGGACCTAAGGAGAGTCATCTAGAGAGAAAACTTTCTCTCAGGCTTTCACAGAGAGCAAATTGGTCGAGCAATGGCCATGACTCATCCACATGGCTGACACTGACAAAAGATCTACAAACTGCTGTACAGGGTTTCAGGGTAAATCCTGAGGGGATTTGACTGACCTTGTCAGATACAAAAGCTAGTTTTTTATTATATAGGTCATGCTTTAGTTTGGTCTTAACCATCCAGCCAAAAAGTACAAGCACAAGGTATAAATGTAAAGCCATATTAATATGCCAAGTTGTAAAAGGCTCAAGTCAACAATGTCTACCATTGTCAGTTCCATGGATCACCCACTACTACTATGGACTACTGGACTATATTGGATTATTTTGCTGAATTCATGCACCCACAATATTTGAATGGCAATGGAATATCCATCTCTGACAAAACTAAACAAAAAGTGGGGATATAAATGAAGGTCCATTTTGTAGTGGAAGAAATATATCTGTATATGCAAAATATGATCCATATAAAGCTACTTTCTCTTACTTCAATGAGAAGAAAGATTGATGCCAATAGTGTTTAGACAAGATATCATGTCTGCATCTTGTACTCTAACTACTATGAAGACAATATGCAATGTATTAATTATTGTATCTGTCCTACTAACCTGTTTTGAAACTGTCTCATTGCTATTTCTTTCTCAATAAAATTAATAAAAAAAATGACTTCAATTTTTTCTGTATGAGTCTAATCAGAATAGATGTTGGACTTCATTAAGTGCTTTTTCTACACCTGTTTAGATTATTTTTTCCCCTTGGCTCTGTTAATATGGTGTACCACATTTATTGATTTGCATGTGTTGTACCATCCTTATATTCCTGGAAGGAGGGAATCCTACATTTTCATGGTGTATCTTCTTGACGATTTGCTACACTCTGTTTGCTAGTATCTTATTGAGGATTTTTGTGCCTATGTTCATTAGGGAGACTGGCCTGTAATTTTTCTCTTCCTGGTTGGGTCTTTCACTGGTTTAGGTATCAGGGTAATGCTTGCTTCCAGGAATGATGCTGAGATTATTGCTTCCTTTTCCATTTCATTAAAGAGCTTAATTAATAATGACCATTGTTTCTGTTTCATGTCAAAAGAATATCTCAATTCAACTTAGAAATCATCAGACATTGACCTTTGGAATTTTCTATATATTTATATTGATTTTTCTATTGTTTTCTTTGAATTTTCATTGTTTTTGAGTGGTTTTTTTATTTAAGGAATGAAAAACATTGTAAAAGTACTTTAACAAGTTGAAGAGACAAATGTGACAAAGAGACTTTTAGAAACCCTACGGAAGCCCCTTTTTCATGGTTGTGGGTGGAAGAACCAGTCTGGCCCACCCTCTCCACAGCACTTGTGCCTCGCCCTACAAGATGCCACCACTTCCTGACCATGAAAACACATGCTTGTCACCCATCCCCCTCTTCCCAGTGGGTCCATGAACATGTCACCTTTGTGACTTCCTCACAGCCCAGTCCACTGTGGGCATCCAGTAAGCACTGGCCAGATGGCACAAAGGCTAGAAAGATTGCTAGTGGGACCATGAAATCAACACAAGGTCACATGTTCCAGTGAGCAATGTAGTCATCAGTGGGCATAAAAGCCATGAACTTACAAGGACACATGTACAACATGTACAGACACACAGGGGCACATACAGACACCCACCTAGAGGCACACACAGGGACATAAACACATTTACATGAAATGGAGATCCTTTTGCGTACAGTATCTGAAGTCTTCTCTTTGTTTACTCATTAAGCTGGGACCACACTTGTTTTTTACATGGTCATGCAGAGACCTGAAAGCTGAATGAAACCACGCCCTGTGCCACTGGGCAGCCCTTGCAACACCTCCTTATGCTTAGCAATCTGTATGCAGTACAGATTGTTGGGAATTCTGCTTTTGGTATTTAGCATCACATTATATCCTAGCAACTTTGAAATATATTTTCAAAAATAACTGTAGTCCTAAGGAACTTATAATTGTAGAATTGCATACATACTAACAACAAATAGGTCACTCAAAAAAAGTTTATTGAGCAGAATTAATTAGCACAGTAAAAATGTAGAATGTTTTTCTCAATCACAGCCTTTAACCACACTGGGTTGGTCTATCTACTCAGTTTCTGCATGTGCGCACACACACACACGCACACACATGCAAATGGCATAGTTGGTGGGTTACACAATGAAACAGTGAGAAGAGATAACCACAGTCAATGGCACTAAGTCACAGTTATGTGGTGGAAGGAGATGGGGAACTCTTCAGACGGCCTTTTCGCTGGGAGATCAGCAGCAGCCTCCGTCGGGGACAACAGCACTGCTGGCGTTTCTCTGCAGTTCCAGGAGCTGCTGATATTCTTGATAGATATATTTCTAACCCATCAACACTATGGTAGACAAAATTGGTTCAAATATTTTTGTCAATGTGTTACAACTAGCCTGCAGGCAATTTATTGAGCTTGTGTATTTGTTTGTAATCAGTCAATAATCAAAGTCTTCTATTAGTACCAGTGATTTTTATTTGGTTCTCTTGGCTTCTGAATATTCTGTCTTACAAGAACTGGCATTTGTCTCTTCTCATTACAAAGCATTTCATTTCTCATGGACTAATTATCACTTAGACCTTTTGTAATAACTGCAAATAATCAAAGTGTCAAGAGCTATGTTCATCTCCTAGAGTTTATCAGGAGTCTAGCAGTATTTTAGTATGATGCTGCTATTTACTGATAGTTTAGGTAGATATTTCTTATAATACTAAAATAGTTTACATATCTGCAATAGAAGGAATCTTTTTCAAGATTCATAAATGCCAAATTGCATAAAATGCTGTCTTAGTTCTTCCTGAGATTATGAGTCTCAATTTTATAAACCATATGTTTATATTAAATTCTTTATGTCAAACTATTCTTATATTCACTGGTTCATAACATAGCTGATCAAATCTGTTGGCGTTGTATTCAGGATATTTTATTTATGTTCAAAATTCAGGTTGTTCTTGAGTTTCTTTTTATCTTTATATTTGTCAAGTTTTCTAAGGTGTATATTTTTTGAAAATATATATGTATGTTAAAATTGATCTCACTTAAAGGCATTATGTACTATTCAAGAGAGAGAAAACAATTTCCTATATTAAATGGGATACACTAGTGTATCATTCCTTAGAAACTAGAATAGTTAGCAACGTGTCCCTGAAACTTAGCTTTTCCATCCCAAGACTGTATTTTTCTTTCTTTTTTAATGATTTATTTATTGTTTATTTGCTACAAGGTCTCCCTACGCAGCTTGAATTCATACTGATCCTCCTGTGACAGCCTCCTCAGAGCTTGGATTACAGGTGTGTGCCACTGCACCCAGTTTCAGTGACCTTCTCAGCATGGATCCTGCATGACATGTGGCACCAAGGATCAACCCTTGTGCTTGCCAGGCAGTCGCTCAGACTCCTAAGCTACCTACCCAGCCCCCCAAGACTATTTCAAGGAGATATTTGAAGAGAATGGGCAGGAACGTCTAGATAAATGTTACCTCAAGGATGCTGGGAACTGTGTAAACTAGAGCAGCCTTCCTGCCTACATGCTAACTCCATTGTTCTTTGAAATGTTAGTCATGAAGGGGGACACAGCGAGCTTATGGTGTCACTGCTATGTAGTTTAATCTATGAAACTCCTCTCTTCAGTCATCGAAAGAGTTGCTGAGAGATTCATCTAGCCAGCCCACCACCAATCCAGCTGGGTAATGCCATCATGGGGTACCTGGCTCTCCTGAACTTTGCTGGGTGCTATCAGCTTGCACTGGAACACTGCCCCCCACGAGAGTCAGCCAGGAAGTGCTACTGGACCCCCACAGGCTTTTGCTGGGCCCTGCCTAGATAAGTAGATGTAATTGAACTTTGTTGTTTGTGAAGCTTAATGAACTTTACCTCTCACAAAAACCATCTCTGGGTGTTTTCTTCAGTGTCTTGGAAACATATTCCACTGCCTCAGCACACTTATTCTAAGGATGAAACAAGTACTTATCAAAAAAAAAAGACTTTGTTGTTACAAATAGAATACTTATTTTGTCAAAATACTTCACTTAGTCTTATTTTAAAGAAAAAAATCAAACTTCAAAGCAAAATACTAAGAGAGTAGCAATAGTTAATACATTGCACGTTTATTCTTCAAAGCAGTTACTCAGAGTAAAAGATGTTGGCATGAAAATTTGTCCAAATGATATTGCACAAAGCTTTCTTTACAATGAACTCAGAGAAACCAGTACCATAACTATCTTAAAGGATATATATATATTTTTTTTTTTCTTTTCCCTTCCTTCTTTGTCCTTTCCCACACGCCAGCTTCTCTTTCCTTTTGCACAGTTTCCTCCCATTTCACACTCTTATTGTACATTTTCGACCTTCTTTACTATCTTCGTTTCTCACACTTCGGATAACGTACTATGTTTTAACTTGTGACTCTGATTTATGTCACTCGTGAGTATGGTCTCAAACTGCATCCACGTACTTATGGAAGTCTCAAGTTTATCTAGTTCAGTTTGGTCAAACGGCAACAGCAAGCAGAAACACTGAAACGACACCCAGGCTTTGGAGGCAGGTTTATTTTATGTCAGTGGACACGGATCAGGACCATTTCCCAAACACCAAGCCCACATCTCTGGTGTTCTAGGACTTGTATGGGATAGAGAAGCAGGAAGGAAGGAATGGCTTGTCAATTAGGACTGGTTCTTACAGTGTGCATCCCAATGATCAGCCATGTGCCCCAGTGATCAGCTCCTTCTAAGAAGTAAAACTAACAGGAACATATTCGGTGGGCAACTAAGAAATTGAAGTATAGCTTTTGCGCAACATATTTACCGTGAGAGCACAGGTATAGTGGAAACCACCACTAAATCAAAGGCAACATGGGAAAGGAAAAGACTCACGTTAGTATCATCAGACACGTGAACTCTGGCAAGTCCACCCTCACCACTCATCTCATCTACAAGTGCGGTGGCATCGACAAAAGAACAACTGAAAAATTTGAGAAGGAGGCTGCTGAGATAGGGAGGGTTCCTTCAAGTATGCCTGGGTCTTGGACAAGCTGAAAGCCGAGCTTGAGTGTGGTATCACCGTTGACATCTTCCTGTGGAAATTTGAGACAGCAAGTATTATGTGACCATCACTGATGCCCCTGGACACAGAGACTTCATCAAAAACATGATTACAGGCACATCTCAGGCTGACTGTGCTGCCCTGATTGTTGTTGCTGGTGGTGGTGGCCCTGTATTAAATACATTTTTAAAAACGAAGAAAAAAGAAACGGGATTAGTCAAGACAATAATGCAGAATATGAAGACAGCAAAAATAGAAAAATACTACAAATGTGTCCCCTAAAATTATTAAAATGTCAGGAAATGAGGCAGATGGGAGGAACACTAGGAAGATACCGACTCTGCAACATCACTGGAAGTGCTCCCCTTGCCTGATTCGTGTTGTGGGCATAAACTGTGGCGAAATTTCTATGACCTCGTTAACCTTGGAAACAGAAGGAATCTTCAAGGCTATGCCTAATTTACAGCATCTTCAAGTGAAAGACCCTGGCGAGCCTCCCAAATATTATAGCTGAGCAGAATATCGCTCCTTGGGGCAAGAGTAACTGCAGAGACTCATACCTGCCTTATTCCATGCCACCAAGGACGGTTTGGGAGGTGGATGGGTATGAGGGCCACTGTGCAGATGGTCAGCAGGAGCAGCGAAGTGAAGCGTTGGGCCGGCTCCCCCTCCCCCTCTGTGGGCAGCTTCCGTGGTGGTTGAGTGATGAGGGACTGCCCCGCAGCTGCTGCTTTGCTAATGAGCCCTATGGAAAAGCAAATTCATCTATCTGCTCCCACCGGCAACTTGGCCCAGGGCCCGCAGCCACCACATGGAGATACCGGGCTCTGCGGACTCAGGCTTCTGAGAACGACGCTTGCTTGCTTGCTTGCTAGGGCAGCTGATATCATTTCCTGTGTTGCACAGATATTTTCAACTAGAAAATCAACTTTACCTGCAGTTAAATAACTTTTCTTTTAGTAGCTGGCATGGATTTTTCCCTTCTATGGTAATAAACGGATTTTTAAACTGTGTGGCATTATGCATGTGATAAGACCTCTTTTCTCATTGAATCTGAAATTAAAATGGTCTTAATCAGATGTGGAGTCCAGAGAGCTGGAAGGAACGAGACAATGGTACTGCAGCTTTACTCCCGGGAGGATCTTCCCTGGTGAGCAGGACCCCTGTTAAAATGAAAATCCCTCTTGAGTGGAGGAAGGGGCTTGGTCACCCGGATGTGCAGGGCAGAGAAGCAACCCCAAAGAACACTTGGTCTTCTGGGGGCTCACACCCCTGAGGAAGAGACAGCAGACAAATACAAAATGATTAAGAAAGCAAGATGCAGCACCAGAGGCACCCCGAGGCAATTCCAGCCTGCAGGCTTTAGGTGCAGTGGTTAGAAAAGCTTTACTATGAAGAGCCACCAAAGCTGAACCCAGAGCCATGCCTCTTCAATAAAGTGCAAAAGGGAAAGGGAACACAGGGCGGTGTTAGGCTCAAGAGTGGCCTGGAAAACCTCCATGGCCTTATTCAGCAGCATACTGTACGGCCAGGCCTGAGCAGTGCAAGCAGAAGACCTGAGAGAGGCGGAAGACAGGGGCACCGAAGTGTCTATGGTCCTGTCTGAAGCGCACAGTGGAGACCTGGGCCAAGTGACATCTCACATGCAGCGAGCGATGAGCTTCCCATAGTGAGGAATCACTCTGCCCACAGTGTGAAGGCTGAATCCAAGAGGAGCAAGAACTAAAGAAAGGGAACGAACTAGGGTGTCGTCACTCTGGTCCAGGTAGGAGATTGTAGTGACTTGAGGTATCAGTGGAGCACAGTCGAGAGTGATATGGACTGAGGTGGGACTATTTTGTGGAAAGGTCAGTGGAATTATCTCGTCGACGTGCAGGTAAGGAGCATGTAGTGAGGAGCTTGCAGAGCTGCCCGCCCCCAGGCGTGGGTCTTGAAGGAAGGCCCACAGGACAGGGAATGCTGGAACATGCTGGGATGTCGGGGGGCTGTTCCCGAGAAGGGGTTGAGGAAGCACTGGGACAATGGTCCTAGAGAGGCCTGGGACCGAAGGTGCCAGCTTCTAGGAGGTTTTCATGCTGTGTGGCCAGAGAGGGCACAGAGTGTAGACAATGAGCTCCTTGACTGAGACCACATGCTTGAAGGCAGTTTAGAGAGGGACAGCCTCACAGAGAAGATGCACTGTGCTGAGGGGCAGCCAGGGAGGTGACTGGCATCTGAGCAAGGAGTGACCCAGGGGACAAGGTGCCCTCCCTAGGGTGCCAGTACAAGGCAAGTGGCCATCTGACCTGGCCTCAGGAGGGCTTCATAGTGGTGGTGAATGCTGCTTCCAGGCACCACACAAGCACTGTTCTCTCGGGGCCAAAGACCTTGCCCAAGAGATTTATTCTCACATCTAAAATGGGAGAATGGTATTTTGCCAAAGTGCAGCCATTGTTTGGATAAATACATAAAATAAAGATGTAAAACTGCTTTGAAAAGGGAAAAAATGTTTCTGTCCTTGGATGTTATTCAGCTCAGCAATTGCACATGAATTTGTACATTGAATACAGAGTTTAATCAGGGACATGGATCATCAGAAATTATCCAACCTAATTTAAAATTTAAGCAAAAAATTTAAAATGCTTTATATCCGAAATGGTTACAACCCAGAGAGAGACATCCCAGGCTCAGGACAGGGTACTTCTGCTCATTGCCACTGCTTGCTGCAGATGTGACCATCAGTAGTGACAATGTAGCTCATTGGCACTGAGGGGCATCTTCCACAAGGGCGGCCACAGTTCCCAAGGACATGAACAACTATTCTTTCTGCCTGGCCCACGTGGAAGCCCTAGGAGCTTCAGCTCTGACAGAGACTGTAATGAGAGAAGACTGAGCAGGTGGGGATTAATTAGTGGAGGTGACAGGCACTCAGAAAGGCATGGGGACATGATGAAGACAGGCAAGTGTGACAACAGATGAGAAGAGGGTGGAGGAACAGCTGGCTTAGTTCAGGTTATTTGCTGGAATCAAAACTCAAGTTGGGAGCAGACTCCGTTCAGACTGTCACTGTTTGAGCCAGGCTGGCTGGCCATCCATGCTGACCTACTTGGTGCCTGTGTCTCATGGTGGGGACTACACAGTTGCTAAGAAGACAGATCACATCCTGTTTCTTCAAAAGGGGATTTTGGTTGGTGCAAAACCTCAGCCTGGGAGACTCCCAGCTCCTCACAATTGAATAATACAGAACTCCCATTTTTGAGTGCATAAGCTGGCTGGGTATTAAGCTGTGTCACTGGATCTTGGAAACATTGTTAGGATTAGCACTTTGTATTCAGGAAAAATGAGACTCCAACACACTAAGTCTCTGTGGTCACGTTCCTGATATGTGGCAGAGCTGAGGAAGTCATTGTGGGAACTGATTTGGGGCTGCTTAATTTCCCAAGGTGATCATGAGGCTTGAGGCTCACTCCCAGTGCAGGAAGGTGGCAACTGCCACAAGCTTCACTGAATGCGAACCACTACAACTACTACCACCATTGCCACGGCCACCACCTCAAGACCACTTGATGTGCCACTCTGTCCTAACTTAAATACCTGGGGAAAAGATGTCAAAAGCAGGCTCAGTTCAGCAGAGAGAAGAACTCAGTGGGGGTTCCAGAGACTGGAACTTTGCTTCCAGGGCCCACAGGCTTACCCATGGGGCCTCCGATGCTGCCTCACTATGAAGCTGTCCCTGTACGTATGGAGCCCACAGCTTTAAGAGCAGGCCTTGGGCTCAGTGACCAGCACCTCTCCCTGAATCTAAGTCTGTCTTCAGCCCTCAGAAGCAACCTCCTTAGAAGGCTGCTATCACTCTTGCCCATTGCTGGACAGCGTGAACCCTGCTTCCGCATGGGCATGAGCACCCTAAACTACATGTCTGAGGACTTGCAGACATGGTGTGCATAGCCTCCCTAGTCTCTCCACTGCCGTCCTACAGTATGACTTCCAAAGCCAAGACTTGTTAACTAATTGAAAGATGGAAAACTCACTGTGAAAATCACATCCCTTAAGATAATGTGACATAAACCAGACACACACATGTAGTACCGCATTGCTTCTCTGATGTGAGAAACCTAAGGTATAAATAAGAACCAAATGTATAATAGATATTGTGAACTAGGAAGGAATTTCCAAATACAAGGGGGCACTAGGGAAGGGAGGAAGGGAAAAGAAAGATATTATGTGGAAAGAAGGAAAAACTGGACACAACAGTATGCAAAGGAAGAGAGGAAGGGGATCCAAAAGGAGGATAGGAGAATGGGAAAAATGAGTCAAGTTGTGTCATGTGCAGGTTCTAGTGCTCTGTGATGAATGTGACCATTGTGTGCACCTGTAATGTACAGTAGATGCAACTAGTTTTGAAAAAGAAAAGAGCATCCCTCATGCTCAGCCAGGGAAGGGTACTTTATTTGTCAGTCTCAAAGAGGTTGAGGGTGAAAAGAAAAAAGTCATAAGCAAGGAGAACTGAGTGTGGGGAGTGTATGGTTTGTGTCGAGGTGTCCCCCAAAGCCTCATGCAGTCATGAGGTGGCTTCTGGAGTTTGTGATTGATTCTTGATCCAAAGCTGGGATTATGGGTGTTGAGGGCTACACTCACTCTGGGGTGGAGAACTTGCATTACAGTGTAAGGAGGGGAGAGAGGCTAGCTGGCTGCCTGAGCTGCCGCCACCCCTTTTGCTCTCTGCTTTGTGTCACAGCCATGAATAGCTCCCTCTGCCGTCTGGCACCCTCCTTGGAGCCAGCTGAGTATGGACTATAATCCGCACAAACTGTGAGCTAAATAAATCTTTCCTTTCTTCATTTAGGATGTTGGGTATTTGTCCCAGAAATGAAAGAAGAGTAACTGAGGGAGGGGAAATTTCCCCAATAGTTTAGCAGCAGTTGCATGCCCTGGAAAACTCAATATGAGCAGTTTATTTACCAGGGTTCTCTTAATA
>NW_004524586.1:11344995-11392465 GCF_000260255.1 Octodon degus | reverse complement strand
AGCAAGTATATCTCCTTTAAGTTGCATTCAGGCTATCCACCCCAGGTTGAGTGTAGTACTCACACTTAAATTCCCAGCAATACTAAGACCCATAATCCCAGCCTTGATCAGGAATTAATCTAAAAACCCTAGAAGCCCTCAACCCATGACTGCATGAGACTTTGGGGGGACAACTAGACATGAACCATAACACCAGTGGGCATTCTGATTGGCAGCTGGTGCCTCTGGAAACATGGGTTTCTCCGAGGGCAGCTGACTGAGCCTAAGCCAGACACAGCCCCTCATGTGACTGCTGAGTAACTGTGTCTTCATCGCTAACAACAGAAATGGAATTATTAGTGGGTTTCTTCCAGGAACTGCTGTTTCCTGCTTGCATCTGCTAGCAAGGGAACACAGCATGGACTAAAACCTTTATTTTAAGACACAGAAATCAAAGTGAGCGTTTGACTGTGCTCTAGATAGGCAGCCGCCCCTCTGAGGGCAAGGATCCTGCCCTGAGTCCGTGGGGATCTGAAACAAGAGCTAATGAGAAACAGGCTTATGAATAAAAGAAAGGACTAGCTTCGTAAGCATGCCAGAGGATCGCCAGCATAACCAGAATCCAGGCATCCTTTAAAGCAGAGCGAGGGTCATTAATGACTCTAATGATTTCTTCCTCCTCTGCTATGGAGGAGTCTTTTCATTTTAGGAAACTATTGGTGCATGCTTGTTAGAGAGAGAAGTCTTTGAAATCCATCTGACTTTCCTCCACATCTGAGCCATTTATAATAGAAGACTGATTAATGTTTGAGGCAACTCCAGTCGAAAGAATTTCAATTTTTAACGCTCGGCGTCAGCCACAGTGTGCTCTTCTCGAATATGCAGATGAGGCAGACAGAGTGCTCTGGGAGCGGAAGGCAGGCGCGCTCAGCTGCCCGGCGACACAGTCACATCACACGGGAGACCCCAGAGACGCCTGCCATCCAAAGCCTTGCTTCTCAGTGCTTGATTTATTTCCATTGTGAAGAGAATTTGTGCAGAACACTAAAACTGTCATAATTCCTAAGTTGTGGTATTACAGGTATCTTAATCAAAATCTAGGCTAGAAGTGATATGCATGTAGGAATTTCTCAGAGGAAGAATGACTGGAGGCTCCAAGAGCCAGTGTGGTCGGAGAAAAGGAAAGGGGAGAGGTGCTTCTCCTACTCCACGACCATGCTGTGTGCAGACCCTCGCAATCCCCACATCCGGGTCCTCTCCTGCCCACCGTGTGTCAGGCAGCGAAGACCGGACATCCCCCCCCCTTCCGCCCATTGAGCCTGTCCTTGTTCCCTGCCTCCCAGACTGCAAGTACTGGAGAAGGATGCTCATGAGCTGCCACCCGGCTGACTTCCCAGTGTCACCTCTATTGATTGTGCTGCACTGGCTCTCAGGGTGAAGTAACCCAGGCCTGTCTGCATCTAGAATGCCATAGCCGTAGAAGACCACCGTGGCCGCATAAATCTGCACTCAGACCTCTGAGGGCAAGGCTTTGGACTCAAACTCCACCCTTTGGATCTCTGTGACTTTGGATGAGTCTCTCCACCTTTCTGGCCTTAGGTTCCTCACAGAGCAAAGGACAGCACTGGTCACACAGTCCTGCCTGCAACGCTGTATGGCTCACTCCTAGGTTCTGTGGGCAGACGGAGGAGATGCTCTCACCAGCACAGGGATGCTTTGCAAGGGTGGGAGAGCCACTCCGAGTAAAAGTACCCTCCACTCTGAGAAGCCTGATACAGGCTGAGCCTGCACCCCTCACTTCGCAGAAGCACACAGGAGGCCCTCACAGTGCACAGCCCTCTGCACATGCTAATGAACACTGTGGTGGGGAGCTGCTCCAAGGAACATCCCAGAGTCATGCTCAAGGGGAGAGCAGAGCCCAGGCCAGGTGCCAGAGGGCGAGGCATGCATCCTGGCCCGTGAAGCTCTAAGGAATCCTCCCCGGCACCCACTGAATAAGGGCCCCGCTGTGGTGCCTGGGCCTGACTGCTCTGCAGGAGAGGCTGCTGGGGGCTTCCCTGGATCACGACTGGATGCTCGGTTACCACAGGGAATACTGGTAGTCCTGCTCACATGAGGGATTCAGGCTGAGATTGCTCCGGCCTCTGCCCAGAGGAATAGCATTCCAAGGCTTAAGGGCACAGAAATCTCATAGAGGTTTAAGGAGATGTTGGGTCCCCAGCACACCTGAGTGGCCTGCTGCCCTCCAGGGCCTCTTCCAGTAGGGCCACACCTGCTCCCTACTGAGTGCCCCTCCCCTCCTCTCCCCTTTCCTTTTCCTTTCTCTGCTCTTTTTGTATTTGGTCTTTCCTCTTCTTCTCCCTCCCTCCTTCCTCTCTTCTGCCCTTCCACTCTACTTGCATTCATTTATGCTTCTGTTCGTTCACTGATTTCGTCCGCATCTTTTTCTTCCATCCACTCACTCATCCTTCTACCCTTCCACCCACTAGCTAGTGCATGAGCCGGATGTGACCTCCAGATTGCCTGCCTGCATCCGGGCATGGTACACTGACAGTCACTGCCCCTACTGATGTGAGCCGCTCACTATGCTGGCCCCAAATCACATCAACGGGCCTCCCTGATTTTTTTCCATTTGGACAAAACTGCCAGGATCACCTTTTATTCTTGACTTCTCTGGGCCAGACAGCAGATAGTGTTTGCCATTCTTGTCCCTCCCTCCAGGGCCCTCCACTGTAACAGTTCCCTCTGCGCTTCTGTCCCAGCAACAGGGCTCAGCCCCTGCACTCCAGTAAGCTGTGTTGTTCTTATGCAGCGCCTGTAGCCAGCTTCTTCCAAGAGCAGATCCCTGAGCAGGAAAGCAAGGAGCAGCAGGGGCCATGGTGGGGCTCTTTCCTCTCCATCAGAGTCTAGTCACTGGCAGAGCAAGAGGGCAAAAGCCCCATGGGATTCTGGGAGGAGGAAGTAGCCCCTGTAAAGCAGCTCCTCCCACTCATGCTTGGCAGTTATATTTCTGTCTAATTGCAAGCCCAAATGAAGGTTACTTTAATTATTTAAAGCCTCTAAATTTAGATTATACTAAGCATCTGTTAAAAGGGTTCAGTTGCAAGGCCCCAGTGGCCAGGCACTCCTTTATCTTGATTAACTGGAAAATGTAGATTTCATTGATGATGGATGCTGTTCTCTGGGCCAGCATGGTGGCCATGTCCAGATGGAGTGGGGGGACTTGTCCAGGCCTGTATGATTTGGCTTCTTCCAGAAAGGAGCAGGATGCCCACCCAGTACGCACTGCAGATGACTTTGTCCTTGTGGGCTGCAGCCCTCAGGACCAGTGGGACTCAGCTCTCTGCAACTCTCTCTTGGAGGCCATTAGTCAGGCGATGCTGGGCTCCACCTTCTCCTGCCAAAATAGTGTGCTCAAATTACAGCTTCCACCAGAAGAAAGAATCCCTAAAATGGGAACCGCTTGACCTGAAAGAGCCCTGAGTCCACCGTTGTCGCTTTCATGTCCAGTCAATGGTGAATGAAAGCAGGCCTAGACTGGGGACACAATCACAGGAAGCTCTGAACACCCACCCACAGGTTCTGGGACTCTAAATCATGACTCATTTACAAGCATCAAGCTTCATTTTTTATGCTGTTCAATGAAAAGTAGGCAAAACTCTCCCCTTTATTCCCTGAGCAATTTGAGTCGCCAACAGTGATTTTCCTAGGATGTGAAAAATGTGCTGCAATTCTCCTGATTGCTGGCTCTGCCAGAAAGACTTGCTCAGGGAAAGTGCACCCAGAAGATAGCCTCGGAGCAGGGGGCTTCAGGATGGAGTTGTGCCCAGCCACAGAAGGCATGGATTAAGGGTGGCCCTGGACTCTAAGGGGGCATCTTGCTGTGCCTTGACATCCAGCCCAGAAGGCAGCACTTTGTAGAGTCCTGTGGACCAAGCGCAGGTAGCACGGGAGGGGATAAAGCTAGACTCACTCCAGAAGGCAGGAAGGTGGACCATCCACTCCAGGTCAGCAATGGTGAAGGAAAGGGGGCCCCAAATTCAGACATGAGGCTGAAAGCCAACACTGCCTGGTTCTGTGAGTTGGTGTGGGCTAGGCTTAGGGACACATACCTCTGAGCATGACTGAGAGAAGGGGTGGGCTGAGGACCTGCACTGTCCAGCCCTCCCACCCCAGGTGCTCCTGCTCACCACACCTGGCTGGTGCGCACCCATTTATTCCTGCTCCAGGGCTAAGGTCACAGGCCTATGACCCTCACAGAGGAACTGTGTCTTGGGATCAGGATACCCCAAACTGGCTAATGCTTTCAGTAACTCTTGCACAAAGGTACCCATGCTGACATTTTACACTAAGCCACTCCACACTGTCAGTGGTTTTATCACATGCCCAAGGGCCTTAAGGAAGGCCCTCAGCTTTGTGCGCTGATGCCACCTGATTCTTATCAGCCCTGCTCAACATCATCTGATCAGTTAAAAAGCCATTGTCTCTAGGGCCAGGAAGATAGCTCAGTGGAATAAGCACTTGCCCAGAAAGTGCAAGGGCCTGAGTTCAATCCCTGGTTCCAGAAAAAGCCATTGTCTCTAGGATCTTTCCTGGTCCCTCCCAGAAAACTATCAAGTTAAAGTACCATGGCCTTTGCAATGCAAGCTGAATCACTCATGGTGACCCAAACACAAAGAAGGAAAGAAAGAAGGAAGAAAGGAAGGGAGGGAGAGAGAGAAGGAGGGAGGGAGGGAAAGAGAGAGGGAGGAAAGGAAGCAGGGAAGGAGGAAGAGAAGAAAAGCAATGGAAAAAAGGGAAGGGAAAGAAAGGGGTGGGGTAGAAAGGCCTAGAGAAAGGGAAGAAGAAAAAAAGCCAACTCTAATTCTCCTCTCCCCTCCCACTCTGTCCCACTGGTGCCGGTCCAAGACTAAACCCATGTAGCCAGAGGCTGTGGTCTTGTGATGCTGCCACCCAAGTCTACTTTGGATAGTGAAAAGTAGTGCAGGCCCCCACCACAAGCAGCAGCAGAGCGGTGGAAGCAGAGAAGGAGAGGAGAGCTGGGTGCCCAGAAGGCAAGAGGAGGAAACCCAGGAAGCAGGTCTGAGGGAAGATGAAAGTGGCATTTAGGACATATTGGAATCGGGCTCATGCTGGCAGCCAGAGTAAGCCATGCACCAAGCTGGGAAGCTCCAAGAAAGAGGTGTGATTGGAAGTGTGAGTGCTTGTCTATTGGAAACACAACATGAGGAAAAGAAGAATGATGTCTAAAGCTAAGAGTGAGTATAGGGAAGAGCTTTAACAAAGTGGGCAATTTCCTCCTGTGGACACGTTTGCTCTCCAGCTTGTCCAATATTTAGCCAGCACTTCTCCTGGGCACAGGATGTACTGGGCTGTGTGCTAAGTGGTGAGGATGTCGAATTCCTGGGCCAGAGCCTCCCTTGAGGCATCGTGCTCCACAGGCCCAGAGGAGCCATAAAGAGATAGAACAGCACAGGATGCCACAGAGGAGGCCAGAGTGAGGCTAGGGAGGAAGGGAGATGGGGGACCTCTTACTGGGTTTAAGCACCAACAGGTGAGCTGCCTGAGAAGCAGAGAGCTCCCCAGTTGCTGGTGGAGATTGAAAGCAGATGTGGGAAGGGAACTACACACAATCATTCAAACTCATGCTCTTAACTCTGAAATCCCTTCTTGCATATTCACCTATATTTCACACTTTTATGATATCTGGATGCCTTCCTTCCTTTTATGTGGATGTGTGTGACAGAGATGGGCTTTTGGATAGCAGCTGTAGCCTGAAGCACATGAAAGGATCCTGGACCGGTCCAGGCAGGTGTGTGATGGGCTCAGTGCCCCTCCAGAATGTCCCTGCATGGTGGCCCTTGGCAGATGGGTGTGTGGCTCTGCCCCTGCAGGTGTGGGGCACAGAGCCATAAGCAAGTAGAGCCCACCACCACAGCTTCACCTTCTGGAAAATGAATTTTGAAATTTTTACTGATTGTAAGCATAAATAGAATTTAATCAAGTGCATCATCTAAGCAGCTTCAGGTCCTACCAGACACTTTCTCTGTGATTTGCCTCTCTGCAGTTTTTTGTTCTTTGCTTACGGAGCCTATAGCTCTCGTAATTCATTATCAGAGTCAGTCAGATCCACAACTTTGGGCTCTAATTCCTCATATTAAAAACAAATGTAACTAATGTGATTACTCTGAGCTCAACTCTAAATTGGAAAAAGTTTAGTGTCTATAGTTGATCAGACTCAGCACGGGTGGAGGGAAGGGTGGAATGGAATCATTTTAAAGTTCCAGCTGCAGACTAGAGATGTGCTAATGACACTCACCTGCAGCCCCATGTGAACTAATTAAAACACTTAATTATACTTTTAATGCAAAGTGAAAGGTTTTCAGGAATGGGTTCTATGTTGTTTGCATTTTTAAACAAAAGTCCCCGTATGAAGACCAAGCTGGCTGTGCAGTGAAGGCTGTCTTAGAGCAGTGTGGTCACCTCCTACTGCTGAGGCCAGGACCCAGCACCCCTCTATCCCTCATCCTTTAGGTGGAGCAAGGGGCACCTTCCCATGGGTAATTTTTGCATCTTGCATCATCCCATCATGTTGTCATTTTATTTCTCTTTGAGGGCTGTAGAGAGTCACACAAGAGACAGGTTCTGCCCCTGAATATGAAGAAACAGCCCATTTGCACTGGATGGATGGTGGCCAAGGAGCGTTACACGCATGCCAGGGAAGGACACAGGCTGAAGGACCCTGGGAGGTGAAGAGATTACACACAACACCTTGTCCTCACTGCTGGGCTGACAGTGCAGGGGAATGAGGCATGATGAGTGCCAGGCAACCCCAGAGTGTAGCTAGACTAGGAGTTTTGTTGTCATGTTCATCACTGTCTTCACTGGCCCAGACACAACTGGACCACTCAACACTTGTACAGACAAATGTTACAGGATAGACAGAGCTCCTGTGTAGCAAAAGTCAAACACGGAACACGGATGGGGAGAGGATCCTGCCCTCAAGATATTGTGGGGGTTTCTGGCATTCACTCCTCTGAAACTGTGTATGAAGCCAGTTGTGGCCAGCCTGTAATGCACAGGAAACTGCTTTCCATAATTACCTGAGCAAAGTCCCAAGGACCTATTGGAAGTGTTCTACATAAACGTCAATGCTATGCATCTTTAATGAGAAAACAAAACCTTTTGGCATTATTAGTGTTTGAAATTACGGAATACACTGATTGATGTTCTATCATTTCCAAAACCAAATATGGTAGGAGTGTTAAAGAACTGAGTGCAATATAATTTGCCTGGCCGGGTCTCCAAGAATGCTTTGGCACCATCTGTATCTGCTACTAGACAGTCACTAGCATTGTCATCATCATGATGTATAGCTCAATAATGCCATGCCAGCTGGCAAAGCACATTTTGGGGTTTCAGGCTGTGTAAGTTAGATCAAAAAAATTATCAAGATAGATAGCAGGAGAGGAAGGTGGAGTAGAGTTTTGAGACAGCGCTAGGCATTCAATATGCATGTGTTGGCATGTAGATGCCTGAAGGAGAAGAGGCCATGATACAGGAAAGCACAAACAGAAGACTCAAGACATGGGCACTCCTGTGTCTTTCACAGACATGAGCTTCCAACCTCAGATTCCTAATCCAAACCCTCAACTTATGATCTAACGCTTCGACATGCCAGCCGCTGGACTCTCCGGCATTTGCAAAGAATCCTCAAGGGCCATCAGGGTGATCCCAACGTCATGCTCAAGACTGTGTCTCACTCTTGTCGTCTGCTTGACATTGTAATTCATTAGAAAAGGAACAAATGATGGTCCAGGTAAAGACCCAAGTGTAATCCATATACTTGTCTCGCACTCAGTCTGCGGGGAGATTTGAACAAACAGTAAGAAGTTAGCCAAAGTGATGCCATTGTCCAGCATCAAGGAGTTATTGGTTGGACCTATTTGTTTCACAGGGCTGATGACTTCTTCAGACGCCATTAAAGGTGGAATGGAAGACAGCTACATCAGGATGGAGGCAATCATCCAGCACCTGAGATGGACTTTGGGAAAGCCACCTTATATCAGTCACTGTCTAAGCTTCGGGAACGCTATCGTCAGTCAGGGCAGTGGGAAAGGAAACCAACCCTCCAAGACAAGGCATAATTCACTCTGCATATTTTACATAATTTAGAGTTTTGTAAGAAATATTGTATATGATTATAAATAAATGTAATTTTAAATATGAATTTCTACAGTATAACCATTAAAATAATAAAATATTCATCTATTATTTTAAAGACAATAAAAATAACAATAGAAGAGAGTTTCAAATCAGGTTAATAGGAGAATTACAATAATTAATGGATTGCATATCATCACTATTTTTGTAATATTCAGAGTCCAAGATATAAGCCTGACATCTTGTCCAAACATTAGCACAAACTTTCTTTTCAATGAACTAAGATAAACTAGCTGCAGAACTATATTAACTATCTTGTCTGTCAATATATATCTGTTCCCTCACTTTCTTTTTCTTTCCCCCCATCACAGGTTGCCTTTTTTCTCAGAACCAGTTTCTTCCCGATTCAAAATCTCTAGTGTACATTTTGGATCTAATTTACTCTTTCAGGTTCTCACACTACTGAGGCAATGAGATGTCGACACATGTGGGTCTGACCTATTTAACTTACAAGCATGCTCTCCAGTCGCATCCATTTGCCCATGACCATCTCAAGTCTATCCTTATTTACGGCTAAATAATGCTTCATTTTTCTAAAACACCCTACATATTTTGATCCATTCCTCAGTTGATGGGCATTTGGGTTGCTTCCAAGATCCAGCTCTTATTACAATTTGTGCTGTAAACATGAGTGCACATCTATCACTGTGGTGGATGTTTGAAATTCTTCTGGGAAGATACCCAGGCGGGGAATAGATCCATGTGCAATTAAGAAGAAACTGCAATCTGTCTGTTGCCTATACGTTCAATGAAGTTTTTAATCTTCTGCATTTCTACTTGGATCCATTTCATTGTTTCTATTTCTTGTCTACATTTGGCATTCATGGTTTCCATCATTTTCTGGAGCTCTTCTATTTATTTATCTGTGTCTACTTTAATGTCGTTCACTTTGATAGTCATTTCTTTTTGTATCTTAGGTACTATTTTTCTATGGGCTTTTCCACTTGGTTTTTTGCTCCTGCTGCTATCGTTTCAAAGTTCCATATGTGAGCTTCTGATTTCCCCTATCTCTTTGTGCTTTGGACTTATTTTGGATGAGCTGGGCATTTGGGATTGCGTTTTGCATGTCTGTATCATCATTTTCTATTTTCTATTTCATTTTGTTTCCTGTTGTGATGCTTGTAAATTTCTTATGTTTTTATAGCCTTATCACTAGGTCAAGGTTTACTTACAAAGTATCTCTTCCTCCAGATGTCTTCTAGATGTAAGTACTTCTTAGTGTTTGTTTCTATCCAAGACTCTATCTTCCTAATATATTAAGGCTGAGGAGTTGACATGTATTTAGCTTGGGGCCCATTCCTTTGGTACTGGAGTGTATGATGGTTATGACCCTTTATAATCACAGTGTTGTCATATAGGATGGGGGACTGTTTATAGCACATATGACATCCTAGCTAAAATACTTCAGTTGGCAATAACAAATTCTTTGAATACAGCCTGGCTACTACATAACTGTGGTAAATATTAACCTGGTATCTATAAGCATAGGAAGAAGTTCTACAGATATATCATTAATCCAACTTATTCCAGGAACTTGTATGCCATAATTTTCAATTAGTAGAGTGATTTTACTATTTGGAGGAGGGAAAACAAGAGGATATGGGTTGGGATAGAGACATTAATGAGGTTAAATATAGTAAGAGCAAGGTTGTAGGACAAAAAATAATCATACAGGTTTCAGGTAAATGTAGGACACAGGAGGAAACCTGAGGAGAAGGCCTAGCATTTTGAAGCAAATGAGAAAGATAAGAGACAAGTTTTACACACATGAAAGTATCAGTCAAGTGAGATAGTTTGCAAAAGAAATAATTAGAAGGAATGGAATAAGAAAAATAATGATTAGAGATCTATATCACAAATAAGAAAGAAAATAAGGAAGAAAACAAAACAAGAAGAAACAGAAAAGAAAATCTGCCCCCTCACTCCACCATTGTCAGAGCACATCTGAGCTGTGGTCACTGCTCCTTCCAGAAGCAAGTGCCTTATTGCGCCCTACTTTGCCCTCCAACGGTCTTGGAAACCTTGCTCACCAGCACTCTGCCTCTCCACTTTCACTGCTGAGGTCAGGTGAACATTGGGATTTTCAAAAATGTCAAAATGAATGTATAAAAGGCAATCCCAGACCTCCAGCTAGCCCAGAACAAGTCCAGCAGACAAGGACATAAAGGAACTTGAAAGTCACGCACCTAAAATTTCTGAAATAATAGCTACTGAACTAAAGAAACAATTCCACCAGGCCATGGAGGAAATCACATCACAAATAATCTCTCAGATTAAAAAGAAAAGAGAAAGAAATGACAACAATCCTGAAAAATGGTCAGTATATCTAAAGAAGACATAGATAAAAATAGAATGGAATAGGAAAATGATGAAAACATTGAATGAACAATACAGAAAACAATTAGAATGCATGAAACAGATTCAAACAGATATCCACGACATTAAGAATTCCACTGAATTCTGGCCAAACTGCTTGAGCAAAACTGAAGCTACAACCTCAAGCCTTGAAGACAGCATTGCAGTTAGTGAGCATGAATGGAAAGATCTCTTAAAAATAACAAAGAGATTCCCGTTATCGGTGCTCTGTTTCTTCTCTCTAACAGATTTTAATATTCTGTTCTTTTGTTCAATTTCTGGGATCTTGATTATTATGTGTCTGGATGTAGACTTATTTTTATTATGGCTAACTGGAATTCTATATGCTTCACTTAATTGTGTGTCAGATTCTTTTCCCAAAAATAACATAAGGTGTTATGATAGGTGTCAGTGAAAAAGCAAGAGTCCATACAAATGGCATTTAAAAAAAAACACTTGTAGAACTACTAATAAAATGTCCTAAGCATGGGAAAAGAATCAAGATCCCAGAATTTGAACAAAAGAACAGAATATTAAAATCTGTTAAAGAGAAGAAACAGAGCAACGATAATGGGAAGCCCATCAGAATCACAGCAGATTTCTCAACAAAGATAATAAAAGCAGAAGAGTTGATGTGAAGTATTTTAGATCCTGAAAGCAAACAAATTCCAACCCAGATTGATGTACCTTAAAAAAACTATCAATTAAATTTAATGAAGAGATACAATACTTCCAGGATAAAGAACAAATGAAGAAATTCATGACAACCACACCAACCCTACAAAGAGTACAGACGGATATTCTAGAAAGAGGCAAAAATGACCAAAGCTTCAAGCCCAACAACAGAAAGGAACCACCAAGTAGAGCAAGAAATTCAATATAATAAAAATGTAGGGAACCTGCAGTAGCAAAACAACGTAACAAAGACAAAGCAATACATGTCAGCTGTAATCATCAGTGTACATGGCCTTAATTCACCAATCTAAAGAAACAGAATGTCAGAATGGATCAAGAAACAAAATCAACCAATATGATGTATAGAAGAAATGCATTTAGCTCAAAAGAAATTCATAGACTGAAAGTCAAAGGATGGCAAACAATACTCCATGTGACAGGAAATGAGAAAAGAGCAGGGGTTGACAGTGTGAACTTCAAACCAAGCACCATCAAAAGAGACAAAGAAGGCCACTGCATACTTGTTAGGGGAAAACTGGAAGAGAAAGAGATACCAATCACAAATATATAAGCATTCAATGTAGAAGTACCCAAGTATATAAGACAAACTTTAACACACATGAAAAATCAAATGACCAGTAACACAATTTTGTTATTAATTCAATTTAATACCCAACTGACACAAAGAGATAGATCAACTAGGCAAAAAATCAGCAAAAAAATAACAGAACAAAACCAAACTTGTGAAGAAAAAGAATTAGCAGATATCTACAGAGTATTCCAGCTAACAATGTCAGAATACACATTCTTCTTAGCTGCACATGGGACATTGTTGAAAATGAACCATATACTAGCACACAGGGCATGCTTAAGTAAATGCAAAGAAATTGAAATTATCCCATGCATATTATCTGACCAGAATGCAATGAAACTGAAAGTTAATGAAAAAAAAACCAGCAGAAATACCATAAATACACGGAAACTAAATAAAACCATCCTGAACTATCAATGGGTCACATAAGAAATTAAAGAAGATATTAAACAATATTTGCAATTAAACAAAAATACAGATACAACTTAGCAGAACCTGTGGGATACAATGAAAACTGTCTTTTTAAAAAATTTATTTCCTTTTACTTTAATTTGAAGAGTGAAAACACAAGCAAAAACAAATAGAAAAAATGACAGAAACAGGGTAACATATAACAATACATATGTTACAGAATCTCAAAACAGGGATAGCTAATTACCAATGGTTGCTATGTTATCTATTTTTTCATTTTAATAAAAAAGATAAAATAACAATGAAACAGTTTCAAGACAGATTAGTATGACAGTTACAATAAGAAAGCAGTCATAAGAAGGAAATTTATAGTAATAAATTCTCACATCAGGAAAATAGAATGAGCCCCAATTAACAACCTTATGCAGCATCTCAAGCTCCTAGGAAAACAGGAGCAAGTCAAGCACAAAGCCCAAAGAAGGCAGGAAATTATAAACATGAGAGAAAAAATAAATGTAATAGAGGTCAAGAAAACATTACAAAGAAGTAATGAGTTCAAGAGTTTTTTCTTTTAGATAGTAAATATAGTTGATGAACTGCTAGCCAATCTTATCAGAAAATCAAAGAAAAATTCAAATTCACACAAGGAGTGAAAAATATGAAATCAGTACAGACCCTATAAAAATGCAGATCATCAATACCTACTTCCAAAATCTTAACTCTCTCAGGATGGAAGACACAAAAGAACTGGACAGATTCCTGGATACATATGAATTATCAAGGCTGAGTGAAGAAGACATAAAAATTCTGGATAACCCAATACCAGTTAATGAAATTGAAAATGTAACTAAAAACATATCAACAAAGAAAAGCACGGGTCCTGACAGATTCACTGCTGAATTTTACATGAAATTTATAGAATATTTAATGACAAATCTTCTCTAACTCTTCAAAGACATTGAAAGAAAAGCAATTCTCCTAAACTTATTCCTGGAGGAAAGTATTACTCTGAACCCCAAACCAAAGAAAGATCTAACCAAAAAAAAAAAAAAAAAAAAAAAAAAAACCCTACAGGCCAATCACCCTAATGAACATAGATGCAAAAATATTCAATAAAGGACTACAAAAGACCATACAGCAACTCATCCAGATGATACACCATTACCAAATGTCATTCATCCCAGGAAAGCAGGGATGGTCCAATATATGCAAATCTGTAAATTAATACAACACATCAACACAGCCAAGACAAAAATCACACAATCATCTCAATAGATGCAGAAAAAGCTTTTGACAAAGTTCAAAATTCATTCATGAAAAAAAGTCCTATGGAAAATCTAAATAGACTGTCTTAATCTCAACCTGATAAAAGCCATCTGTGACAAACCAACAGCCAACATCATACTAAATGGATGAAAACTGAAAGTATTCTCTTTATAATCAGAAACAAGAGAAGAATGTTCACTCTCACCACTCCTATTCAATCTAGTTCTGGAAATATTAGTCAGAGAAATTACACAAGAGGGAGAAATGAAAGAAATAATGATTAGAATAGAAGAAGTGAAATTATCTTTACTTGCAAAGGACATGGTAAAAGAAGACCCCAAAAACTCAACCAAGAGGCTTGTAGATTTAATAAGCAAATTCAGTAGCATAGCAGGATACAATGTCAGCACTCAAAACTCAATACAATTTCTTTATGCAACCAACAATACATTGAGAGAGAAATTAGGGAAACCACATCTTTCACAATAACATCTCCAAAAAATGAAATACTTAGAATTCAATCTCACAAAGGAAGAAAAGATTTATACATTGAAAACTACAGTACTCTGAAAAAAGAGATAAAAGGAGATATCAAAAAATGGAAAGATACTCCTTGCTCCTGGATAGAGACAAACAACATTGCAAAAATGGCCATACCCGCACAATTGTTATACAAAGTCAGTGCATGCCAATTAAAATACCATTAATATACCTCATCTAGCTAGATGAAACATTTGGATCCACGTCTATCATGATGCACTAAACTCCAGTCAAAATGGATCAAAGATTTAAATGTTACAACTGAAACACTATGTCTTCTAGAAGGGAAAGTAGGTAGAAATCTTAAAGACAGAGGGCAGGTAGAGAATTCATGAACAAAAACCAAACTGTACAGGAAATACTTCAAAGAACCAACATTTGGGATCTTATCTTTTTGAAAAGTTTCTGCACATCAAAAGAAATCAACAGAGTGAAAAGGAAATCCATGAATTGGAAAAAATAGCTGACTGACCCTCAGAGAAAGGATTTCAGTCTAGATCATATGAAGAAGTAAAAATAATCAGCCCCCCCCAAATGCAAAGAACTAATCCAAAAATGGGCAACTGAGATGGATATACACTTCACTCATAAAGAATTTAAAATGTCAAATAAATGTATGTAAAAGAAGTTCAACATCATTGGTCATTCAAGAAATTCAAATTAAACAATGCTAAAATTCCATTTTACCCCATAAAGAATGTCTATTATCAAGTGAACAAATACCAAATGTTGGAGGTGCTATGGAGTGATAAAAGCCTTCTCCACTGTTAGTGGGAGTGCAGCTTGGTACACCCACTATGGAACTCAGTGTATAGATTCCTCAAAAAGTTAGGATTAGAAGTCAAATTCAATCCAGCTATTCTTTCCTTCTTGGTATTTTTCCAAATGAACTGAGAACATCATACCACAATGATTTATGTGCACCCAAGTTTATAGAAAGCAATTTGTCATAAATTTTCTAAATTTTTGAAACAACCAAATGCTCATCTTCTGAAGAATGGATGAACAAGATGTGGTATATTTACACAATGGAGCTATAAAACAAGATGAACTCAAGGCTTTTATAGGTAAATGGATGCAACTAGAGACCATATTGGTGTGTGATAAATCAAACCCACATGTGCAAACAGTCTTGTCTTGCTCATGTAAGAACGTGAAAGAGTAGATAAAACCTGAAGGGTACAATAGATACTATGAAAGGGAAAGAATCTGTTCAATGGGATGAAAAACTGGGCTGCAGTTTATATGTATATATAAAAGGATATATATATATATATATATATATATATATATATATATATATATATATGTAGGTTCATATTGTTACTGTTTCATAAAATATTTCCACTACTCTAGTTATGCCTGTCCATCAAGTGTGCCTTAGCTAGGGTCTTACTGTGTTGCTGGCATCCCCATAAGTTTCCAGGCCCTGAGTCCGGCCATGGAGGGAAGGAGGGGCAGATTTCAGACTCTTGCCACCAGTCATAGGTTGATGGAAAAACATTGGACCTGATCTCAATTCTTCTCACCAGCTGAGCAGTCAGAGTCAACAGAGAAAAAAAGGAGTGAACTCAAACTCCTCTAACCAGCAGCATTGATTGTGGGCCATTATTTATAATTGTATTAAATTTCTACAATGTGCTAGGATATTTTTTATTCTACAGAAAAGAAGATGGATCTCCTCTCTTATATCCTCATAAAAGAAAATTGTATAAAAACCATCTCTACTTCCAAGAGATCTAAGTCTCTGCTATTGAGTCTCTTGCAGTTTATATTATTAAGCCTTGTAGCAGAGGGCAAGGAATATATCAGAACTCTCAGTTAATCTGCCCAAGTACTTTCTCCATCAATCCTAATGCACTGCTGGAACTGCACACAAAACTCAGATTGCTTTTAAAAACTGTATTCTACTGCTCCTGTAACTTCAGAAGGCATAGGCAGTGACCTACAAGTCACTATGGTGGGACACTAGCTTTATTGTCATTACAACTGCAAGAGCACAGAGCATGCCTTTTTATTACACATTCACCCTTTACTAAGTAATTAAAAACAACTTTATTTAAACACTGGCATTGGTTTTAGAGACCATTAGGGATCTTTGAAAAAATGTGTTCACTAAATACAACCTTAAGAATTCAGCTATTTATTAAGGATCTACAAACTGTGGTACAGGGTTTCAGGGTAAATCCTGAGAGGATTCCACTGACCTTGTCAGATACAAAAGTTACATTTCTTATTATATAAAGTCTTGCTTTATCTTGGTCTTAACCATCCAGCAGAAAAGTATAAAAATGAGGTATAAAAAGTAAAGCCATATTAATATGTTGAGCTGTAAAAGGCTCAAGTCAACAACTTCTGACATTGCCCGTACTATGGATAACCCACTACTATTATGGACGCCTGGACTATATTGGATCATTTTGCTGAATTCATGCACCTACAATATTTAAATGGCAATGCAATGCCCATCTCTGACAAAACTAAACAAAAAAAGGGGATACTAATGAAGGACCATTCTGTATCAGTATATACAAAATAGTTAGGATAGATATACAGCTACTTTCTCTTATTTCAATGAGAAGAAAGATTTGTACTAATAGTGTTTGGACAGGATATCATGTCTGCATCTTGTACTATGAATTGCCACTACGAAGACAACAATATGCAATGTATTAATTTTTGAAACTGTCCTACTAATAGACAGCTTTGAAACTGTTCCATTGCTATTTCTTTCTCAATAAAATTAATTTTCAAAAATTGAAAGTAAAAATAAATAAATATTTTCTAATATGGAACATGACTATAAGGAAAGTTTCACATTCCTCCTAAGTCTGCATTTACAAATTCTCTGCAATAGCGTAATGATCAATCTTGATTGTCCACTGTACTGGCTTCAGAGGTGGCTAGGAGCTTAGGCAGGCATGCTCGTGACTGTGCCTGGGTAGTCACGGGTGTGGCCTTAGCGTCTAGTTCTGGTCCGTGGTCTCTTGCTTTGTGGCTTTTCTGTGCCCTTTGCTTCCTATAGGATGAGAAGCGAGTGACTCTCAGCCATGGTAGAAGCCAGCTCTACCATGGTGTTTCCTCTTGGAACTATCTGATCACCGATGAAAATCTCTGAAACTGAGCCAAATTGAACTTCTCCACTTTTAAATTGCAAATGTAAAGTATCCTTGCAACGGGAGAGCTGACCCACACAAATATGATACATTTTCTCCATTTCTCCATTACTCTTCTCTCATTGCTGGGACAAATACCTGACACCCAAAATAAAGGAAGGAAATGTTTATTTAGCTCACAGTTACTGGAGGTTTCATTGTATACTTGGTTGGCTCCAAGGCAGAGCGGGCACATGACAGACAGCAACATTTTATGGTGGCGGCAAAGAATAAGAGGGCAAAATGGAGGAGTAGCAGCAGCTCAAGCAGCTAGCTTGTCTTCCCTCCTTACGTTGCAATGCAAATTCCTTGCCCCAGGGCAGGTGCAGCATCCACATCCATAATAATCATTCGCAGACTCCAGAAGCAGCCCCATGACTGCGTGAGGCTTTGTGGGGACAACGAGACACAAACCATAACACCCAAATAAAGTGAAAGTAACAATGAAGGTACAAAGAAGTTTGCAGAGGAGTAAAGACATGCAGATGTGGGCCTACTACTACACGATACCACCCATGGGACATTTCAGATGAAAAACCAAATGTCTCTTATCTCATACTATACATTTGCCATTGTCCTTTTGAAGTCAAAACCTTGGTTTTGAGAAACAGGAGTAATTTTGGGGAGTACTGGTCCCAAAGAGACATGAGAATTCAGATGAGCACCTCCTTTCCAGAGGTTCCCACCAGCCACACGATTTTCTGCCCATTCATTTTTTTTTTTTTTTTTACTATTTTCCTTTCTGGTACTGGGAATCGAACTCTGGGCCTCATGTTTGTTAGGCAGGCGCTGCGCCACTGAGCTACATCCCTGGCCCCCATTCCCATTTTAAAAATAACAATTAATGCATAAGATGATTTTCTTCAAAGGGAGACCTCCCTGTGAACAGCAGAGGCCCGGTCACTGTATCAGGGCAGGACTTGAGCTCTCAGCATTTCCGTAGAGTTGACTGTTTCCACCCCAGGGAACCCCCAAGAGGACCTGTGGATGGCAGCCTGGGAGGCAAGTTGAGACTACAGACAAGCCCCCCAGAACTGGGTTCTGTGAACACAGGGTGCTGGGGTACAGAGCTGTCCCTTATCCCAAAAGAAAGAGGCAAGGTGGGTTAAACAAGGGAAGAACCATGCATTTAAAAAGAGAAAATCACAACAGTCATTGTTTTAAATGTGCTAATTACATTTTTATTCTCACTTCATAAAGCTGTATTATTCCAGTGTCTTTCTTCTTGGGCTTTTGTATAAACCCTATTATTTTCCCAAGACTAAGGCAAGCCTCCTCCCACACCTTGCCAACAGGACTTATCAGCTACTGCAACACAAGACTGTTTGGTTCCTCAAGGCAACAAATGCCTTACTGTCCCTCCTTCCCAAGGTGCCACCCAAAGCTGGCACACAGGGACCCAGGTGAGTCCACATATCTTTCCATGTGTAGTTGAGAAAGCAGTGGGTCCACCCACTCTAAGCTCAGGGTCTCCATGCTCAGGAAGACAGACCACCGTCCCTATGAGGACGTATGCTGGTCTAAGAGCCAGGGAAAGAACAGAGCAATGGCATTGGTAAGTCTAACCTTTTACCAAATTGGCACAGACATCCCAGAGAATGAAGGTGAGTATCCTGGAAGCCCTTATATGCTGAAGCATACTGTCACACAGATGCTCTTCTGGCCTACAGAGAAGCAGGAGGTAGGATGAGGAGGATAGACAGAGGTGGGGGGCAGTAGGAGCAGAAGGGACCCTCAAAGTAACCCAGGGCCCTGCTTATATCTCACGCTCCTGATGCTCTAACAGTTGCAGCTGCCTGGCCTTTCTGTCTGGGACAGGGTCCAAGGTGTACACGGCTTCAGCCCAAGGATGTCAGGGGCCAACCTGAGCTGTGGCTGAGTTCTTAGGCCCTTGCCACTGCTCCTTGTTGACCTTGTTGCCAGCTGTCAGTGTGGGATTTGGCCCTATGAGAAAGTTGTTACTGACTTTCAGGGATTGAGGTTGTACTTACTGGTCATACTTCTATGGTGCTGCCCAGATTCCGTATCATTAGAGGCACCTGAATCCTCAGTCCACTGCAGACTCCCAGCCCACGTTACCTGTATCCCAGCAAACTCTGAAGGCAAGCATCCAATGATCTCTCACATAAAATGGGGCACATTTTATATTTGCCTTTGTCTTTTTGAAATCAAAACCTGACCCTGCTCTAAATCCAGTGCCTCTTCAAAACAGCATTCACCGCTAGGACATGAACCCCCAATTCTCAATCCTCTCCTTTCTTGCCTCTGACTCCTGTGGCCTCTTCTGAAATCACCTAACTCCTCCCTCTGCCTAGAATTCCTCCACTCGCCCAGCAGGATCTGCCCTTAAAAACACTGGCTCTCCACCCTCACCCCTCCAGGTACTTCATACTTGTGGGGCACTAAGATGGGGCATTCCATCAATGGATCCTTGCACCTGCGGGCTCTTTTGAGCTGCTGGGCAGACCCACTCTGCAGACTTGGACACTAACTACCCCACATAAGCTTGCCACTGAATAGCAGCATCAATTTGGACTTGCTTCTCAGACCTGAGGCTTCCACGTATACTTCTATAGGACAGAAAGAATTATCAACATTATGAGGCAGCTTCAGGGATTAAAAACCTCACAGTGCCTATATTTGTAACTGATCATAACAGAAGTAGTATTTCTTCAGATTTTCTGAGACCATCAAGAGCAGCACCCCTTTGTCTCCAATATCTCAACACCACACCATAATACTTCCTTGTCATGAATGTACACCAAAACCTCTGGGAGAGCCAGTCCTTCAAGGATCGGTCCGTAATTAGAGCATCTGCCACCTGTTACCAGGGTCACTTCTGATGCTGCACCTTCACCCAGATTATTGCTACTTTGGACTTGGACTTGTTCTTGACTAAAGAAAACATGCTTTGTCATTTCTGTTCACTGCTGGGGCTGAGTTCTAGAATGTGAGTATGCATCTCATGATCTTGATGATGTGGCTTTGAATATGCTTTTGTCAGTGTGGACATCATTTATTCTAAAGTTGTCGACCAAGCGTCAGAACCCGTGGCTGGCCATCTTGCTTTCATACGATTGACTCTTAAACTGTTAGTAAACTCCATGCTTCATATTGAGTTTGGGGAAACTACTTTTGAGCATTACAAGTTGCATGCTCTGTGAAGAAATGCCTGAATGGCCAGATAAGATAATGAAAGAAGGTGCCCTGTGTGGAAATGTTATGTAGGCTCACTTTCACTATTTGTCTTCCAAGTACTAATGCTAATTTTGTAGCTAAAAAGAGACAGGGAGGGCATGAGACCAAACCAAGGACGGGATCTGGAGACTGGTGAGAAGCTAGAACCCACTCCCCTACCTCCACCTCTAGCTCTGTTGTTCATGGAAAAAAAAAGAACAAAAAACACCATATAGACTAATTCACAAGGTCCTAGTTTCACCTATAGAAGGATTTGAAAACCCAGGACAGTGATTGTATGCACATGTCATTGAGTTTGTTTAGGCAGCAACCCCCTTATGGGTTTCTAGACCCTCCATATTATCTGGAACCTCAGATATTACCACACCCTATACATACATATGATAAAGTTTAAGTCATAAATTAAGCTTAATAAGAGTATATCAGTTACTTTTCTCTTTGCTGGGACAAAGTACCCAACATCTAAAATTAAGAAAGGAAAAGTTTATTTAGCTCACAGTGGAGGTTTCAGTACATACTCAGCTGGCTCCAAGGCAGAGCAGCACATGGCAGAGGGCAGCAGTTCATGGTGGTGGAATACAGCAAAGAGCAAAAGGAAAGCCAGCAGCTGTGGCATCTAGCAAGCCTCTCTTCCTTCCACGCTGACTGCGAAGACCAGAGCTCCTCAGAGGAAGCAGAGGAGCCATCCTTCTCAGTTACCTTTATACACTCTTTCAGTGCCGAGTCACTCTATCAGGGCCCTCCATGCCCTGGGGTACGGCCTCCATTCTCTAGGGAGGGGGTCCCCACAGGCTAGAGAGGGATATAGAACTATACAATGTCCATGCCATTCTCTTTCACAGGATGAGGATGTTTACAAAGTAAGAACCTTGGCTCTCTGCTGAGTCACTTAATTAAACTTCTAAACTTCTCAAGTTGACACAATATATCAACCACTACAGAGAGTAACAATGATAACTTACTATAGATCCTGCCAACTTCAGCAAAATTTCTTTTAAGTCAAGAAGTTTCAGGTTTTCACACAAAAGAAGCACTTTATGGCTTCTCTGCCATACTAAGTTGCCAACATCACTGTTCTTGCATTTGATGCTGTCATTGAGTAAAATAAGGGTCACTTAAACACAAGAACTATGATAACTACAAGAGCTAATATCATAAAGAGGGGGTGACTAAATGCCAACAGGATGGGACAGAGCTGGGCTGTGGGGAATCTCATCACACTACGCAGGATAACTTAATGTAAAATTTGTGAGTTGTTTGTTTCTGAAATTTTCCATTTAATATTTTCAGACCAACATTGACTCCATGAAAACAACATCTTCAAGAGTGAAATCTACAATAAGAAGAGTTAAGGGAGTACTGTAATATCATATTGGCTTTCTGTGAACCTCTGTCTTCAAATTCATAATAATGACCCCCTATATTCCAGTCATTTACACTCTCACTGTTTCAGAGTTAAGGATTTTTATACATTCTATTCCTTTGAGGGTGTTCTGCTAAGGCTGCTTTGATAGGTGGTATAATTAAACCAGAGAATATTGATATAAAAGATTCCTTTATATAACAGTGTAACTCTTTCTAATTGTGGATTTTGATCTCTGAATATTAAGCTTTCCTAAATCAGGATATACATTTTCATTCATTTAATTTTTTATTTAAAAACCTTCTGACAAAATGTACTCAAATTATTTTTCTTACACTACTATGCACAAGGAAAAGTAACCTCAGTTAAGTACTTTATTTGACTTTCTTGATTTAATCATATTGTTACCTAGGCTGCTTTTGTGAAGGGTCATCCTCTTCGGAGGAAGCAGCCAATATGTCCGGCAACTGCCTCACCTTTGCAGCAGCACCTTTATCCTGTATCTCACAGTGGCATTTCCCAAGGAGCACTTCGGAAAGCATCACTAGGCCTAAACTTACATGCTCAGCACCTAGACCCCAGCGCTCTCAAAGGGAGGACCCATGCTGAAGTTTGTCAGTGTGGGAGCCCTCTTTTCTGGCCACACATCTGCAGGGGGTGCAGGAACAAGAAGAGAGAGGTCAGAGGTGATTGGGGCAATTAGTGTGCCCAGGGCAGGCACCTATCCAAACTTGTGAGTGGCTGGATAGATGGTCACCCATCTAATGGCATCTGCTGCTCTGGTGAGGGCTGGCTCCCAACCCCTTCTGGTCAGGTGACTTTCTTTAATATGCTCTTAAAAAAGAAAAATGAGAGAATTCTCAGAATATATCACTGCATGTTAATGCTTTCCTGTCAGAATATCATACTGTCTAGACTTTGCTTCATCTGCCTTTGAAAATCCATCTCTTCTGAATCTGTATTCCATAAATGCAGCTTTTACAGAATGTATTGCAGTTGAAGGGGAAAGCCAATAATTGCAATGTTTGAAGATTCAATTTAAATACTTAGAGTGGTCAAGAGCAGTCCCATAGGAACCAGGTAGAGAAACTCAGGACTTGTGGAGTCTGCTTTATATGAGTTTTTAATATTTAAAAATAAGAAAATGTCATCCATTCTTCTAGAGTTTTCGGTGTGACAGCTGAAAGTCTCATAAGTAGAGCACACAGTTTGCATATAACTAGGGGACTAAACCCGATATCATGCCACGTTACTCTGTATTCACACACCCTGGATCCAGCCATCTCTGCAAAGCCCCTCCCCCAAGCACGTGAGGCTCTGGAGGGCTGGGAGGCCACCCCACTGAGTGTGCAAAATTGTGGTCCTGATATCCTGAAGCAGAATGAATGGCTTTTCAGGCACATTTAAAGAGTGTACTGTATTACCAAGAATGGAACCGACTCATTTTCTTCTGGAAATGGTGAGTGTTTCTCCATAGATGACTTCCCTGACATTTCTATTTTTCATGTAACTGCTTATTTCACTGTGTCATGGAGACTTCCAGCTCAAGACTGATAAAAAACGAGAAGTCTTGTGTGTGGTAACACAGTCAGCCTCATAAGGTGTCTTTTTCTAACACTAGGGGCATCTTTGCCTAGTGACTAAAAAGTCACTCTTTTAGCTCTGGGTCACCTGTCATACTCAGTGGCTGCCATGCTATTCTCATGTTGACAGTCCTCAACCTGGGAAAACTATGCCATACCTGGTCACCTCCAACTAAGGTGAGCTTCACTGGCCCACCAAGGGTGGTAGGATGTCATCACATGTTCCAATCTGTGGAAGATAAAAGCAGGTGGCTGTGATAGCTTGTATCTAGGTGCCCCCCAGAGCCTCATGTGCTCATAGGTGGGGTTTTGCAGAGGTGGTTCGATCTAGGGTTTGTGAATATGGCATAGAGGGGACATGATATCTGGTTTACTCCCCCAGCTATATTAGTATAATTCTTTGAATAATTTGAAAGCCCACACTAGGTGTGGATGGCACCACCAAAAAGACTTTTAGCCTGAATTAGCTAAAAAGGAAAGAGAGGCTGACTGCTGCTGCTTGCTGCTTTGCTCTCTCCTGCCTTCCATTCCATGGACTGTTTCTGCCCTGCAATGTCCCTGTGCCATGCCACCTTGCTTTGAAGCCAGCCAACTGAAGTCACTACAACTATAAGCCAAGAAAGTTTTCCTCCTTTAATGTAAGAGGGCCAGATGTCAAGTTTCAGCAGTAAAAAATTAAGACAGTGGCAGATACAGAAATCATACGAAAAAATAGACAAGAATATCATTAGTAAAAGTAAAATTCTGGTCCTTGAGCCATGTCAGGAGGGAATGGTGACTAGAAGCCTTAGTGGACAAAGTCTAACCAGGTTAGTATTTGTTGCTGGGACCCCCAGAAGACAGAAGGTCATGAGAAAGACTTGGCTGGTGGCTGGAAAAGGAGAAATGTCACTCTGCCAGATGGGGATGAGGGAGCTCCCAGGAGCCTATAGGACTCTGCTTGCATATTAGATGCTGAACTGAAGACAGGTCATGGAAGAGATACCAGACGCCTGAGAATTCTTGCATCCTCCTCACAGGAGGACAAACTTTAGTGTTGCCTAAACTGCTTTCCTGATGCACAATGAGGGATTAAAATTCACCCATATGTATATATAGTGAAGGTGATTTTAGTATATGTATGCATTTGCATAACCTTCACCACAAACTAGGTGGAGAAGATTCCTAACACAGCCAAATCTCCCTCACAACTGCTCTTAGTCAACCCAAGATGTCACCCTCATTCCCAAGAAACTACCTACCTTTTTCTTTGTAAACTTGCCTTTTCCATTTGTATGAGAGACAGAAGAGCCCATAGTATTAAGCCTTAGGCATCAGGCTTTCTTCCTTCATGTGGATTCTCACGTGCAGTATGGGAAGATCCCAGTCTCTTTTTGTTCTTTTTTCTCAGTGGTCCAATGATTTACTGTCTTTTGACAGGTCACTCAGAAGTTGATGATGAAGACTCTTCCACATCTGGAGATGCATCCGTACCATTGAGTTTCTCAATTCAACCACACTAGAAACAATGTGTTCGGTGTGGTATTTTCTACCTTCTAACAGCCAATAACAAAACATCCTCTAGGTTTGTTCTAGTTTCCATGAATGAATAGAAGTCCCATCAATATACCAATGACATTCTTCACAGAACTAGAAAAAAACTCATATGGAAGCACAAAAGAGACCAAACAGGTAAATGAATCTTGAGCCCAAAGAGTAAAGTTGGAGGCATCGTACAACTGACTTCAATACTACTATACACTATAGCAATCAAGATGGCATGTTAAGGGCTGGCCAGATAGCTCAGCGGGTTAAAGTGCCTGCTTAGGTAGAGCACAGTGGCCAGGGTTCGATCCCCAGTGTGCCGTGTCACCCCCACCCCTGTGGCACTCTAGACAGTGACTAACATTGGACCTCATGGCGCATGCCTGTAATCCCAGCATTTGGGAAGCTGAAAACAGGAGGATCACTATGAGTCTGATCTGTGTAATGAGACCCTGTAGACCCTGTAAATGTACTAAATATATTTTTTTAAAAAAAGATGGCAAAGGGGCCAGGGAGATGGCTCAGTGGAATAAGTGCTTCCCTGGCAAGCGCAAAGGACTGAGTTCAATCCCCGGTTCCACCAAAAAAAATAAAAAATAAAAAAGATGGCATGTTATTTGCAGAAGACAGACACAGGCACCAATGGAAGAAAACGGAGTGCCTAGAATAACCTCATGAGTTTACAATTGATTAATTCTTTAAAAGGGTGCCAAAAGACATACATGGATGAAGAGACTGGATATCCTTATCCATCGCAAAGAAATTTGGCCTATATTTCTCACACTATACAAACAGAAAAACAGTCAAATCACCAGTTATAATATCCAAAACCCTGAACTATTAAAAGGAAACATAAGGGAAGCACTTCAATACATTAGGTTAGGAAATAAGTATATATATCCCCAAAGCATAGGAAATAAGACCAAAAATAGACAAATGAAACTATATCAGACTGAGAAACTTCTGCACAAGAAAAGAAACAATCATCAAAGTTAACCCACAACCTACAACTTTTTTCATACTAGTAATCTGAGGAAAGAGTAAGGCACAATATATATAAGAAAAAATTTTTAAATGTCCAATTTAAAAAGTGAGCAAAGAATATGAGTAATCACTTCTCAAGAGAAGAAACTCAAATGGCTAACAAATGTATTGAAAAAATGCTCAATGCCATTGGCCTTCAGAGAAGCAACTCAATATTGTAGTATCATCTCACTATCAGAACAGACATCAAAAAGTAAAATAATAATAATAATAATAATAATAACAAACACTGTCAGAGCATTCTCACAAACTGTCAGTGGGAATGTAGATTATAGTACATTCATTATGAAGAATAGTATGAATTCTCATTAAAAAAATAGAAGTAGAATGACCATATGATCAATCCATCCTATGTCTGGATATGTACACCAAAGAAAGGAGATCAGCACATCAAAAGGACAACTGTATGCCCATGCTTGTTGCTTAGACTATTCACTAGTGCCAAGACATGGTACCAGTCTAGGCACCTATCAAGATATTAGATGATGAAATTATAGTAAGTACACACAATAGAAATTTATTCAGCCATAAAATACAATGATATCCCATTGCATGGAGCAAAATGGATGGACCTTGAAGTCACCATGTAATCGAAATGTCTCTTTATTCCTCACAACACTTTATATTGTCTGTATTTTTTGTTGTAGCCATTCTTCTATGTGTGTGGTAGTGTTCCATGCATTTAATTAGCATTTTCATGGTGATTAAAACTGTGGAGCCTATTTTGGAGATACTGTTTTGGAGATACATGAAGTAGCTATTTTTATCCTCTGCCCATTTTTAACTAGAGCTGTTTCATTGAATTAAGAATTCTTTATGATTTATATATACAAGTACTTGATCAGAAAGTATGATGGAAAAATACATAGTCCTAGTCTATATTGTGTATCTTCATTTTGTTAATTGTATTTAGTACAGGGTCTACAGGGTCTCACTAAGTAGATTGGATTCATAGTGACTCTCCTGTTTTCAACCTCCTGAGTGCTGCGATTACAGGAGCATGCCACCATGCCCAGTCTCAATGGCTTTCTCAGCACATCCCGGGGGGGGGGGGGCCGGCACGGCATGCCAGGATTCAAACCCGAGGTGCTGCACTTCGCCTAAACAGGTGCTTTAGTCCGCCGAGCTATCTGGCTGGCCCGGTGTATCTTCATTTTGAACAATGCCTTTAGAGCACAGATTTTTAACCAAACCATAATTAACCCATTTTGTTTTATGAGTTACGTCTTTATTTTTCTATAAAAGACCTGCTTAACTCAGGGTTGAGAAGGATTTATCTTATATTCTATAATTTGTCTATTTTCGTCTCTTACATGAAGTTTATGATCCATTTTCAGTTCGTTTTTGAGTGGAGTGCAACAATATGAGGTTGAAACATATGGCAAATGTTGAGAATTTGTTATAGCAAAAGACATATTGCCATTAATCCATTGCAAAATACTTTCTCTTTCTTCAAACACTTATCTCAATAGTTCCTGCTATTTTATGACCCATTTCTGAAAGTCATGTTTCCTCATTGTCTTTAGGAAAACTGATATGGATGCCTCAATGTCCCGAATCAATTCAGGAAGTTTACCTTACAAGGGTTGCTTATTATCATTTTGGGGAAAATCAAGTGACCGTATAGCACCATGTTCAGTCCATATGGTAGATGGAGGCCCACTATAACTCTTTTATGAGACTTTTTTTCAGGGGCATGTCATTGGGCAGTAGCATTCACTGTAGTTTAGAAAAGTATTAGATATGACATTAGAAAGACACACAACTTTTAGAAGTAAGATAATAGATATTCAAAACTTGTTATATCGCACTTTGCTGTCTTCAGTGTGGTTGCTCAGATTACACACGTAAGCACATGAAATTGGTCGAATGAAAATTTTTAAGCATGAACTGCTACCATCAAAAAAAAAAAACTGATTGAATTTTTTTATCACACGCTAAAGATGCTCATGAAAGACTTCCACAACTGTTTCAAAAACTGACAAGAAAGACGGGGTAAGTATGCTCAAGGATAGAGAGAGTATTTTTAGGGGGGTTGATAGTAATACTAAAGTAAGAATGTTTTGATTTAAACATTCACTGTATTTATACGTTTGGATATGAAATTGTTTTCTCACTATTGGTGAAAACTGTCTGCTCCCCACTAACAGCTTTTGTACTTTTGGTGGAAATCTATATCAGATATGCAAGGTTTTCTTTCTGGTCTTCCTAGTTTCATTAGTTTGCATGCCTCATTTAAACAGATATTATACCATTTTGACTATTATATGATAGTTTTCTAATAATTTTGATGCAGGGTATAGTAAGTGTTCCAACTTTCTTTTTCTTTTCCAAAACAGTTTTAGTCTTGTCTTTTGTGTTTTCCTATAAATTTCAGGATTGTCAGTTTCTATTACAAAAGTTTGCCAGAAATTCCACTGACTCTGTTGAGTCATTTGGGGAAAACTGTCATCTTGCTGTTAACATCTTCCCACAATGAATATGGAGCATCTTTGTTTACTTAGTTCTTCAATTACTCTTAACAATATGTTCTTGCTTCCAACGGATGAGTCTTATACTCCCTATTGTAAATTTAATCCTAATAAATCATATCTTTGATACTGTTGGGAATGGAATCACTTTCCTAATTTTCTTTTCAGGCTGTTCATTACTCATTTATATATAAATATCATTTACTTTATGTATATCTTGTACCATGCAACTTGTTAAATTTATTTATTATTTCTGGAATTATTTTTCTGAATAATATTTTATTTATATAGAACCATGTCATTCAGTAAACATAGTCTCTCTTCAGTCCTGAACTCAGTGGGTAAGAGCACCACGCCACAGTCCTACCAGGGGCTGCCCTCCTCACAGAGTCCTGTCCCAGGTCTAGGAGGCACATAAAATGGGGCCACAGTGTTGCTAGAAGCAGGGTTTGTCCACACCATGTGCAATACTGGCTGTGCTCCTGGGCCAAACTGTGGTGGGCAGCCCTTGGGGTGGCTGCTGGACCTAGTCTACCTGTACGCCTGGGGTGCACTTCTGAAAGTGCTGCAGGTGCACTTCTGTGACTTCTACCAGCTTCCAGCTGCATGGTAAGAACCTTGGGAAACCCTCACACCTGACAATGGAGGCAGTGGCTTTTAAAGATGTGGCTATTAACTTTACTGTGCAGAAGTGAGCACTGCTAAAGCCATCCTAAAAGAAGCCCCACAGAGATGTGAAGAAGGAAATTTTTATGCACATGGCCACAATAGAAAGAACCTGCAATAACCAGAAGATTGAAAGAGAACACAAAAATAGGTGAACACAAATTTTCTGATCAAGGAGATTATAGAGTCACCAAGGAAAGTGATCAATGATGCATAGTGTGCCTAAAGAGAGTTTCCTGGAGAGAAAACATTCTCTCAGGATTTCACACAGAGCAAATTGGTCAAGCAATGGCTGTGACTCATCCAGATGGCTGACACTGACAAAAAAATCTATAAGGAACCTTATATGGTTTCAGGGTAAATCCTGAGGGTTTTGACTGACCTTATCAGATAGAAAAAGTTACATTTTTAGTTATATAGTTCCTGCTTTAACTTGGTCTTAACTGTCCAGCAGAAAAGTGTAACCACAAGGTATAAAAAGTAAAGCTAAATTAATATGCTGACCTGTAAAAAGCTCAAGTCAACAACTTTGAACAATTGCCAGTTGTGCAGGTAACTCACTATTTTTAAGGACTATTGGACTACCTTGGGTTATTTTGCTGAATTCAAGTACCTACAATATTTGGGTTGGCACCAAGTATGAAAAGGTCCTTTAAAGACTTCTCCAAAAACAGCTTCTCTAACAGCAATGGAACACCCATCACTGACAAAACAAAACAAGAAAAGGTGGATATAAATAAAGGACCATTTTGTACTGAAAGAAATATGTGTGTATATACAAGATAGTTAAGATAGATATATACCTACTTTCTCTTAGTTCGATGAGAAGAAAGGTTTGTACTAATGCTGTTTAGACAAGATATCCTGTCTACATCTTGTCCTCTGAATAACTACTATGAAGACAACAATATGCAATGTATTAATTATTGTAACTGTCCTACTAGCCTGTTTTGAAACTGTCTCATTGCAATTTCTTTCTCATTAAAATTAATAAACAATTAAAAAAACTTCTTGCTTCCCAGACTAGGTGCTGTTCAGTCTTTCTGCATGAGAACTGACAGTCCTGAGCTCAGTAATAAGGGGCTCTTTTAAATTCAAAAAAGAAAAATGTTTTTAGACTGCAGATATTAATATGAACAGGAAACAAATTGGTTTAAAACAAGGTGAAAACTTCACTTGAAGGAAATCTCTGAGTGGTCATTTATCACTTAATGGTCCCCTCAGAACTCACACTGGGCTAAAGACATATGAGTGCTTGGGATTTGAGGGGAAGCTACAAAAATGTAATGAAGATGGAAGAACACATAGTGATTTCCAGTCCTTTCAGAAGCATGCAAGGACTATAGCTGGATAGAAAGCTTACAAATGTGAACAATGTGGTACACCGACTCTGAATGAAAGAACTCACCCTGGAGAGAAAACTGTTCTATGTAAGCAAAGTAAGAAAGCCTGCGGCAAATCCAATGATGTTCAAATCCATGAAAGAATCCACAAGGGGAGAATACGTATATATGTAAGCAATGTGGGAAAGCTTTCAGTACACACAGTAGTTCTCGAATTCATGAAAGAAGTCACACTAGGAAGAAACCCTATATATGCAACCAAATGGGAAAGTCTCAGGAAACAGTTATTGTCAAAGACATGAAAGGAATCACACTGGTGAGAAAACTTATGCATGTAAACAGTGTGGGAAAGGATTTGCTACTAAATCCTCTTTTGTAACCGTAAAGCAACTCACACTGAGAAGTAACCCTATACATATAAGCAATGTGGGGAAATATTCAACAGACGCAGTGTCAAGTACATGAAAAAAATTCACCCTGGGAGAAACCCTACGTATGTAAGCCTGTTTTGAAAATCCTGTGACTATTTCTCAGGTGCTGGAGAACAGTACAAATAATTAATATGAAAAGTTTGGTGCCAATTATTTTCTCATTAATTTCCCAGAAAATACACTCCCAAGTGGAGATATGCTAAAGTACAAATATAATGTTTTCAGAAAGTCTCTTGTAAATCTTTGGATTATATATCTGTAGTATTCAATTTAAAAAATTGACTTGACATGATTTAAAAAAAAAACTCTTTGCCTAAGTCACAAAGATTTGCTCCTGTTTTTTATAGAAATTTTATAGTTTTGTAAATGTTATGGTCCATTTGACTTAATTTTTATGAGGAATAGAGAATGACTCAAAGTTTGTTTTGTGTGTGAAAATAAAGTTGTTCCAGCTTTTTTTGTTGACAGAGGATATCCTTTCTCCATTATAAAAAAGTCAGTTAAGAACTGTGTTCCTGCAGTTCCATTTCTAGACTCTATTCTGTTTCATTGATCTTTATGGCTATGCTGAAAATTGATTGAGATTATGTTGAGTCATTACGTCAATTAGAATTGACTTAATATTATATCTTTCCATTGTTCAGGTCTCCTTTGATTTATCAAACTAGTGTTTTCTTGTTTTTGTTATACTATAAGTTTATATTTATGCATAATAAATAGTTCTTTTGCTGCTATTGTAAAAATAAGGTAGTCTTGCTTCTTTCTCAATCTTGAGCTCTTCAGTTCTGTCATTGCTCGGTGGTTATGGTGCTGGAAGCCCCAGTACTAGCTGAAGAGATGGCAAGAGTAGGTATCCTCCTCTTGCTTCTGGTCTGGGGAAGGCTTCACTCTTCTGCCATTAATTATGATGTTAGCTGAGGGTAAATGCTGTTCTTACTGTATCAAGGTTCTCATTTCTTAGAGGATGATGGATTTGTCAGATGATATTTTCGTATCTAATGAGTTAGTCACGCAAACTTTGTCTTTATTCATTAATGTGATTTACCTCATTAGTTAAATTTAGATGTTAAACCAACCTTGTATTCTTCAAGCAAATGCCTTTTGGTTATGATCCATTTTATACGCTGCTAGATTCAGTTTTTCAGAATTTTGTTAAAAACTTTCACATCTATGGGAATTTTTTCCCTTATGTGTTTGCCTGGCCTTAGCATCAGAGTACTATGGATCTAGTTGGCAATGTGTGATCATGCTTCACATTGAATTTCCTTACAGGAAGGTGGCACTCACCACTGGGCCATATCTCCTCTGCACTCACTCTATATCAGTCTCCTCTGCAGTGTGTAGTCAGGAAGGGACTGGTCATCATATTGAGGACTTTGGGTGTTATTATTAGGACCAACTCAGCTTCCTAGGTGTCACCCTTCTTCTCTAACTGATGACTCATCAGAACATGTTGTCAGATATTTTGTTGGTTCTGACCACTGCTGAATGTTTTGCCTTCAGGCCCAAGAAAGCAAGTGGAACGTAGGAAGCTGTCAGTCCTGCCTCATTTTTACTCTTTCCTGAACATTATATCGTGGTGCCTATGGCAAGCTCCTAGAAGGCTAGGGCTACGAGGAGAAGGTGACTGGTTCTTTCCTGTATCTCTTGATTAAATTTCTGGCCCAGCTATTCTTCATTCCAACCTGACAAGCCACTTCAGGCTCATAGCACAGCTGGTCATAGCTGCTCACTTGCCACTGAGATTGCTACTGACTTGGACACGTTGATAGGCAGGAATATTTTTGCCCACTGCTCAAACAGTTCTACAGCCTCTGACAGAGAAGCAGTTGGTAATTTGTAGCATGACCCAGACTGTCAGAACTATTCCACAGACAGAAGCACAATGAGCAGGGAACTGAGGAAAGCAGAAACGACTTTGTTCAAGAACAACACAGACCCAAGTTCTCTTTCCCCATACCTAGCTACACAAATATGAGAATTTCAGCTTTTTAGAAGGTCTTTGTTGGCTCCCAAAGATCTGGAAGTTTGCTTTGGTCCTTTGTCTAGTTTGTAGTTCACTTGGGGAAAGCAAATTTGAATGCTTCTCCCTTCACCATGCCATAAAGCTGTGTAGTTTGTGTTCATTTTTTACAACTCTACTCCTGCTAATGCAAATAAATGGAGATTGACAAAAGGATGGTCAAGTCCACAGCCAGCTCTCAAATTTGATTAACTCAAATATAAAATATATACTATTGATCAAATAAAAATCAAGTCTATGAAACACTTCAGAATCACGCAGTTCTTATTTAGGTAAGAACACTTATCTTTCTTCCAGATGAAAGTGCAGACTTTCTTCTCTTCTTCCATGTCAGAATTTCCACAAACCTCCATCTGGGTGCACATCTCCTTTCTCTGCTGAGCTTAGAGTACAGTTAGACAGGTGCACCACGGTCCCAGCCAGGTCATTAGAAAGCCTTGGCTTTCTAACAAGGATCCTACATTTCCAAGATTATAGGTTGAACTCTCCCATCTTTTCTTACAGCTACAAATAAAATTATCATGAAAAAATGTTATTGTATCCATGACATAATGGCTATGTCCTCAGGTTTCTGTCTCTGAGTTAATAAACCTGATAAGTCCAGATTTAGTTTTATATCCAGTTTTGAATGACTATAGTAGGTCTGTATCTCCCACCCACCCCATCCCCATCACTTCCTGCTACAAGCAACAGTCTGATTCTTCCCATCAGGACCTGCTCCTTACTGCTGCAGGTGCCTCCCTCTCTCAGTAACGGACACTAGAGTATTGTGCAGAGTTGCATCTAGTGTATTAATAGTTGCAACACTCTAGGGCCATAGTGTGATTCTTAGGATAATTTCTTTAATTAAACAGTATTCTTAGCTTCACTTATAACTGTATTTTAGTAACTTTTAATGAGAAATCATTTTAGCTGTCACAGATTTTACTACAATAATCTGATGGCACTTTGCACTAGTAAATGAGCAAAATATTCTAACCAGTTTCATGATGATTAGTAATAGTACAATTAATTATGAGTACTTAATGCTGCTTCATAATATCGATAAGATGCATCTGTGTACCTCTCCTTAAATTTAATATGTCTCATTACATGTATCTTTAATTCAAAATTTATATTGTTATATTTTACATCAAGTTCAAAGCATGCACATGGTGTTAAATCATCCTCCATTGTTTTTACAAAAGAATTAATTTAACTTGCAACAGAGGGTTTCATCACAGTACAGAAACAGAACTACTTAAGACCCTGCTGTTCCACTTTTTATTTTAATTTTTTATTTCCAGTTTTATTGAACAATGACTGGCAAGCAAAATTTGTACATATTTAAAACATGTATTATGATGGTTTGATATATGTATACATTGTGAAATGATTTTTACAATCAAACCAGGTGATATTCATATATATATATATATATATATATATATATATCTGGAGTTGGTTTTCCATGAATTTCTTGTCCTATAATATATATATATATATGTAGTGAAAACATAAAGATACACTCTTTGCAAACTTCATGAATATAGTACATAATTAACCATAATCACGTGGTCACTGCACATTAATCATTGTGCATTAGATCTTCCGGAATTATTCTTATTATTGAGCCCCTGACCAATGTCCCACATTATCTCCCCCAGGAACTAGAATTCACTCTCTATTTTCATGGCTTCAGCTTCCTTTTAGAGTCCACACGTAAATGAGATCATGCAATACTTGTGTTTGTCTTTCTGCATCTTCCTGGTTTCACTTAACATAATGTCCTCTGGATTTTCTCATGTTGTTATAAAGGGCAGGATTTTCCTTGTTTTCAAAGCTGAATAATGATCTCCTGTGAGCTTCGTGTGTGTGTGTGTGTGTGTGTGTGTGTGTGTGTGTGTGTCTCTGAAAGCACATTTTCTTTATTCCATTTATCTTTTTTTTTTTTTTTGGTGGAATCAGGAATTGAACTCAGGCCCTTGCACTTGCCAGGGAAGCACTTATTCCACTGAGCCATCTCCCCAGCCCCATTTATTCCATTTATCTACCAATGGATAATTAGAATGTTTCCATATACTTGCCATCATGAATACTGGAGTGCAGATAATTTCTATGGGGTATTTATTTCAATTGCTTTAGGTATATGCTCAGAAATGAGACTGCTGAATCATGTGATAGCTCTATTTTTAGTTCTTATTGTATTTTCATTGTATTCTCCACATCGTATGTTCTACTTCATTAGTTCCAACAATTTACATTCCTGCCAACAGTATGCAAGGATTTCTCACACAAACATGCACATCATCTGCAGCGCTTTTTATTTTTGATGTGTTTATAGCAACCATATTGGTAGTATGAGGCAGTATCTCATTGTGGCTTTGATTTGCATTTACTTGATGATAAGTGAAATTGAGATTGTTGACCATTTTATATCTTCTTTAAAAAATTATCTATGTGACTTCTTTGCTCATTGTTTTTGTCTTTTCTCCTCTTGAGGTGTGTGAATTTCTACATATTTTGGATATTATTCATTTATCAAATCAAACACATGTGCTTTCTCAATAGTTGGTAGACCAGGATCAGAGATGGCAGTTGGATGGGCCATGATAAGGGGCAGTCAGCCTTCTTAGTGGAGTGCTTTTCGATGAAGTGCAGGAATGATGCAGATACAATAGAGAAAACAAATGGGCTCGCCCCAAGCTGAGGGTTTACATGAGCAATAGCTGGTCATCATTGGGAAGCTCAAAGAGGCTTCCAATTCTGACACTCTGTCTGAAAATATTAATTATAGAAGCTCTGGATCTGTTTTTCCATGAATTTCTTCTCCTATAATATGATGTCCATAGATCTTGTACATTTCTGAAATCTAAGGAATAGAAATTGCTTGCTTCCGACCTCATCTATGCATGAGATGTTATTTTCCATAGAAGGAGTAAATGTTAACTAGATTGTTATTCCTCTGTATGCTGTTTCTTGCTCAACACTTGGGAGAGGAAGGGCTCCTTGGAGGATGACTTCTGCAGTAATTAGTTTCAAGGAATCTGCTTCTGTTTTGCTCACAATGCAGTTTCCACTTGGCAACAATCCCCGGACATACTGAGTTCTGCCTCACCTCCCTCATCAAATGTATCAGAAGGGCCCATGCATCAGAAGGGATGTCTGTCAAGTGTCTTCCTCTGAGGCCTACCCACCCTTCTTTGAGGCTGTGAGGTCTTTCATGGCTCTGCCTGGGTGCTAGCCTCTTGTACTTTCTTCTCCATATCAGGGCTCCCATAGTTTTCTTAAACTATACATCAGACCAATAGCTTGTTGATTTTCCTAAAAGTTGATTTCCTTTCCACGGGCCACAGGGATCTGCCAACCCCTGACCACCCAACCCTCTCTCTCCACTATCACAGTGCACTGTCCTTCCCTGGGTCCACATCACAGCTCCTCTCTAGCTCTTTCCTCTGCTCATGGAAGCCCACTCACCCCACTCAAGTCACCTTCTGGGTCTAGCTTGTCCTTCAAGTTCCTTCAGCTTCTTGAGGCCACCAAGATCATCATGCAGAGAGAGTGACCCCTCCCCACCATCAGCCTGTACTCTCAGGCTGGTCCTTAAGAAGCTTCCAGTAATCCACAAATGAAGGTCAGCTTTTCTCATGCCACCTCTGGTGCCTGCCACAGTTACTGCTCAGATATTAGATGTCTCTGTGTCCTTGCTCCCCATGTTGTCCTGCAGGCCATGGTGCCTTGACTATCCCTCTATTATAAGTCAAAAAAGGCTGATTTTTCCATCCCAATATTTTACTTGTTGGCTTCCAAGCTGCTTCAGTGTAGAATTAGAACTAGAAATCTCACTGCATTCTTCTGCTGGATGAAGCTGACTTACTTTGGTGTTTAATTTTGTGTTTTGATAATCTATATGTGGGTCCACACAACCCCAGGTTATTTTGCTTAGCATCTACAGCCTATTGTCTGACTTGATGACAATCTGCCTCTTTGCCACCTCGGTCAGCCAAAGGACAATTTTCTTGTATCCGCCTGTAATGTGGGAAGCAGCAGTTCAATGCAGCCTTCTATGGTGTCCGCATAAACCAGTGTGAGAGAACTTATCTGCTGGAGAGAGATACAGTGCATGAGGTGAGGGCTCCGTGGGCTTCTGGGAGAGGGTAGGGCCATCTTCACATACTAAGCTTTGCACTTTAAGACAAGACTGGGCCCTGGCACATCTCCTCTAGCTGTACATGCCACCAACCCTAAATATTTACCTCTTTAAGTGATCTGAGATAGTTTCTTTTTTTTAAAAAAAATTTTTATTTATTTATTTATTTGAGAGAGAGAGAGAGAGAGAGAGAGAGAGAGAGAGAGAGGCCAGCTCAGCCCACCAGGGGGCGGGCTGGCTGGCATGTGGTGCTGGGGGATTGAACCGCGGTCCCTGATGCTTTTGCTAAGCTTGTTCCAAGTAGGTGCTTTAGACCACTGAGCCATCTCTCCAGCCCTGAGATAGTTTCTTGTGGATAATGAATAGAACTTTTATCGCTTAAAGAATTTAAATAATTGCTTTATGAGTGTCTCTGTTTGCTTTCCCTTGTTGGCACTGTCAGCAGTTCTGACTCTGCTCTGGATGTGCTCCAGATGTCCACAGGGCATGGATGTTCAGTCAGACTGCCTGACTCAAATATGCCACTTGCTAGTGCATGTGTTCACTAGTCCTGAGCCTCAGTCTCCCCAGCTGTGGAATGGGAAGAATGTTTTCTGCCTGTGGTGGAAGTAGCTCACTGTCCCCCCAACACACAAATTGAAGCTCTCTTGTCAGCTCAGGCGGGTTATCACCAGAGAGCCTCTTCCTGGCCAGGGAAAGCCCTCATCAAACCCCTGGCACTGTGAGACCGTGGGACCAGTCCAGCTAGTGGGACATGAGTGAGAATATTGTATGGCTCCTACCAAGGTGTTTGAGGACTAAGCATCCCTACTCCTCTCCCTCCCTCCATTGTCACTGGATTCCAACGTCACCAAAGCCCACAGGGCCAGCATGCAGATGGGTGCTCTGTACCCAGGTTCCAGCTAAAGGTCTACTTATGCTACACCATTGTGTAAACGTAAAAGAAATGTCTCCTAGGCTTGGCTCCACTTGTCACAGGAGCGCACATGGCCTTGACTAGCATCCTATCTCAGACATTCTTGAGAGAACAGGCGGAGGTGTCACGATTCACTTGAAAGCTGTTGCCTAGTACTTCTCAGAATGGTGAGAGTTGGTAGCTGAGCTCGCGTGCCGACGTCACTTTTGTCCAAATGTAAGGAGGAGAGATTATGTCCTGATTCAGAATTGAATGGGGTTGCTCTGGAGAAGCCTTGTCCCCTCTGGCTTCGAGGTATTAGATGTGTGAGCCATGGGGGCACAGCAGCCTGCTCATCACTGTGTGCTGTCTGGTTGCGCAGGAGGACAAGGGAGACAGGCCCTGGGCCCGAGTGAGTCTATGCTGCCTCCAACTCTCATTGCACAGTTTTGTGTGAGGAGAGCTTCAGAGGTGTCAACTTAGAATTTGGCCAATTCTAAATTATGTCCCAAAGCAAATGAAATAATAGCATCTCATTGCATCTTCCCATCTACACAGGAATGTCGTCTGTTGGGCCACCATCTGCCGCACTTACTGAAGTCAGAGAGCTATTTGCGTATATTATTTCCTCTTTCTTAGGGATTTTGTTAAGATGCCATCACTTTCACACCATTTCATAGACACAGAAGTAAAAATTGTCTGGAGTGCTTGTGGCCTTCACTGAAGGGCTCAGGACAGAGGCCAGCAGTGTACAACTGAGGCTGGTGCTGCCTGCCTTCCCCCATTGCCCACTGCAGCAAGTTCCCAACCACTGCCTCTTCACTACATGTGGCCAAGGTGCTGGCTTAGCATGAAGGGTCCCACTTGCAGGGGAGGGGAGTGGCCTGATGCCCAGTCTAGACCCTGACTATAATAAGATGCAGGAGCATTTTCTTGGGAGAAAAGGCAAAGGAAATCATATGGGGTGTCTTAAAGTACAATTTCTCTTCCCATCAAAAAGCAGCTCTGCCTTTTACTGGGAATAAGCAGTTCTGTCTTTCCACTTTTGATCCTTGGACCACAGAGGCCATGGAGAGGCTGAAGGGTCAGGCAGAAAGTTGGGTTATCAAAAAAAAAAAAAAAGAGCATCTTCACATCAATGTCAGCAGCTGCAGCTTACAAATGTGTCCAAGCAGTCTCTTCCTGCATTCAGGTGGCAGATCAAGTCCTTCTGCAGAGAGTATGGCATTCCTGTCACTTCAGGATGTGACATGATCTGAGGGCTGGAGACGCACACAAGAGAAGCAGAAGGAGGAAGAATAGTCCCCGAGTTTGTGGACAAGATGTGTTTAAAAGCTTCTGGTGCTGGCAGGATCTGGCACGGCAACTACTTTAATACACAGCAATGCGTTCTGAGCACAAAACATGTTCCAGACACGGTGCTCAGAGCTTGCTGGGCAGTTGATGTCTGAGCTCACGAACTCCTCATGAGGCGTGGACAGTCATGCAGCCTCACAGCCTAGGGAGACTAACCAATTCACCAGAAACTGCTGGAAGTGGGGGTTATGGGAGGACCCAAAGCCGATTCCACCTGCCTCTGAGGTAGAACCCAAGCAGCAAGCCAGGTTGACGTGTAGAATGAAAGGGACACACCTGCCAGGAAGTCCAGGCGAGGTCCTAAGGAGATAGCAGTAGGTCCTGAAAGGTAAATCCACTCCTGGCTGTGTCAAGAAGAGAGAACAAGGAAGCACTGTTTTGCTGCTGCTGCCATGACCCCTCAGGAGCAGTTCTGTCTTCCCATTTTTTATTCTTGAGCCACAGAAAGCCATAGAGGGGCTGCAGAGTCAAACCTGAACTTTGCAAACACCTACTATGCCCACCGTGCTTTCTCATGAAGCCAGAGAAGGTGCTCCTTTGAGAAGCTTATTCCCCCTATGGGGGGGAGGGGTGCTGCAAAAGTGACAGGGACATGCCATCAGGGAGAAGCACAGAGGCTGCATGCAGAAAGAGAGACCTAGCCCCCAGTGGGTTGCAGCTGAATGCAGGTCTTGTGGTTCATGAGGCAGGACTTGCTGAGCAGCACAGAAGCCCAGACTACAGAGCATCAGGCACATGAGTTGGCCAATGGTGTTCTGAGTAACTGAGTGACTAGGTTCTGGTAGCTTCCGCAGAGTGAGCCAGGGTACTCACAGGTCAGGCGAGCAGAAGCAAGAAGTCTGAGCGGTAAAGATTGGATGATACGCTCAGGAATGCCAGGCCAGCGTGTCCACTTTGTGAAGGCCACCGAAGCATCTCAGTAAAGCCACATCAGCGTTACGCATTGCAGGAAGATAAAACTGGTAGCAGTCACACAGTGGATGTGGAGCAGAGATGGTGCTGAAACCTAGGGACTGCTGCTTCACCTAAGGCTGGAGCCAGGTACCAGACTCCAGGAAAAAGCACCGAACCAGTCTTCCAACCCAAGGAGATCAGTGGATTTCCACCTGTCTCCCATGGTTCTGGTGGCCCTATTCTGAATCAGGATAATAGTCCTGTCCCAAAAGCAGTCCAGATTCAGAGTTCAGGTGCCAGAGACTGGAAACAAGCCAGCCAGCCATCTCAGCACTTTGGAGCTCCAGAGCAGCCTGCTGTCAGAGGCTGTTGTCCTGGGACCATTGATAGCCTATTTCCTGACAGCTACCTGAACAAGGAAGTCACATGTGCTAAGGGGACGGGACAGGCTGGAGGAACTTCAGCAATGATGGTGAAGGCAGTCACAGCATCCAGTGCCATGAGTGGGCTCCAGACACTCTCCATACCTCAAGGATGTGTGGCACAAGGACACAGATGCTAAGCCTTCAAGACAGTCCCTCCTATGACAAGGAACCAGTCAGCAGGATGATTGCAAGATGACCTGGGCAGGCGGGATTCTTCTGGCTGAAGAGGATGGGCTTGGGGACTGTATTCATCCTTGTCCCTTGGCTATAATGAAACACCTGAGGCTGGACAACTTACAAAATCAGAATTTTATCTTATAGTTTCTGAAACTGAAAGTCCAAAGAGCAGGGCTGTGGTTCTGGTGAAAATAGCTGGTCCATATCAAGACAGTTGGCATCATGGCAGGACTCTGTGTGCAAAAGAGGGGTCACCTGTGAGACAGGGTGCCAGAGCCTGGGAGAGGCTCACTTGTTCTTTCTATAGCAATCCTCTCTCACAAATAAATCAGCATCCCACAGGAACTATAATAACTTCCTTCTGAGGGCAATGTCCTATGATTTAAGAGGGCAAAGTTCCCCTAAATTTTACCTCTTAAAAGTCCCATTACTGGGGCTGGTGAGATGGCTCAGTGGCCTAAAGCACCTACTTGGAGCAAGCTTGGCAAAGCACAGGAACCGCGGTTCAATCCCCCAGCACCATATGCCAGCCAGCCCCGCCCCCTGGTGGGCTGAGCTGGCCACACACACACACACACACACACACACACACACACACAAATAAATAAAAATTTTTTGCATCTTGTACAGCAAGATTTTGTATCTGTGTATCCAAAGTGGTTAGGATAGATATATAGTTACATTCTCTTAATGAATAGAGGGATTTGTTCTAATGGTGTTTGTAAATAGGATATCATGTTCGCATCTTGTACAGCAATTAACCACTTGGAAGAATGTATGCAATGTGTGAATTATTGAAACTGTCCTACCAATTTGATTTGAGACTCATTGCTATTTGTTTCTCAATAAAATTATGGGGGAAAAAAAGAAAAAAAAATTTTTAAAGTCCCATTACCTATTACACTCTCACAGAGAGGACCAATATCCTCTTGGAGGGCAAATTACATTTAAAGTATAGCTGCAGTAATCTCTGAGGCCTTCCTAACACCCCAACCTACCACCCACATGACTCACCTTCTCCAAATGCACACAGATGGGTGTCTTTTAAAGGCATTCCAGAGAAGAGGGGCCATGACCCACATACTGAGGTTTCTTCTCCAGTAAACAAAGGTGAGTGTTGCAGCAGCTTTGTATTTAGAAACCCACACAAGTGTGGTCAAGAGGTGGTGGGTGGCCCTGGTTGAGAGTGTTCTGGAGCAACCACATGGTGAAGGCCAATATCCTGGGGTCTTTGGGCTCCAAAGTCACACATCTGAAGCTGAATCCTCGCTCCCCCAGGATCCTGCTCAGTGTTAGAGGTGATGAGGTGCATGCACTCTAGGATGACCTTGGCGGCCTCTGAGGAAGATTGAGCCTGCCCAAATCTGAGAGAGAGAAGATACTGCCTCACAGGAGGACTTAGCAGTAAATCACTTAAATTCTTCCCTGCTACCCTTCCATCCCTGCATGGAGACTGGCCTAGCATAAAAGCCCTCACTGTACTGATTAGTGGCACCTCTGTCTTACCAATGCTTGGTGCAAAATGCAGGAGCTGAGTTGTCTCCTGGGGATTCTTCCTCTTCCTGTCCCTAGTCCTGGCCCTCCATGAAGAATGTCTCTCTGCTCAGACACTGGCAGTAGCATCTGTAGCAGCCAGCTGGAGAAGTTAAACAGATAATTACCGCCGCATGCATCACGGTGAGCCAGTTATTAAGGCACTGATTAATTGCTTCTAAAGTATATGCTGAGTGACATTGAAGCCACATGAAAGAGTATTGGGCAGACATCGGAAATAAGAACATTTCTCAACACACCAATTACCCTTACTAATGGTGTCCTCTCACTTGGAATTACGGAAAATTTTCAAGAAGGTAAAATGGCACTGATGTCATTCTGATTCCACTGCCTGAGATGTAGAATGTGGTCCTGAGGCCAGGGCCATGTGGCATGGCCACACAGATCCAGGAAGAGTTGATGCTCTATGAGGAAAGTTTACTTTCTTGGCCTTTTGCAGGTGAGCAGCAGAAGCAAGCTTAGAGACCCCTTGGAGGGCCTGTCCCAGGATGTGACTCCATCCTGATTTCGAGTCTAAGGCTCAACCTCCTGGATCTCAAATTCCTGATAGAAACATGCCCTCAGAGGTCTAAGCATCACCAAGGCCAAAGAGCTGTGTGCACTTTCAGCAGCCCACTGATGGATGGAAGAAGCAAACAACCCCATTCATCCTCTTTGTCATACCACAGCCAGCTGCAACCCATGAAGAGCATGCTGAGGAAGCCTGAAGTTTGACCCCTCAACACAGTAACCAAGTTGTGCAAGCAACATCGACCATAGCCTGGGGCCTTGGTGGGTGTAGTGGAGGATAGACAGCTAGCCACACTCCCTTCCTCCATGATTGTCCCTTCCCTTATTGCCCATTATGTGGAACACAGTCAAGTTCAATCTGGTTTTTAGTTGCTGTTGTTGTTGTTTGCTTCTTTGTTTCTTTGTTTGCTTGCACTACTGAGGATTGAACCCAGAAACTTCCCAGTGAACTTATCCCCAGTTCTTTTGTTTATTTATTTATTTTGAGTTGAGTCTCATTAAGTTGTTAAGTTACCCAGCATGAGCTTGAACTTGTGATCCTGCTGTCTCAATCTACCAGAGTACTGAGATTACAGGTATATGCCACCATGCCCAGGTCAAAGTTTAACATTTTGTGGGCCATCTACCTTCACATTCCAGGGTGAAGAGTTTCTGGGTCTTGAAGGAATCTGGATGGCTGTAGAGCAACACACCCCATAACTGAAGACCATTTCCTGCCAAGCATACATATAGGCCTCTTTGGCATCCAGAACCTTGCTATCTGCCTCTAAGGTGTAGGCCTTCTCCTGAGGGTAATAGTTCCTGATCCCCTGAAAATAAATAGCTGTGCACACATCAAAATACACACCCATGACCTGAATGCAATTATAAATGGTGTTCTTGAAACAGGGGAAATAAGTCCAGGGGTGGGCACGGCCCTAAAGATCCTCTCATCATCTTGGCCCTTCTTCACCTCCTTCTCTGGAGTTCTGATGAATTACTGATGTAGATCTGGTAATAATTTTCTCACTGGTGGTAACATTACTTATTCTTGGAGCTTAAAAGATAGTATGAGTCATGATGGCATTTAAGGTAAGTAGTGGAATTCCATGACCATCTGTACATTGTATACACCCTATGTCTCAGTTTCCTCCTCTGTGGGAGAGAAGACAAGAACCACCATGGACTAAATGTATGCGTGCTCACCTCCACCCTCCAAGTTTCACATATTTAATTTCTCTCCCACCACTTGATGGTATTTGCACAAAGAGCCTCTGGGCAGTTGTCAAGGTTAGATGGTGTCTTGAGGGTGGGACCATGACCAGGATGCAATTAAGACCCTTAGGAAAGAGGAAGAGACAGGACAGCTCTCAGTCCAGTGTACTGTTCAAGAAAGAACGACACGGGGCCATCATTCAAAGACAGCCCACTGCAATGCAGGAGAAGGCCTTACAGGCACACCTTGCTCTTGGATTGGACTCTTGCATGAACAAAGCAAATAATATCAGGCAGTGACATGATTGCGTGTCCTTGGTGTTGAAAGATGAGCTCAAGAGCTTGTGTAAGATCACACACCACTGGTGGGCAGGGCTGCTGTGGATTGATTAACGTTTAACTGGTAACACGCAGCTGAACTGAATCAGCGTGGTTCTGGGAGTGGAAGGCCCACCTGAGGATTTCGGCCAACAGCATAAGAGGAGAACTAGAGGGGAAGGTAGTGCGCTGTTGATTCTCCTTGAGAAGTTTGTTGCACTGGTTTTCCTGACATGAATTCAGCTGTTCTCACTATCAGAGGAACTACCACTGTTGCTGAGGGTGGCTGTGATTCTCTTCAAGCAAGCTCTGGTCCTTACCTTGAGTGTCACTTACTTGTTCCTGTGCACATCACTCAGCTGGGTAGCACAGATTCTTCACACCATTCACATAGACTTCCGAGCTCCCAACACTGGTATTTGGACCTTTCCATCATAGATGCCTGATACAGACTTATATGAGACATTGTCGTGGGCTCTAGGCCTCCAGCTAGACTCAGGGAGGACCTTGCTATGAGCTCTAGATCTTCAGCTCTAGGTCTTCAGCTGGACTTGTGCAGGATGTTGCTGTGGGATCCAGGCCCTCAGCTGCACTCTTTTGGTCACTAGTATATGAACAGATCTCCTGCATTCTTCTGCATTTGACCTTTAGGTGAATATTATAAAATAATGCTTTAAATTATGCATCCAATATTAAATCTATTCCCTTGAATTTAGGTCTATTTGGTTCCAGGTTCTGAGTCTCTCCATTGAATAGTATGACTTGTTTGTAATAATGTGGCTTTCCTAAATACATCATTATACCAGTTTAGGAAACCTTGTCAGTGGCAATACCTTCCCCTGATAGACTTCTTGTGACTGATTTTCCAAATTAAGGTAATGTGTTTATAGCTGTTTGTGCCCGTGGTGTATAGTGGCAGGTTCTTAACTGTGTGTGCATGTGGGGTTTTGTTTCTAACTTGGTTTTCCTCATCCTCTCTGCCTTTACAACCTAACGTGATTAGCGCCCTGGAAAGTGGAGCTCATTAGAAATGCGGCATCTGGAGACCGCTAGAATATCAAGTGTCTGAAGCAAAGTGAACGAGCCCTTCAGAACTTTTCAAATCAGCAGAGCCTGGCCACATTAATTATTAACTGCACTGTGACCTAAATAAATCTGAGACTCATGCTTCATTTAAACACTGCATGTCACATATCGTGTTCATTCGGTCCTCCACGTAGTTTGAGTGCAAAGGAAAAGAAGAGACTGCCTTTCAAGTGCAATTATAACTGGGTAGCTACACAAATTAATACAGTTCACCTTTAACTGGTACCAAGGCCTGCATGTTCTAGCACGTGCAAATGGCGCAGTGATCTCCATGGTCAAGAAGAGAATGCTGAGAGGACCTGTGACAGGAAGGTTGAAGGACCCTTTCATAAATATAATTTCTTATTGTAGGGTAGCCATTTGTGTTCATTCAAATTTTGTCAGTAAAATGATTGTTGAATGTTTATCAGAAAGATCTGTTTTTCCAACAGTCCAATGACAGTTAAATGAAACCAAGTGGAATAAAGTGCACATTTATGAGGATAAAGGCCATCTTAGCTGATAAGGGCAAATCTTTTTCTGGCTATGGATTTGTGTCAGCTCAGCAAACTCCAAATGCCCCTTTTGTGTTTGCTAGCAGTGTGGATCAGGTTATTGGGTATAGAATCTACAAATAGAGAATCAATACTAGTGACTACACTTGAAATGTGTGTACTTCTAAATAGCCACACATCAGAGAGAGAGAGAGAGAGAGAGAGAGAGAGAGAGAGAGAGAGAGAGACTGCTGCCATTCTTTTTTATTTTTGTATTTTAGGGAAGGGTCTACAGGGTGTTCAAGGTCTCACTACTAGATCAGACTCATAGTGATCCACCTGTTTACAGCTTCCCAAGAGCTGGAATTACAGGCACGCACCACCACTCCCAGTCTCAATCAACATCTCAGCATGCCCCAGGGGCAGGGCCAGCACAGCTGGCCCAGGGATCGAACCCCCAGCCCCTGTGCCTACTTGCAGGCTCTTTACTCTGCTGAGCTATTTGGCTGGCCCTGCTATTCTTTATAGGAGAATAACCACAGCAGGCCAAGAATGAAACCCTCCTGTGGAACTCTCTAGATTTTTTTTTAATTCTTTTTCACCATGTTATAGTTTATATCTAGATGTCTTCCCAAAGCTTCATGTGCTCATAGGTGGGACTTTGGGATTTGATGGGATCATGAAGATACAATGCTCATTAGTGGATTCATCCCTGATAAATTTATAGATACATGTGATGTTGGCTGGTGGAACCTGGTCAGAGGAGGTGGGACACTGGGAGAATAGCCTGGCAGGGTCTCCCTCCCTGCCACTTCCTTTGATTTCTTCCCTTCCCTTCTCCTCCCCTCCCCTCCCCTCCCCTCCTCTTCTCTTCTCTTCTCTCTCTCTCTCTCTCTCTCTCTCTCTCTCTCTCTCTCTCTCCCTCTGCGCTTCCTATTGCTATGCTATGAAGGAACTTTTCCTCTCTCATCACCCTGTCATACAACTCTGCCACAGAGCCAAGGGAGAATGGACTGAAACTTTACCAACCATGAACCAAAGCAAACCTCTCTTCCTTTAAATTGTGGCTGCCAAGGACTGTGTTCCATCAATGAGAAACTAACAAAGACTCACAAAGTCCTTGCCATCAGCAGCTTTCAGGAGTCCAGCCTCCTGCAAAATGACATGGTGAGCCAGCTCTGCACACTCTTCTGTCCTCAGTCAGTCAGCTTGAAGGTGAGAATCCCTCAAGTTGGATGAGAGACAGTAGACAATCAACTGTGGGAATGACAGAAATGTGATCATTTGAGCTGTGTTCCTCTGTGGGGAGCTAAGCAGCGAGCCTGGGTTGACTTGGACATCTCTAAGAGGCGATCCGCATGCTCCTGGTGTCTCTGGGGAGGGAAGATTGCATCCTCCTGACATCCAAATCCAGTTTACTCAGAGCCTCGTGTCAGAAGTCTGAAAGCTTGGGATACTATCCAGCACCTCATAAGCCCTCCAGTCAGGGCCCACCAGCTTGGGAGGGAGCAGAGGGGAGAGGAAGGGGGAATGTGGAAGAGAAGGGAAGGGAAGGGAAGGGAAGGGAAGGGAAGGGAAGGAAAGAGAAGGGAAAGGAAGGGAAGGGATGGGACAGAA
>NW_004524586.1:11339126-11344806 GCF_000260255.1 Octodon degus | reverse complement strand
GAAGGGAAGGGAAGGGAAGGGAAGGGAAGGGAAGGGAAGGGAAGGGAAAGAAAGTGCAGAGGAAAGGGGAGAGAAGAGGAAAGGACTGTAAGAAAATGTTTTCACAATCTGTTTCCAACTATTGAACTTTTACGATTTCAATAAGCCCAGAATGTAGCTCCCAAAACATCCTCTTGCTCACTTTTCCACCTAGAGTCTGTGACTGCATGATGCCTGACCCGTATGCTTCAGACTGCTGGATTTTCTGGGGGAAAAGCCCCTCATCCAAAAGCTGTACCTGAGGGAAGTGAACACTCTTCGTACTTCCCCCTCAGCCCCGGCAGCTGAGACAACTTGAGCTGAGTTTCTGCCTCTCTCCTCCACTTGCTGGTCCCATTTCTCTACTGTTGTCCCCAAGTCAGGAATCAGCCATGCGAAGCAGAGTGGAGGCAGTGCTGAGGAGGCCTGTTTTGTTTTGAAATGTTCTCAAAGCTTAAATGAGAAGCAAATTTAAATCAGGGAAAATAAGCCAATAATAGTAAACATTTTTTTAGCCTTTTTAGAAGAGATCTTTGTAGAAAAAATTCTATAATCAAAGATTTTTTTCTTCTTGTTTTCTTTTTTCAGGCCTCTAGCATCTAGGTAAGTGACCCAAACACTCTCTTTGCAGAGGTTTCATGCTATTACAAAACATGATGTTCATGTTAAGGGATTATGAGACCTGTGCTTGGTCTCAAAACAATTTAAATTAGAAATTTAGACACAATAGATTTGGTCATTTCATTTATTTATTTTTTTCCTCATGGAGGCCATCAGTGTCTGGGGGCTTAACGCAGTGATTGAGTGAACAGGGAGCAACTTCCGGTGCCAATTCACTTCTAGACAACACAACAAAGAGCCACACATGCAGCCCAAAGCCATCAGCCACTAAACATTAAGCTGTGAAGTAGTAAAATTACCTGGAAATCTGAGGCAGGACCATCCCTCCCGGATGAACTGTGCTTTGGCCCACCCCAGGTTGGGGCCTGAAATCAGATGCCTTGTTGAAACGCAGGCAGAAACATCATGAATCTGTCTGCTCGGTAGTGGGTTGGCATCTATGCTCCTTGTGGGAGAGGAGAATAGGGAGAAAGCAGCCAGGCATCCATGGGAAAATATGGCCAGAAACAGCTTATGGACAGCTCAAAGGATCCCAGGGAAAAAAAACAAGAAAATGGATTCCAGCTTCCTAATTCTAACAAGCATCTAATGTGCCTTTAAAGCACCTCAATCCACACTGAAATTTCCTCCTTGAGCTACAGAGGGTCACATTGCTTCCTCTCTGCTTGCAGGCTATGAAGCAGTGCATGGGCTGAGAGCCCACAGAGACGAGCAGGTGGCCCTGCTGAAATATCATCCTGGAAATGTCATAGCTTATGGGAGTGTGTTGTTTCGTTTAAATCGGGTTGATGAGAAAGGTACTGTCATTTTCTTTGTTTAGGGAACATTCATTTGCATATTTCTCAAATTTCTTATAACAATGAGCTGGGTTTTGTATTTGATTTACATCATTTAAGAGGTACAAGGACAGTCTTAAGTGGCCTAAGGCCAGTAACTCTCTGATTGATGCAGCTTCTTCGTGTCTGGCAATGAGTTACTCCTTTATCTTACTGGCTCAGTGGATGTGGTCTAAATAGTCATCACTGGGGTATTTCCTGGACCAAGGAGCTTGCCCTGGTGGATAGTTCTCTGATAAAAGAGTGAACCACACATTTGCTCTCTGCAGCATGCAAGTACTACATGACCGTAAGTTGGCATCCCGATTCGGATCATGACACTTTCAGGAGAGGGCATCAAGACAGTAGAGAGCACATCAACCTGTGGCTTGTGGTTGGAGGACTGGAGCTGGCTCTGTTCATGATATCTAAGCTCTCAGACTGGGAACATCAGGCCTTATGGAACTGCTCTGAGTCAGACGATAGGGTCTTTGTCGTCACTGTGTGTGTGTGTGTGTGTGTGTGTGTGTGTGTGTGTGTGTGTGATTTTATCTAGGATGCAAAGCTCTACAACAGACAATTAAAATGGGCAATGTCTGAATGATTCACATAGAAGTGGATGGGGCAGAGTTAGGGAATCCCCTTCAGGGTTTAAAAAATGCAAGAGAAAATTTAAAGTACTTTTGGTGACAACACTGAGGTTGAGACCGAAGCCCTCATAACCTAGTTTCACTGGAATCAAACACATTTGTTTTGTTTTCAGCTGAGTTATGAAGACTTGGAGTTAGAAACTTGATTTTAGGGCACTTTGGCTACCTGTACCTACTATGATGAAAAGATCCTTAAAAGTAAAGTTAAACTTGAATTTCTTTGTTTACAGACAAAGAATCCTCAGCATAACACACTTGATTTTCATGACAATTTTCACCACATGGAGAAAAAGATGCCTTTTAACATTTGTGAATTCTGGCATCTAAAGACTTATTCTGGATACAAGAAAACAATTAAATAGGTCTACAAGGGTTCTAATAGTGTCAGCATACATAGGCCCTACAAAGAGGCTAATGGAATTTGCAGGCAGCGACTAAGGTGCAATTACAAAACAATTAGAAGTATTGATGTTTCTCTCAAGGATGTTGGCATTTTGTTGAAATATGGGTAGCCAATTAAAAATATGCTTCTCTAAATAAAAGGAAGAAGTATGATAAAACAATCTTTCTGGAAGTGGAAATTTAGACAAGCGAAACATATATTGAGTAAATTTTAGGGAAGATGACAGCCAGATAAAGCAATTAATGTGATAATTCTAGTTCTGCAGAAGCATCCATAAGAGAGGGAGATGTGTTGGGCAATGTCTGGTAGATATCATCGCATTTCCAGTTAATTTTCTGTGGCAGCCACAGCAGTAAAGATCGGGAGCAATGGCGGTCCTAAGTAGGTGGGTATACGTGAGAACAGAAAATAGGAAGACAATACTCTCCGTGTAGTGTTCTTTTAGGCACAGCACAAATGAAGAAAGGGAACAGGATCCCCCTTGATCATTCTTTGCCTTAGATCTCTTGCTGTGCTATCCTGGGCTGAATCCAGAGAACACAAGTATGATGCCATCTATGTGAGTCAGCTTCCTGGGAACAGGACAGAAAGGAGAATGGGAACAGAACAGAACAACCAATGAGCTAGTATGATATACTCATCACAGCATCTAATCAAGAGAAGCTAGTGCTTTGTCATGGGTCACCTTGGGTACAAAAGACAGTCTTCTCCATGTCCATTCCAGAGAATGATGTTAGTTGGAGCTGGAGTGATATTTGAAGACTCTTAGGAAAGAATGAACAGATAGTTACATGGATCAAATGAAAGCTACTTGGATTCATGGATGGATAGAAGAATAATGTATGGATACATGGGTGGGGGCAAAGAGGAAGGAAAGGGTGTATATTTGGAAGAAAAATAAGTTAAGGGTGAAAGGATTGACTTATGGATGAATGGGTGGATAGATAGAGGAATGGATGGGGGAATAGATGGCAATATGGGTAAAATGAGATTGAAGGACCCAGATGGGCCTGTTGTGAGTCCTTGTATGCCTGCCCAGTGTAAAGCAGTGCTCATCATGACCCTACCCTGAACCTCTTGTGTCTCCATCAGGAAGCATTATGCAACTCATGATAGGATGAGCTTCCTATCATTAAAGATATTCACACATATTTAGGCTCCTACTTTGTAAGTTAGAAAACACATTTACTATTTCATAGTCTAGCCATTAAAATAAACCAATGAGTGCTGGAAGGCTGAATAATTCCAACGGCTAAGGTACTTTGAACACTAAATTATTTTAGATCTCTTTTCCTAATTGTGACCACAATGAATTGTCTTTTAAAGTATTAAAAATATTGAAGCTGACCTAAAGGAGTAGCATGAAGGTATAATAACTTGACAAATTTCCTGAACAAATTTAGTAGATTTATTGTTGTAATCATTCAGTCATAATCCTTTAACATTTTATATATACCCCATACTTAGAAAACAATATAAACATTTTAAATGCATATGAATCCTCATATTAACATATATAGATATGCAAGAGTGGTCAAATAACTAAACATTAATACTTACTTTCAATAAACCTTAATTTTTTATTGTCATATGCTACTTTCTGTCTTAGTTTTGCTGTTTGTTTTTCTTTTTACTCTTTAAAATAAAATAAAATAATAATAAAACTTTCAAAAACAAAAATAAGAAGTAAATTGATATGATTGACCAATTTGGCTTTTTATTTATATACAAATTACACAAGGGTGACCAAAATATACAATAAATATTTAAATTTTAACATTTATTACAATAAAAGACAGATTGGCATTAATCCATCTCAAGATACTTTTCCTCTCTTCAAACACACTTATCCCATCATTCTTGTTTTGTTTTGTTTTGTTTTTGTATTTTAGGGAAGGGTCTACAGGGTGTTCAGGGTCTCAGTACTAAATCAGACTCATAGTGATCTGCCTGTTTACAGTCTCCCAAGAGCTGGGATTACAGGTGCATGCCACCACACTCAGTCTCAATTGCCATCTCAGTGCACCTCGGGGTTGGTGCCAGCACGGCAGGCCCTGGGATCAAACCCTTGGCCCCTGCACCTAATTGCAGGTGCTTTAATCCACTAAGCTATTTGGCCAGCTCTTATCCCATCATTCTTGCCACTTTCTGAATCAGTTTTGGATATCTTCTTTGTGAATGTCTTTACAAGATGTGCTCAAAAATATGGTCAATGTTGCTAACTAATTCTATGCAGTGGAAAGATATAAAGCTAACAGTGGGTCCTCATCTAACTCCTCCACTGGCTCCTGCACCATGATACTTCCGTCTCTGCCCCCAAACCAAGTGACCGTGGTAGGTAAACATTTTGAATCAATTCAAGACATCAGTACAGCCATGACTAGGCAGCTAAAGACATTCATGAAGAAGGACTTCTGGAACTGCCTCAGAAACTGGCAAGAATGGTAGGATGAGTATATTTGACCGCGGGAACATATTTTGAGATGGATTAATGCCAATGTATCTTTTACTGTAATAAATTTTCAAAAACAGAAACATGTATTGTATTTTTAAAAATCACATCCTGTACAGTGGGTATAAGCAGAAACTATCTCAACTGGAAACCTGGGACTCGCTTTTATTTGTGACTTAGAAAGAAACAAGAAAACAATAAAGGTTATTTCTTTATTGAAAGTGAGGAATTACAAATGCCTATGTGAGGGGTCATTTTATACATTTTAATGTCATGGTATTGAATGTTTTTTGGTTTTACATAGCTATTTTGTCAACCCTCCTATCTGTAGGATCTGTATTCTCGTATTTCACTGACTGTGGATTAAAAACATACTTTAAATGCATCTGTATTAAACATGTGTTGAGTTTCTCTTATTCTTTAGTGTAAGCTCTTCGCATGACATTTACATTTTATTAGATATTATAAGTAATCTGGAGATTATTGACCTATCTGTGAAGATTTGCACAAGCCATATGTGAAAGCTACAGCATTTTGTATGAAGAATTTAAGTACCCGAAAATGTTGATACCTGCATGGATTCCCGAAATATATATGTGTATATCCTCTTATAAAAGCAAATGGGACTGAAGAGATGGCTCAGTGGTCTAAAGCACCTACTTAGAACAAGCTTAGCAAAGCATCAGGGACCGCGGTTCAATCCCCCAGCACCACATGCCAG
>NW_004524586.1:11325473-11339026 GCF_000260255.1 Octodon degus | reverse complement strand
CTCTCTCTCTCTCTCTCTCTCTCTCTCTCTCTCTCTCTCTCTCTCTCTCTCAAAAAATAAAACAATTAAAAAAAAAGCAAATGAATGTTTTTAAATCTTGTTGGTAATAAGCTTGCTTTTTCTCTCCAAAAATATTTATTTAAGATTAATATGCAGTATGTTTAAATATATAATAGAATCTTTAATAAATTGCAGATACAAGTTTTAAACTACATTGAGAGAGAAAGACAAAAAGAGATTACTTACAATTATATCTTTAACATCAGGCAGTCATTTAAGATGAAAGCCTAACTGAGGGAGGTTCCTGAGATAAAAAGTAACCACAAAAGTGTTTCCCTGCTAACTAGTCATGCTGCGGTACTAAATCTCCCCCATAATTTTTATCCTGACAGAAGATGGTCATATAAATATTACTCTCATGGGCTGACCTACATTTTGACAGAAAGTGTCTAAAAGTAAAATAAACTCTCTTATGATTAAAAAAAAATTAGCTGGGAAGGAAAACAGCAAGGCGGGCTAGAGAATTTGGAACTCATAAAGATTATGTTCCAAGCATCAGTGTTGAGATCAATAATCAAATTCAAAATATTTTCACTTTTTAAAGAAAAATCATAATTAACCTATTCTATAAAGTGTACTGAAAGAGCTTTAATTTTCTTTTTCCATAGAGAATAGAAAACAAGTACATGTTCTTAAAGAATAGGCATAAAGTATAAAAATGCATTATACAGACATTAGAGACTTTTAATGTAACTATTACAGTGTAGAATTATTTCAAACACCTCTTTCCTCTGTATTTTTCTCTTCATACCACAAGTTCTTGTTTGTGCTGCTCTATAAGCTATTACTGAGTAAAGTTCAGTTATTGACTAAAGTCACTTTATCAAATCAGACCTTTCTCTTATTAAAAACACCCGTGGGCCAAATAAAGAAGACAATAAAAATGAGCGAAACTCACATTTTCATCACAGTATTAGGGCAGTATGTATTCCAGCCTCAGACAAAATTCCTGGATCCTTGGCTTTGTCATCCTCCTTCTTAAAAACAGCCACAAAGAAACTGATATAGTATGTCAAAAATGTGTCATTCACTTCTATTTACTTAATGAATAAATCATGTGGTATTTTTCAATAACAAATTATTTGTGGACAAAAGAATATACCAAGTCTCTGATGATACAAATATCCCATGTACATGTGTATGCATGTGTATATTTGCATGCGTTCATGTGTGGTCACATGAGTGGAGGAGTGTTTGCTTACATATATGCAGAATATGTGCATGTGTGTGCTGTGGTCTGTGTCTAGATGTCCCCTCAAAGCTTCACATGGTCATAGTTTTTCCAGAAAGGGATGAGTTTAGACTGTACAATGCTGGGATTAAGAGTGAATGATTGTTGGATCAAACTGCTGATTGGATTGGCACTGTCCCAATCCCACAAGAATGGATACAATATCAGGGAGAGAAAGAGTCTTTCCATGGCTTGCTTTTATTGTCTTCTGCCACCATGAACTATTTTTCCCTTGGGATGCCCCTCTGCCAGCCACCCTGTCTTGGAACCAACCAACTATGGACCGAAACTTCAACACACTGTGAGCTAAATAAACTTTTCCCCCTTTAACTGTAGGTGTCAGATATTTTTGTCTCAACAAGAGAGAAATGTAATTAAGACAGTGAGTGTTTTCACGAAAGAGGATATATACGTGTACATAGATATGTGTGTTTGGCACTGTTATATCCATGTATGTTTATGTGTTTAATGTTCATTTGTGTGTCCATGTGTGCATCTGTATTTCTATGTATGTGTCTGTATATATTTGTGGTACACGTTTGTGTTAGTATGTGCACATATGTGCACACATATATGCACATACAAGTCTCATAAATGTGTATGTGTAATATATATGTGCACTTATGTGCACACTACTGCTTGTCTTAAGTCACTTTCTTATTGCTGGGTCAAAATATCTGATGCCTAAAATTTAAAGAAGAGATGTGTTTCAGCTCAGCTCAGAGTTGCAATCCATGGTAGCCTGGCTCCAAAGCAGAAATGTTTGGTAGAAGGGCCTGGAAGAAGAGAGATAATCATGTTCAAGTGACAAATAAGCAGAGAAAGAAGGAAAGAGCAGGGAAGGGATATCAGTCATTGTAAGTTACATGGCCAGTGTCTTAGTCATTTTTCTTATTGCTGAGACAAAATACTGACGCTCAAAAATTAAAGGAGGAAAGGTTTATTTAGCTCTACAGTTTGTAGAGGTTTCAGTCCATGCCCACTGGCTCCAAGGCAGGGAGGCATGGTTGACTGGCAACAGCTCATGGCTGCAAAAGCAACAAAAGAGAAAGACAACTCTTTTTCTGTTTCTTATATTATACACAGGCTACCAATCTTGGGTGGGGGTAGCATTCGCACTCTTAATCTCAACACTGGTCCATGAATCAATTACAAACTCTAGATTCACTTACCTCAAAAAAGCCTCTTCCAGGCCAGCAAGATAGCTCAGTGGTCAAAAGTGCCTGCTTAGGAAAACTTGGGCAAGCATGCGGGAACTGTGGTTCAGTCCCTGGCACCACAGTGCAGGCTAAGCCAACCACAAAAAGAAAGCCAGTCCCCTTGACTGCATGAGGTTTTTGGGGGGACGTCTAGACATACACCATAATTACCTACCTCTCCCCAGTAGGCCTTACCTCAAACAGGCCACTCAGTTGCTAAATTCATTAGTAGACTAATCAACTGGTAAGTTTATTATCCTCCTTCTACAATCTGAGGTACAGGATCTCAGGATAAATCCTGAGGGGATTTCACTGACCTTATGAGACCCAAAAGCTACAACTCTTGTTGCATAGGTCCTGCTTTACCTTGGTCTTAACTATCCAGCAGAAAAGTATAAAAATGAAGTATAAGAAGTAAAGTCATGCTGTTATGTTGAGCTGTGGGGGACTCAGGTCAACAATTTCTGACATTGCCAGTTAAGCGGAAGACCCAATACTATTATGGGATACTGGACTATTTTAGAATATTTTGCTGAGTTAACACACCTATAATATTCAAATAATGGAACTTAACCAAAAAAAGGGTATATAGATGAATGTCCATTTTGGATCTGTGTATTCAAAGTGGTTAGGATAGCTATATAGTTACGTTCTCTTAATGAATAGAGGGATTTGTTCTGATAGTGTTTGTAAATAAGATATCATGTCCGCATCTTGTGCAGCAATTAACCACTAGGAAGAATGTATGCAATGTGTTGCTTATTGGAGCTGTCCTGCCAATTTGGTTTGAAGCTGTCTCATTGCTGTTTGTTTCTCAATAAACTTATGGGAAAAAAATAAAAATAAATAAAAAATAAAGTGAATTTTTTAAAAAGTTTGTTATCCTCCTAATCCAGTCATTTTACCAATACAGAAGGCTTCTAGAGGATACGCAAATTTAATCATCACAATAATGCGACTTTGGCACAGCCTAAAAAGAGCTTTAGTCACCATCTCAGCATTTTGTCCTGCATGGATAGTCTAGGAGGCTGCTCTTCCTCCAGTGTATTTCACATTTCTACTTTGATGTATGTAACAATCCTAAACACAGCTTACCAATGGAAACTTCCATTTTGAGACTTCCCTATTCTTCTGCCGTACATGTGACTTGCCCCAGGCTACAGAAAAGGGCACTGTCCAGGACCCCCACAACATCACGTGCTCCTCCAAACTCCTGCTGCCAGTGTGGACCACCATGATAACGCATCCCCTTCATCACTAGCAGCTATGTGCAAGCTGCCAACACCAGGTCCCACAGTGGACCACAGTGAACCATCTTTTCCAAACGCATATGCCCTACAATATTTAGATCAAAGAATTCAAATGAAGAGTCCAAAGCATCAGCAACATGGTGGAGTGGTAAGCAGCAGAGAAATAACCTCTATGAGTACTGTAATCCAGATGCTGGAATATATCAATATGAGGAAGACAAGAAGGAGGGAAGTAGGTCCCTGAGATCCAGGAAGAATCTGAAACTTGAGTTGAAGCTCATGGAGAGAGAGAAGAGAGAAGCTTCAATGAAGAAGAGGAGGTGGCTAGGGGTGCCTTCTCCCTGAGATAGGACTCACTGCACAAAAGGAAAGATTCAAATCTACAGATGCATGGTGACTACTGGCAACCCCAGAAGCTTCCACAGAGATGTGCGGCAGTGGAGAGGAGCAGTGGACTTGAAGGACTGCATTATTTGACAGTGAGTGCTGAGAGCTTAATCATCCCATGCAAGAGTACAATTTATAGCATTCCTCTACACAGATAACAAACACATTGAGAAAGAAATTAGAGAAACAACACATTTTACAATACCACCATGGAAAATGAAATACCTTGGAATTAATCTAACTAAAGAAGTCAAAGATCTATTGGACCAAAGTTACAGTACTCTGAAAAAAAGATCGTAGAGGATTTCAGAAAATGGAAAGATATTCCATGCTCCTGGATAGGAAGAACCAACATTGTGAAGATGGCCATACTCCCAAATTGCTGTACAGATTTAATGCAACCCCTATCAAACTACCACCAACATACCTCACAGACCTACACAAATCATTCCTAAAATTTATTTGGAGCCGGAAAAGACCTATAATAGCAAAGGCAATCCTAGGCAACAGAGACAAGGCAGGAGGCATTTCAATTCCTCACTTTAAATTATACTACAAAACTACTGTGATAAAATCAGCATGGTATTGGCAACAAAATAGGCCTGAGGATAAATGGAATAGATTAGAAGATGCAGAAGCCTCTATAAACACACTGAGCCACCTGATCTTCAACAAAGGGGCCAAACTGCTTACTGTAAGAAAGATACCCTCTTTAACAAATGGTGCCAGAAGAACTGGCTCTCTACAAGCCAAAAATTAAAACTTGACCCAGGTCTATCACCATGCACTAAGCTAAAGTCAAAATGGAATAAAGATCTAAACATTATAACAGAAAAACTCAATCTACTGAAAGAGAAAGTAGGAGAAACTCTTGAAGACATAGGGGTAGGCAAAGAGTTCACGAACAAAACTCAAATCACAAGAGCAATACTTGAAAGAATTAACAACCAGGACCTCTCTTATTGAGAAATTTTTTGTATGTCAAAGGAAATTACCAACAAAGTGAAAAGATAACCCACAAATTTTGAAAAAATATTAACTAATAAAACTGATAAACACTCAGACAAAGTTCTGCTCTTTAGAATTTATAGAGAACTAAAAAACATTAGGGCCCCAAAATTTAAAGATCCAATCAGAAATAGGCATCTGAGATAAACACGTACTTCTCAGTGGACAAAATTATAAAAGTGAATAAATACATGAAAAAATGCTTCACCTCACTAGTCATCCATGAAATGCAAATTAAAACAACATTGAGATACCATCTCACTCCAGAAAGAATGGCTATCATAAAGAAATCACCCAACAACAAATGTTGGAGAGGCTGTGGAGAAAAAGGACCCCGTCTCCACTACTGGTGGGAAGGTAGACTGGTGCAACCATTATGGAAATCAGTGTGGAGACTCCTTAAAGAACTAGAAATGGAAATCTCATTCAAACCAGCTATCTCCATATGGGAATTTTCCTGGAGGGACTGAAAACGTCATATTACAGTGATATATGTGCACCTCTATTTATAGCAGCAAAATTTGTGATAGCCAAATCTTGGAAACAACTAAGATGCCCATCACCTGAGGAATGGATGAAAAAGATGTGATACTTTTATACAATGGTGTATTACTCATCTATAAAGAATGATAAACGCAAAGCCTTTATATTTAAGTGGATGCTACTTGAAGATATACTCATAAGTGAAGTAAGCCTGACCCACATGTGTAAATATCATATAGTCTTCCTCAGGTAAGAACTCAAAAGAAGAAATAAAAATAGAAATGTATAACAAAATTAAACGAAAAGCAAGAACTGAATGGTACAACAATGAAGAAAAGTCAAGGAGAAAAGCTAGGAAACATGACAGGGGCAAAGCCATACATTTATATGTACAATATGATTAAGGCAATGATCCTAAGAATATTCAGCAGGTTTTAGAAGTTATCAGTTAATTGGTAAGATTCTTACCCTGACTAACTATATACGGTGATACCTGTGACTGAGGCAACTGCACTGAAGACAGCAATGTGTGATACTAGGGTCATGCTTGGAATGCCTGTCATTCTGGTCTTCTAAATATGTACTGCTTGTCATATCATACCAGTTACTGCCATACTGTCTCTCCAGTAAATGTTTTTTTAAAGGTTAATAAATGAAAACAAGAGACAAGAAAGAAATAAAAACAGTACAATTGGCCAGGTGCCATTTTGGAGAGAGACTAGCTGAGCTCAGAGCTCAGAAGTGCTGCTGGATTCATCTAGTGGCTCCCAGTCAGAATGAGGCCAAAGTTGATCTGAAGACTTCAGGACAAATGAGTCTGGTTTTAGATAGATTGGGCAGGCTTGCTGAGATTCTCCCCTGCCCCATCAAAGGCTGCTGCTGACGTTCTGGGGTAAATCAACATGGATTGGGACTCTGTCATCACATTTTCTACCAGGGAGAGCAGAGATAGACTTGGAGGTGGATTAGTTCTTATTCTCATTTTCATTCTCTCTCTCTCTCTTGCTCTCTCTCTCTCTCTCTCTCTCTCTCTCTCTCTCTAATGTTTGTTTTTGTCTTTGTTTTTGCTCTTGCTTATTTCTCCTTCATTCTTTGATCTTGTTTTTGGATGAATATGAATATGAATATGTTTTCTAGTCTCTTTGTGGTTGTTGTTCTATTTTCTTCTTCATTGTATCTCTTCCGTCTCTCTTTCCCTATAGCCTTCTGTGACAGCTTCACAAAGTTAGCACTATTCTCCTTTTTGTCCTCGAGTTTTATTATTATTTTTTTGCTTTTTAAACAAAATAAAAAATACTAAAAAATAGAATACAGAACTTCACTAAACAAAGTTATAGGAATTCAACAATGGTTGCTATATTGCATAATGCTGTTTTCAAATTATTTGTTTAGATAACAAGATAAAAACATGCCAAATTGGTAATAAAAGAGGAGGAAGAAAAACAAGAAGGAGAAGGAGGAAGAGGAAGAGGAAGAAGAAGATGAAGATGAAGAAGAAGGAGGAGGAGGAGGAAGAAGAAGGAGGAGGAGGAAGAGGAAGAGGAAGAGGAAGAAGGAGGAAGAAGAGGAGGAGGAGGAAGAAGAAGGAGAAGGAGAAGAAGGAGGAGGAGGAGGAGGAAGAGGAGGAGGAGGAGGAGGAGGAGGAGGAGGAAATTTAAAAGGAGAAGAAAAAAATTAAACATTAACTGCTCCTTTCAAAAGACCAGCAGAAGGAATGTAAAAAGATATATCTGTGTATGCATAAAGGATATCTTGGATAATTGTACTCCAGTCTTAATTCTAATCTCTTCCTTTTCTTCAATTTCGTTTTTTTTTTCCTAGCCCATTTTAAGTTTTAATGCTTAAAGGTAAGGTTTAAATACTAAGGATTCATATAGTGCATATAATTTGGGGGGTTGTTTTAGATTTTATTATATAACCACAAATCTAGTTCATATGGCTAAAGATGGCAAATTAAAGTTACCTGTTTGTCATTTTCTAGACTACATTTTCTACTACTGTTATTGCTGATGGTACTGCTTTAGCCAAAAGTGACATAATTGTTCTAAACAGCTGTTCTTCCTGTTATTCCAGGTCTGAGATTAACTAAGACTCATAGAAAATACTGTGGCACAGTTCCAAAGAACCAAGGGTCGGGCCAAACAGGCAGTATTTTCCCATCCCCAGCAAACCAAAGAGGCAGGATCTTGCAACAGACTCAGAAAACAAAAATCAGTTCCACCTGGAAGATACCTTGCAGAAATAGACATTTACAAATGATTTTAAATATTAGAAATAAAGTAATTCATCATTGCCAATTTACAAGCATCATAACAGGAATGAAATTTAAAAAGAAAGGGGAAAAAGAGAAGACACTTAAACATGACACAACCCCAGACATTCAGTTATGAGCACCAAAACAGTACTCCAAAATGTTTTGAAAGACATTCTAGAAAAGCACAATGAGAGCTACAACTTCATGAGCCCCCAGTGAAAACAATCTACTAGACAAGGCAAAGAATTAAACATGAGGAAAGGAAAAGGAGGAAGCCAACAGCAGGAAAATTGCATGACAAGGATAAGCCAGTACATATCTATGATGACCATTAATGCTAGCGGTTTGGTTTCACCAATCAAAAGACATAGACTGAAAGAATGGATCAATAAGCAAGATTCAACAATATTCTCATACAAAAAGCACATGTAATTCAAAAAGAAATTCATAGAATGAAAGTCAAAGGATGGAAAACAATACTTCATGTGATAGGAACATAGAAAGAAAGAAGTGTAGATATTCTATTTTCAGACAAAGTGAATTTCAAGCCAAGTGTGATTAAGAGAAATAGAGAAGGTCATTAGATCATTATAAAGGGATAATCCAATAGGAAGAGATAACAATCATAAATTTGTATGCAACAAATACCAGTGCACCCAACTATATAAAACAGTTAAGAACACACATGAAAAATCAAATAAGCACTAATATAATTCTCTTGGGTAATCTTAATACTCTATAGACACAAAAATACAAATCAACTGGACAAAAGAATCAACAATGAAATATCAGAACTGAACAAAACTTTTGAATAGATGGATCTGCTAGATATCTACAGAGTATTTCACCCCACAGCATCAGAATACTTTCTTTTCAGCTGTAGAGGGGACATTCTCAAAAATAGACCACATACTAGCTCAGAGAACATACCTAAGTAAATGTGAAGGAATTGAAATTATCTCATGAATATTAATGGACCATAGTCTGAAATAATGAAATTGGAAATAATGAAATTTGAAATCAATGGCAAAAGAAACCGCAAGAACTTCCTAAACACATAAAAATTAAATAATAACCTTCTGAACAAAAGTGGGTCACAGATGAAATTAAAGAAGAAATTAGACAGTTTCTACAATTAAATGACTAACAAAACAACATCCCAGCACTTATGGGACACAAAGAAAGCAGTCCTAAGAGGGAACTTTATAGGAGTGAGTGCCCATATAGAGAAAACAGAGCAAGTACAAATAAACAACTTAGTAGTGAACTGAAAATCTAAAAAAAGAACAGCAGACTGAGCCAAAAGCTCATACAAAGGAGGAAATTATAGAGATCAGAACAGAAATTAACACATTGGAGACCAAGAAAAGAATACAAAAAAAAATCAGTGAATCTAAGAGTTGGTTCTTTGAAAGATTAAATAAAATTGACAAACCTCTATCCAACCTTATGCATAAAAGGAGAGAAAAGACTCAAATCCATGCCATTAGGAATGAAAATGTCAAAATAGCAATAGACTCTGCAGAAATGCAGCAGATCATCTACACCCACTTTGAAAAATTGTATTCTAATAAGATACAAAATGTAGAAAAAAGTGAACAGATTCATATATATATATGAATTGCCAAAGCTGGATGAAGAAAATATAAAAATCCTAAATAAACCAATACCAATCAGCAAAATGAAAGATGTAATTAAAAATCTACCAACAAAGAAAAGCTCAAGCCCTGATGGATTCACTGCTAAATTCTACAGTAAATTTAGAGAAGACTTAACACCATACTTCCAAAACTCTTTAATGAAATTGAAAGGGAAGCAATAGTCCTCAATTTATTCCTGGAAGCAAGCATTAATTTCATACCAAAACCAGAGAAAGAACCAACCAGAAAACACAATTAACAGGCTAATCTCTCTAATGAACATAGATTTTAAAATTTTTCGATAAGATTCTGGCAAACAAAATGCAGCAAATCATAACAGTTTTACACTATTACCAAGTGGAAGTCATTCTAGGAATACAGGGAGGGTTCAACTTACATAAATGGATAAATATAATATTCCATAGCAACAGAGCCAAAGACAAAATTCATATAATCATTTCAATAGATTCAGAGAATTCATTTGACAAATTCCATCATCCTTTCATGATTAATACTGTACAAAAAAATGAAATGTATGGTCCATATCTCTATTTGATGAAAGCCATCTATGACAAAGCAACAGTCAACATCATACTAAAATGGAGAAAAAATTAAAGTTTTCCCTCTAAAATCAGAAACATGACAAAGATGTCCACTGTCTCCACTGTCATTCCACACAGTCTTGGAAGCTTCAGCCAAAGCAATTAAACAAGAGAAAAATAAAAGGAACAATGACAGGGCAGGAAGAAGTAAAATTATCATTATTTGCCAATGATATGATACTCTACATAGAAGATCCAAAACATTGCACAAAAAGACTACTAGATTTAATAAGCAAATTCAGGAACATTGCTGGATACAAAGTCAGCACTCAAAAATAAATGGCCTTCCTGTACACAAACATCAAACTCAATGAGAGAAAAATTAGGAAAATAACACATTCCAAAATAGCATTCAAACAATGAAATACTTAGGAATAAATCTAATTAATGATGCAAAAGTCCTCTACATTGAAAAACTGCAGTATTCCAAAAAAGAAGATTGAAGAAGATATCAGAAAAGAGATATTATGTGCTCTCGGGTAGGAAAAATCAATGTAGTGAAAATGACCAAACATCCAAAACTGCTTTAGAGATTTAATCAAACTATTAGCATACCTCGCCTATCTAAAGAAAACATTCCTAAAATCCATTTAGAACTAGGAGAGATGTAGAATGGCAAAAACAATTCTGGGCAATAAAGGTGAGTCAGGGTGCACCATAATCCCTGACTTGAAATTATGCTGTACAGCTATGATAGGGCTGGGGCTGATAGCTCCGTGGTCTAACCACCTTCCTGGAAAGTATAAAGATCTGAGTTTGATCCCTGCTGCACTGGCCCTGGATCCATGGACATGCCATTCTGGCCACCAGAACTGGGCTAGTGGTGCACACCTCTATTCCCAGCACTGGGGAGGATGATCCAGCAGGATCACTGCAAGTATGAGCCGTGTAGCAAGACTGTGTACCAAATAATTAAATAAATTAAAGATTTTTTAAGAAAGCTATTATGACAAAAACAGCATGATACTAGGCACCCCCCCCCAAAACAATAGATCCAAGATCAATCAAATATATTAAAAGCTGGAGAAACAAGTCCAGAAACAATCAGTCACTTCATCTTTAACAAATGTGCCAAGTAAATTCCCTTGAAGATAGCCTTTTTAATAATTGGTGCTGAGGAAACTAGCCTTGCATGTGCTTAAGATTAAAAATGAACCCATAACTTTCAACATGCCCTAAACTAAATTCAAAATGGATTAAAGATCTAAATATTAAAACTGAAACATTAATTCTACTGGAAGATAGAATAGATAAGACTGTTGAAGACACTGGTGTTGGCAAAGACTTTAGGAATAACACCCCAACCACACAGGAACAATCACAAGGAATCAACAACTGGGATCTCATCTTACTAAAAAGCTTTTGCACAGCAAGAGAAACCACCAACAGAGTGAAAAGACAACACACTATGTGAGAAAAAAATGTCTGAGCTGATCTTCAGACAAAGGATTACTATGGACAGCATATAAAGAATTAAAAAAAATCAGGGCTTCCAAATTTAAAGACTCAATTCAAAAATGGGCATCTGAGATGAATGAATACTCCTCAGATGAAGAAATACAAGCAGCAAGTAAACACATGAAAAATGTCCAACATCAATGATGATTTAAGAGATGCCAGTTAAAACAACACTGAGATTCCATCTTACCCCAGAAAGAATGGCTATCATCAAGAAATCAATCAATAGAAAATGCTGTCAGGATGATGGAGTAAAAGGAACCCTTCTCCACTCTTGGTGTGAGTGTAGACTGGTGCAACCACGGTGGAATTCAGTGTGGAGATTCCTGAAAACCTAGGATTAGAGGTCCCATTCAACCTAGCTACTCCCCTTCTGAGTACCTTCCCAGAAGAATTAACATCACACCACAGCAATACATGTGCACCCATGTTTATAGCAGCACAATTTGTCATAGATAAACCTTGGAAACAACCCAAATGTCCATCAACTGAGGAATGGATAAAAAAATGTGTTTATTTGTACACTGGAACACTACTCAGCCATAAGAAAAGGATAAACTGGAGGCTTTTAGATATAGATGCAACTACAGACCATACTCAGTGAAATAAATCAGAAACGCATGTGAAAACAGTATATTATTTCCCTAGTGTGAGAAGTTGGAAGACTAAATAAGATCCAAAACACACCATATGTGTTGCAAAATGGGAAGAAACTGTTCAAAAGGAAAGAAAAACTGGGATGGAAGAAAGAAGAAAATAAGGGAGGAAAAGAGAAAAAGAAAAAATACATATATATTTATTTATTTTGTATTTTTAGGGAAGGATCTACAATGTTCAGGGTCTCACTACTATATTGGATTCATAGTGATCTGCCTGTTTACAGCCTCCCAAGAGCTGGAATTACAGGTAGGCACCACCAGCCCAGTCTCAATTGCCATCTCAGCCTGCCCCGGGGGCGGGGCCAGCCTGGCAGGCCCAGGGATTGAACCCCTGGCCCCTGAGCTTGCTTGCAGGTGCTTTAATCTGCTGAGCTATTTGGCCAGCCCTTATATTTTTAAGTAGTCATACTACTAATTTCTTTTTTTCATGGAAAAGAAAGGCTTGTGCTAATGTTGTTTGGACAATTAAATGTCTATATCTCGTATTCTGAGTAACTTATTTAAAGATAATAATATACCATACCATTTGTTATCCTCCTATTATCTTCTTTGGAAAATTTGGGGAGGGGGTTGTCTTTAAAATATTTTTAAAGAGGAATTAAAACCATCATATAAGAATGTGGCATCATAACTTTTTTCAGTTTTATAGATTGTAGACATTTCTAAAATATCTCTCTTAAACTAGGTGTTGTGACACACACATGCAATCCCAGCACTCTGGGAGGCTGAGCAGCTGAGACAGTATGACCATAAATTCAAGCCTAATCTGGATAACTTAGCAATTTAGTAATATACCTGTCTCAAAATTTAACAACAGAAGAAGAAAACTGAGGATGCAGTTCAGTGGAAAGGCTCTGGGTTTAATCTTCATTGCCACCATAAATAAGAGATATAAATAGGTAGATGATAGTTAGATAGATAGATAGATAGATAGATAGAGAGAGAGAGAGAGATAGAGAGATAGAAGGATGGATAGATAGATAGATAGATGATAGATAGATAGATAGATAGATAGATAGATGATAGATAGATACATAGATAGATAGATAGATAGATAGATGATAGATAGATACATAGATAGATAGATAGATAGATAGATAGATAGATAGATAGATGATAGATAGATAGATAGATAGATAGATAGATAAGACTATGATACATAAATAGGTTTTTTTTAATTAAGATGCTTTTCTTTTTTAGCAGAGAATTGGGTTGTATGAGTGAACATAGGAAAATGAAGGACAGACGTAGAGACCAACAGCGAGGCCCTGAGCAGCCTGCCCCACACCTGCCCCGCAGAGCCTCCTCCACGTACCCGCAGC
>NW_004524586.1:11322833-11325108 GCF_000260255.1 Octodon degus | reverse complement strand
CCCGCAGAGCCTCCTCCACGTACCCGCAGCCTGCCCCACACCTGCCCCGCAGAGCCTCCTCCACGTACCCACGTGGTACTCTCATGGCACATGTCCAGGGAGCTGCCTGTCACTGAGCTGAAAGGAATCAAAAGCTAAGTGTTTATGGAAAAATAGATGTAAGTACCAAGTCACTCCAGAATGCATGTTTTCCTTGTGCAAGAAAATAATTGGAGGGGCCGGGGAGATGACTCAGTGGAATAAGCGCTTCCCTGGCAAGCGCAAGGGCCTGAGTTCAGTCCCCGGTTCTGCCAAAAAAAAAAAAAAAAGGAAAGAAAAGAAAAGAAAAAAGAAAATAATTTGATTTTCACAGCTGAAAGAGTCTAGGAAAATTTTAAAAGTCAATTTCCAGTGTTTAATAGTGGTGATCCTTATAAATGGCTTTAGTTTGTATTCATATTTTACATTCAGTATTCTAACAAAAGAGTATGTAGTGTACTATAGAACAAATAGGCATCTCAAATTAATATAGTTTCTTTCATACCTAATAATAAAAGATTGAATACTGTCCCTTCACCCAGATGAGGAACAAAACATAGACATCTGTCTGGCCACTTCTTTTTTTTTTTTTTTTTTTGCCACTTCTTTTCAACATGGTTTTTGAGGTTCTAGGTAGGGAAAGTAATTAAAAGAGAAGGAAAAATAGGAAGAAGAAAAACCACATCTGTACATGAGATAAATATATACACAGAGAAGCCAAAGAAATTACTAGAATTAATAAAGGAGTTTAGTAAGATCGCAAGATACAAGATCAAAAGAAAATGCTGTATTAAAAATGCCTCCTTAATACAGCAGCAGTGAATACACTGACAATGGAATTAAGAAAATAACTCCACTTAGGATAGCAACCAAAAGAACACAATACATCTGCAGCTAACAAAAGGAGTGGGTGGCTGACTTTCTAAAAAATGCAAAATATTTTCAAAAGAGAAAATAAAGACTTAGATAAGTGAAAAGACAGTTTATATTCCCAGATCAGAACACTCAACAATATTAAGAACACAATATTCCCTCAAAAATTATTCTACAAATTCAAAGCAATCACTATCAAAATCTCAGCAGGTTTGAGATAGACAAACTGGTTCAAAACTTCACATGGAAATTCAAAGGACCCCAAATATAACAAGAAGCAAAATATATAAGAAAATTAAAGGATGCACACAGTTTCATATTTCAGAATGTAATGCTAAGCTATACATAATGAAACGATGGTACTGGAAATAAGAAACATACAAATCCATGGGAAAAAATGGTGAATTCCAGAAATAAACCAATACATTTATGTCTAATTAATGCAACTCTTTTTTTCAGGGTTACAGTTAAATGAGAAAATAAATGTATTTTCAACAAATAGTATAGGGACAACAAACACATGTAAATGAATGAAATTAGAACCTTACTATGCAATAATTAACTCAGAATAGACCAAAGATCCACAATTAACTCAATTTTTTTTTGTCTTTTTGAGACAGGGTCTTAGTATGCAGTTCAAGCTGACTGTGAGCTCACTTTGTAGACCAGGCTGGTCTCGACCTACAACTATCCTCTTGCACTAGCCCCCCAAGTGCCGGGATTGCAGACATGGACCACCACTCCTGGCTTAACTCAATTTTTAAAAGACAAATAATCCAATTAAAAATTGGAAATTAGGGCCAGCGAGATGGCTTGGCAGACAAATCGCCTATTTAGGCAAGCACAGGGATGGCGTTTTCACAGGCCCACCCCAGTCCTGTCCCTGGTGTCCAGTGAGACCAGGCTTGGTTGTACAGAGCTGTAATCCGAGCACTGGGGTGACTGAAAACAGGAGGATCACTATGAGTTCAAGCTGTGTAGCAAAACCTTGTACCAAAGACATAAAAAGAGAAATAAATAAAATAAAAAGCACAAATTGGAAATTGACTTGGATAGACATTGCTCTACAGAAGATAGCTCAGTGGTGAGTAAATGCAGGAAGAGATGCTCGCGTTGAGCAGCTGTCAAGGAAATGCAGATCGAACTCATGAGCGGCCACTTGGCCTAGGCCCATGTTCTGGTCCCTTTGCTTCCCCGTACTAGCATCAAATGACAACAGCATTAATGAACCCACTTGATGGTCCAAGAGACCCCATGATCTAATCAGTGTCCAAAAGGCCCAGCCAACAAACCATTTGTCACATTAATTGGAGGCATGTTTCAAATCCAACCCATAGTGGTATGTGTGTTACTTCTAAAAACAAAACAAAACAAAAAAAAAAAA
>NW_004524586.1:11316067-11322733 GCF_000260255.1 Octodon degus | reverse complement strand
CCTAGGAAAGGGTTTTCCTTTTAAATTTCTAAAATGAGGTAATTGCAGTACAGAGAATGGATGGGATGATTGCATCAAAACAGATCTCTATGGTTACTGCATTGGAATGGCACGTTTAGAAGCGAGTGTGCTGGCCTTCATGCCTAGAAGGGAATTGTTCTTCCTGTCTGATTCAAGGAGCAGTGCCATGTCACTGAAGCCCCATCACTTTTCCTGCTAAATCCTACTATGAGTTACATTATGTTGCAAGTACTTCAAGCAGTCTTACAGCAGAGATACCCACCTCTTTCATCAAGTGACCTCTGCTTGGGATGCAGAACTTGACAAGTTGCAGAACTCAACTTTGCATCTAGGAAAGCAGGGTCAACCATAATTGGCACTGGATTGTGTAAGTGTCAGTCTGCACAACCAGCCTATATCTGTGGAAAACAAACACTTGGTTCAGGGCTAGAGCTCCACTGGCCTGCTGCAGAGGCTTGTGCTCCTGGCCTGGGAGAAAGCAAAGAGCTGAAGGGCCTGCTACAGCCTTGGGAGATCCTATAGGAGCAGGTCACACATGCCTCAGCCACAGGCAAGGACATGGGTCTCATCCACACCAGAGTATTTCAGCTGAACATAGTAGGTGAATTCACTTTTATTCCCACCCCATGGTGGAAATTTAGGACTAATTTTCAGGGGAAGTAAGTGTTTGCAGGGGAGCAGGGAGTTGCTCTCTCAAAAGCTGCTTTGTGTACAATATTGTTACCTCAGATTTGAGAAAGAAAGAAACAAAAGGAAGGGTGAGGGCAGATGGTTTCCTTCATTTGCATTCAGAAGCTCAATAATAGCTACTTGCAAAGCTGAGTGGTCTAAGAGGTGCTCAACTTTTTATTCGTCATGGCAATCCCTGCAGGCAGTGCTCACTCAGGTTATCCTACCTGAACAATGAGGGGACTGAGGCTGCCGGCCACTGGGAGCAGGGTCTCACCCTCCTTGGCAGCAGACTGCACTCTCCTCAGAGCTAATGGTGCCCTGAACCCATTCCTGGCTGCCTTAGAAGCGTCTGTTCTCTGCCTGTGCATCTTGGTATCTTTTCTGAATCTCTTCTTTGCGAGCTTCTTGGTGCTGTATTAGGTGTAGTAAGTCACTGTACCCACAATGACTACAAATGAGACTCAAAATTATTATCAGGTTGCCTGAGTCAGAAGCCTTTTGGGGACTTTGATGACATTATTAAAATAAGCCTGGCTCTCCCCTTGCTCTCTGCTCATCAAAAATCCTCATGTTGCCTCCCTAGTGTTGGAAGACGCCCTGCCAGGATGACTTCTAGAAGGGATGCATAGAAATTGATCCTCATATCCATCTCCGTGTTAGGATCGCCCAGGGTCGGCCGTGTCTGTGCTCAGCACATAATGAAAAACCTGGCAACCTGGTCTTCAGGACACTATGGCTGAAGAAACAATGGCATTGCCTTTAGTGGAAAAGAGGCTGAAATTATGAAGCACTAGATGAAACAGGAGGAGGACCCAGGCCATTCATGCCACAGGTTGGGGGCATGATTAATGACAATGACTGGGTTAATGTGCCTGGCGATGAATAGTTTCCACACAGCCCCATCCTTTATCATGTTCCCTTGCAGTGGGCTATTAATAGTGGCTGCACCTCAACTTGTTCTTTCAAACATTTCAGGCACAAATAATAGAAGATTTCCAATTAAAAGGGATAATCTCCCTTCAGAAGCGAAGTTGTAAGCACGGTGAATAATTTAAAAAGCTTTAGGGATACAAAGATTTGTTCTATCTCCCCATAAGCAATAAGTCAGCAGCTTTGATTAACAATTTAAAAATAGAAGGCAGGAGGCATGGAGAAGTTGTGAGACAAGGTCTTTTGTCCATGGCTGTTCATCACTACCGCTTCTCCAAAATGCTGTCATCACATAAAACATCATTTCAATTAGTTTTCTCTAAACCCCCAAGTCATATTCAATATGTTTTACTGATTTAGAAAATAGGAACTGGGCAACAGGAAAAAAAATGTGATTACTGAGAAAAACAGCAAATACCCTCAGGCTTTGCGATGCTTAAAACCACATTTGAGGATTTTGTGTATCTGTTTGCCATTTAGGATGATGACATGTGTTGATTATCCGTGAGGATGGGCCAAGTGCTAGAACTATTATTTGATCCAATCGCCTCACCTGGATTTGTTTAATAGTATGTCAGTTTGGTTATTACTCTTAATATGGATTCAAAACTAATATTTTAAAATTTCAGAGCCATTATTTAAATGTTGTGTCACTTCAACCTTTCATAAGGCATCTGATAGTCATAGACACAATATTAGCGTGGAATCTGGACTGGAAGAAGACTGAAGTTCCTGCCTATTCATCTCCCACAGGATGAATAGACTTTAGGTCAGTTTCCCCTAAGCCTTCTGGGAAGTTCTGGAATAATATCAGTCATCAGAAATACAGTGCCTGGGTTAATACAGATGGAAGACTGGTGCTATTTTCTCTGAGGAAATTCATTATACATAACCAAAGGATGGCTCGTTCAGTGTGCTTCTGCAGGGTACTTCCATACATTTGCTTTCCATTATTATCAAGCCTGTCTCTAAGCAGACTGTAGTTTCCTTTATGAACAGAACATGTTCTCCTGTCCAGTCCATTATTAGTTGGAATAATATTAATGATTCTATCAGTAGTCTAAATAGATCTTCATAACTGGAGTTCACAGGGTTCCCTTGGCAGGATGTTTAGAAAAGCGAAGGGGACACAGGAATGTATGACAGATCATTTAGGGAGGGCACAAAAGAAGGAATGAATAAGAGCTGGTGGAGCCCAATGTCCCAAAGTGCTTCTACGAATACTGCGTGCATGTCCAGTGTTTCTTTCATATGACTCTCATAAAAGTCTCAGGAATTAGGTTGCATTTCAGATCCCCATTTTTCCAGATATCTGAGGCTACAAGAGTTCAGAGAGTTCTCCAGAAATAGAGTAAGTGCACAGGTAAGATTCATACACAGACCAGCTGGTGCATTGTCCTCAACAAGGGCTCAGTCACTGCTTGCCAAAGAAATGTGCATGCCCAACCTGACCTATTGCGGTGGATTCTTTAATTCCAGCAGTCCTCTGAAGATACAGGACATACTACATGCACTGCACAGAGAGGTTAGAGGATTAGCATGATGCAGTAGAAGGAAACTTAATTATTCACAGAAGTTCAGAAAGAAGGAACTCAACCTCGCTACAGCCAACAGATATCAAAGCCCAAATTGATACCTAGCTTCACCAGTTCCAGCTTCTCACCACATAAGCTAAACACAGACCTGTCCCTGAGGTCAGTTTCACTCAGGAAGATGATCATGTTTGTGCAGTCTTGTCTGAGGCACTGGGTAGAGTTCGTGGTGCACATCTTGGGGCAGGGGAAGAGTGGGCATAGGAACAGAAAGGAACAGTCCAAACCTGGGCAATGCAGCCTGGGTAGTGTTCCCTCCAGTAACACAGGCATGCCAATGTGCACAGGAGGGTACAACCAATGCCTCAATGTCCCTTCTAGTGCTGTCACTGCCTTCAGTTACTCTCAACACAGAGTTGTGCAAAGTGCTAGCTGTGTGCTCCCTGAAGATAAGGCCAGAGCTCACCACACACCCTCCTAGGCAACTGCTTCTGAGCTCTCAGCCTCCTGATGGCATGCAGTGCCTGGTCTATGACTCTCCCATGATTGTACACCATATCCTGGTACTCCTTTGAAATGCACTTGTGAACTGCAAAGATAACACACTATCACTGAAGGATTTGGGTTTTAGTTTTTGTCATGCCCAGTGGGAAAGGCCATTGAAAAGCATGATGTCCCAGCCCCCAGTTCCAGGAAGTCTGAGTAATGCTATGCCACCTTCAGATCTAGAAAATCCAAATACATCTGCATGCTGCCAGAGGCTCCAAGGAGTACGGCTATACTACCTCTGCCCCAGACCCCTCAGACCAAAGCCTGGCCACCATCCCCAGTGCCTAGCAAGCAGATCCTCCTTAAAAATCTTTGATCTTCTACAGTTTGCTGCTCACATTTTTGGATTCTGCATGCAGCCACCAGACCGAATTCAAACAGCCTTGTTGCTCATACAAAGCCTACCCAGGTGGTCTCTGTGGTCTCTGAACCTCTGATACAATTTTATGATGTTCTCTGTACCTAGATATTCAAGTCAATGAGTTCAAAGAGGGATCTGATCCCACTTGTGCATACTGAAGCATCTCTCTGTGCACCAGCCTCCCCATTGCTTCTGTCAGTGAAGGCAGTGCGGAAGAGGCTATTCCTTTAGATTGTCAAATGAAATTAGGGTCCACAAATCTGTAACACTAGAAAGCCCTGTGGTTGTCCATCATGTGGTCCAGATCCTAGCCCAAATGACACTGCTCTGTCTCTTCTTTCTGTGTTCTAACTATCCCATATTTTATGAATGTACAAAAAAAAATTCCGATACCACAGACTGTAAGGTGTGGGTATCATAATGATTTGCACAATTACCAGAAAGTCAGTAGACCCTTCAGATATTAATGCACAAACAAAAAAGAAGAAGAAGGAAAGGAAAAGTAGAGAAAAGAAAAACAAACTCCACACTGACCAGGTATACGACTGGCCAGCCCTGCCATCATCTGGTAACTAGTTCAAGGCAGAAACTGTAAGTCCCACCCAAAAACTGCCACAGAGCGTTTTCTGCTAAAGGCCTGTCCATCTGGGAGGCTCCTTCAGAAGGCTAGGCTTGTGTGCAGCCTTCAAGATAAGGGAACAAGCTGGAAAGATAGCCGAGAAGGGGCAATGTAATATGAAGGCACGAGGTGAGACAAAACTGGACAGATGTCTGAAGTATAGATAAGGGTGCTCTTGAGCCCAGCAGGCAACAAAAGCATGTAAGAGAGGCCACGGGGCTGCTCTGCTGCTCCCAGAAGACCCCCCCAGACCCAGCAAAGGCCCAGTATACAGGCGTGGTGTGAAACAATCCAGCTAAAGTCTCTGTAGAGATGCTAGGGGCCAGAACCACGCAGCTAATCCAGGAGCAGAATATCTCGCCAGAGGGGCACAGTGGGTTCACTTCCACAGGATGCAACAGGAAGAAGCTGAACACAGCAGCCAGACCCAAACCAGACACACTGGGATGAATTTAAACTTCGTAGATCTGGACCCAGTAAGCTGAGACACTTTACTAGACCCAGATCTATGAGAGCATCCTCCCTCTTTCTCTCTTGACCAAAAGAGGGGGCAAAAGGTAATCAGGATGAACTAGTCTTCCTGGAAGACCCCAGGTACATCAAGGGAAGACAGAACTTACATACAAATTCCCAATTTAGTAGCTGTTTAGCTATACAGATATAATGCTTGCTCTTACTGTCAAAAATACAAACCCATTACTTACAAAAGTTTGTCAACACCTAAATATCACTACCCATTATTAGTGTTCCTAATTTTAGTTCTGTAAATACAAAACTATAACTGCCTTAACCGTATAATCTTTCCTAGGTAAGAATTTCATTAGGTGCTAAGGTTATAACTGTAGCAAAGCTCTACAGCAAAGGTCAGAAGACAGAGCTATACAAAATGATGGAACAAAATGCAGTCTCATGTACTAAGCCCACCCAGAACAAATGCAGAAGACACTAGCATAGAAGAAACTGGGTATCACACAGCTGAAATATCAGAATTAACACCTGAAGTAAAGAAACAACTGCAGAAAGGTATAGAGGAAATCAGATCAGAAATAATCCCTGAAGTAAAAAAAAGAAAGGATAGCTACAATTGAAGAATTAATATACAAATAGAAAGGTATAACAAAAGGAAAGCAAGAAATTGAGGACTGGACAATGAAAAGAGGGCAAGGAGAAAAGTTAGGAAACATACAGGGGCAAAGCCACACCTTCATATGCACCAGATGGGTAAGGCAATGATCCTGAGAAACATCAGCAGGTTTTTGAAACTAGCAGTTAATTGGTAGGACTCTCACTCTGACTATCTATATATGCTGATAACTGTGAACCAAGCAACTGCACTGAAGATAGCAATGTGTAATAGAAGGGTCATGCTTGGAATGCCTGTCATTCTGGTCATCTAAATATGTACTTCTGGCCAGAGATATGGCTCAGTGGAATAAGCACTTCCCCAGCAAGTGCAAGGTCCTGTGTTCAATCTTGGTTCCACCAAAAAAAAAAAAAAAAAAAAAAAAAAGGAAATGAGGCTCCAAAGGCCCCTCAAGAAGCACATTTCTCTCAAACTTCTAAATACTTCTTGTCATAATATACCAATTATTACCATAATGTCTCTCAAGTAAATGTTTTTTTTAAAAAAGAGTAATAAATGAAAAAAAGACACAAGAAATAAAAATGTCACAGGACTGTCCTGCTACAATGCTGTATTTGGTTAGATTTCTAAATTTCTGTGCATAAATATGTAATTGTTTATTCATATTCTTTAAATATTTTTCCTTTTTTAAATCTTTTCTTCCACATTCTGTAGGGACTTAAAGTTTAACATATCAATATTTGATGAAAAATACCTGTTCCAGACCCAGTCCTAGCCCAGGTCCGGTGAGTGTGTGGAGAGCTTCCTGCTACCCTGCGCTGGCAGGACCAGTCCCAGCCCAGGCCCAGCGTGGGCCGGACCCTCTCCCGCCCCCTCGGGCCGCCCCCCGCCCCTCCTG
>NW_004524586.1:11284372-11310006 GCF_000260255.1 Octodon degus | reverse complement strand
ATGGTGTTTGTAAATAGGATCACAAGTCCGCATCTTGTACAGCAATTAACCACTAAGAATATATGCAGTGTATTATTTGTTGAAAAATAAAAAAAAAAATACCTGTTCCATGTTATGCCTAAGATGTTTGATATTCAGACAGTGAGGTTAAACCCAACTGCATATGTTATAGGGAAATAACAAGCTTCTCTTCTGGAGGGTTAACAACCTAAGTTTGCAGACCAAAACTTAGAGAAATACAAGGGCTGCAAGGACAGCCAACATTTTGACCCTAGCCTTTCAAGGTCAGTGAAGACTCAGGACATAGGAGAAGCTATATTGTAGCATCATGTAACTCAGTTGTGTTTCAAATTTTCTGATCAAGGAGATTATAGGACCACAGAGCAATGTGATCAATATAGCGTGCACCAGAGGAGAGTCACATGGAGATAAAACATTCTCTCAGGCTTTCACAGAGACCAAATTGATCAAACAATAGCTGTGACTCATCCACATGGCTGACACCGACAATGGATCTGCAAACTTCAGTACAGGGTTACAGGATAAATCCTGAGTGGACTTGACTGACCTTGTCAGATACAAAAGTTACATTTCTTGTTACATAGGTCTTGCTTTATCTTGGTCTTAACCATCCAGCAGAAAAGTATAAAACGAGATATATAAAGTAAAGTCATATTAATATGCTGAGCTGTGAAAGGCTCAAGTCAACAACTTCTGCAGATAACCCACTTCTATTGTGGACTGCTGGACTGTGTTGGTTTGTTTTTGCTGAATTCATTCACCTATAGTATTTAGATACCAATGGAGTACCCATCCCTGACAGGACTAAACAAAGAAAGGGATACAAAGGAAGGAACATTTTGTATCTGTATATATAGAATAGTTAGGATTGATATACAGGTACTTTCGCTTAATTCAATGAGACGAAAGATTTGTACTAATAGTGTTTGGACAGAATATGCTGTCTGCATCTTGTACTGTCAATAACCACTAAAAAGATAACAATGTACAATGATTAGCTATTGAAACTGTCATATTAATAAGTTTTGAAACTGTCTCATTGCTATTTCTTTCTCAATAAAATAAATAAATAAATAAATATGCATGAACCTCCTGAGTGAGAATTAAAAAAAAACTGCTTCTAAAGAGGACACTAATAAAAATAGAGGAAAATACAAAGATGATGGAATCCTTAAATGAACAATATAAGAAAGAAACAGATCGCATGAAGCACAGTCAAAGAGATGTAGAGGAACTTAAAATCTCAATCACAAACTTGCAAAAATGTCTGAATGAAAGTGAAAATAGTTTCAGATCTTGAAGACACAGGAGTCAATACAAATGATATTAAAAAAAAGAGAGGCCAAGAGAAGGTGGGGAGTGGGCATCAGCACACTGGATCATTGCCTTAGTGCCCCTGGGATGCTATTGCACAGTATTACAGATCTACCCTGTTGGCTTATGCCTAGATGTCCACCCAAAACCTCATGCAGTCATAGATAGAGCTGTTCAGCGGTGGTGGATCTAGAGTCTGTGATGCTGGGATTAAGGGTGTGTGATTACTAAATTAGTCATAGATAGGTTTGGCATGATAGGGCAAGTGAGACCCCATTTTCTTTTTGAAACTTCATTTTAAATTACTTAAACTTTAGATACATTTTTGTCCCCCATATCATATGTTGAGCTGTTTTTCTTTTGTAAACAGTTCTATTTCTGATCAACGATGTTTCTGACAAATATGGTAATGACCCCATGATTAACACACATAATTAGATCAACTCTGTACTCCACCTTTCTGGAAATGCCTTTCTATTTTTAGACACTAGATCAGCTACTATATAAACTATTGTTTTTTCTGTTCTTGGGGTCAAATGTCTCTAAACAATAGTCACTTCTGGCATGTTCTCTACTGCTTAAGGTATTTTCCACTTGCTAAATAAAACCTGGTCATCCAGCAGAAAAGTATAATAATGAGGTATGAAAAGTAAAGCCATATTATTATGCTGAGCTGTAAAGGGCTCAAGTCAACAACTTCTGACATTGCCAGTCCTGTGGATACCCCACTACTCTTATGGACTACTGGACTATATTGGATTATTTTGCTGAATTCACACACCTACAATATTTAAATGGAAATGGAATACCCATTTATAACAAAACTAAACAGAAAAAGGGGATACAATGAATGACCATTTTGTATGTGTATATACAAAATAGTTAAGATAGATATACAGCTACTTTCTCTTAATTCAATGAGAAGAAAGATTTTTACTAATAGTTTTTGAGGACAGAACATCATGTCTGCATCTTGTACTATGAATAAACACTATGAAGACAACAATATGCAATGTATTAATTATTGAAACTGTCCTATTAATCAGTTTTGTAACTGTCTCATTGCTATTTGTTTCTCAATAAAATTAATAAAAATATAAAATAAAATACAAACCCAGTACTTAAAAATAAATAAATAAAATAAAATAAAGCCTGGCTTGTTCCCATCTCAGCCTCTGTGAATGATTCTGGTTATCTGCCATAAAAAGTATATCTCTGGGTTTGGATAATGAGAAGGCCCACCATGGGTGTGAGTACATCCCACTCTATGGGCATGTACTTGGATAGACTAGACAGACAGAAAGAGGGTTACTATCATTGCTTGCTGCTTCTTCACTATCCAGCTGATTTGCCACTTTGTGCCCACCATGACCTATTTCTCCTCCATGGTGCCCCCTATTATTTCACCTTCCCTAGAATCCACCATGACCTATTTCTCCACCGTGGTGTCCCCTATTATTTCACCTTCCCTAGATTCCATCCAACTATGAACTGGAAGCTGTATGTACTGTGAACTACAATATGCCTTTTCTTCCTTTAACTTTGGGTCTTGTGCAATTTCTCTCAGCAATAAGAAAAGTAGCAAAGATGTCAACCAAGAGTTCAAACAACAGACACCATCTTCACAAAGTCATGAACAGTAGATGTCTAAGAATAGGCAAGAGGAGAATTCTACTAAGTCTCCCTTCTTGGCCTACAGATGGCTACACTGTCTTTGTGTCTCACATAGCAGAGAGCAATCCTTGTGGCTCTATTATTAGGTCACTGATCTCATTCACCAGGGCGCTACCCTCAGTACTCCAGCACCTTTCAAAAACGAAACTGCCTCACACTATTAATTTAAGAGTCAGTACTATGGCTCATTACCTTAGGGGACACAGTCATCAGGTCTCTGGAAATCATTTAGGCCATAATCAATAGTTTTGAGCTTCTTAAGAGGTCAATAAGAAGGATGGCACATGACACTCAGATGATTAATCCTCTCTTGAGTGAATTACAGGAACTAGGTCCCTGGGTGACTCAGAAACCCTCTGTGTCTCCTCTAGGTCCTTGCTTTCATCTATCTTCTGCCTCATCCTTATATGTGTTGCCCAACAACCACCAACTACATTCCCCTCTCCTCACCAAGAATCTCCCCACCAAGGCTGGTGTACGCAGTGCCATAGGACCTACTTGGCAGCACACCACACATGAAGACTCCAGCGTGCTGCCTCCTCCATGCCCAATAATGGTCTGCTTGAGGTAGTCTCTATGTCACCCCAGGGGGCCTTTGGGGAATGAATAACAGTCATCTTAGCAGGAGCAACTGATCACATTATATGGTTCTCTCTCTTTTCCTCATTTCTCAAGTGAAAATATACACTTAATGAGACAGAGGTCTCTAATTTCTGGGAATACAAGTTTGGTGCTATTGCAAGAACACAGGCAGTGTGACGGTCAAAGGGCTATTGAGATTGGACTTAGAGCAGAACCCAGGCTCCTGCTCAGCTACTAGGCCAGCCTCTGCACCTGCCCAGTTTTTACTTTGTTTCATACTTTCATATACCTCCTGTCTTGAATGCTTTCCCAATTCCCAACCCATTCAAACTTCCCTAATTACTGGGAGTTTTTAAATTTCAGCTTGGTCAGCTTTCCAGAGAGGCCTCCTGGACCCTCAGGTTAGCCAGTATGCCCTTTCCCCATTATCTCTTTTCAGGGCTCACTGCCTTTGCCTTTTCAGCACAGGTCCTCTTGCACCAAGGTGTGTGTCTCATATTTAATGTCTCTACTGCCTAGTGTCTCTGGTTTCACATGGCAGGGTGTTCTGCTGATGCCCACGGTTGCAAAACTGGGCTTGAAATCTCAACAACACTGACACAACAGGGCAGAAGTGTCAAGTTAGGTGCATTCAAAAAATAAAATAAAATAGTACTTGATAGTGGTCTTTAGTTTTTGTGAACACAATGTTAAATCTGTTTCTAAAACAGGACTAATCCTCCCTCTAGAAACTCAAAGCAAACATTGAGAAAGCTTTTTGACTCCCAGGCATGTGCACGGAAAGAAATCCAGATCTGCTGGAATGTCATTGAAAAGCAGACCCTATTGTGTGCTCTTGTTGTCTAGAAGCAGCACAACATATCCCTGTAGTCTCTGGCTTCCACTGCAGCCAGGGAAGGTAGAATCCTTCCAAAGCATCAGAGTTTCTCTTCAAAGACATCTTGCAGCCACATTCTCAATCCCAGCACTCTGGGAGACTGAGGTGGGAGGACCAAATTTTGAGTCATCCATGGGCCGATTAGCAAGACCCTGAAAAAATTAAAGGACTGGGCATATAGCTCAGTGTGAAGACCCTAGGGTCAGTCCTTCAATATCATACACACATACATGTACATACACACACACATACACACACACACACACACACAGAGAACATCACAACATGAAGAAGGGAAGTGCCCATCCACCCCTCTCTTCCTGAAACTCCAACCTGGTGTGAACAGGCCTTTGGTGGTGTGTTGGGTGATGGAGGATAGATTGCTGAAGTTTCCTAGGTGGCTCCTTCTTTCACCAAACATATCAAACATGATTTGTTTTCTGCTCGGTGGCTGTTCCTGCAGCTGCCTCTGCTGGCTCTGTTCCTGTGCATAAACTGCTCTACATAAGAATGAACATTCACACATGCACAAATGTATTTACCAGTTAAGCATACACAGGAAAACACAACAAATCTCCCCTAGACAATCTCTTTCAAAGTACTGTGTTCTCAACAGAAATTTCAGTTTGCTTCATTGTCACTAAAATTAGAGGAAAATTCAGGATGCCAGATTCACTTTCTCTCTCCCTTCTTCTTTGTCTTCCTCTCTTTTTGTCTGATTGTATGTCTTTAAACTCTAAATTCACTTAGACTTCTTCAGCAACAAAAATACTGTGGGAATTTCAGAGAGAGTATATGAGTGTTAGGAAACTCTGTTCTCCTAACTTTCAAATGAAACTGCAAATTGAAAGCCCTCAACTTTTGATTACTAATCTGTTACTAAAAAGAAATAGATTATCAGCAAGAAGAAAGGTAATTGGCTGGAGTAGAAGTTCAGAGACGAGTAGCATAGTTTCATCCCCTCTTTAGTTGGCATTCCTCTTGAACTAAAAACTATTAAGAGTGCAAATTCAGGTTAAGATTTTAAAACAATTCAATTATCTCTTTAATTATTTTTCATTTAACGAACATACACACTCATCAGTTCAAATCAAAGTTGGAAATACCAAAATAATACCTTGTAAGCCAATATAATGGCCTCATAATTCTACTGGAAATAGGAAAGAAACCTCATAAGAAGCTTATCCTGAGAGGCTGCAAGCATCAGTATTGAAGAAGTAAAACTATATTGCAACTTGACATTGTAAGATCTGACAAAATGAGTATGTCCTTGGAATTTCAGTAAGTTTACTGTGCATGTATATAATGCTTGTGTAACTGTGTAAGCCATGTGTCACACAGGAGCAGGGCTTTGTGATTACCATAAGTGAAAGTTGGGCAGGAATGTGATGTCTGAGCATCAGTGGAGGTGTTGCTGCTCTGGCTGTGGAAGTCAGAGCCCAGTGAAAGCCACAGAGCATAGATGTAAGAAGAAGACAAAAGCCTGAATGGATGCAAAACAAGGTCAAGGAGCTCACTTAGGAGGAGCTGAAATAATCCTAAGGAAAGACAATGGTCATCTAGACCGAAAGGAATGGTAAGGACAAAGAAACCTCAACTAGTCTGACAATCACATAGAAGCAGATGCAGGGAGTGGTTGGGTAGAGTGGTGACGTGAAACAGGGTTGAATCAAAAGTAATTCCTGCCTGTTCAGCTTGGATGCCTGGAGGCTGATGGGTAAAGTTTCTGCTTACAATGTGAATTGGATCATAATGTCAATAACATTATGTGACAATTAATAACATTTTAATCTAGTAATGCTACTTTACAAGGTTGTCTTTTCTTTTTTTATGTATTTGGTACAGTCTCACTATACAGCTTGGACTTGTAGTGATCCTCCTGTCTCAGCCTCCCCATTGCTGGGATTACAGGCATACGCTACCACGCCCAGTCTCAAGGGTGGGCTCAGTGGGCCTGGGGGCAGGGCCAGTGCAATGTGTGGTGATGGGGATCAAACCCAGTCCCTGCGCTTGCCTAAGCAGATGCTCAGTGCTCTGAGCTATCTTGCCAGCCCTCTACAAGGTTGTCTTTTCATGTTCCATGGATTGTGTGAGGCACAGTTCAAGGACGCCTCACTGAGAGAGATACCATGTTCCCCTGTGGACCTGTTATCTACAGAGGCACCGTCCACCCTGAAACCAATGCTCCTTTCCAACTCAGCATCTGCCCAGAGACTGCTGGCCAAATTTCCTGGTCTTACCTTCCTTTGGGCATGGTGAGCATGTACTCTATACTCACCACTCAGCAGGACCACAGTGCCAAGCCACTACCATTTCCTAGGATCTGAGACAAATAAGCCCTTGCAGAAGTTGTGGTCAAACATCTCAGCTCCTCCACTACTGGAGGCTATCTCTGGCCAAGTGTGCTCCTGCGTCCCCATCCAGTCATCTCCAGGGGCAGTTACCTTCTCGTTCTCACCTTACTTCTCAACTCAGCATGCAGCCTGACTTGCTCTTTACACAGCAATCTTCACCCCAGATCTGTGCTAAGGAAATTCAAACTGAGATGCACCTCTGTAAAAGCTGGACCATGAGGCTTTCCTCACACTTGATCTCCACACAAGTGGTCCATCTGGCAAACATGTGCTGTTAACTTGACATTTAATGTTAGTGCATGTGCCATCTGCCACAGCACAGAACCCCTTACAACTCAGTGTGCTGTGCAGAAGCTGGTGTGGTCCCTTAGGCCTTTGAAGCCTTTATGTAGCACCCAACCTCTAGAGATGTGAATCAGCAGGAGTGAGAGGGCTAAGATGTAGAGCAAGAGGCCTATTTGCAACCAGCCCTAGCCATGCCAGCTACTCAGTTGAGAAGTTCTTTGCAGGGAATTTTTTGGGAGTATTTTGTTGGCTACAGATGCAGGGAAAGGATTGCTGCTAAAATTCTTTACTTGAGGTCCTGGGCACAACAGAATTTAATAAGTCTTCATGTTAAAAATAATTCAGAAAATGTGCTTTCTTGGCTGGGTAGAGGGTGTAGGCAGCTTTGAGAACACAGAAAAGACCATGATAAATATTTTACTTATTTTTCTCATTGTCTGAGACAGAATACCTGACACCCAAGGTTAAAGGAGCAAAAGTTTGTTTAGCTCACAGTTCTGTAGAGATTTCAGTCCACAGTCAACTGGGTCTAAGGCAGGGTAGCATATTACAGAGGGGCAACCATTCATGGTAATGGAAGATAGCAAAAGCAACAAAGAAGGAAGAGAAGAGAGGGGAGAGAGAGAGAGAGAGAGAGAGAGAGAGAGAGAGAGAGAGAGAGAGAGAGCTCTTTCTGTTACATATAAACTACCTCCCCAGAGCAGAGGGAGTACTCACACTCTTAATGATCCAGCACTGGACCATGATTCAATCACAGGCTGTAGATTCAGCATCTTTGAAAAGTTTGTTCCTCATGAGCACACGAGACTTTGCAGAGATATCTGAACACAAGCCATAGCAATGAAGCTGTCAGCTGATTTTCTTCAGTTGTCCAGTGCATTGAAACCCTTCACAAACAGCCCATGCCCCGTCTTCCTCTTCTCAACACAAGGGGCTCTTTGGTCAAGAGGTGTCTATATGAAAGGGCACTCCAATGCCTCTTGTAGGAGTTCCACAGGTAGCCTGGTTCCCATGGTGACCTCCAATAAAGCGCTATATGGACAAATTCTAAGTGTAAATCGAGACCACAAATAAAGAATCCTGGTTCAGACTCAATCTCTAGCCCTTTCTTTATTTGGCTGCCTTCAGACTAATGGTGGTAATCTGAAAGAAATAGTTAATATTTCTATTATTGTTTGGAAGTGTAAAGAAGAAGCCTACTGGGGAATAACATCAGTTGGAGTTTTGTTTGACTTCAAGTACTACATGAAGCAGGATGATGGGTCTACAGACGGATCTATGAGTTAGATATTATTCACAGTATGAGGGTAAAAGGGGGCATTTCTCAGCATGGATGTGTCATGGCAGCTTCGAATTCTGAGCTTTACTTCTGGAGAAGGGCACAGCCTCCTTACTGTGATGCTTCAGATGAAGTATCCCATGAATGAAAGTGCTCAAAATAATTTAACATGTTTGGGCATGGAATAAAAAGGCTTGTGGTAGATGGCATCTGCTTTTAGAGCAGATCATGACCCTAGCCAGCATTCATGCTAGGAAGTTGGCCAGGAAAGGGTTCATGCCAGTTTCCACTTCACTCTGAAGATATCTCCACAACAGTACCTGCTGTCCTTCTAGAAACCCAGCCAAAGAAAGACATGGCTTTTCATTTAATTTGTTTACTTATTGTTGCAATTCTGGAGATAGAAAAAACCCAGGGACTCACATGTGTTAGGTAAGCACTGAGCAACTAAGCCTCACCCCAACCCCTAAGGAGACAACTCTAATTAGCAAGAACTTGATCCCAGTCAACTCAGGATTATTCTCAAGATGGCTGATTCTTTTCTTAACTTATAAACAGATCAACTATTTCATAGCATTTTCTCACCCTGGTCTCTGATTGCCATCTAGCTATAAGTGGGTAGCTAACTTCCTCTACATTCTGCAGCTTACAAAGGAGAATGAGTTTGGTGTTCTTTGGCTACACTTAGTGTTCTGTTTAATCTCCCCAAACTCTTATTCTTGAAAGGGCTAGAGCCTGAGTCTCAATCAGTGAGGATTCCTTATTGGTTGTCTCGATTTGCGCTTGGAACTTGTCCGTAGCATTTTATTGGAGGTCACCATAGGAATCAGGCTTCTTGAGTGCCTACAAGAGGCACTGGAGTGCTCTCTCATGTAGATTCCTATTAGCAGAAAGTCCCCTGTGTTCAGAAGTGAAAGGCAGACCAAGCTCAGGAAGGTCCTGGGCCAGGTCTCTCAAGGTGTCTCTTGGGCCCCAGACTGTCATTCCCACTTCCTGAGTACCTTCTTGCACTTTTTTTAGAAGACTATTTAAATCTCTTTAATTGCTGAATGCCTTTTTGGCTAGTTTTAGAGGATCATTACTTACTCCTACAACCGACACATTTCTACTTTCTCATGCTGTTTTCAAGCCACCTGAACGTCTCCTCTGGTGAAGAATGTTCTCTTTGATACATAACCAAAATGTACCCTGCACTCTAATCACAAAGGACAAGGCTGGAAAGTATGAACATGCAAATGATTTTAAAAGATACTACTTTTTTGCTTCTGTTTTCAAATTACTGGTAACAATTTCTAAAGACATAGTCACAGCTGCCTGAAGCATGTCTTGCTCACTCGTGGCATCTCCTAGATCATTGCCAAGGGCCCCTGAGCTTGTGGTCGGCCTTTCATGTGGCTGTGAAGCCTGTCCTAGTGGATCTGCCTGGCATTGCTGCTGCTGCTGCTGCTGCTTCTGTTCAGAGTAGGCTTCTCTTCTCTTCTGCAGCTCTTCAGATGTGAGATTTGGCCCTGATGTCTGTGGAACATCATCAGATATAGAAGAGATATATTTCTGGAACTACCTTGCATACTGAGCTGAATGGCCCCCTTATGGAGGACTGCACATATTTTTGCAGCAGCCATCTGGAAATATGGGTGATAGTGGCTTTTTCTCTAGTCAAGTTATAAGCAAAGCCTTGAAAGTTTGGGGTTTGGAACTGAACCTGTCCAACAGTCCAGGGTATCTGAAGCTCAGGATCGATTCCATAAATGAAAAATCATTTATATGCAATTATAAAGAACCCTGGCTTATAGTTAGAAAATTAGGAAAACAGTGGTTTAACTTGAATTTTGTCTTGATGAGCCCAGAGTTAATATCAGATACATACCTGGCACTTTTCTTGGCTCAATTATAACAGGAAGGTTATTCTATATTTGGCATCAAGGGTGATCTGCCAGATTGTGAAGCTGACCAACTTCTCCAGATGATCAGGGTCCAACAGGTACATCAACCAAAGCTCACTGGAGAAGAATTAGCACAACTAAAAGAGCAGAGAGCCCATAGAACAGACATGGAAGACACCTTAGAAGGACATGATGGGTCAGGAAAGTTAGATGAAGATGAGGAGGATTTGCAAAGGGCTCTGGCCAGGAGAGTGACACGGAAGATGAAGATGCCTCCTGCATGTTTATCATGAATAAAATTACTCACAGTCTGAAGACTGTTCCCTTCACTGGCAATATCAGTCAGTGGTATCAAAGATACCTTTCCTACATCAATGGTTCCACACAGTAGACTTGGACATTGCAGAGGCAGACTGTTGCCTGTACCACCTAAAGTGACATTTTCCTTCTTAGTATCCTTTTCAGGTTTTGTTTGTCAAGCACTCTTTTCCCCAAGGTCCATGCTCAGAAATACTTAGATTTTTAGCATATGGGAAGGGACCCAAAGGATACAGTGGTGGGCATGAGGTTTAAGAAAGGGAATTGTGATGTGTTATAAACATGTATTGATTCCCTATGAGAAATGTGACCATTACATAATATAGATAGATAGATAGATAGATAGATAGATAGATAGATAGACAGATATGAAAGAGAGAGAGAGAGAGAGAGAGAGAGAGAGAGAGAGAGAGAGAACCACAACAGATGAAAGAAGAAACAAGGACAAGAAGAGAAGACAATAAGTAAAGAACTAAGATATGTCACATACATGTACTAACTGCCGTGAGAAATGTAATCATCATGTACTATAAACATACACTAATAAAAAAACTAAAATGGTTTTGTAGTCTTTTTATAGTCATAATTTCTCATTATTGTGTATGTCTTCAAAGCCAATCTCAGCAGAAAGACCTTGGCTTTGTGTGTAACTAACTTCCACTACAGGGTAGTGTCTTGTTCTTCCTCTTTATATTAATTCATGACGACACTATGAAATTGCATCTTGTAGTAACTCTCCTACCCGCTATGCCTTCTTCCTTCCTGTGGTCTCAGCATGGAAGGGGGCCTCCCTGTCTCTGCTCTGAACATGTTTGAAATCTTCTTTATTAGTGCAGTAGCTGATAGGCTCTGATTCTCTTCACCAATTACTACAAACCCTCAATGACAGGATGACTTCTCCAATCCTCACAGCATGTCTATTTTAGTTACCAGTTGTCTCTTGTCTGTAGCTTATTCTCTCCAATCCTCTGCTCCTTAGGAGATGAAATCATCAGAAAAGAAATTTAAGGCCATGATTGAATAGGACAGCTCAGAAATGTAGCAGCACATCTAGTGGGGTGAAAGATTCTAATTCTGTGGTCATGTACTTCTCTTTCACTTATGCAAATGCACTAAGTAGTCAAACACAGGGATAATGACTCTAAACTTTACAACTCTCATCTGTTCTCTTTCCATATGACTCCAGAAATGGAACTGAATGCCTTGAAGTTCTCAGTGGTTTCTAAAGAAGTAACAACTGTGCCCTAACTCATTAAAGTATGGTTGGGCACAGCCTCCCTCATGTGCTGAGTTATTCATCTCTGTGTCAAACACATGCGAGTTGATTGCAAGTGGTTTAGTTTTGCTCTCATATCCCAAGAAAGATTAATCTCTAGATGCAGGAAGAATTCAGTTCAGATAGCAGTACAGATCAAAAGACCTTAATTTTGGTCAAACTGGCATAGAAAGTTCATGCTTTATTGAGAACCCTCTGCTCCAAAACACACACACATACACACACACAAACACACATGCACACACACACACACACACACACACACACAGGAAAATAGAACAGATATGAAACTCAGAGAGTGGAAAGACAGTCCAGAGCTCAAAGGCAACTAATCTTACATTGAGAATCAGAACATAAAGCCAAGAAGGCCCAGCGATGATTTTTGTCTGATATAGGCTGCTCCACAAGAGAAGTAGAAGCAAGCTCAGACCAATGTCAAAGACAGGCTGAGGCCTGGGACTCACACCACTTGTGCAGCAAGCGCTTATTGGTACCTGAGGACAAAAAGAGTAGTGAGTGAGTGTACAAAGCAGCACGACACAAGGAAACTCTATAACTAAGAACAAGAACTAAATAAAACTGCTTACGAGATTGTGACTGGGCCTGGGGTGTTCCCAGCACCATCTCACAGCTGGAGTAGCTTTTAAGGTCTGGTTCTGGGTTGAGATCCAGATGCAATTACAAGCTCCTGAAAGGGTAAGTAAAAGAGAGAAAAATGAACAACGAAAACAACAAAACTACTCAGACAAAAAGATTATCTTCAAAATAAAAAATCAGAATGTATAAGGAATATTAAGACTTAAAATGCAGCAAACACAATAATTATAACGGTGTGCTCTAGGTGAAGTCACTCTATAGAAGAAATTAAATGAACACACTAAGTATTCCAAAAGATAATGAGTATATGTAATATCCATCAAATATTAAACAAGAATTCAGGCGTACTGGCACACAGCTGTAACCTTAGCACCCCAGGGGACAGAGATGGAAGAATGACATGCTCAAGGCCAATCTGGGCAGTTCAGGGAAAGCGTGTCTCAAACGCAAAAGCAGGAAAAGGGCTGGCGATCTAGTCCAGTGAGATGCCCTGTGTTCAATTCCTAGTATCAAACAATAAGCAAGCAGGAAGTTGGGAACCAAAACAGAAAGAAACAGCACAAGAGCAAATGAGCACAAAAAAATGAACAGGTAATAAAAATTGAAAATGAATAAAATATTCAAGGAAAACGAGCTTTCAGTAAATTTATCAATTCTCTGTGGTTTGAGAGGAATATAAGGTAGGACTGTGTTGTTCAAATGTAACTAGACAGAGAGACAGAAAAAAAGGCTCAAATATTAAATTAAAATAATTCCAGAAAAAAATAGAAGGAATAATAGAGAAACAAAATAGAAATAACTAATTTTTGAGAAATTTCTGTAATTAATTTTAAAAATGTATCCTTAAGTATTGAACAGAGAAAAATAAATTCTTTTAATCTTATGAGACTGAAAATTCATATAATGAATGAATAAGTAGCCTTAAATCATTTCATGGAAGACAAATTCCCTGCAGAACATTTAGAGTGAGAATGGATTTCCCATTTCTCACAACAGATGATTTTGGAATAATAACTTCAGAATACTATGGTGAAATTATTATGGACCTAGAATTTTATACCCAGCTCAATTAGGTCCAATTTAAATGGTCTGTGTTGATTGTTCGGAATGCTTCTGAGCCACACAAATGGACAGTCTGAGACAGTGAGGTAAGCTCAACTGCCTAGGTTGTAGGGTAATAACAATAAACTTGTCTTCTGGAGGGTTAACAACCAAAGTTTGCAGACCAAAAATTAAAGAAAAAGAAAGGCTTCAAGCACAGCCAACATTTTGGCCCTAGCCTTATGTCAGTGAGGACTCAGGACATAAGGGAACCTATACTGTAACATATAACTCAGGGGTGTCCCAAATTTTCTGATCAAGGAGATTATGGGGCCACAGAGGAAAGTGAGCGATGATGCAGAGTGTGCCTAAGGAGAGTCACATGGAGAGAAAACATTCTCTCAGGCTTTCACAGTGAGCAAATGGGTCAGGCAATGGCCGTGACTCATCCACATGGCTGTCACTGACAAAGGATCTAAAACTGCAGTACAGGGTTTCAGGATAAATCCTGAGGGGATTTGACTGACTTTACCAGATACAAAGCTATATTTCTTGTTATATAGGTCTTGCCTTTTCTTGGTCTTAACAATCCAGAAGAAAATTAGAAAAATGAAGTATAAAAAGTAAAGCCATATTAATATGCTGAGCTGTAAAAGGCTTATATCAACAACTTCTGACATTGCCAGTCTTATGGAAAACCCACTACTATTATGGAGTACTGGACTATACTGGAATATTTTTCTGAATTCATGTACCTATATTTAAATGACAATGAAATACCCTTCTTTGACAAAACTAAACAAAAAAGGGGATATAAATGAATGACCATTTTGTTCAAAATAGGATAGATATATAGCTACATTTTCTTAATTCAGTGAATAGAAAGATTTGTTCTAAAAGTGTTTGTGGACAGGATATCATGTCTACATCTTGTGCAATGAATAACCACTAAGATGATATGCAACGTATTAATTATTGAAGCTGTCCTACTAATCGGTTTTGGAACTGTCTCATTGCTTTTTGTTTCTCAATAAAATTATTAAAAAATAAACAAAGAAAACAAATGGACAGCCTGGTTGAGCTTTTTACCCCTGTTCAATTTCCTTCAAGTATGGTCCTGTGATTTTCCTCCAGGAAAAGGTGAGGGCAAGCCAGTTCTGAGCAAGGGATTACAAGAACCGTTTTGTTTCTCTGCTTGTCTTTTGGGCTATCTCTGTTTGATTTCCATGTTAAGAATATGCTCCGAGGAACTGGCATTCCTTCAACCTGAATCCTCAGAAATGCTTTAAGATTATTATTATCAGGGGATTTTTTTCAATCCATTTATTAGTGTGACCATTACTTAAAATTAAGTTATATATCTCCTATTAAAAGTCAAGGTAATAAGACAGCCAAATAACTCAGTGAATTAAAATGCCTGTTTAGGCAAACGTAGGGGCCAGGGGCCAGGGGTTCAATCCCCGGGCCTGCCATGCCAGCCCCACACATGGAATATGCTGAGATGGTGATTGAGACTGGGGGTTGTGGCTTGCACCTGTAATCCCAGCACATGGGAGGCTGTTAACAGAGGATCACTATGAATCTGATGTATGTAGTGAGACCCTGTAGACCCCTGTCCTAAAAATAATAAATAAATAAATAAATAAATAAATGTATGCCAAGGTAATAAATATTTTAAATACATCCATTTGCAATTATATCTCATATTTTACTACAATCTGTGCTGCGGACATTTTCTATTTGTTGTACCTGTAAGGTAGGAGATTGTGGGTGCTAGCCTTCTGCTTATCTCTTCACGCTGGTGTTCAATGATATTAGGTTGGATGGTTGTCAGAAATTATCCATGGGGAAAGTATTTACACCAGTGACATTGGCAGGTTGACAGACAACCAATCAGATTAGTTTTGTTGTTTTGTGAATAGCCTAGACAGAAGAGTGGCAGAAAAAGTTACAGCGCAGATTAAACATGAAAGTGAATAGCATACATAGTGAAGAAATATTGTTCCAGCATTCAAAACTCTCATTTATTCAGTAAAGATTCTTCTCATATGATCACTTTAAATTAGAACAATTTACAATTTCTATTTTCTGTCCATTGTGACTTTTTCCACAGAAACCAGAAAAATCTATGCCTGCTTTTAAATTTTTCCTAGACCTAAGAAGTACGAAGCACTTCCACTTTAAATATTCAAGTTATAGGTAGTAATCTCAGTTATGCTTTTTATCTCTTTAAAGCTTTTAAAACTTATTCTTGCTATTTTCAAAATATTAATGCAAAGAAGTTGCCAAAAGATATCATTAACAACTTGTGTATTCAGGCAGGTGGTAACTTCTTGACTAAATCTGGATCTCCTGGGATGCTGGGAACAGCCTTGGAAGTGACCCTGCCATCAGGTGGATAGCACAGAGACCAGGTGAGGATTGATACTGAAAAGAACCACAGGAAATAGGACACAATCTATTGCTTGCTACTTTGCTGCATGAATGCATGTAATGTAGTGTAGAACATGGCACAAAGTGAAGTCTGGACTCTGTAGTGTTGCTGCCCAGGCTCACAATTTTCTCTGCTTCTGGTCCTTGGGTTCCTCTTCCTTTACAATGTATTCTTTTACTTTTATGTATTTAGTACAGGGTCTATAGGGTCTCACTACACATACCAGACTCGTAGTGAGCCTCCTGTTTTCAACCTCCCAGGTGTTGGGATTACAGGTGTGTGCCACCACTCCCAGTCTCAATCACCATCTCAGCACACACTGGGAGCAGGGTTGGCATGGCACACCAGGGATTGAACCTGGGTCCCTGCATCTACCTAAGTAGATGCTTCAATCTGCTGAGCTATCTGGCTGCCTCTGGGTTCCCCTTCTGAAAAAAAAAATAAGTCACTCATGCTCCATGTTTAGTGTTGACTATTTTTCTATAAGAACTAAGGGAAAAAGAAAAGATGTTAGTTGCCTATTCTCATGATGGGAGAGAGAGAGAGAGAGAGAGAGAGAGAGAGAGAGAGAGAGAGAGAGAGAGAGAGAGAGAGCATGTTTGTGTGTCTGTCTTTAAATCCTTCTATTTTGCTCACAGCTCTGATGGGGAAATGATGAGAAAATCTATAAGGGAGAATTCTTCAGGAATGAGTAGCCACACATGGGAGAAAGTGACCTTTTCTTGCTGTGTACAAGGGCAGATCAGAAAGTCCAGTGTCCTCTTGTGAAAAATGGGGCTCGATTCCTACCAAGTGTACAAAGCTTGGCTAGCTAAGCTTGATAATTGCTGTTTCTAAAGAAGACAGGATGCGGTTTGCAGTCCAGGTCGTCCTGCACCAGCTGTGTGCATTTGGGGCAATCACTCCTCCCTGAAGGATACAGCACAGGCTGCAATACAGTGGAGTTTTATTCTGGAGGTGTTTGCAGGTCAGAGAGCCCACAAATGCTTCTGTACTTGAGGGAGTTTTATTTGGAGGGGCTGTCTGTGCCCCTGAAACTGCAGAGACCTGTACAAATGCCCAGGTTACCTCTCCATTCAAGGCTCCTGGTTTGGCAGGTGGTCATGCCTAAGAGGGGTATCAGGACCCTTATATCTCAGTTTTACCTGGGAAGTTGTTTTGATAGCATGCAGAAGTGCCCTTGCAACCACCCCAGAGCTGGCTAAGCTGCTGGGTATATTTGATTTGGTGTGGTTGTGTTAGAACCCCAGTGGCTGCAACCCAATGATAAAACTTCCATCTCCGCTGAAACCCTAAAGACAGGAAGCCGCATGTGTCCTTCAGGCCCTCTGTTTGTTTTCCTGTTGGCCCCAGGTGTCCCCAGTCAGTTGGGGAAGAAACCCACCCAAGTGACTGGAAAAACTTCTACATTGATTGTCCTGATGCCCAGAATGTCTGTAGCATGTGTTGTGGGGTTTGGAATTTTTGTCATCTCTGATGACAATATCTGTTTCTGAATGAACCAATGAAGGATCCTGTTAACACAATCAGGCAATACATTCTAGGTACATGTACTCTTGTACTGCAGTACAATGCTTTCTATGCCAAAAGCCAAAGCCCACAGAGCTCAGCAGCCAGCAGCCCAGGGATGAGCATCACAGGGCTGAGGAGTGTGAGCATCCAGCGGAAGGTGAGTCCTTGTGCAGGGAAGAAATGAAAGAGCAAAATGCAGCAAGTCTTGTGATTAATGGCTTTGCCCTTTAGAGGAGCCCATTTAGTCAGCAGTTCCAGAGGAAGAGGGAGGGAAGCAGAGAACCTACACAGTCCTGCAGAGTCCTCCCTGTCTGAAAGCCAAGCAGGCAGGCCTGCCACCCATCTTGCTCTGTGCCATGAGTGAAAGGTGATTAGGACTAGCTGAGAGAAGACCCACTCCAAGGCGCTCAGGTTCCCTCTCCTGTCCACATGCTCCTGGCTGTGACTTCCTGGAAACACCTTGCCTGTTCAAAGGGCCAGGGTGTGTGTACCCTTCACTTGTGGGAGAGTCAGCTGCACCCAACAAGCTCATCACCAGACCATCCCAGGCTCACCCTGATGCAAACATCTAACTGCACAAAATGCAAATTAGTTCAGCCTCTCAGCAGCAATTACTTTGCAGTTACAAGCACTGCAGTTTTTAGAGTCCTATGGGGAGTTGGTTGGAAGGCTTCTCACGTTAATTCTATGAGCTGAAGGGAAATCTTTCATTATGCAAAGAAGAGCATGTTGCTGTTGGGACCAATGCTCCACAGAACTCTACTCTGGACAAGGACTAGGATCCCTAAAGAGAGATAGAGAATTGAAGGAATAAAACACTTGTGTTCAGGTCCTGATCTCTCTGGCAGAGCCAGACCCTCGTCTGTGGTGATGGTGAGGGAGAGAATCTCAGTCAGTCTTCAGCCTTGAATCAGCCTCAGTGTTCCACTCAAGCACTTGTGGAGCCTTCCTCGCCCTCTTCCCAGGTGCACACCCCCACGACCTTCTGCAGAATGACCTTGCTCTCCTTGGGAGATTTGAGACCTACCATCCATTCAGTACTTGCACTTCCACTCTGTGCAAGGGCCAGGGCATGAGGATCTCTAGCAGTACTGCTAAGCAAAGCATCCCTGGCACATACATCGAATTCTGTTAATAGAATATTCTGTTAGCAGAATTGGTACCAGACATGATCCAAAATCCCTAGGCTCTAGGCCTACCCTGGGGTATGTTCCCTAACAACTGAGGTATGTTTCCACCTCATCGTTCAGCCCATTTTCTTCTGATGATTAAAGCTTCCACCCACAACCTGTCTGCAGGAGTAAAGGAGCCAGCAGATGACATCGGTGCTCCAACGGGCTCTGTGCTGACACAGAGGCTCCACCTCTGCAGGAACAGAGTGGTCTCCTAACAGTAGAATGGTGTGTCATGAAGGATATTCCCTGGGGTAGGAGATTTAAGAGACACACTTGACAAGAACAAGGAAAAATACTCTGTTTAGAAAATTAACTCCATCATGTTCAGTACATAAAGCTAATTTCCATCAACTACAGAACTAATAACGCCCCAGATTAATCACGTAGGAAATTCATGTTCATATTTTCACTGAGAAAGTGTGGAGCTCTGCTATCCCTCCAGGTTAGAAAATCAAAAGTATTAGCTTTGTGCTGTCTATGGCTCTGATACCAGAATTTCTTTCCCGCAGTGGTCAGGCTGGTAGCACACAGACCACGACCAGTGTGGAAGCTGCCGTATGTCTCCTACAACAATAGCTGCATATACAGGGCACATACTTATCATTTTCTTATTAGTGGCTTCCCAAGGAGCTAGGAGTTACAGGCTGGGGGGCCAATCATTTAGTAATTGAGATATCATTGAGACTTACAGGATTACAGTATCAATTGCAAAACTCTACCCAAGGTAGTTCTGCATGATTTTGTTGTCTTCCTGGGCATCTTCCTGCTTCCCCCCACCACCACTATGGCAGCCATAACAATTATTCAAAATTACGACTCATTCCATGCCCTCTGTGAACACAGAGCGTGCATCTAGACATTGGGCTCGAATTACTTCTTCCTTGTCCCTTGCTGAATGGCCGATCAGACCCAAAACAGTCAGCTCGAGTCACTCGGGAAATTTCAGTGTATGATTTCTCACCCTGATTTTTGGGGGGTGGTGTTTCAAAACTTGACTATAAGTTTCATAAAATCAGGGGAACAGGTAAAGAAATCAAGTAGACTCCGATAGCATCTTTCTTAAATCCACCATAAAAATCATGGCATACGTATAGTAAAAGAGCATTGGTCATATTTTTCCGATCTCTCATTTCACAGATGAGAGAACAGACTTAGAGGAATGAGTAATTAACCTGTGAGACTATTAGCAGGTTTCTTGAATTTAATTGGGGCTGGACTAACCCTGATATTGGATTTAAAACCTTTTCCAGTCAAGTACCCGCCGTCTGGCTCAGAACCTGCCCTCATGATTTACTGAGGCGGGGCAGCCCCTGCCATGTAGCTTTGGTTCACCTTTTGCAGGCACCACCCCACCACAGCACCAAATGAAGAACAAGTCCCCCACCTTATGCTCCTGACCTCTCCAAGCTCTTGACTGCTGATCATCGCCTCCTCCCTGCAAAAGTGGTTGTCTTAATGAAGTTAGTTATATTCTTAGTGTCTTTTGTTTCATTGAAATGGAAGGCTTGTACTAATATTGATTGAAGAATCTTTATGCCCATATCTTATGCTCTGAGTAACCACTTTCAAAACTAATGCTCAAAGTATTAACTATTGTTATTCTTCTATTATTTTGTCATGCATTTTTGTTTTATATTTTTACTTAAGTTTTTAAGTATCTGTGTATCTTCGACTTCTGCTTGTTTGTTTCCTGGCCTTCCTTCCTTGTGTGCTAAGGACACGTCACAATATCATGCTTTCTTCCTAAAGCTCTAACATGAAGCCTCTGAGGACCCTGGTCTCAGCCCATTTCTCCTACTCTGTGCCCTTTCTCTGCCTACGGCCCCTTCCCTCATGTCTGGACACCAGGTCGGCTCTTTCTATTCATATCTCTCTGAGCTCAATGTGGATTCTGACTCCTCCACTTTCAACTCCACTTTCAATGTGGATTCTGACTCCTCCACTTTCAACTGCCCTGGAGACATGCAACTACAGTTCCTAAAACTTACCTCCTGTAATTCCCTTCCCAAATCATTTCTCCTCCATCACTTGTCATATATTATCATTTATCAAATGTTGGTGGGGTGACCGCCACAGGATGCTCTAGACACAAGGACCATGAATGACCAGTGATGCCCCACCCCTGAGAGCTACCTTCTCAGTACATGGCACCTATGCCTTCCGTGATGTGGCCTTTTTCCTCACCACATCCTCCTCATGCAAACTCATAATGTGTGCTGTGGCACCTGTGGCCACCATATCTTCTCATCTGCTCTGCCCTCCATCTCCACCCCCACTGCACCTCCATGTTCCTGCCTTCCAGCATCTGTGACCTGGACACCTTCCTTACCTTCCAATGGCATTCTGCTCTCCCTCTCCCTTCTCCACTTCTACAACAGCCCTACAAAAGTGAACTGTTCCCATGTCCCATATAAAACTCTGTGTGAGTTCCCACTGTGATTAGTAAAATCAATGCACTCTGTAGCACCCCTCCAACCCTAAAGGAACAGACCTCTGTCTACCTTCTTGCTTGCCCTCTCAGTCTCCCCACCCTCTGCACTTGGCCAGGCTGGATTCTGCACCTTCACATACAAGATCTTCCCTTTTCTGGCTCAGAAGCTTTGCAAGCTCGAGTTCCTCCACCTAGAACCTTCTCCCCTCTGATCCAGCTGCCTTCTATTGCTCTCACTGGTAGGATGCATTACTTTGTGCTTTTCATTGTGCCCTTGATTACAATTTATGGGCATGCATGAGTGACGCCTTCTATTTCCTAATAAGTGATCATTTCCTTGAGAGCATGAGCTGCTCTTATTTCCCCATTTCCCCAATTCCAAGAAGCTAAAACAGTGCCTGGTACATTCTTTCAGCCCCAAATATCTTGCCATCTTTCATCCAGTTGTGCTGAAAGAAGCACCATACCCCTGTGGAAACTGAGGCTACAGGTCACGAACCAAAGAGTAAAAAGTTCATGAACTGAAATCACCTACAGCACTCACTGAGAGGCACTGAAAATGCCTTGGTTTAGAAATGCTACTGATAAGCTTCTCTAACCATGATTTTGCTGTGCATGTATGGCTAAATGGTGCTGAGTTCAATTCCTGATACAAAATAAAAGAAAATAAGCAGCATTACTCTTCATGTGGGGATAGAGGGTAAAGATCCTAGGAAGGCTAAGTTCTGGCTAGCTGGGCATAATCCTGTGTACCCCACCTGGATATGCAAACACAAAGAACCGAATCAATAAATCTGATCACTAGCAATGATAAACTCTACTAGCTCCAGATCTAAATGCCTTTGGCAGACTCCGCTCCTCCATAGAGAAAAGTGCCATTCACATGCACACTGCTCAAGTGAGTTTGGTGCATGTATTCTTGCCACTAGGAGAACAGTGCATGCATCTGAAACAAAAAAAGGTACCTTCCTAGAACCTCTTCCTTGTGTTGAGCCCAGAGGAAGCCCTTCTTGTGGCGCACCTACCTGAATTTATCTTCAAACATGACCACAGGTAGATGCTACCATAAACATCATATCACAGTGAGCTTTAAATGTCAGCCTAAAGATCACATGACTTCATCAAACAAACACTTTTAACAATGGCCAGACATTCTTCCCAAGTGCCTTTTATCAGTAAAAGGCTAGTGGCCAACTTGTGCCTTGAAAAGTCAGTTTTATTTTCTTCTCACTTCTACTTACCTATTTGTCCTAAAAGTTTATAGTATAATAAATGGCTAGTGAAATCTTTGACTTTGTACACCATCATAAATTTATAGATGAATGACAGCTCATACATAGCTCTGCCAAGAGTCTCCAGATAACTGTTATTTATTTTATGTTTCTGAAAGTTCCTAAAAACCTGTATTTGAAGCAACACATTCAGTGACCACAGAATTGCACTTCCTCAAGGAAAAGTGAGAGATAGCCTGCCTTTGTGTCCTATCATATATAATTGCAGATCCAGAGGAGAATTTAAGAGCTGAATGAGATAGGACAGATACCTGAAGGATTTCACCCATGTCCAGTAGGAGTTTTCCATGAGCAGAGCAGGTTGAAGATGAAGTGGGTTGGGCTGTGGTCAGGACAGCAAACAGATGAAAAGATGGCCAGCTAAGGAAGAATAAAGCTGAAAGCTGTTGGTGGGGCACTACAGAACACACTGCAAACACCCCAAGGTGCTATATGGTTGTGTCAAAGGGACCAGGAATGAGACAGGGTTTTAGAAATGCATTACATAGCACCAAGTGCCATAAACACATGTCCAGAGCACAGGCCTAGACCCTGGCATGCCCTCAGAAACCTTGGAAAGAAGTAAACAAATAATGCTGAAATACCAGGGCTAGAAAGGAGCAGTAAGCCACCAAGAAGAAGTTAGTGAAAGGTTTTTCTTGAGAGACAGCTTGCTGCGCTCTGGAATCCCTAATACATCTTTAAGTAGTGTAGATGGTAGCAGTGCTGTGGGGCTTGGATCACGCTGTCCTGAACAAAGCTGGGAGTCTGCCTGTAGGTGCCCCACTCAGCATTCTGGCCAACTCTCCACCCAGGTGTCCAGCTCCAAGCACCCAGAAGTCAGAGGATTTAGGCTCCAGCACCTTGAATTCCTTATTGCCTACACTGCAATTAAACATTTTCTCCATGACAGTTTTTCCCTGTCAACCACAGCTTCCTGAGGGCAAGAACTCAGCCCCAGAGGAAGTGAGAGGAAAATTAATTCTATTCCAGAAAAGGGAAGACTGGAAAGTCAGTTCTGCTAGAAAATCAGGGACATGTTTGCCTATGTGTTGAAATTGTTCCTTTACAAACAGTAATTAAGACTAGATATGTGTGTGTCTGAGATTACAAACTTGCCACTAAAGATAATATAATTGAATGCTCTCAACAGACTTGGGAAGTTGCCGCTGTTGTAATAAAGGTATTTGTTCCCAAGGCGACTTACTTAGAAAATGACAGCTCATTTAGATGTGTCAGTTTGTATGTATGAGAAAATAAATGCCATCATTTTCATGGTTCTATCTGATTTAAAATCCTGCCCTTAGATATAATGAGCATTATTTTATATTAATAATCATCACCATTTTTCTCATTTTAAATTTGTTGCAGAATGAGAGCGATAACTTCAGGGTTTTTTTTAAATACAAGTATGATAAATTAAAATATTTGAGTGTTAATGTAGACATTCTTGTTTCACTATAAAAAGGTCAAAAATGGCCTTGATGGAACATTTTTATTTATTGAAGCAACTTTGATCAATAAAGCACAAGATTATATTTACACATAATATGGTTAAAACCTTAGTTACTTCTCTATTAATGAAGCCCCAAGGTTGACTAACCTATAATTTCTTTTTTTAAATAATTTTATTGAGAAACAAATAACAATGAGACAGTTTCAAAACAGGTTAGTACTTAGAAATACTAAGTACTAATACTAAATACTAAGTTACAATAATTAATACATTGCATATTGTTGTCTTCGTAGTAGTTATTCATAGTACAAGATGCAGACATGATATCCATCTCTGACAAAATTAAACTAAAAAGAGGATATAAATGAAGGACCATTTTGTATCTGTATATACAAAATAGGATAGATAAATAGATATTTTCTCTTAATTCAATGAGAAGAAAGATGTGTACCAATAGTGTTTAGATAAGATATAATTTCTAAAACAGTATCTACTATATTAGATATAAGCAAGGCCTATGAATGAAGATAATTTTCATTGAAATTTTAAATGCTAAGTTGAAATCTATGCCTGACATGTAGTCACTGAGGTTATTGTTTGCCTGTGCAAGGTCAAGTACTACTTGTGGTAGATAAAGTTGCCTTACTGAACAGGAGATGGTGAATATCTTAGGTAAGAGTTTCTCAAAGTTTCAGCCTCAAGAGATCACCAAGTGTGTGCAACTCCGCCATTCTAGATCCACTTAAAGGTTTACTGCAATCTTCATTTAATTAAAATTAAAACTAAAACTAGAAATTCCATTTGAACCCGCTAGTCCTCTTCATGTTGTCTTCCCAAAAGAGTTGAAGACATTGCATTACAGTGATTTATGCATGCTGGTGTTTATAGATGCATAACTTACATCATAATAGCTAAATCTTGGAAAGAACTGATAGACCCATGAGCAGATGGGAAAGGAAAATGTAGTGTTTACACACAGCAGAGTACCCCTGTGCCATCAAAAGGCTAGTTTTGAGTCATTCATAAGTAAATTGAGAATACAATCTCAAATAAAACAGAAATCCAAGTTTAAACGACGCATGGTTTTTTAAAACATAAATAAAAAATAAAATAACATGGATGGAGACGATGACCTGGGCCGCGAGATCCTGAACAGACCCAGAGCGCAGGCCCGGTGAGTGAGGGAGACAACCGAGGCTGGGGGATCCTGAATAAACCCAGAGTGCAGGCCCGGTGAGTGAATAAGATGACCAGGGGCCTGGGGATCCTAATTTGACCCAGGCTGCATGCAAGCCCAGCACGGAACCCTTCAGCAGAACTCCCTGCAAAGAGGCTAGCGGCAAGACCCACCCAGCTAATTCAGGAGCAGAATATCTTGCCAGAGAGACACAAAGGGTTCAACTCTAACACCTGCAGCAGAAAGAAATGGAGCACAGCAGCCAGATCCAAACAACACCCACCTGGAGGAATCCGAACTTCATAATCCAGACCTGGTGCCAAGGTAATAACTCTATCTAAGCTCTACACCAAAGGTCAGAAGACAGCTATACAAAATGACAAAGAGAAGGAACAAAATGCAGTCTCAGGCGCTGAGTCCACCCAGTACAAATGCAGAAGACACTAGCATTGAGGAAACAAAATCACACACCAGATATCTCTGAAATAATAACATTGACAGTAAAGAATCAACTGCAGAAAGGTATACAAGAAATAATTTCAGAACTAAAAAATGTAGTGGTAACTATAATCAAAGAAGTACTAAGTGCTTCTAAAGAATACAGTGACAAAAAAATAGAGGAGAATATAAAAATGATGGAACCCCTGAATAAACAATTTAGGAAAGAAATAGCATCT
>NW_004524586.1:11280598-11283349 GCF_000260255.1 Octodon degus | reverse complement strand
AATTGTTTTGAATCATTTAATTTTCTGAATATTGCTGAATCTTAATTTTTGTTCTAAGATTTATACTGTATCTTTGACTTACAATTTATTTAAAAAGAAAAAAAAGATGGATGATAGGAAGTACAGATAACTTTTAGAATGGGAGGAGCCTCAAGAGATGGACAGAGAGAGAAGGAAAGAAGAGAAAGGGGTTTAAAAGATCTTGAACAGAAAAAAAATGAGAAAGACCCTTTCAAATGGAATGAGGAGGGACAGGAAATGGAGGGAGTGGGGTAGGAGATAGAGAAAGAATTAAGGATTAAGATTATAATAAATGTAATCACTATATATGGCAAACATGTACTAATAGAATTAAAATTTTTAAAATGAGTATCTAGTTTCAAAAGAAAATGAAAATAACTGCTTACCATTTTCACCAGCAAACTCTCATGGAGGCAGCTGTGCCTTGTGGATTATTCTGAATATTTGATCAAACACCAAACTAAAGAGAATAGAGCAGTTTCTCTGTAAGGCATCCCCAAAAGGTGAAGTGGCCCAATGTAGGAGAAAGAGATGAGTGGATTCCTAAAAAACTCCCTATTTACATTAGACCTCAATCTTTTTTTTAATATACTGGTAGCTTTTGTAGATAATTTTAAACATGACTAGAAATATGCCACATTGCTTCTCCCAATGCATGAGTGAAGTCTTCAGATACAGCTTCTGAGGTTAGAAGCACTGGTCCAGTTAGGCTGTCCTATAACAGTGAGTATCTGATCCTCACACTAACCCATAATACATCCTCCAGCCCTCGCAGATTCCAGGAGCCAGGCAACAGGGAGCCCACCCAGCCACACTAGGGGCTCCAGTACCACAGTCAGGAGTGCACACTGGCATCTTGATGTCTGAATCTTTGCCCGCTATAGCAGCTCTAATGGAAAAAAAAATAACAGTTAGTCTCTGCTCATGCACTGTAAATGTGTATTCATGGCAAACCCGATCAATAAACCACTTTTACACCATTGATCCATTCCTGTGACTTAGACACATCATTCCTCAAATGTATAGCAACAGAAAACACAAATGTCTAAGATTCTAAATAATAACATGTATTGTTTAACTATGCATTCTTTCTTTCGTGTATGAAACTTAAAGGGTATGTAAGGACCAAAGGTTATAATAAATATTGGAAAATAGGAAGAAGAATGTTCTAGGGAAGGGGAAATGGATGAGAGAACAGGGGAGAGGAAGAAGGGAAAACAAGGATAGAAAGCAAAAAATGCAAAAAGGTTTTTGTAAATAAAAAAGGAGAAGGGGGCTGAAGATACACGAGGGGAAAAAGAAGAATCAAGGTGTGTCATGCACAGGTAGAAATTCGCTATGACAAATGGGATCATTATGCACATCTAAAATGTACCCATATAAAAGGTTAGGGTACTCTTCAATAAATAAATAAAGGACAGGAAGTCAAGGTTCCTGCCTCCAGTGGGCCCTTACACCATAACCTGAAGATGTGCTTCCCACACTACCTCTGAAGCCTTTAAGCACACAATGACTATGGAGAAAACATTTACACCTCTGCCATAAAAAATCTGGTTTATGCATATACTTTACACTCATAAGACATATGCCGAAATATTTCCCACATCTTTTTTAAAAAAATTCTATTTCACCTGTGGATCCTTTTTTTTTTACATTTTTATTTATTTATTTTATATGCACATATTTTAACTAGTACATGTTTTCAGTGCATGAAGTTCACAGTCATCTTGGGGAGTGGGTACATGCACATAATCCAGCTTGATTCTTTTCTATTTTTTTAATTAATTTTATTGAGAAACAAATAGCAATGAGACAGTTTCAAAACAGGTTATTAGGACACTTACAATAATTAATACCTTGCATATTGTTCTCTTCGTAGTGGTTATTCATAGTACAAGATGTTTGGCCTGGGATCCACTGACTCATGCCTTGCTTAATTTTCATTCAAAGCCCTCGCCCTCTACCGCACTGGCTTTCTCCACCGTACTAATCCATGCATGGTCTTTGGTGCTCCACTTAGGTTCATCTCACAAAACGGTATTTGAAAAATTCAGAAACAAGGTTCATGAATGATATACTGTACCCAAATTAGGCTGTGTATTTTAATTGTATGACTTTCAATCAATTTTTCAGAGATTTTTTTGTGGAAATTAAATATGTTGATCATGTAAGAGAAAGCAGGGTGGAAGTTGCTAGTGCCCAAGAACACTGGCCAGGATGGGGGAGGGGAACGGTGGAAATCAGAGTCCAGCCAGAGAAGAACTAAATGTGATGACATGTAGCAAGGCAGATGAACACAGTCCACAGCAATTACTCACATGTTTTAAAATAACTAGAGAAGGAGGCTCTGAAGGGTTCCAACCTATGGAAATTATAAGATTTGGGAGTCAGAAATGTTAATTACCCTGTGTGTATTGAATTTAATATTATACCCAATGAATAAGTACAAATACTATATTAATTAAATTGAAATTAAAAGTAAAGAAATCATCACTAAAATGACAGAATGTTGATGTGGAAGCTTAGCAGAGCCCGAAGCACAGCCTCACACACCTAGTTCCACAAGGCTTAGTAAATGCATTAGGAGAAGGAACCTTAGCTGAGCACGGTGGTGCATTCCCAGAACCCCAGAAGTCCAGAGGTTGAGGTAAGGGGAGAACAAATTTAAGCCCAGCCTGGGCCACTGAGTAAGATCCTGTTTCAAAATTTTAAAATATATATATATATATA
>NW_004524586.1:11236072-11280498 GCF_000260255.1 Octodon degus | reverse complement strand
TATATATATATATATATATATCCGCAGCAACTGAGGTTCAATCCCCCTTATGCACTGCTGGACCTGCCCTGGGACACGCTGAGATGGTGACTGAGATTGAACGTGGTGGTGCTCACCTATAATCCTAGCGCTTGGAAGGCTAAAAGCAGGAGGATCACTGTGAGTTCGATCTGTGTCATGAGACCCTACAGACCCTGTACTAATTCCATAAAAAAATAAATATATGAAAAGTGCTGGGAATGGTGTTCAGTTCAGAGACCCTGAGTTCAATAACCAATACGGGGGGAGGGGACACCTGATTTTGCTAGGATCAGGTCAAAGTACCTCAAACTACAGCATCTTGGTCTTTGAGAAAACTGCAGAAACAGGAAAGCCACTGTCAATTTCCCATTGCCCTTCTCCCTGAAGACATACCTTAGGACCCTTAGCCTCATTCAAAAGATGCCCTCCACATACCTACAGAGATTCTTCTCTTTAGGCAATGGGCCAGGGAAGAATCTGACTGAACATGTCCTGTTAAGTTCCTCCAGTTTCCTGGCATCGTGTTATACTCCTTTGTTCAGCCATCTCCCCGTCAAACCTCTCATGCTTCATCTAACCTCCACAGAAAAATACATGGCTTACTTGGTTTCTTTTCATTTGCCCATGAAAAGTCTTGTGCCCCATAAAATTTATATTTTAAAAATGCATACACTAAAAGCAGACTTTTTCACTCATTCTTTCATTGTAATCTAGGTTTCCATGGTTGATTTTGGGCTGTGTTTGAGATAAGCATCTTTATTTGAACGACGTTCTGGATTATCCCACTCTTCCACACTTGCCCTTTCCACCCATTTGGACTCATTAGCTATTGACACTAAGTCACCAAACTATGAAATATAGTTTTAAAACCAGAAGGATATATTTAAACTCAATGTCTTTCACTACGTCAAGTAATGGAAATTCAAATTACGATAAAATAAAAATCATACTTTTATAGAGCTAAGAAACACTAGCAGATATTACAAAGAAACTCAGTGGAATGAATTTAACATGGGACCAGCCTTTGCAAGAAATGATAGGCCTAAGGAGTTGCCATCCCCAGGGAGACACCAGGATGAGAAGCTTTCCAGAAATGAGGGTATAAGTGGAAACTTAAGGGTTGGTGAGATAGATTTATTACCCACAATTATCTGCAATAATTCCAAAGGCTCAAAGCATTCAGCCCACCGAATCCCTCAAAATCAATTTCTCAAATTTCCTTAGTAAAACTGAGGGTGATCAGAAGGAAATTCTTCTGTTCTGCTTTTCATGCACTGCTTGGATTCCAGGTTCTTCTGGAGTCAAATCCAAAGCTAAGGCAAAAGTATCTGAAACATCAACATATAGTACTCGTGGATCAGATGCTGGCAAGATCAATTGGGCTAAGCAGAGTCAGGTCAATCTTGTTAAAGCAAAATCCTCACTCCAGCTCAACTGCACTGTAGGAAATACGAAAAATCAGGGTAGAACAATCTATGAAATAAGCAAGCAAAGCAATGTCATGCTTCACTCTACTCTTCCCTCATGCTCAGTGTTAGAATCAAATGGAAGAGGGAGGGAGGGAGGGCGAGAGCTGGAGGGAGAGGGAGGGAAAAAGAGAGGGACAGAGGGAGAGAGAAAGAGAAAAAGAGAGACAGAGACAGAGAGACAGAGGCAGAGAGACAAAGAGAGGGAGAGACAAAAAAGAGAGGCAAACAAGCAGGTCTAAGAGAGGAAAGGAAACAGTAAATATCTCCCAGATGAAATGAAACATGAGGAGCAGCACACAGCACACTGCTAGAACTGCCAGATAGAGCTTCATATAACTAACATGAACATGTTGAAGAACTTGCAGACAAAGGTAGCTATAATAGGTGGAAAGATATGGTAACTCCAGAAGTAACTACGTAGACACTAAGAAAAGAGAAACACACCCATAAGCTAATATTTACTAGATGCACTTAATAGATCACATGATACTAGAGAAATAATGAGCAGTGAATTTAAAGACAATGTCAACAGAAATTGCAAAAGCTTAGGGCCAGCCAAATAGCTCAGTGGATTAAAACACCTGCTTAGGCAGACACAAGGACTGGGAGTTCGATCCCCTGGCCTGCCATGCTGGCTCTGCCCCCAGGGTGTGCTGAGATTGTGATTGAGATTGGGCATGGTGATGAGTACCTGTAATCCCAGAACTTGGGAGGCTCTAATCAGGAGGGTCACTACGAGTTGGGTCTATACAGTGAAACACTGTACACCCTGTTCTAAATACAAAAAATTACAAAAGCCTAGGCAGATAAAGGAAACATGTTGCTCAAACAATGAAAGACTATGTCATATGCACTGTGGCAAATTTGATGAAATGTACATTACCAGGAGTAAATATGTAGCTTAATACAAACACAATGTTTACAGATGGAAACACCCACAGATGTGTACATGGGCAAGACATCGTACCTGTATCCTCCTGCTATGCGAGCTGACAGGGCCAGAAACAAGAAAACCTTGGTACCCACAAGCATCTGATGCTCAGATTTTGGCCTCTGGCACTAGGTCCTAATACGTAATTTCACCAGTGCTCCTTGGAAAAATGGCTAAAACTGGGAGCAAGGCAGAAAATACCCACGGTGAACCTATAGCACCTTACAGTGCCAGAAAATAGAAAGTACTCAGGCAAGCAGACAAAACCTGCAGTGATGGGAATATGTCAGAAGGATGCAGGAATCCACTGACAAAGGAGCCCGATGGCCAAGGTGGAAAACTATGATCAACAAAATAAAAAATATAACATCATATAGCAAAAGTACATTGAGTCCACAAAGATCTAAATGAATGAATGAATAAATAAATGAATTAGAAATAAGGGAAACATCTCTTGGGTGGAAAAACCCTCAGTCACATTTACCCCTTATCATATGTGAGCTGCACATAGCCGGCCCTCTTCCAACAGGGACAGTGTAAACATGGAAGAAAATAAAGCGCAAGCCTGGCACAGGAGCCTGACAGGCACTGCATCGAGCCACATGATGAAGACTGCCTTAGTTACTTTCTCACTGCTGAGACAAAATACCTGACGCACAAACTGAAAGGAGGAAAGGTTTACTTAGCTCACAGTTTGTGAAGGATTCGATCCATGGTCAGATGGCCTCGGAGCAGGGGGACATGGCTGAGGGGCAACCATTCATGGTGGCAGAAGACCGCAAAAGCTACCAGGGTAGTGAGAGGGGGCTCTTTCTTCCCTTATGCTGTATGCAGTCACCTGCCGCCTGGTGCATCCTCTGCATCCTAGGATATAGATCTGCTGAGTTACTTAGTTAAGCTTCTACGATGACTTAGTCACAAGCTCCAGATGCAGCTGCCTCCACAACTGCATGAGGCTTTGGGAAGACATCCAGACCCAAAACATACCAAAGGCTAACATGCACAGCGATGGCTCCTATCAGGAACCCTTAAGCTTCATAGGTATGATGTGAATGACACCTTTTTCCAGAGAGCTTCCTCCCCAAACACATTACTCCAGTGTAATCACTAGAGGGACATTTGTCATTTGAGAGAACTGTACCAAATACCTTAGCAGTCCTCCTCCAAACTGCCAAGGGCTTTAGAAACAAGATAAGTCCAAGCCACTGTATCAACAAAGAGGAGATGATGAATCGGAGACAACTAAATGTTATCTTCCAGATGGGTCAAGGGAGAGAAAAGAATACTAGGTTTGGAGAACATGATAACAGTGTATGTTTGTCAATGTTGTCAAATGGGCCATAGAGTGTTAGTCAGTTTTCTATAACTGTGACAAAATATCTCTGAGAAAATAAACCTAAAGGAAGACAAATATGCTTTGGCTCCCTTTTTCAGAGGTTTCATTCCGTAATCAGCTGAATCTTCTACCTTCAGCCTGTGAGAGACACAAAGAACATGACCACAAGGCATGGCTGAAGAAAGATGCACACTTCATGGCTCTCTGGAAAGGAAGGGGCAGGGACAAGATATCAATTCAGAAAGTCATGCCCCATGGCCAACACCCTTCACCTAGGCCCCACCTCAGTTCTCATCACTCTTCAATAATTTGACGGCATAACCTGGCAGTCAACCCTTTAGCTCATGACCTTTGAAATATATTTTCAGATCCAAATCATAGCACATGCTAATGATAGATATTAATAAAAAGAGAAAATGAGTATGCCCATATGGGAGCAATCTGTATTATTTCTGCAATAATTTCTGCAAATCTAAAACCACCCCAAAATTTAAAATTTACTCTAGAAAAGTCAAAACATTTCTTGAAAAGATCAAACACAGCATCAGCAACATGTTGGGAAAATTTCTAGCAGTCTACATTATGCATAATTACACTGGAGTTAAAAAAGAAGAAAGAGGGGTGGGTATGAAGATATACATGCTAAAAATTTTCCAAATTTGATTCAGAAAGCAATCCATAAATCCAAGAAGCTTAATAAATGTCAAATATGTATGACACATTCAAGTAAAACTACTTCTAGGCATATCGTTATTAAAATGATGGAAACTATATATAAGGGAAAAAAATCTAAAAAGCAGTAAATGAAAAATATGCACCATGTGTAGTACTGTGACAAGAATAACTCCTTGACTTGCAATGAGAAGCAAAGCATACCGAGGACAGTGAAACACTGTATTTGAAAACCTGAAATTAATCCTACCAAAGTAGAATTCTCTACCCTGCCAAGAAGATGAAGACAAACAAGAAGAACTGGAAGCAGGAAAAGGAGCAGAGGAAGAAGAGAAATTAAGAAATTTTCCAAAAATTGAGAGCACACACAGAAGGAAGGCTTAGCTGAAAGGAAATAAAAGCTGCAGGAGGTTCATTCTGTAGGAAAAAAATGAAGAGCACCAAATCCAATAGGAGAACCAGATAGTTTTCTTTTTTCTTAATTACTTTGAAGACAAATAGCTTCTTCGACTTAGGAGCAATGGGTAGCAGGTTTGTAATTAGTTGAAGTAAAAAGCAGGAAATAAGATGACAGAGGATAAATAGAAGTGAAAATTTTTTTTCTATATGATTTGCCTGTTTTACACCAAGAAGTCTAATATTAGTTTTTCATAGATTATGATGAACTATGGATGAGTATTAGCCTTATGGTAATGGATAAAATACAAAAGAGGATTTATTCAAATTAGGATAAGATATAAAATTGAATGTTATAAAAGCAGTTGACAAATCCTAAAGAAGGCAAGGAAAGAAACAACAGAGTAGCAAAGAGGACGTGGGATGGACGGACAAATGAGCAGGTCAGTAGCCCTAGCACAAGGCACACTAACCACCATGCCAAATGCAAGCAACCCAAACACTCTAAGTAAGAGCCAAGTTGATGAACTTAATTTTAAAAATTATCAAACAAGACCTATATAATAATAAATGGTCTTGCTTTATCGTGGTCTTACCCATCCAGCAGAAAAGTACAACTAGGTATAAAAAGTAAAGCTATATTAATATGATGAGCTGTAAAAGGCTCACGTCAACAACTTCTGACATTGCCAGTCCTATGGATAACCCACTACTATTATGGACTGCTGGACTATATTGGATTATTTTGCTGAATTCACACACCTACAGTATTTAAATGGCAATGGAATACCCATCTCTGACAAAACTAAACAAAAAAGGAGATATGAATGAAGGACCATTTTGTATCGGCATATACAAAATAGTTAGGATAGATATACAGCTACTTTCTCTTCATTCAATGAGAAGAAAGATTTGTACTAATAGTGTTTGGACAGGATATCATGTCTGCATCTTGTACTATGAATAATCACTACGAAGACAACAATACGCAATGTATTAACTATTGAAACTGTCCTACTAATCGATTTTAAAACTGTATCATTGCTATTTATCAATAAAATTAATTTAAAAAATCAAGTAGAATCCACCCTGTGCTCCCTCCAATGCTGTGAATTTAATTGTAGAAGAGAGAGGTTTAAACCTAGGGCTGGAAAGGAAGCAGCAGACAGCACAAGCACAGAACCCAGTCGTGGGTGTTATCCAAAACAAAGTGGATTTAACCACCACATCCACAGAGGGGACTTCCTGGATAACAAAGAACCAACTCATGAACAGTACTCTTACAGTATTATCCCTAATAACTGAACCCAAATACAAAAGCAAAAACAGACAAATCTGAAAACAGTAGGGCTAGTAGAAAAAACACTATTAAAATGCAAAAAAAAAAAAAAATAGCCAACGACTCAGCTTAACCTTTGCTTTCTTTAGGATTACTAGACTCTTTCTACAGTATTCCACTTTCTCAAGTGCATTGGCCTTAAGGATGATTCTGCATGACGTCATGCAGTGCTGCAGCGATGAAGATTAAAAGTGGGCAAGCCGGCCTGGGCTGCTAAGATCAAAACCCAGACACAGGTTCTCCCTGGGGACAGTAGTGATAATGGGCCTGGAGGGAAAAAAAAGTTCTTTTGAGGAATGGAAATACTCCTCACTGAGATTGGATTACAGGTTACCCAAATGTACCTGTTTATTAAAGCTCATTAGCTGTGTATTTTTTAACTTTTTAAAAATTTATTTAGTTGTTTGTTATAGGGTCTCAATATGCAGTTCAGACTCTTAGAGATTCTCCTGTCTCAGCCATCTCCAGCACTGGGATTTCAGGCTTGCACTACCATGCCTGGTTTGGGGGCCTGCAAGGCATGCCCAGGGCTCCAGGGCCAGCATGGCATGTGGCACCAGCCATTGCACCCAAGTCCTTGTACCTGCCATGCAGGTACTTAGACCAGTGAGCTATCTTCCCAGGCCAGCTCTGTATCTAAAGTTAACCACTTAATTATATGTAAGTGATAATATACACACAAGCTGATGAGAAAGGATGATTTATAATATAGTATAGTACAGTACAGTACACTATAGTATAGTATAATATAATAAAAAATTGGATAAGAGTTTCTGAAACTCCACGTGAGGAGTCTTACCACTCTCAGTCTTCCACCTTAGAGTTGCTCATTCCACATGCTTCCAACAGTGCCATCCTGTAATGTCACCAGACCTGTGGACATAGCACATCTTAGAGAAGAATAAACCAGAAAACTATAAGTAGGTCCTGGACTGCCATGAGCACACAGCCCAAGGGGGTGAGCTGATCTGACTTCTGCGTGGAGAACACTGCTGCACACCCAACCCACGGGCCTTCTGCCATCCACCATTCCACCTCTGGGTGCTAACTCAGCAACCTACCCCCCTCCAATGGCCCTTCTGTAAAGCTTAGGGCCCTCTAATCAGACACCTCTGACTGCCACCCAGCGTGCAGCAAGTGTGAGACACTACAGATGGCGGAAGAGTCTCTACTGATGGTGAAGGAAAGGTTTCCCTGTCGATGTGATACCCAGAACTTCTCTGCTAACTGAAAATCCATTCAGCAATACCAGAAGAGGCTCTGTCTTCAAAAGCCTAGGCCAGGGGCCGGGGAGATGGCTCAGTGGAATAAGCGCTTCCCTGGCAAGTTCAAGGGCCTGAGTTCAATCCCTGGTTCTGCCAAAAAAAAAAAAAAGCAAAAGCCTAGGCCAAGAAAAGGCAGGAGGACAAAGGTGGCACTGGCTCCACAACACAGCTCCACTTCACCCAAGGAAGGAAGAAGGAGAAAGGAAAGGTCCCTTCAGAATCTACCAGTGCACTGAAACAGCATCAGTGATGGGTAGCAGCAGAAGCTGGGCCAGGCAGAGAGAGGCTGCTCCCAAGGGCCACCAAGATGCCCGATGCATTGCCAAGTGAAAGGCCCCTGTCACTGGAGCACTGACTTTGTGGAAGGATGGCCTATGACAGCTCCCTATTGCCACGCAGAGACAGCAAAAGGAAGCCTGGCTTCTGTTGGTCTTCATTGGATGGATCACAGTTCTGTTCTATCTTGCCCATATCTCTAAGAAACGCACTTTCTTTGGCTCCTGTGAAGCTAGACCTTGTCGCGCTGCCTCCCAAGGCCTGCCTGGCCACTGAGACTGGTCTCCTGGGAGGGGCCCTGCTTGTCCCTAGGCAGCTTCAGCCTAAAGATATTTCTTTGCAGGTGTCTTGGGCCTCAGCCACAGCAGGGTGTACAGTGACCCAGCAAGGGGACTGAGGTGACCTAATGAGTACACAGAGGAAGCCACCAAAGGTGCCACCACAGAACACTGTCTTTGCCCATGAAGTCACCATGATATCCTGCTGGGGACGTTTATGGCTGGCATCCTGCCTCTGCCTGTGTGTTTCCTGTTGGCTCTTCTGCTGCGATCACCGGAGCTGAACAGTCAGTCAAAGCTTCACTACATTGCTCGCTCTCTCCAGCACTGTGGACGTTTCTCTGTGACACAAAGATAGTCAGCAGAGCCCTTAGTGCGGGGTAGAGTCCACAGTTAACACGCTGAGGGCTGGACCAGGTATCCTAGCCATTATTGAGTCTGCCCTCTATGACAACCTTATGGTAATCTTCAGGGGACAGATGTCCCTCACCCACAATTCAGCCAATTCTTTTCCACGGAGTAGAATAAAAAACTAGTTTCTGACACGTATAAAGTGAGAAAATGTGTTGGATTTCTTCTCATGGAATGTCAGAGTCTAGGCTTTCTCAAAAGAAGCATGATTCAAGCCATATGTGCAAATAAGCATTTGAGAAGCTATACAGTAGACAGAGGTAAGTTTAGACTAATAGCTCTCAGGGCCCTGAGCATCCTGGAGGACTTTTTCCACGGAGCCATTCATTCAGAGATACAGGTGTGGAGCTGAAGCAGAAGGGCATCTTTAGTATAAGTGATTTGGAATGTGGCTTTGCTTGGGGAAAAGTTCTGTACAGATGTAATTGAGCTAAGCATTCCCAGAAGAGCTAATCATGGATCACACAAGGGCCTCAGAGCCAGAAGAGAAGGCCCAGCCCCGAGAGAAATAAAGTAAGGATAGTGGCAGAGAGTGGCACAGCTGAAGGCCCCAGAAGCCAGAGGGGCAGGAAGTGATCTCCTGCAGAGCCTTCGGAGAAAGCCTGGGTCTGCTGAGTCCTTAGTGTAGGTGTCTGAGCAGCCCAGAACCATGAAGGAACGTGTTCCTCTGTTCAGAACTCCACAGTATTATGTTCCTAAGGCCTCCGAGGTAATGAGTCCCCTAATCTGTGCGTGGAGCCCGCAGAGACACGGGGTTGAAGCAACGCCTCAGGGTCCCTCAGTCTCCCTCTTTATTTCTCTTCTCTCTCTCCCTTAGCACACGTTTGCGTGCTGTTTGCATCCCTGTGCCAAGGTTGGCACGTGTGCGTCACGGGCCTCCATTCCCTCTGTCATGGCTTTTCCTTCCCCATCCTCCCTGTTCCCTCTAGCTCTTGACCCCCTTTCCTGTTGAGAAAGATCTGTCTCCCTATTGCCTATCATCTGTCTTATGGTTTGCTCTTTCTCTATAATTTTGGTTTCTCACGTAAGAGAAACCATGAGATATTTAAGGCTGCTTGTGAAGCTCCTGTGTCCCCAAACCTCAGCCTCAGAGTCCTACTCGTGCTCTCCTTTCCTCTCCTCCAGAAGTTCCTGTTTGTGTCTATTCCCTTCCAAATGGGGATCAGGTGGAGCACTAGGGCCCCTCAGAAGCCAGACTTGCATCCTAAGTTCACTGCGCTGAAAGACAAGGTAGAAGAGCAAGACTGCCCAGAAGGGACTGCCGTAAATCACCAAAGGCCTCTTCTTTCTGCCCCTGCCAGTGCCTTTCCTCAGGTCGGGACCATGGCTCTGAAAATTGCAGGCTGAGACGCATCCAGCCTGAAGACCGTAACATACCAGCCAGGCAGAGGCTGAAGCTGGAAGGTGTCCTCCAGGAGGCTCTTGGGAGCAACAGGAAGAGCCCACCATGGCATGAGTCATGTAGACAGTATACCTCTGGAGGCCTTCACACAGTTGTCAAAGTGCCCCCCTCCCCAAACCTGTGGCTTCCGCTTGTCACAGGCAGAAGAACGTGGGGTCACAATCTATTTCCCATATAGCTTGGCTATGCTAGCATAACAATTCTGCCCCCTCCAAACATTCACTTTCAGAGAAAAATATTAACAACTTAAATCCTACATGCAGCCTCTTGTTCTTTACTATAATGTAATTTTCCGTTTGCAGCTTTCTAACACAATTTTAGAGCCATTTAGACCAGTTGGGGCCTTCGAATTTGAGGCTGGCCGGAGAGCCGATAGAATGATCATTTCATCTGCCTCATATTCCGAATTCATTGGAGCCATCAGGACAGCCATTGCCTCGCCATAATCTGATCAGTGCAAACCTACTGGGAGAAAGGTAGTGTTTTAAAAAGTAATTGTTTAAATGAACTTGATATTTTTATTGCAAAAATACATCACAACACGCTTTAAGGTTGAATTTTAGCTCAAGAGCTACATGTATTATTCAAGTGATACATGGTGAAATTAATGACAAACACTGTTGTCTTTTAAATAATCTAATAGAAGAGCTCGCTAATGTAGGGGAGGTAGCAATTCAGTGCACACGCTCCAAGTGATGTGTTCATTTGGTGTCATAAGTTGAATTTTGTCGTATGTCACTTCTTTCACAATCAGTGCCAGCAGCACTTTTCTAGTCCCAGCTGCTTTGCAGGTCTTTTGACAGCTTAGGATATGCATCAAGGTGCGTTCTGTGACCCACCTTTGGTCACTGGCTCCACCTGCACAGATAGGTGCAGACCTATATTTTGAATGAGTATCGCTTCCAGTAGGAGGTACAGCTGATGAGCTTTAGATGTTATGCAGCAGGAACTTTCTACAAAGCACAGAACATTTCATGTCACAGGTGGGAGGGGAAAGGGAAGGGACCCCTGCCCAGAGAGCAGAGGTAGGACCAGAGGGGTCTACCTACCCAGGCACAGAGGGGTCAGATCGGGGGAGTCCCCTCGTGTTTGATCTCCTGAAATTGTTCTAAGTGGAGGAGTAAAGAGGTTCAAAAAAGACTGCAGATGTGGACCTCGATTCCCTGGAACTCACGCCCCAGCAATGAGTGCTTCTGGCTGGTCCCATAATCTGTGGTAGGGCCAGGCCTATTACCTACATCAAAAGGCTCAGAGCCACACCTGGACGGCCAGAGAATTACTAGAAATCAAAGGTGTGGGCCCTGAGGAGCCCAGCAGCTGCTGCACACTTCTCTCCCGCCCCACCCTCCTGTCCGCAAACTCCTGAGGGCACATCGCCTGGTGGCTCCATTGCCCTATGTAGCAGCACTCTAACCCTTCTCTGGGCCTATGCATTGTGCATGGGAAGTGTTGTGGATCAAGTACCAGCCTGTGACTCTGGGCAGTCCACAGGACCATGCCAGAGAAAGGACGTCCCAACAGCCTGGGGGTATAAAGGGTCTGGTCCAGGAAGCCCAGAAGTCCTGGCTCCTGCTGAGCCAGCCAAGGACAGTGGACAGTCCCACAGCCTGTCCTTGCCTCCTTCTCCATGTGAGAAAGGAGAGCCCAGGGTGGGAGTTCCATTTCTCAGGGTTCTTGCAGATCCTGATGACTAATGCGCTCACAGGAAGGCCCCATTTGAGCAGCAAAGCAAAGCTCCATGGCCAGGCTGCCGAGCGTCAGCACTCACCGACCTTACCAGTGTCTGACCTGGACCACTCACTTTGCTTCTGTGTCCTCTTGTGTTTTCCATGTGAAAGTAGAGATAACGATGCACCATCTGCTTCCCAGGTTAGGGCAAGAGCAAGTCGTGTCATGCGCATAACACAGATCTGGTGGCCTCTGCACACAGTGATGGGCCCAGACAACACAAGGCCTGGTTCTGAGTGTGTATTTTCCTCCATCCAGCCGCAGGACCCACCTCACCTCACTGCGCTTGCCTTTCTGTCTCTGTGGTGCAGCCTTCCCACAGGTGTTGCGGGGCTGCCCTCCACTCTGTCCATGTCCCCGTGCCACCGTGGCCTTCTCAGTAAGGTCTCTGCAGTGCACGCCACACGCAGCCCTCCCTGAACGCAGGCTGCACCCTCCACACTCGCTTTTGGTTGTTTATGTATTTGATTCAGCGCTTACAAATATGTGGCACAGTTAACAGCTCTTGTTCAGAGTAATACAAAAACATATTTATAAAACCATATTTCTTATACTGAAGAGATAAACACTTAAAATTGAATTCTTGAGGAAAGAAAAAAGTGAAGCACATGTCAAAATTCATCAAACTGAATTGACCCTGAATTTAGAGAAAATTGATTATTTTAATGCTTCTATTATTTTAAAATAAAAATAAAATTTGGTACACTAATAAAGACAGAATTAAATGAAGTCGAAGAGTTTATGAAAAAAGCTAAGATTTAAACAATAAAAATCAAACTATCCAAAATTAATAGTTAGAACCAGAGAGAGATGTAAAAAAGGATACAAGAAAAGAATGTACTTCCATTGCATATAATATTTGTACATGCTTTTAAGCTTATAAGTGCTGATGAAAGGTTTATTTTTCAGGAACAAATAGATTATGATCAATGACAATAATCTTTGAATAGGAGGTAGATGTTGAGGTGGACAGGACTGAAAAGAGAGGTATGCAGGGCCTACAGTTCTCCAAAGATATTGATTTAGAACCAAAATCCTAAATAATACAAGCACACATGTAGACACACATGCATACATGTACACACAAACACACACACACACACACACACACACACAGATATCCTGGATAAATAAGATTTATTAAAGAACTGGGAAATATGTAAATATAATTCATCCTATCTGTAAGTTAAAACTCAGTAGGGTATTTCCTCCAATTACCAAAAAATAAATGGTTAAATTATAATATTCATTTTTTAAAGTTCAAGATATATTAAATATAAAAAATCTTAACATGACAAAATGAACTTGTCTTAAGCTAGAAACCAGCATCATCAGACTTAATTTTAGTCATTACAGATGAACTCTGAAATGAGGCATAGGGGCTTGTTATCATCAAAATTCAAAAAATGCTGAAAATACAGTCACGTGTAATACACAAAACACGCGAGAAGTACAAATAAAACAGGAGATAGAAATTTGGTTGTTTCAAGAGGGGGTGCTTATCTACTTTCAAGTTTTACAAAACACACAAAAGTCTACAAAAATAATAATTTTCTTACATACAGCAAAGAACAAATGGGATGAAAACCAAAACTACACTGCAATTCCATCTCCCCCTAGTCAGAATAGCTATCATTAAGAACACAAAAATAACAAATGCAAGGATGTGGGGAAAGGAGCCCTTACACATTGGTAGTGGAGAACTCTCTGTGGAAATCAACACGGACTGTCCTAGAAAAACTGAAATCAGAACCACATAACCCAGCTGTGCCATTCCTCTGTACGCACCTGGAGAAATCAAAGGCAGCACACACAGTGACACCTCCACACCGTGTTTATTGTGGTACAATTCACAGTGACCAAGGTATGGGGCCAGGCTAGGTGCCCAGAAACAAATGCACTGAGGAAGAACATGGGGCATATCTACGCAGCGCAGGATTACTCAATCATAAAGAATGAGGCGGTGCCATTTGCAGGAAAAATGATGAAACTGGAGAACACATGTTAAGTGAAATAAGGCAGAGTCACAAAGCCAAGACGGACACGCAATCTGAAAAGGAAAGGAAGACTGTGAGGGAAACGGAGGGGAACAGAGAAGAGAAGGGCAGGCAAGGCAAGGTGATGGAAGGGGAGATAGAACAAAGATGTGTTATGTCCATGTACAAAAATGGTATAATAAGCCCATTATTCTGTACTGTTGCTAATAAAAAATAATGAATTGCCACTTTCCACCAGATGCATTAACAATGGCAATAATTAATAATATATGAAAATATATGTAATTTACTCATTTTTATTTTTGGGGAAATGAAACATACTTATATATTTAAACACTACTATAGATGATTCATTAAGTTTGCTTTGCTGGGTTGGTCAGCTATTAAAAATGAATATGTATGGGTATAATTATATTATATTATATAGAAATATTTATATAAACCGATGGTCATACAAATTAAACATAAAAGGATGTTTAAAGCTATATGATAGGATATATGCTTCTGCCCCTCATGTAATGGTTAGAAGGACTTAAAACCGATACTGGTGCTGGTGATGAGGGGAGGGACCCTTCTCTTTGCTTATCTATTAATATGAAGCATGTGCCTCTTCTATAATTAAAAATAGTTTTAGGTGAAGAAGACCAATATACCTCAGCTATAAAACTGTACGCAGGAAACACTAATGGAGGAAGAAAGAAGATAATGCTGCACCTAAAATTTTATCTAGTTTTCAGATTATTTATAGTGGCCCTTTTGTGTATAATGCAGGCTTTATGTGGCCTTGTTTCTTTTGTATTCTGTAATAAAAGAGACACAAATAAGCAGAGAACAGAAGCATCCATCTCAGTGTGCAGGCCCTGGGTCACCATCGTAGGCCCTGCAGTTGAGCCCCCCGGGGCTCTGGTGGCGCAGCACTCGACCTGCAGACCGCTGCCCACGCGCCTCTCAGGCTGCCAACCCTTTTTGTTTTTCAGGCTTGGTCTTAAGATAAAGAACATCTGTTTGAAAAGCAAAAGTGTTTTGCTTTTCTCTCTTCTCCTGTCTTGGCACAGTTCTTCCAAGTACTTGATTCTCCTGTTCCCAGATGGAGACTGTTCTACAGTTGTCTTTGGCTGGGGAGATGCTCTCTGTCTCCCTCTCCCTCTCCCTCTCCCTCTCCTCCTCCCTCTCCCTCTCCTTCTCCCTCTCCCTCTCCCTCTCCCTCTCCTAGTCCTTCTCCCACTCTTTCTCCCACTCCTTCTCCCTCTCTCCTCTCCTCCCCTCCTCTTCTTTTCTTTTCTCTTCTCTCTCTCTCTTTCTCCCTTTTTCTCTCTCCCTCTCCCTCTTCTTTTCCCTCTCTCTCTCCTCTCCTCCCCCTCCTCTTCCTTTCCCTCTCCTCTTCCTTTCCCTCTCCTCTCCTCTCCTCTCCTCTCCTCTTCTCGTCTCTCTCTCTCTCTCCCAGTCTTGGTGCAGTGGTAGAAGGATATAGTTCTTCATTCTCTTTGTCCTCTAAGTCCGGTCCTCAGCACTTCATTATTGGCATGGAAATGACAAGTACATCTGACATTCATATGCAAAAGTTGGGGGAAAAACATATCATGAAGTTAGGTTGGTTTTGTCTTTTTTCCTACCTACAGTAATTTGTTCACCCCCTTGCCCATTCCTCACATTGAAACTGTGAAGGTGTTTGCAGAAAGTGAAGACTCCCATGGCCCTTAGAGTCTGAGCAGTACCAGAGCCCACAGCCCAGTCCTGGCAAAACCAGAAGCCACATGGGCAGCATCTCAGGGGAGCTATCAGTAGAGAAATGTGCAGTGGCCCACCTAGGCCCCAGAAAAGTTGGGAAAATGTAGACATTTGTGGAGGACAATTGAGTCCAGTCTTTGACTGCTTGACTAAATGGTGCGTACATTGTAACTGTACGTGATGCTTTTAATGTGCTCATATCTCTCCATCTTCTTGCTTGTCCACAATTCCTGTTAGAGGCAAGAGGAAACACAAACCTAGTCCTCTCAGACTTCTTCCACAGAAGGCAGTGAGTGTTTCCCACAGCAGCTGCCTTGCCCCCTGGCCACCTGTCTACTGTGCATGTTCAGGTCACACTTCTTCCAAAGGAAAGTTCTAATCATCCAGCAAAATACACAGCATATTTCCTTAGCACAGGGTAGACAACAGAAAGAAGAGGGAAACTGTGATGGGATTCTTGGGACCATAAAGATGAATGGAACTGAAGTGCTTGAAAAGGCCTTCCCTACAGGTGAAGGTGAGCCCTGCTGCCCCAGACCCAAGAAGACACACAACTGGAGGGCATGCGGTGGAATTTAGAAAACCTATTTGAATGAGGCTGATCTGGCTTTGAACAGAATAAATAAGTACCTTGAGAAATGTCCAGTTCTCTGACACAATGATAGAAATAGTTCCACTTTAGTGAGAAGTTATACAGAGCAAACTTGTAGGCTATAATAGAATACACCTAGTGGAGATTGAAGGCAGGCCTGAGGCCAGGTGAGTTCATAGAATGCCTGCCGTGCGCTCTGTTGTTATTGCTATTGCCATTAACTTATTATTACTGGAACTTCTATCAAGGGAAGATAATCAACCTATTTATATTTCTAAGCCTAGAACCAAATGGAGAAGGCCCTCAACAATGTTTTGAAATCAATTAACAAAGGAATGTTTGGATGCCTGGCCAGGGACCCAGAGTTTCAAGGTCTGTTACATGGAATTATACATCACACTATGTCTGGATTATTGATAGACATTCCCTGGAAACATGATATTCTAGGGTCAAGTGCATTTTAAAATGTACAACTCACTGGGAAAGATTCACAAACCTGAGGATTTTAATGACTCCAGCAGACCTCATGGGAGAGAAATCTGCTTTATGTTTTTTGTCTGCTCTATCCTTTTGCAAGATTGGACATACCCCAGTTTGGGAAATGTACATCTGAACTCTTAGTTGCTACTGCAAAGCAGTAACTGATAAATTGAAGATCAGAGAAATGGAGATGTGGGGCAGAGGCGTGCCCAGCATCACCTGGTTCCAGACCCTCTCCAGGCAGGTGGAAAGTGGACAGGTGGCGAAGGCAGGACACTCCCATGAGCACACGTAGGGTCAAAGGCATAAGCCTAGAGCTTCGCAAAGTCAGAGGAGCAAAGTCCCTTGAATGCATGCCCCTTCATCCTTGGCCAATGGGCAATGAGCAGAAATTCTACAAAACAGGGATGTGGAGGCCAGAACCACAGCAATTCTTCTCCCAGCCCTTCCACACAGCCTGCCAATTTGGCCTGAGACAAGTGAAATCAATTTCTACATAGTTTTGGAACACCTTGTTTGCACAATAGAAGATGTTTGTGTTGGAGCAGGAAGGCACTGCAGTGGGAGAAAACACAAAACCACCTTTCTTAGAAGTGCTTCAGTCTGCCCCTTGGCTAAGCAGCTGTGCCCTGCATGAGGAGGAACCACAGAAGCAGAATGTCCTCACATTGCTCCAGTGCTAAGCCTCTCCTCCATCCCTCACTGCCGTAGCATCCTGAGCCGTCCTTATAAAATAGAATCAGAAGGCCATTGAGAAAGAGCAGGCTCCATGCAATTACTTCCTTTCCATGTCATGGCTAGAAATTCTCCAGTAGTAGCCAGAGTCCTTCGAAATTTCCCTGGAAGATTAGGGGGAACTGCTCAACATTGCATAGACAACTTCAAATGGATGCCACATCAGGGCAAAAGTCTACATTCCTGGCCTTCACATGGAATTCTTTGAAGCTTCAGGAGCTTCACAAAATTGTTCAATTCAAAGACCCCTCCCAGGTCTCTCTGTTCAGTCCGCTCTGACCTCCACTTCCAGGAAGTCCCCTCCACAAAGGGCTCCTCACCACTGCAAAACTGCTGGTAAGAGTCCCTTCCTCTTTCTGCAGGTCAGAAGAAAGTGTCACTCCTCTGTGCTGCTGCTCAGGGTGCCAGAGCTGCCTACACTCTCTGCTGTCTGAGTGCACATGCCCTGCAGCTTTAGCATCTTCCAAGGATTCACCCAGGCTGGCCTTCCAAAGGGACATAGACTGGACCCCACCTTCTCAGTGAATCACTATGTCCCCATCATTTGAATTTATTTTTAAAATCCTCAATATTAAGGAAGAAAAAATCCCAAATTGTACTCATGGCTACATTTTGGTAGAATAGAAAGATGCCTGCGGTATGTGCACCTCCGTGCATGTAGGGACACCGCACGTGCGTGCTCATCCACTTGTTGGTCCACCACCTGGATGTGCAGGAGCCCACTGTCACCAGCGATTCCTTGCCCAAGCTCCTCCACAGATGGAGGGAGACGCCATTTCCATTCTCGTCGTGATTCTCCTCAGGGCCAGGAGGCTCTTTGGGACCACGGGAAATGCGTTCCTTCATGATCTGTCAAGTTTCCGCATCTTCAGAGGCTTTGGTCTGCTGGCTGTTTGCTCTTTCCTTGGGTGCCTGCCTTCTCTAGATGCTTTTTTCCTTTCAAACATATAATTGTGAAGATCCTGCTTACAGGGTTGTGGGTCATTTGCAATGCTGTTATTGCTTCAGTCAAACAGAGCCCCGATTCTTTTCCTCTTATTTTTCCTCAGTGTAGACCTTCACACTCTCCTATGTGACGCCCTGGCTCCATTTGCAAATGGCTTGGGCCCCTCCTGGGTTCTGCATTTCACCTGTGTTAGCACTTCCTGCCCTCTCCCTGGCACCAGACTGAGCACCTTCTGAGGTGCTATCATTCTCCTCATGTTGGCTACAGCCCCTCTGACCTCAGCCCCTCCATCCCGTCTGAGCTTTCCTGAAGTTGTTCAGATCCTCAGCCACTGCGCTGCCTGAGGTGACAAGCTACAAACTTCAGATCTACAAGGAGGAATGAGTGCATCAGATAGAACCAGGGAAGCCTAGGCAATGCAAGTCCAACAGGAAGCGTGCTTTTGTCTCTGCTCCATCATTATGAGAACACATTATAGGCAGGCGGAACTGTGGAAGCCTTGATCCTGGAAAGATGAGCCAGCAAGGACTGCGAGATGTGCCCAGCCCATCTCAGGGCACTCTCAGGACCCTTTGCTCTGGTAGGAAGGCAGGCAGCATACCCCTGGATTGCCTGGGGATCTGCCCATGTGTGTGGCCCCTGCTGTAACTCTATGTGCCCTATGCTCTTCCATGTTCTAGTGTCTCCTAGGTCAAGGGCCCTACGAGGGGTTGCAGTCCTGCGCTGTTTCTCCTACTCATTCCTTTAACAAGAAGAATGCCTTTAGCCTACCAGGTGATGGTGTATTTAGGGCCACCATGACTCTAATTTAGTACTAAAACTCTGAAACACCGCATTATCCACATTCTAAGGTAAAGACATCTGGACCAGAAGGACCTGTTTGGTGAGCTCTCCTGCTGGATTCTCCTGGCAAGCATCGCTTTATGTTGCGTCTTCCAGGGCCCTTTATCAAGGCTGCTCTTAGTGCGGCCAGATGAGCACACAAAGGGAGTGACCAAGCCCTGGGAGCCTGGAGGGAGAGTGTGGTGGGCTCCATGCACCTGGATGGCCAGATGCCTGGGTCACAGCTCTTCTGCTTCAAGACGAGACAAAACACTGATCCCTAGTCCAGGCAAAAGCTTTTTCCTAATATCATTGCTATAAACAAATGGTGCTGCTGTTGGGGAAAAGTTTAAAGATCTTTGCTTCTCCTTCAAACAGTACAGAAAGGGAATATACCCAGACATGGGGAGCACATTTTGCAGAAGCAGAAAACTGAAATGAATAGCAGCTCTTTCACTTCTGAAAAACAAGAAATTCACAAAAGGATCCCATGTTGCTGAACACTCAAGTGCTTTTACAATACCTTGGCTAATGTTAAGGTAAAGTGACTATTTTTAAAATATTAAGTTGTGGTCATAGTGAGACAGAAAATGCCAACAAACATATTCACTCATTTATTCAGCAAAGATCTGGAGGCTCGTTGGTTGCTAGGAACTAAATGTTCTGGCTCCTCAAGCTTTCTCTAAGCATATATTTTACTCCCAGTGAAACCAAATTAAGCTTTCCTCCCTGGCAGGGGTCATATCTTTTATTTTCTTTAAGAATGGTATTTCAGAAGCCATATATAACTTATCACCCTAGAAGCAAGCCAGCATTGATTAATTTTTCAAACTTTATCCTGCATAAATTTCCAAAATAATGCATGCCTTAGAAGATGATCAAATAAAATAAGGTGTATTTGCAAAGAGATAGGAATAAACTTCCAGATATCTCCACGAGTTTCTAGGAATGAATGGAATGCTTTTTCTAAAGTAAGTTAAATAATTGGATATTTGGGGTTTTCTTTGCAGCAATTAAGCTGGCAAATTGTTCTGGCTTTTTGTAATTGCTTTGCGATGGGTTCTTAAAAATGACACCCACCCTGAACAGCATTCAACACATACCCACCCTTGAGGCAAAGCCCTACTCTGGACAGTGAGGGAGGGACCCATGAACTGGACAGTGAGGAAGGAAACCATGAACTGGCCAGGTTGAGGCACTAATAAACCAGGAGGTTGCATAAGGAGGACACATTGCAGGGCAAAGTGCTCAGAAGCAGAGGAAGTCTAGAGCTCCAGAAGGAGGCTGGCAATGCCCTGTGCTGTCTATTTGGCTTTTTGCAACTTATGGAAACAAATACAGTCTAAAGAATTCTGTTTTTGTAGCTGTAACATTTGTCATACAAAACACACCAATTAGGACTGGATATTGCTGAATTGGATGATTTCACTCTCAGGAATGTCTGTAAGTTTCCTAGGCAGGAACAAAGGCACATAATCAAAGCAGACAGTGAAACTATTTAAATTTTTGAGCATTAATGGTACTCGAGTTTTGTCTTGATGTGAAGAAATATGTGGTGGTTAATGTGGCCATTGGGTACTATGGGAACATAGCTTTAAAACCTAGTTATAGATCATCATGTATCATTTAGCTGTAAAATGTGTGCTTCTAAGAGACCAAAAGATAAATTACTTTAGAAGCTTCACTTCTTTAAATAAAAAAAAAAATTGATCTTGTCATTTTCTATAGCAAGCAGAAGAAAACTTAGGATGTGGAAAGGGGACCATGAAGTAATACTAAAAGCTAAAGAATGGTACAAATGAGTTGTTATTGGAGTATGGAGGGAGGAGAAAAAAAAATCTCGCCCAAAGGTCTAAGCAAGCTGATTCCTTGGAAATCTCTGTGGACAAAGGCTTGCTCCTGGGTGTCAGCCAATCCTCACTCATCTGTGCTCTGCTAGTGGAGCTCCCTAGAACAGGAGGAGCAGAGCGAAGCTCACGGTGGTGTATGGGCAGGATCGGTGCTTTGAGTAGCCCAGAGACCTCATGCAAAGCCCTACCTATCTACCCCACCAGGCACTTGTGGGGCTAACCTGGCCCTACTCAGTTTTTTTTTCTTTTCCAGTTCCATCAATTGGAAAATGCTCACAAGGAATCTTCCAGAAGATTCTAGAAAATAAGAGTGTAGTCCAAATGACAGAATGGAGATCTCTTGCTCAGGTACCAGAGTCTTCTTGGAGGCCCTGCTGCCAGGGCAGCCAGGTGCTGCTTGGATGGCAACTGTTACTGCACTGTGGCTGTGTATCAGTTTTTCTTTGTGGATAAACAACATCATCTTTGGGCCATCTGGTATCTCAGGTGGGTGGGAGACACTCAGCTGAGCACGGCAGGGTCCACTACAGCCCAGCTAAAGCGGGAGAATGCAGAGGTTCCCGTGAACTGATATAGTGCAGAAGGAGCTGAGGACTTGTAAGGAAAGAAGCTTGCTGCCAGTTTCATTTTTAGTGTCTGTCTTGTGAGGAATTCCCAGCTGGGGATAAAAGTAGAAAACTTAAAAACTTGCAGACATCATATTCAAAATGCAGTGAATCAGGCACTTGGAACTAATAAGCCCGCAATAAACGTGGTCCTGGAGCTGACAGAAATGACACCAAGAGTGCCACAAAGCATAAAAAGTCTTCTTCTGAGGCAAGAGCTGACAGTTCTCATAAAATACAATACTTTTTTTTAAAGTGCCAATGTCAATCATAAGCAAGTGCCTGACAAATCCTCAAGATAAAATCTTCTCTTTTCTACAGAAAAGAAATCAAAGAAACAGAATTCACCAGGAACCTCAATTACCCTAAAGAAACATAGTAATAAAAATCAATGAGTTCTATCCCAGAACTTGCACATTCATGAACTCCAGGCTCAGCTACTCCTCCTCTTGTGGAGGTGCTTTGTGAAGACCTGCAGGAATCTCAAATCCAGCCCATGTGGAATGAAACCTGTCCTACTGCTAAAGCAGAGTAGAGCCAGGTCTGTGTCCATGTCCATGAGCGGCTGTGAGCAGGCATCCCAGTCCAGACCTTCAGGGGCCAAATGCATGGCGACTTCTAGTGCTCACCTCCAAAGCTATATGTGACAAGTGAGAGGCAAAGGGAATTCCCCAGTACTATCCTGAGGTGGTCAGATGTGCATTCGGACAATCTTGCTTCTGCGTGTAAAGCATCCTTGCAGGGTTCCCTGACTTTCTTAAAGATTTTGTGAGCTGAGTACAATTGCTATCAGAAATAGTTGCATGTACGAAGTCTACAAGAAAATGGAATCTGGGATCTCATGAGCTACTGAGTTCATTAAAATGTGAGATACAAGTTGACAGTGCAAAGTGATGAATCACTTACACAATCTCCTGTACTCAGAATTACATGTCATTACAAGCCAAGGCCTGGACATAAGAAATTTTATTCATGTAGCAGAGTAGAGCCATGTCTGTGTCTATGAATTATATTCATGTAGCAACTTCTTATTCTTCAACAAGGACAGTTATATTTCAAAAACGTGCCAACCTTTTTGCCCCATCACCAACACCTTCCATTTGGGAGCTTGTAGTCAGAAGCAGATTCTTTTCACAAGATCAGAAATCTCTTATAGCATTGAACATAGGAGAAGTAAACATGTCTATTAAAATCCCAAAATTTACTAATTTATAACAGAAAGAAAACATGAAAAACGCATGTGGGTATGGGTTTAAGGTTGTTGGCCCTAGGAAAGAAGATACATTGAGATAAAGTCTACCTTGTGAAATCTGAGAAGTTAGAAGGAATTTTTGGTTTGGTATGCTAGTTTAGTTACGTGACAATAGGTTTAGTGGTTGGCTTTTAGCTGAACTTCATAAACCTTTCTCTCACTTTTTTTTTTAAGGCTGATGACTGCTGTTTATTAAAGGGGTATTTTGTTTCAAGTATATGAAGAGAACAAAGGTACTCTTCGAGAAATGTAAAAGTTTGAAAAAAGCGTATGTTATACGTGAGCTGATAGCGTTGGCAACCCGGATGATAGATTACAATAGGTGGGCTTGGGTACCACAAAGAACATGTTCTTACATCTTGTGGCTTCAAGGCTACAGCGTCCATCCAGGTTGTGCCACGCTCCATCTGCCGAGCCCTAGTGGACCTGTCTGCGGGCCCCAACGGTAGCCTAGATGCAAAGCATATTAAATTTCTACTGTTGATCCCCACCTCTCCCAAGAAATACACACAACCATAAAAAATAAATAAAATTATCAAGTATCCATTGCACTAAATATGAGGCTCAACTATACATTAAACATTTCTAAATGCAGGTAATGCTCTCCTCCTCATGCTGTCTTTCCAATTTGCTCCTTCTTTTTCCATTCCTGGCCCTAGGTGCAGGCTTCAGGCTTCACATCTTTCTCTAATTATCCTTTCCCTTTGTACCTCTATACCCTCTGCTCCCCAAACCATAATTTATGTCACAGGGTGAATATTTTTTTTTGGTGGAACCAGGGATTGAACTCAGGCTCTTGTGCTTGCAAGGGAAGAGCTTATTCCACTGAGTCATCACCCTGGCCCCAATAATTTTCTTAAAGTAGGTTTTTTAATACTCATCTCTATGGCTAGCTCTCCAATGACCCCATGAAACCTATAATTTTAAGTCCAAACAACTGTTGAAACGGTAAGTCAAAAATAAAAAAAAAAATTAAATTAAAAAAAAAAAAGAAAAAGAAACAGTAAGTCAGAGAGAGTTCCAGTTGCAAGCTATTCTTACATCTTACTGCAGCATTCAGGTTCATCTCTGAACCTGACCTCAAAGATGTAAACCCTTCTCTTAAAGAAAGCTGAGATAGATACTAGGAATCTCACAGCATGAGGAGAAGCGATTCAAAGACTCCATGAGCCATGATGATCAGAATGGCCAAGGGTCCTAGCTGCAGACAGCAGTGCTCCTGAGGAATGGTGGCCTCACATTTCTGAAAAAGGGATTCCCATGGTTTGGAAACAACTGCGTAGTCAGGATCCCTGAACCCTGGAGAAGCAAGAGGATACAGTCTCATAGGATTGTTGCTCCTGCTGCCCATGCTGCCACTGCCCTAATCTGGGAATAAAACACCAGAATCTCTTTGGTAACTGTGAACTTTAAAACTTCTGGTAACAGTAAAATTGTTGCACCTGGGGCCAGAAAGGCCAAAGTCTAGAAGCCTTCCAGCTCCGAGGGTCTCACTGACTGAGACCCATATAGATCTGATTTCCAACACCTAGAGGACTGGGAAACTCTCTGGGAGAGTTGCTGTGCGCTAAAAGAGCCAAGCTGCATACCTTCCAAAGGAAATTTTTGTAATGTTTCCTCTGCAAGACTGGTAGCAGCAGTCTTGAACAAGGGCTGTGACATTCTGACTCATCTATTCATCAAGTAGTTGGGGCCGAGCGGAGCAGAAGCCTGAACACAAGGTAAGAGAGGATGTACTTGGAGGCTGCAGAGGTGAAATGGGCCCCTAGGAGAGGTCTGTCTTCCTTGGAAAGGAGGTGCATTCCTGGTGAGCTCAGGGAAAGAGAGCTGCATCTCCGGCCTCTCTTAGACATTTGGAGAACTGGACAATTTTCCTAGTGTGGGAACATCAGAGCTCTGCATGCTGAAGTAGAGAGCGTAACTACAGATGTCCTTCAGCACCATCCACCCATGCTGCCCATGCATCTTGCTTCATCTATTTCTCAAATCAAGAAATACACAACAAAATCTCTCACTTCTATCACTCAGCTACACAAACGATTGGTATCACGTAGTAATCAGGAACTGATGCAGTACCATTTAAATAAAACATATTTCTCTTCTTCAGAAACTCATAAACTTTCCCGAATCCACTGGGCCTTCTTGATTCAGCTCACAAGAAGATCCCAGATCAGGACAGGCGCCAGTGCCCAATGGTGACACTTGTGACGCTACCCTCAAGGACCTCTCTACTGGAGCACAGAGCATCCTGCTAACACTCATGTTTTTTTTTTTTTTTTCAAAGACCAATAACGTCTTCAAAGCATAATGCAGATCCCAGGAGAATTTAGGTTAATAATCTGCTTTACAATTGAGAGAATTTTAACTGGTAATAAAAGGTAAGGATTATATCCAAAGCCAGGCAACTAGTTGGGCGTATAACCAGAATCAGACGTATATTTCTTATTTTTAGTTTCAGGCACTCACAAAAGCTCAACTGCTTCATGTCTAGGAAGAGGGAGCTCATAAGCGATATTCCTGCACAGTGATTTAGGAGCCTGAAATTCAAGAAAGAGAGATTATGCAGCTGTAGGAAGCTGTCAAAAGATAGCTACTTAGCATTTCTGCAGCCATGCTGTACTGTTACATTTACTCTCAGTTACTATTTTGTGTCTCCAAAGAAAGATGGTACGTTGGATTTTCTCAGAGATTGTATCATGTCAGGTCTAAGCTAGGACTCAATACATGGCATTATTGGAAAGTGTGGACTGAGGAATGTAGCTTTCCAGTGGAAAGTTCTAGTCCCAGGGTGCAGGCAAGCTTTTCAAGGAAGAACGGCGAGGGTGGAAGTTGAGTCTCCATGCCGCTTTCCCAAAGAGGCTGCAGGAAAGGCTGAGTGTATTTGCCCCTTTTGCCTAATTCACACCATCTTCCTAGAGGCTCTGGAAAGTTGTATAGCAAAGAAAGGCATAAATTCCATCCCTGCTGTGCCCCGGTACTGGGCTGAGAGGACGTGTGCGGCTGTCCTCTCAGGTCATGGCCCCTACTCCCTGCACATCAGGGCAGGCTATGAGGTGTTTCACATGAGGGTGGGGTCTGTAAGTACAATGTGTTTCCTGAGAATTCAGTCAAGAAGGGTCTTACTTATGGGTTGAGTTCTTCATGAGAAACAAGTCAACAATATCTATGAGCCTCAGGATGTGGGGTGAAAATCCTGGATATTCTGGCCAACACAGCAAGTCTGTATTTTGAACCATTTGCCTGCAGGGTCTGACACAGGTGGTCAGCGTGCTCTGAGCATCAAAGCTCCAGAGATGGTCTCAGAAGGAAAAGAAACCTCGGGAGAGCAAATGTAGAGTCACACTGAAATCCAGCTGTGGTTGGGGACCTCCGCAGTGATACTCAAGTCAGAGATGAGACACTTAGGAAAAAATGGTCATCTCACTTTAAACGCAGATTCAAAGGACAGACCTGGGTGTAGGAATTTGTTTTTATTGGCTCTCCACTGCCTACCAAACTATAAAATTATGCAACTTTTCCAGGGGAATAATTTAGCAATGTGTTAACAAAAACCCTTAAAAGGCATACCCAGCAACCCACCGCCCATCATTCAGAAGAAGGAAATTATCAGAGAAGCACGCAAAGATGTACACACCAGTGGTCCATGGCGCATTCTTGATGCCGGCATCGAGTTCAACATAAACCTCTGACAAAGCAATGCTGGTAGACTCACAGAAACAAATAATATGCCACCACCAAAGGGGACGCCTCAGTCAGTGGTTCACAAGCCAGCACCTTCCCCAGGGTTGTGTTCCTTGGAAATCCTTCTGTGTTTTAGTAGGTAGAACCAAGAGCAGCACAAGTGCGTTGTGTGCAGTAAAACTGAAGAGAAAATTTCCCCTCCCGGAATACCACAGCGCCTGCGGCGGTGTTATTGACAGAATGGCATCGACGTGTGCTTCCCAGGGAGAATGCCAGCTACAAGCATACGTAGTACAACTCAATTATTCATAATACCAAAAAGTCTGTCTAAAAATTTCAAAAATGATTTATAAATATGCAAAAGGAAGAGAATTTAGACAGTGACATGGCCAATCTAGATAACGTCATTGCCAATCTTCATTTTACTTTCATTTCTAATTCATGCATTTCAGAGATTTAAATATGACTTTTTTTACAGTTTGGTTTTAGAGCACTTGACATGGCTAATTATCATATATTTTAAATAATAAAAATAATAAAGCAAGGAAGTATAATTGTGGCTTTATAATATCCATAATACCTTTAATCTGTGTGTACACATATTTGTACATACATGTATGTATATGTATGAACTCATACGTGTATATGCATGTCTGAGTGTGCATGCATGTGTGTTTATGCATATATTGTGTGTGCAGGTACCATCGTGCAAGCAGGCATCTATGTGTGAATTTACACAGAAACCCAACAGAAGTGAATAACAGTCGCTGAGCGCTGAGGGGCTTTCGTGAAACAGAGACACATCTCAGATCCCCTGGGCTCGGCGGCGAGTGGAGGCTGACTGCCCAAGGAGCCTCTCCATGAGCATTACCTGAGCCAGCAGCATGGCACAGAAGGAAACTCAGAGACGGAGGCTGCGGCTCCTCCTTCCAACTTTGTTCACACCAGGAAGTGGACGTGGGCAAATCGTTCAATACAACTTATCCTGGGTTTTTTCCACCTGAAAAAGGGCACAGCAATTCCATTTTGCAGTGTAGCGATTAATATATAGTTATGTCTCACGTAGCAGGTGGAGTCCATACTACCTGGTGTGCAGAGAGCACGTGATCCTGGTTGCTTGGGTCTAATGCACAACGCCTCTGCTACAGAGGCGGATCCAGGGGGCAGCGAAGAGAAGCCTGGACTGAAGGCAGCCAGGCAGGGCCGGCGCAGGCCGTCCTCCTGCAGAGTGCTTCTTGCTGGGCCCAGAGCTGGGAGGCAGAGGAGATGGGGACAGAGATGCAGAATGAGCTCTGCCCTTCCTCTCTTAATTTCCCAATGGGAAACAACAGAAGAGCACCTCCTGCTAGCTTCAAGGGTTTCCATTAAAGCAGCAGCATGAAACCCACTGACCTTACAAGACCCTGCAAGATTAGGATTCCCCACTCTCTTCAGGACAGTTCGCTTCTCAGCAAGGCAGCATGCTTCCTCAGTGCTCTTTGGTAGGTCTACATCTGCTTTCCTCCTGGGAGCCTAAGGGGACGCAACCAGCATGCGATGCCCCTCATAGTCTGCTCCAGAGCACAGCCCTTGCCACCTGCTGAGCTCCCTGCCTCACCCTCCAAGGCAGCCCCTGGTCCCATTTCTCTTTCTCCTCCCATAAATGCATAGGTGAGTAAAGGGGAGCAATCCAACAGGGTAAGCAGAGCACCCTCTTCCCTATGCCTCTGTGCCAGCAGGCCAGATGTCCACCCAGGCTCATGCTTGGGACCACACATGGATCATTAAGCTCAGATGGAGGGAGCTGGCAGCAGCCTCCCCTGGAAGTAACCCCTGGGGTCTACAGAAAGCAGAGGGGCTCAGTCTCAAGACTGTCCCACAGTCCTCCGTGACTCCCAGAGTTTTCTTCCAATTTCTTTCTTTTAATTTTTAATTAATTAATTAATTATTGTGGTATAGGTTCTCACCACACACTCAGACTTATAGTGATCCTCCTGTCTCAACCTCCCCAACACTGGAATTACAGGTGTGCACCACCACGCCCAGTTTCAGTGACCAGCACAGCGAGCCCAGGTCAGGATCAGCACAGCAGGGGGCACCAAGAACCAAAACTGGGTCCTGGCACTTGCCAGGCAGGCATCCACACTGCCAAGCTACCTCGCCAGCCTGTTTTTCATCTTCAAACTGATTCCCTATATGTTATCCCACCTCATCAGCATAATCAATCGTAATAAGTGGTTAAATATTTACTTTTTTTGTGGAACTGGGGATTGAACATTTACTTTTATAAATGCTAACAAATCATTAATCACTCCTCTCGGTGGCTTTGCTGCTGTGAACTTTGCGGCTTAATTTTACATTTTGTCTTTTATCTACCATCCTTTCTTCCTAAGGAAAATGGCATATCCTCCAGTTCATTACCGACTCTCACACCCAAAAGCTGCTGGGGCAAGGGAAATACTGGCCATGACCTGGCCCATTACAGCCACAAGTTGAACCTGCTGCCTTTCTCCACCCTTACTCCTAGAGAGGGGTGTTCACCACAAGATGTATGTAGGGCAACCTGTATTTGAGAGACAAAGTTCAACATGTGGGAATTTGCCTAAAGAGAATGCTCCAGGGGTTCAGATAGAGAAGTTCTGGCTGCACACACCAAGCAGGGAGTACAATAGTCTCCTTTAGAATGCCCTAGAGATATGCAGGGGTTCAGGTAATGCTGTGTCCAGAAGCCCAGGAGGTGTCAGAATGTGCACATTGTCACACTCACTCGGTTCTGCCTCACTGGTGTGTGAGTGTCATTCAAATTAGCTGCATTCAGACTGCAAGCAGTAGAAGCCACAGAATACCTTCTACAAAGTCCAGGTCAGATGCTTGTCCTCTCATGAAAGACAGGCCTACCAACCTAGACACTCCCCACGCTCTGTGATGTGGGGCTTCCATTTAGACAAAATTGCTGTCACTGGCCCCTGCTACCTGTTAAGAGGACAGGAGCATTAGTTATTTCACTGGGACAATCGCCTGTCCAATAAACAGTTTATCTAATCAATAAACATACACAGAGAACCAACTGTGGGTAGACCAGTGTCTTCACACTCCCATAATGAAGATAAGGAAGCTGACATTTCGCATTCTGTGGGAGGGCAGCCGTGAGTACTCAGCCTATGCCAGGACCTGTTGCAGGGGACTGAGATCTGAGGAGCATAGGATTTCTTCACACAGCATCTGTGGGCTGGAGCTACACTGTCACATGTGAAAATGACCGAAATAGATAGTCAGGCCTTGGATGCAGTTGAGTAGGAACACGCCTGCGTAGCGTGGGTGAGACCTGCATTGTACCCCCATCCTTAAGCAAAAAGAATTAAGGAAGGAAAGAAAGGAGAGAGGAAAAGAAGAAAAAAGAAAGGGGGAAAAGAAGAGAAAACCACCTATCTTAGGAATTGCAGATGACAGAGTGACTGCAAGTGACTTGCACAGCCTCAGATTGTATGGCACAGAGCCTACTTGCCACAAGGACGGGGTGACATGTCATAGACTGGCACTGCATGGCCAGTGTGCTGGGCTCTGGAAGCTGCCTTGCTTGCCTTGTGCAGTGTTCTCTGAAGCTATATTTAATGCGATCTGTGCTTCCCATGAGTGCTCGGTATTTCCTCCCCCTTAAGGGCTGCTACTTCCTGAGCACATGAGGGCTTGTAGGTGACCAGTAACACTAGCTGGAGTCCGGGAACATTTCCAGTCAGTACGAAGAAGTCAACTAATAGAAAACATGGCTTCTGCGTGTCACAGAGATGCAGGGATGTGGCTGGTGCTGGCTTGGAACAGGCAGGAATTGAGGTGTCTCAGTGCAAGGACACACGGAGCCCAAGTGGGGTGAACAGGCCACAGATCCCCCCTGGCCCTGCCACAGTTCTGTCCACACCCACTGGCTCACAACTTGTACAAGTTCTGCTCAGAGCCCTAAAGGAAGAGCAAGCAGCAGGGCTCGCACATGTGCCACAGAGAGTTGAGAAGTGGAAACAGCAAGGTTTGCTAGGAACTCATCACTTGAGGGCTTCAAAGGCACAGCCAGGCGTGGGAAGTGCACCCCAGTGAGGATGGCAAGCCAGACCCAAACCTCACAGAGCTTTTGTTTTAGTGAAGGACAAGAGACAAGGAAGCAAATAAATGCTGATGTTCTGATGTGCCGTGAAGAAACCCGCGGGCGTCATGAGAATCTGAGCAGAGATGGGTAGCAGTGGGCACAACTCCCCATGGCAAGAACCTCTCCAACTGACAAGCGAAGAACAGGAAAGCCCAGCTCTGCAAAACACAGAGACACTGTGCCAGGCTACAGCAGACCCAGCCTGAGCACACAGGTTGGCTGCCTCACCGCAACAATTTCAGAGGCAAGACCCTGAAAGTGCTGAGCACCTAGCAGAGGCCCTGCTGTGGACCCACAGGCGTCACGGAGCTACACTCCTCATATGAAGGGATTGGCCAGTGGGACAAGGCTTCTTTTCCTATCATGGCTAAAGGGCTGAAGGTTTAGGCCAGGAGAGTGTTAGGCCAGAAGAACTCAGCAGAGATGGATGATAATCACCTGGGACATCTCCACGAGCAGGGAAGTAGACATTCCCTGCTAATGGCTGGAGGAAGGAGAGAAAATGTGGTCATGCTCAGCCCAGCCCTGGAGAAGTGCATTCTCTGGCTTGGTAAATTCCACCTGACAACTCCAAGATCAGGGACCCCTTGGTGGCTGAGCAAGTATATTTCACCTCTCAGTGATAAGCAACACACCACAGATGTGGGGATTCTGTGATCATCAGGAGAAATCCAAGACCTGGGAGAAGCGTCAGGCCAGCACCTAAGGCCCCGCTGCCCTCCAAAGGCCAAGAGTTCTCACAGGGTTTCTTCTTTGAGGTGTGACTGCACTGAGCTTCCGCACAATGGATTAGAATGATGCCCTGTCTTACCTTCCTAGAATGGATGGAGCCCTTTGCTATTCAAGCACTGTTCCTCGACCAGGGAGGAGCACTTACTTGCTTTGCTGGCCTTCAGAGATCACTAAGTGTTCCTAATTAGGTTGTGAAACCCACGCGCTCCTTCAGCTGGGGTTGGCTGTTTTAAAAGCAGGTTTGATATGCATTCTGAAGTAAGAAAACGTTACCATATGCAATGGAAATTATGCAGAATTCCTTAAATGAAATCCAGAATTCAAAGGGTGGGGAGACTACAATTTTTAAAAAAGCATTATCCTATTGGAGATATTACCTGGGGGACCTCGTGGCAAAATACGCTGTGGTTCAAAAAGAAGAGGTTCATTTAAATTTTAAATGATCACCACACTGAGACTCTACAGACAATTTGCTCCACTAGTGTATAGAATAAATAAATGATGTCTTCATATAATAAAGGCATTTGTCCCCTTCATTTGTAGTATACATTAAAACTTCACTCAGATGTGATTTCTAGGCCAGTCTCTTAAAACATTCCCCCAGGACAGAGAAGTTCAAGGACACTGGATCCGGTACAAAGACAATTAGAAAGGCGTGTGCTATATGTCATTAGAAAAATGCCAAAACTTTACAGAGAACAAATTACTCATTACAAGTTTTTGGAAATACCTTGATGCTGCAGAACCAAGTTAGGGAGCAAAGAAGTCTTACTTTTATAGACTAAAATGCACCCATTTGAGATTTACTTTGCAGACATAATGATGTCATCAGGGCAAAGAGGAAGTGTGCTAAAGGGCCCACCCGGAGCTAGGGTTGTGCAAACAAAGGCGGCAGGATCCCAACTTAGGTTTGTGAGGGACCAGGATCCAGAGCAGGATCAAAGGTACAAAGAAGCCGCTGGCACCTTCAGAGTGATCTGAAGTGCAGATATATTTTCTATACAGAAAACCATGGAGAACGAGACCTTTCTCAGGACAAGAAGCATCTCATAGCTTCTCCCAAGCAGGGAACATCTTGGACCTTCTGTACAGAGAGTATCCTGACCTTCCACTGTCCAGGGAGCATCGTAGACCTTCCCTTGGACAGGGAGTGCCTCAGACTTTCTCCTGGACCATGTCTCGGAAACTTTTTAGGACAGGGAGCACCTCAGACTGTCCCCTGCCCACAGAGCTCCCCATATATCCTCCTATCCTCCTATTAGATTAGGGAGCATCTAATAGGTAGCAGCTGAGCAAGCCCTGCTCCTACTCACCCAGCACGTCACTCCTCAAATCTCATCCTGGCAGCTCGTTGATTCATTCTAATGATACTTCACCAGGCAAGGAGCATTAGGATGTCATCCCAGGGGCAGGAGCCAGGGACTTGGTGAGCTCTGGTGATTCTACCTACCTGGAGGGATCTTCTGACCTCAGGGGTGCATGGGAACCAGAAGCCATGGCCTCACACCCGAGAGCTCCGTTGGATCCGGCTTGCCTAGCAATGGGCTCCGGTGTCCTGGGTGCCCATTCTGCCGAGGGAGCCAGTTTCTCAGGTACAGTTCTCTCAGCTACTGTATCCCAGTGAGGAGGCTAGAACACCCCGTGAGCTGTGAGAGGCCAGTGTGGGAGCCTGTGGGATCCTGCTCCCTGCCCTGCAGCCACGCTGCGCAGAGGCTGGGTGACAGCGAGCTCCTGGCCGCAGCCCTCACCAACTCCAGAGCAGGCCGGGGTTTCTCAGGGTGGCTGTTGTAGCAATTCTTCACATTCAGTTATTACTTTCTTTCCCTGTTGGCTGCCATTGGCGATTCTTTCTTTCTCTCTTAATAGCTTTTTGTTTATGTATGTAGTACAGGATCTACACGGTCTACAGGGTCTCACTACTTAAATCGAACTCATAGTGATCCTCCAGTTTTCAGCCTTCCAAGCACTGGGATTACAGGGGCCACCAGGCCCAGTCTCAGTTGCCATCTCAGCACACTCCGGAGACAGGGCAGGCACAGCATGTCGGGGATCGAACCCCGGTCTCTGCATCTGCCTAAGCAGACACTTTAATCTGCTGAGCTATCTGACAGGCCCACTTAATAGTTTTATATTATTAGGCTTTAGGGTTTCTTTTGTGTTTGTTGTTGTGTTTGTTTGTTTGTTTGTTCACCCAGGTCCATATTTTCAAGTCGGGAAGACCTGAGAGGCAGTTTCTGTCTCTATTCCCAACTGAGACCATCCTCAATGAATATGACTAATTCGCAGGAGGGGAGGCTGGGGGAAGGCACGCTGAGCCGCAGTGTGCAGGAGGCGGGCACGGCGCTCCCTCTCGGAGGCTGCGTCGGCGCTGGTGCAGTGGAGCAGCAGCGGGCTGAAGTCTGCACGCCTCCTATCTTAGCGAATCTGATAACCATTGCTTCATTTTGGCTTCTTCTATGTTTGCATTTCTATCCCATGCTCTTCTACCTACTATTCTTCTGGGAGATATTGTTCTTTTTATTAACCGCTAAGAGATCTTTGCATTTCTATGTGTACCTCAAAAAAGTTGATTTCCCACTGCAATTTTGAGTTTCAGAGAAGGTGGGAGCTCGTTCTTGCTTTGTTTGTTTTTTGCTTTTTTTTTTAAACCAGGAATTGAACTCAGGACCTCATACTTCCTGTACAGTCCCTGTGCTGCGTGGCTATGTTCCCAGCCCACTTACTCATTTTGGCAGTAACTGATCTAGCCTTTCTCAGAAGTTTTTCTCCGCTAGGTAAGAGGGGAAATAGCTAATGTTCAGCCTGATATCAGTCACAGCTCAGTCTTGGAACTCAACCAGAGTCTGCCTACTCAGGTCCTGTCCCCTTTGAGGGTGTCTACTCATGCATTGTTGGGAGCAGGGCTTGGTGGCCTCTGCCCTAGGGTGGCTCCCTGTGCTGCTGGAGGCTGATACTGAGGCTGGCGGGACCCAGTCTCTCCCTGTGCTGAGACCCAGCTGTGGCCTCTCTCTGGTCCCTCCAGAGCCAGCAGCTTCTCTGAGCCCTTCTGTGCCAGCTGTGCCCTCTACCTGGCACACCCCCTCCATTCGTCAGGTCCTCCGACAACTTCACTGAACATCTCAGCTGTCTCAGCCCAGGCTACACAGCCACTTCCTGAGCCCCTGTGTCCCTGGGAAAGTGGGTTCTGACTCTACGAAGAACTAGTGACACTTTTCCCTTGGTTCTTTGTGCCACCGACAAAATGTTTCAAACAAGAAACACAGGCAGTGATATAAAATACAGGCAGCTTATGGCAGAATGATAGATTTTTTTTTAGAGCAATAAAGAAGATATTCCTTCAAGCGTGAAGGTGGGCACGCGCCAAGATGGCACTGAATTAGGTCTCAGGTTGTGTATTTATGATTCAATGAATTTTCAAGGAATATCATTCTCTTCCTTTGAGCTCACTGTTCTTTTACGAGGAAAGTGAGCTCTTTCAGCCACTTCAGAGAAAAGAAGGTTCCTTTTTGCTTCCTAGATGAAATGTTTTTGTGTAGTTGGTTTTGAGACCTGGAGGTGTCCCAGCCTATTGCTCATGGTCTGGACTTCATACAGGCCCTGGACCTTGTGGGCATGCTCAATGGTGGCCACATTCTTCTTGGCTAAAGTTTGAAGCCATTGGTTCCTTTGGATTTTATCTATCACAAATGATTACAAAAACACAGGGAACAGCACAAAAGCGTCCTCTGTTCTTTACTTTCCATGCAGTATCCCCCAGTCATCTGTCACCAGGATTGTTAATGCCTAAGTACTCCTAACACCTGGGAATCCAGCCCCAGGTCTCCCTTCCCTGACAGTGGGAGCCCAGCACCCGCTTCGTCACATCCAAGCTCAGCTGGCATTTGGCAGAATATAAGCCCATCGCTCGCTGAGCCTGGAGTGCTGGTACTCTGCTGCCTGTTCCTCCCTTCTGAGATGAAGCTCAGAGAGGAGCAGGGCAAGCGGAGATCTGCAGCTCTCCCGCCTGCCTCCTCTCCGGCTCCTTGTGCAGTGCAGGCTGATGAACTCAGCTTCCCTGCCTCCTTGCTCACCGCAGTGCGAGTCTTTCTCTTGTGCTCCTTCATTGCATTGGGATAGTTCTTTTGTGCAAGATCTTAACTCTTGTGTAAACAACAGCACAGTTAATATCTTTAGTATGCTCTGCTTCTACCAAGGTACACGTGATTTTATTTCATAGTTGCTATAACTGCCATAAATTAGGGACTCATCATCCCCGTTTCAGAGGTGAGAAAATTAGAAAACACAGATGGATGCTTTGCCCAGGACGCCCCACCAGGTAAGGATGGAGCCAGATAACTGCAAACCAGCACTTCCCTTCAGCATTCTGACGCTATGAGAGCGCAGCACGCCTGACTCATTCCAGTACCGTAGTGTGGAGGAAAACATCATGATACTTTTCTCCATGCTTCTATGTGTATATACATCTGCTCCTTCAATATTTACTCTATCCTGTTTGTGCTTTTTTTGCCATTTGAGCTAAACATGGAATTTACATTTCTCCCTACAAATTTAACCACTTGTTCGCTAATGGTCATTGGCTAACTCAGATTTTCTACACTGACTCTAACAAACACCTAGGGCATATGTCTGATCCCCACAGTGAGGTGCAAGAGTGGCCTTCTATATTCAATCTGACCTAAATCACTCTCAGTTTTAACTTTGACTCCAGAAAATATTTTCACATCTAGTGAAGCTAATTACTCTTAATAGTATGGAATTTTTACATGTTCTTTTGGTTCATTTTGTCATCTGATAACCTTTAGACTCCTATGCAGATGTTGCCTGGGATTGCACTTTTACATTAATTAGGAGAAGATGGAATCTTTATAACATCAAGCTAATAGTCTTTCCATTCATTTGTCTTATTTTATTTCTTTCAGTAAAATTTTATAGATTATTTCATACGGAATTGCATATTGCTTAAGTTTACTTCCAGAAATTTATGTTTGGTGGCTATTATGAAGCCATTTTATTTATTATGCTTTCTAACTGTTTCTAGTGTTTGGCATTTACAAAAGCCATTGATTTTGGTGCATTTCTTTATTAGCCAGTCTTCCTCTTTTGTATTCATTCTTGTAACTTTCAAAGGATTCTCTTAGGCCTTTCAGACAGGCAGCCACAGGACGTACATTGTGTGCAACACAAGCACAGGCGCATTTTTCTGGAAACAGATTCATAGCTTTACTCAAATCCATTTCTTAATTTTTATTTTTTAGAGAGAGTACAAATTACAATTAACACAGAAAAATTACATGTTACAGAATTTCATGTAACAAAGTAATATGAATTTCACAGTATTGTAATACAAAATTATTCATATTACTAGATAGATAGATAGATAGATAGATAGATAGATAGATAGATAGATAGATGATAGATAGATATAATATTGGAGGAAGAAAAAAATATATATGAAATTAGGAAGAGAAATAGTACAATCAATTGAAAAAAGAAGAAAAAACAAATTATTCATCAGCTGCTCTTTTCCATGGGCCAGCAGAAATGCACAGTACAGTTGTCCAAGCCATCCTGCTTACATATCTAGATAAATCCTTTCCCCCCACTCCCTCTCCTGTCCTTCTCCTTAACTCAGTAACCCTTTCCTTTTAATGCTTCCATTCCCTTTTCCCCATATTTATTGCACCCTTCACACTACATTTTTCTTTTTCAGGTTCTCACACTAAGGAAACAGTATGATGCTTGCACAAACAGGTCTGATTTATTTCATTTAAGAGTGCATTCTCTAGTTGCATCCATTTATCAACAAAAGGCTCAAATTTATCCTATTACATACCTGCATAATACTCCATTGTGTAAAAATACCACATCTTCTTTACCCATTCTTCAGCTGATGGGCTTCTTGAGTTGTTTCCAATCAAATCCCTTTTATCGAGGTGATTTTATAAACATCCTTCTCCAAACAATTATGTAATGCATTAATATGTTTTCTGATATTATATCACCATTTGATTTCTGAAGTGAATTTATTTTCACATATCATAAAAATATAATAAAAATGTTGTTTTGATTATGTAACAGTACCCAGAGGCTACTGAGGTACAGTGCCACAAACTGGGTAGCTCAACATGGCAGAAGCTTATTTGCTCAAATTTGGATGTTAAGATCCAAAACCAAGGTATCCACGGGGCCTGCTTCCTCCCAAGGCCCTGGAGAGGAACCTTCTTGGCTTGTTACAGCTTCCAGGCTGCCTACGTGCCATTGGCTTGGGGTGGCATAGCTCCAATTTCCTTCCACCTTTCATTTTCACTGATTATATCTGCAGTCATCATGTTTATGAATAAGACCACATTCCAAGGTTTTGGGAGCCAGGACTGCACAATATTTTCTTGGGAAGAGACTAGTTTTTACTCACAATTGTTGCACTACATTAGGTTGAATTGTTGGGAGGTTGGGGGAAGCAGGTAAGTTTATCAGGTTATGGCTTAGTGTTATGCTAGCTTTATTTTATTTTTTTTAGAGTTACACCATAATTTATTGAGCCATTTCCTGCCTTTGTGGTTTCAAGGTCACTTTTTCTGCTTGTGGAGTTTGTTTTTCAGAGCCAGGAAGATGGCTTGGGGGAGTGGTGCAGCGTCCTGCTGGATGAGGCTCCTGATGTGGTTGTACCTGTCTTCCACAGACTACAAAATCACAGCTGGCAGATCCAGCTCCTCGTACAGCGCCTTCACCCTGGCTACCTTCTTGGCATCCTTCTGCCCATAATTCTCCTGCAAGATCTGGTGCTGCTGCAGAGTGACTCGCTGCAGACCCTGAACCACCAGCCAGCTGGGTTTATTATCCTGGATGTCAGTGCTGGTCTTTCCCGTCACATTGGGGTCCCCAAAGAGGTCAATGAAATCATCATGTATCTGAAAGAACTCACCCATCTCCATCAGGATCCTCCTGACATTGCTATGCTCCTTCTCCCCATCAATGCTGGCATGGCAGGTAGAAGGAGTAGAAGGCTGTCTTGTACTAAACAATAAATCTGTACCTCTTTTCAGTGCATTTTCTGAGATCCACATGGTCCTGGGGGCCTGTGATGACATCCAGAGGCTGCCTAACCTCTGTCTGATAAGCAGACTACCAGAAGAGCTCAAGCAGTTTCAGGTAGTAGGGCTGTTCCAGGCAGTGGAACTTCAACAGTGGTAGATACAGGCTTCCAGAAGGAGAGCATCATTGACAGCATCCAAACCTATTCCTGGCTTCTGATACCAGCAGAGCTGTCCTCTCCATGGAAGGGATGAGCCCACTATATCACCTGTCACTAGAAAGATTGCAGTCATTCCACACACCAGCCCACAGTCAGTGCCTGCTGCAGGCTGTCTGTGTCCTATTTCCTTGACTCTACCAGCTCCCGAAATGCTACCAGCACCATCAAACCCCTGTTGTATTCACTTCCAAGGGCATTGTACCCTAGGACCTCCTTGAGCCGGGCAATGACATCTCCTATTTCTGGGTATCGTGTGTCATCTTCAGTCAGCACCCTGACAATCTGAGAGAAGTGCTGGATGAAAGTCTGCATTTCTGGAGCACAAGCATTGTATTTCTGCTCACCATCCTGAGAGAGGAGCAAAGTGCTCTGTTCTGGATACGGGTACTTCTTTTAAGCCTACTTCATAAAATTAATTTTAAAATAATTTGTGCTCTTAAACAATATACAGAAAGATGTAGAAATTTAGCTTCTTTTTAAGATTTTAAGCTCTTTCCCTTTAAGCCATTCAAGCTTTTAGAATGCTTTGACTGCTGATGATATTTTTATGGACGATATGATAAAAGACAAAAGGCAGAATGGGGGTGTGAGGGGCAGGCAGAGGCGCGATTTTATTAGTGGGGACAGTTTTGCAGGATGAAAAGCTCTGGAGATGGAAGATGATGGTCATTCCACAGCAGGGTGAGTGTGTTTATACCACTACTAAGTTGTCCACTCAAAAATGGTGACAATTGTCAATTTTAAGTCCTTTCAACTATAATTAAAAATTTTTTTTTGTAAAATGAGGAGATGGCAACTCTTGACTCAAACTTATTACTATGTAAGAGTACAGAGGCCCAGAATAGTAGCCATCTGGACCTTCCAAGCCTGCCAGAGATTCAGCCTCCCCTGATAGAAACTGTGATTTCCAGTGAGAATTAAGATGATAGAAAACATGAAAGGGAAATAAAAATTGCAACTCAAAAGAAATTCAGAAATCAGACAGAATGAGTAAAACTTAGGAATTTTAGAAAACCATTTGAGAAATGAAAACAAACCTTCGAGAAACGTGAATGGATTGCAGCAAGAGATGATAAATAAGAAAAGTGGAAAAAAATTAAATACTGATTTTCTTCCTCAAAAAGAAATGAAGACAGATGGAAAGGGAATCCAAAAAATGACAAATACTAAAGATGAGTAAAGAGAATCCTACATGCAGGTGGACCTCTGTAGGAGACACCACCGCAGGTAGTAAAAACTATATTTCAAGATAACCTTTTTTATTTAAAGATATATTTATAATAACTGATTTAAAAGTACACATAATGAAACTGAGAATATAAGCCCAGAAAAACTAACTCTGAAGCATAGTTTATTAAAATTATTAAATTTCTACTGAAAAGTCTTATAGGCATCTAGGTGAACACAAGTTATTATAAAAAATAACAATAGATTACCATTATTCTTTTTTGAAGCAGAAAGAATTGGGAAACTAAATTTAACACCAAAAGAGAAAAAACATGAGCTGTGTATTTTATATCCAGCAAAACTAACATTCAAGCATAAAAGACACAAAGTGCTATCAGCACTCAGGAGTTGGGAGAGAGCAGCCTCCACTAGCCCATCCAACAGTGCAATAAGGTGAAGACTTTTAAACATAAATGGCTCCCGTTCTGATTTCCTGCCTCTCTTCCTTTTTTATTTTAAAGAGAAAAAAGATAAACATAGGATGAAACAAGTTAGTAGGACAATTACAATACTTGATACATTAGTTGTTCCAATAGTCAGTAGGTTTTGGATTTCAAAGCAGGTTAGTAAGACAGTTACGATACTTGATAAATCCAAATTGTTGTCTTGCTACTAATTAATCAGAGTATAAGATATGGGCATGATATCGTAACAATATTAGCACAAAGCATGCTTTTCCAGGAACTAAGAGAAGCTAGCTGTAAAACTCTTAACAAGCTTATGTAAAAATATATCTTTTTTTCCCTGCCTCTCATTTTGGTTGAAATCAATCTGTACATTTCAGTTCCTCACAAGTAAAACAGTTCCTTAGGCCTCTCTAAGGGAGCAGATTAAAGCCCACATTTTTCAATTCCTGGGTCTTCCTGTTGGCTTCTGTTTGTGACATGCCTGGCTGAGCCACATTGTCCTGCTACCCAGGGAGCCCGGTAAGGGACTAAGGTGTAAGACACGCACAAGAGTCTTAGCTGCTAAACAGGTTGGGAAGTCTAGGTGGCCCCAAGCAAGACTTGGGGTGCAGCTACGTGAGCTGCCTTCCCAGGACTCCAGGGACATGTGCCTACTTTGCTGCTGAGTGTTTCCACCTATCTGCTAAGATCATCTGAATTATCACTGGACTTCTGGGCCCTCCACATACCTGTGTAGCCCTGGGTCAGGAGACTGGCTGCAGCTCTCTCCACTGCTGGGAGCATTGCTCCTCCCTGAAAGCCCCAGGGCCCCTCAGCTGAAAACCATGTCCGGCACCTCACGTTTCAGGAGGACACCTCTAACAGCCACTACAGAACACTTCTTGTCTGACCCTAAGTAAGTTTCCCTGCTCTTTAATCTCAATGTCCTCATCTCCTAAATAGAGACAAAATAATACCTGCCAAGCAAGGTTGTTGCTGGAACAAAGTTGAAAGTATGACTAGTGTGTAATCTGTGGTAACTCTAGTCAGCAGGATTTATTAAGTCATGGTCTATATTCCATCGAGAAGAGTCTCATGCAGTTGTGCCACAGGTACTCGAAAGCTGGCCAACCCCTAGTGATAGTGTGTTCTGGTCAGAACTGCCAACCCAGGCCACAGCTCCTCTCCTTCCACAGGAAAAACCAGAGAGGGTGACGATGGGACATTAGTGCCCCACTCACCTGTGACCTTAGCAAGGTCCTTCACTAGTCTTTAGCTGTCTTTAGTCATCTTGGCAAGGTCCTTAGCTGTCTTTAGTCATCTCCATGTAGAGCCAAGACAACCTTTCCTACCTGGGGGTGGTCAAGGTACATGGCCTGCAGGTAGCAGTTCCCACCAGACGAGCAGCTCTTGCTGATGGTGTCCCAATGCCTTGGGCATCTCCATGTCTTCCCTGAATGGGATGGGACCCTCAGGGGATGCCGACAAGATACACGTTGACTCACAGATCCCAATGTCTAAAATTAAACATTTTAGAAACAAACTTTGGCAAGTGTTTCATCAATGAATGGCCAGGTGATAACCACCTGAGCCTGTGGTATCTTCCAATGACTGACTTTGCCCAGCAGGAAGTAGTAGTGGGCTTCTCTGCATGCCCATGAAGCTTAAAATACAGAATCAGACCTCAGCTGGGCTGGTCTCTGGACTCTAGTCTGCTCTCCCCATCTTAAAGATGAAAGAGGCCTTCTCAGTTCTTATCCACTCCTTGGCTTACAGGTATTTGTTGAGTTTCTATTATGTTTCAGGCATTGTCCCCAGTACTGGACCATAGCTCAGCCATGCATACTGCAAGAAGCCTATATCCAAGCAGAGAAGACAAACATTCTCATTTGTGTACATGTTTTTAAATTAATGAGGAGAGCTACAACCATGCCAGCTCCTCATTTGAAGAGCACTTCTGTCACAAGGCACGTCTGTCACAAGGCATTTTGGCACCAGGCAGACTTTTTATCCACCCCATAGTTTTAACCCCAAATGCACTAACCAAGGATCTTTTCAAATCTGTGGGATCAGAGGTACCAATAAAATGCTTGCTATGTGATCACCACTCTGCTAAGATGCCTGAAGCTCAGGTAAGCACCGATTAACAGATAGGGCAGCAGATGAGGATCTAGCCAAGTGCATGTAGATGAGAAAACTCTGGGGTGAGAAGCAGCCAGAGGGAGGAGTAGCAAGATCTGGAGCCAGAGGATAGAGGTATTTTCGGGTATTTCTGTTTTCTAGCCTGAAGCCTGCACACAGGTGGGACGTCCGACCAGAGACTCACATAAAAGTAAGCACCTGCCCAGGCCCTGGGTTAAGCTCCATGCATACTCAGATGTGATGCCATGAAGCAGAACTCAAGCTGTCAGGTAACGCCAAGAACAGGGAGCAAGACCCCCAAGACTGTTTCGGAACTCAGGCACCTGCAGAGCCCAGCTCTGAGAGATCCTGTTGTGTACATAATAGCTCACCCTGGTGCAACTTGAGTAAGAGAAACACAGCCAAGTGACTTGGCACAGTTCTGGATGTGGACGATGTGTTCCTCAAAGAAGGAAGCTCTGCCCTTGGCGTGGGTGGCGTCAGCAAATAGGGCAACAGTGTAGATGGAACAAAGGGCAGAGAGGCAGGAAGTCTCACTGCTGTTTCTTCAGGGCATTCCTGTTGTGACCATGGCCTTTGCGCATCCAGGTCCCAGCTTCCTGCACAGGCTCTTCAGTCTTCCGGAGCCCTACCCTTGGTTTCCTGACATGGACGCATACGGGATACTACAGTGAACTCCAGGCCTTCACCTTTCTTTTTGTAATAAATTTTGTGCAGGGTCTCACTATGCAGCTCAAACTCATAGTGAGCCTCCTATTTTCAGCCTTCCCAGCACTGGGATGACAGGTGTGAGCCCCCAGTCTCTGTAGCCAGCTCATTGTGCCCAGGGGCAGGGATGGGGCCATCGCAGCATGTGGTATTGGGGAGAACCCTGGTCCCCGCACTCGCCTAGGCAGGCACTTAGACCACTGAGCTATCTCTGCGGCCCCAGGCCTTCAATTCTGACTGGGTCCTGCAGATCTCCAGCATGCAGGTAGCCCGTTGGCAGCCTTCCACACCTGGCTCTGCGGGCAGTCATTGTAAACCTACCTTGCAAAACCATTTATATAGATGTTATGGTTTATATCTAAATGTGCCCCCAAGGCCTCATAGGTTAGTAGGTGTGGCTTTAGGGAGATGATTGGATTATGGGTGTGTGATATGCATTGGTGGATTAGTCCACTGATACACTTATAGCTGAGTGTGAAGCTGGGCAAAGAAACCTGGTAGGAAGAGGTAGAATTCTCTGGGCTTGGCTGGGAAACGTATGTATCCTTTCTCTTCCCTTCACCCTTCTCTGCTTCCTGACTGCCATGTCAAAATCAAGGATTGATTTGCTGAATTCATGCACCTATTATATTTAAATAGCAGTGGAATAGCCATCTCTGACAAAACTAAACAAAAAAAGGGGATACAATTGAAGGACCATTTTGTATCTGTATATACAAAATAGGCTAGATATACAACTACTTTCTCTTAATTCAATGAGAAGAAAGATGTGTATTAATAGTGTTTGCGGACAGGATATCATGTGTACATCTTGTACTATGAATAACCATATGAAAACAACAATATGCAATGTATTAATTATTGAAACTGTCCTACTAATAGGTTTTGAAACTGTCTTACTGTTATTTGTTCTCAATAAAATTAATTAAAAAAAGAAAAAAACAAAGCTTCCTTGGCCATGCTGCCCTGCCTTGAAGCCAGCAGATTATGGACTGAAACCTCTACAAAACATGATCAAGCTTTCCTTTGGGTATTTTGTCCCTGCAATGAGAAAGTAACTAAGACAGGAAGTCACAATGCTAAAAACTAAAAGGCATCTTTCATTTTCTTTGCTTAGTATATAGCTGCCCTTAACTTAAGGTGACAAGCTCATGGGTGGTTTAACTTCCTGAAGTGTTGGCTCTGCGTGGACAGCCCCGAGCCCTGGGTGTGTGTTTGGATAGCACGAGACAGCACCCGCACCCCTACAGCTGGCCGTCTCCACACAGCTGTTCCTGCAGACATGGACATGCCCAAGAGGGAGCTGCAGCTGAGCTTGATCTCATGCACCTCCCACAACCTAAACCCAAAATTGAGCTCTTTCCTTGTGAAGTTCATCAGTGCGGAAGACAAAAAGACACATCAATGCTATAAAACATTGCTAGGGATAAATGACCCTTCAGTCTAATCAGAGTCTGCTGCATTTAATCTCCTAGTGCTTGTTATTATCATTTTAGAAAGAAGATGCTACATATTTACCCTCCAGTGATACCTAAGATGCCTCTTGCTTTCCATCAGCCCAGGCCGCACTTGAGCTCAGGAAGCTTCCACGAACCCACATTTTGATTGGTTGGATTTCCCAAGCCTTATTGGTTGGATTTCCCAAGCCTT
>NW_004524586.1:11214383-11235591 GCF_000260255.1 Octodon degus | reverse complement strand
TTGAACTGCGGTCCCTGATGCTTTGCCAAGCTTGTTCCAAGTAGGTGCTCTAGACCACTGAGCCATCTCTCCAGCCCTGTATTATTTTTAAAAGGGAAGTTTTTATTTTATAGATTGAAAAAGAATGAAATGATATTTTTCCTTTGGTTGTCTGGGACACATGGGACTCTGAGATTTGACAGAGCCAGGTAAAGGGGCAATTATCAGTAGGACAGTAGGCAGGATGTGAAAGATTTAAATATAATGCAAATACTGTGAGCTCCAAAGACAAAGCATGAAGATTTTGCTGTAGAAAGCTCTAAGGGGGCTGGAGAGATAGCTCAGTGGTCTAAGTGCCTCTCTGGCAAGTGCAAGGACCCAGGTTCGATCCCCAGTACCACATGCTGTGTTGGCTCTGGAACCCCAGGCACGCCATGTGTGGTGGCACACACCTGTCATCCTAGCACTGGGGTGGCTGAGACAGGAGGATCACTATGAGTCTGAGCTACATAGTGAGACTGTGTACCAAATAAATAAATAAATGATTAAAAAAGAAGAAGAAGAAAACTCTAAGGGTTCTGGTGGCTGTTCGCTTCCTGGTGTAGAGGAAGCAAATCCAATATCCTACAGTGGAACAGCTGGCTCCTCAAGATTGGTACAATCTCTCCTAGGACAGTACTCACTGGTCATGCTGATTCAGAACAAGTGTGCATGACTGGAAACTGTGAAGGAACAGACATACACTTTTAGCACACACATTGAGGAGTGTTCTAAGAAGGGACAGGATGGAATTTTAGGGTGCTCACCATTACTTAAATGTGTTGGCCATATTTCATGTGTTGGGAATTTAGTTGGCAAATTCATATGTCAATGTTATTGGAGATGGGCCTTGAAGGTGTTGTGATGCTGGGGATTTTACCCACGTAAATGGATTAATTTATTCATGGATTTGTGGATTGAAAGATTAATAGATTAGGTGGCTTTTAAAGGAAGTCTCTCTAGCACCATCGCTGTGTCATCATGCTACACCGTCCACCGTGGTACTGTGCCCTAGGACTGCCCCACCCCCAGTGCTGTACAAATGCCACATCATGCCTTGAAATTCTCACCCTCTGGAGCTATGCACAAAATGAACAGCTGCTCTTTACGAATTACTCTGCTTGTAGCATTCCATTACAGTAGTGGAAAAAGGATAGGCCCCAAGGGGCTACAGTTCCCAGTGGCTCTGTAGGACAGGAGATTAGTAGTTGGATCAAAATTGACTGAGGGGCTACGAAGGACGACCTCCCCACAAAGTACCCCTTCATGAGGAGGGTGTTCTGTGGTACCCAGAGGGATGTGGTGACACAAGGCCACTTTTTGGTTGCTCCAACTTGATTATTCCCAGAACTACATGGGAGAGAGGATTTATGTCTCAAATGTCCCAAGGAACTAGGTCACTTCAATTCATAACAGTCTGGGAATCAGAACTGCCTAGATGTCTGCATCTAGGAAGACTGAAAGTGCAGGTGCTGGATGACCCTGTTTCCTGTCCTCCATGACCAGTCACTTCTTGAGTCCCCAGTTTTCTCTCAGGCATTTTTCAGGCCTTTTCTGTCTCAACTCCAGCTTTAGGGAGGAGAATATGAACTTCCTCTCTGACAATCACAGGCTCACCCCTGTCTAGGTAGCATGGGCAACCCGTGCCTATGTAACTCCAGTGTTACAATTCCATATGTGCTACATATAGAAGCTAAAGATTGGACACTTTGTACATGACAAAGAACCATCAACTTCTACTTTTGCTTTGATACATCCAGAGTCTAGGAATTATTCATGAGCCAAGTAAATTTACCTACCTGAGCATCTGTGCAAATGTCCTCCAGGGCCCAGCACAACAACTGTGTACAAAACAGCAACATGGCGAGGTGAATGAACAAATACCCCCTCACTGTGGCCTAAATCCCAGACCTACCAAGACCCCTGGGTTTTGATTCCTACAGTGGTCATGCCCTGTACAGCGCCAAGCCTGAGCAACGTGGATGGAAGGCACATTACAGCAGCTGTCCGTGCCTATAAGCATTCATGCGCTATCCGTGTCTGAAAGGGCTCACATAGACCCCTATAAAATGAACAGCAGTCGCTGGAGATCAGATGTTCATGGAAAGGCATGTGAGTGGGGAAAGAGAAATGTAGAAAGAAAAGAAGGGAGAAGCAAAGATGCCCCTGTGGGTGCTCACATAAACAGGGGAATGAAGTATTAAAAAAAAAAAAGAAAGAAAAAGTCTGGTTCCTTCAGATTTAAGGCAGGTTCAGCAAACATATTCTGTCTGTATTCTGGACTATGGTGTCAATCTCCTGGGCAGACAATTCTGTGGTCTGTCTTGTGTAGCTGGGAAGCACAGGCATGCTCTAGAGCCCTGGATCTGGGAGAAGTGCACCTAACACAGAGGATCTGCTTGACTGGTTGGAGCCTGACTGTGCAAAACCTCTGGCTCTTCCACAGCCCAGGAGTGGCAGTCATAGAGCCGGCACTGGCGCAGTATTAATGACATCCCCTGGTGTGTCAGCTGGTTCGAGGGCCAAGAACGGCAGGGAGCTGGTGCTGGAACACGGGAGAACCGAAGGCCCTTCCTTCTCCTCTTCTTTTCTGCTGCAGAAAAACGCCACCTATATCCGCAAAGCTGAGATTAATGGAATTGCATGAGAGGATTTATTTTTAATTTTGGGACAGGATTGAAATGCCCATTGTGTCTGTTTTTTAATAAATTGCTGACGTTCATATTTGAATATCTCCATTTCAGTGAAAAAAAATGGCTCTGCGTCAGCAAGCTATTTGTGAATCAGCTTAATCCACAAGCTTAATGGGTAAATTTTTTTAAAAAAGAATTTTGGTTGTTAAAGCTGTGTTGGCTCCTTGGCTCTAGAAGTGAAGTTCTTTGCTATGTTGTAAACACCACATTGCTAAATTACTTTTTCTCTCTGTTTTCTTTTTTTAACCAAAAATGGAAAATTATCTCTGCAAACCTTTTTTGGGATTACCAAAATGCTGATGTTCTTTTCTCAAATTGGTCCTCTTCCCTCGTGTTTTAAATGAGAGTTCCGTAGCAGTCTTTGTCACTGATATGCAAGAAAGTGGAAAGTTCTATACAGTATATAGCGCCAGGGGATATCTGCCCCTTGTCCCTGCCTCTTGGCTGTCTATGGCAGTGCTGGCCATGCAGGGTGTAGCACCCAGCAGAGGTGAGTGCCTGCAAACGAGAGTGAAAGGCAAGAGGGGCCCAGAGATCCTCCAAGGACAGAAGGAAGCCCCGTGGACTGCAACCCCCAGGGCAAAAATAACACCAGAGAGGCAAAGATCCACACAAAGTCCCTGGGAACAGAATGACACACTGTGGCCAGATCACTAGAGTCTCATCTAAGAAAGAAAACAGTGCATAGTTGTGCCGTTTATTTTTCTTGTTTAGCCAGTGAAGTCTCTTGTTCCATTTTTAAGTTGCTATTCCTCTGATCTAACCCAAACAAGAACAACAGAAGAGTGTTTCCTTTTGTGCTAATGGGGAAGGTAGAGGAGGCTCCAGAGAGAGGAATCCCACTCAGGGCTGCCCATACCAGGAGCAGCAGGCGGCCCTTGACAGAAGGAATTCAAACAAGGTGCTGGCAGTGAATTGGAATGCACAGAGAGACCCTGGGACGAGTCCCTTAGGAAGTGTGTTTGCTCTTTCCTTGCTGTTTTAACTTAACTCATGATCGTGTGTGTGTGTGTGTGTGTGTGTGTGTGTGTGTGTGTGTGCATGTGTGTGTGTGTATGTGTGCGTGCGTGTGTGTGTGTGTGTGGTCAAATTTGGGAAAAATCATTGCTCCATACCGCTGCTGACAATAAAACTAACATAGCAACACAAAGTATTTAAGGCAGAGGATCTCCTCTTACTTTTTCTCTTGATCGGTAACCAGGATTTCTTAGTTATTCTGCTTCTGCCACCTCCCCATGTGCCCATTGTCATCATTCCAGACTAGACCTTAAGGTGGGGGATAAAGGATTTCAGGCCTGGGGGACTCTCCCAGTCCTATGTATCTCAAGGTCCTGGATTCCCCTCCGAGCTGCTAACCTCTGGCACCTACACAGTGAAGATAAAGACCACTGCACCACCAGAGATGGAAGGCTCTCACGCTGGCCTCACATCCCAGGAGGGGCTGATCACCTCCATGGTAACTCAGGAACTGATCTTGGAGTAATCTGATTCACATGAAATGTGATTCCTTGGCTTATAAATGTGAGAAACAATCTACTTATGGGGAATAGCTAACAGAACTCACTAACTTTGCAGATGTGCTGCCCTAAAAGCAAAGAATCAGCCAGGTCTGGAGATACACACCGGTAATATCATCGGCTGGAGGCCTGAGGCAGGAAGATAACCTGGGCAACTTACTGATATCTTTCTTTACAATAAAATTAAAAGATCTGGGGTGTAGTTCAGTGGTGGAGAGCTTGCCTAGCATATGTGAAGTTCTGGGTTTATCCCCCCAGTACCACCAAATTTTTGTCATTCCATTAATAACATGAGTCTCTTAAAGTATGAGACAAGCTGAGAGAAGGTGTTGGGCAGTAAGTCTTTGGTTTTCAAGAGACTCAAGAATGCAGGTGCAGAGGAGCTCTTAGAACCACGGGTAGAAAAGTAGTACTTCTATATGTGCATGTGTGCTTGTGCCAAACCAGCAATGGTAAGGAATCTCCCTGCTTGTGGGACTGGGAGTCCAAGTAGCATGTAGTCAGAGCCAGCAGGTGACAGAGCCAGGCTAGCCTGAGGGGTGGGCACTGGGGGACTGCGGCCTGACAAAGAGACTCTGGAGATGCATGCTGCAGGAGCTAATAAGGAAAGGCATGTGGAGTGAGCCCTTCGACTGGCACTGAATGGAGTAGCCAGGGAGTAAGATGTTGAAGACCTTTGAGGATCTGTGCAGTCCCGTGGTCTACTGGGCCAATCCTAGGCCATGCATCAAACCCCAAGTTGGAAAGCTCCAGCAAGATTTTGTCTTTTAGGTCTATAGGGACATGGCTGGGAGATAAGGAGAACAGTTCTAATTGGCATCTTTCTAGAACGAGAAAAGCCCCCAAAGGAAGGAAGTCTGGAGAGCAGAGCCAAGTTTGGATCCTCTTGGATTTGAAAGAGATTGAGAAATTTCTGGCCGGGAGCTGCAGTGTGGAAAGAAGTGAAGGCTTTATTTTCCTAAACCTTCAGTTCCTTCTTAAGAATCCCAAAGGGACGAGCTCACACCAATCAACAGCAGTATTTATCAGCCTAAAAGTTCAATCTTGTTTCCTGCCAAGCCTGGTCATTTATAAAAATAGCTGGTTATTAGGTTTTCTGGGACAGAGTTTTATCAGGTATCAGACTTAGTAGGAGCCAAAAGTAGAGCGAAGCTGACTACAGTGTCCAGGAGCGAGGCTTTAGGTTGTTCTTGTTTACTGAGACCCAGGCTCATAGGAGCATATGGAATTTCAGTGTAAAAACACAGGGATCCCACAGGATTCCAGCCAGCAGAATAAAGAAGCAAATGATCGGGTGATGATCATACGTATTTAGCCACCTCTGTGTGAGCTGTGCCAGGGGCAGGACCTAACTGCCTGCCTGCCCTGGGACCAACAGAACTCAGGAAGTCAAGGGCGTAATGTGTGTTTGCTTCTGTAGAAACTAAAACCAGCGCCTCCTGACAGACACCAATCTGCCTTCTAGCTTGATCATTAGCTCTGCAGACAACTGTTGAGCTTCTGCACGAGAGACTTTTCTCCTAAACATTCTTAGTCCCTCTGTCCTCATGGAGCTTAGATAGAGTCAGAGTGACACAAACAACCCTTCAGTACCCAAAGTGTCTCATGGGCATATGGACTCAGAGTAGCTGTACGTGGCCTGGGCAGCTCCCCCTACGGTGTTCAGGTGAGAACCTGGTCAGCTGTGGGACAGGGACAAATGGAAGCAGGTATCTAATTGTGCTCAATGTCAGCACCAATTGGAAGGTGATATGCTGGATATACGTGCTCCTCATGCATTTATCCAGCAGAAAGGTACCCTAGAGATACTGAGGCCTGGCACTGGAGGCTGAATCATGCATGTACTACACCCGCTTCCCAGATGTGCACAGCCTGGAAGGGACAGGGAATGAGAGGTAGCCAGCCATGTGGAAGGCTCTTGCCTCTGGAATTCTGGGAAAGAAACTAGGTCCAGAAAAGCCTTCCCATTGTTGTTCAAGGACCAGCATTATCAGATGATTGCAGAAAAACATCAAAACTGTATGATGTCATCTAACCTGGTGGCACACAGCTATAATTCCAGCACTTTGGGAAGTTGTAACTAGAAAAGGAAATATTGTAGTGTCGGCACATTAGCAAGACTTTGTCTCAAGGAAAAAAAAGGATTTAAAAGGGGCTGAGGCAAAGGTCAGTGCAAAGACCCTTGGTCCAATCTCTAATACCTAAAAAATAGAAAGAAAAAATTATATACTCCCTGAATCTCTGTACTTGATTCAAAAAATGTGGTACAATTACTCCTCTACCAATTGATACTTTTTGTAGGACAGTTTTAATAATTAATACGTTGCATATTGTCTTAGTGGTTATTCATTGTACAGGATACAGACATGATATCCTGTCCACAAACACTATTAGAACACATATTCCTATTTATTGAATGAACAGAAAGTAGCTGTATATCTATCCTAACTATTTTGAATATACAGAAACAAAATGGTCATTCATTTATATCCCTTTTTTATTTAGTCCTGTCACAGCTCAGCATATTAATATGGCTTTACTTTATATAACTTGTTTTTATACTTTTCTGTTGGATGGTTAAGACCAAGATAAAGCAAGACCTATATAACAAGCATTGTAGTCTTTGTATCTGATAAGGTCAGTCAAATCCCCTCAGGATTTCTCATGAAGCCCTGTACTGCACTTTGTAGATCCTTTGTCAGTGTCAACCATGTGGATGAGTCTTGGCCATTGCTTAACCAATTTTCTCTCTGTGAAAGCCTGAGAGGATGTTTTTTTCTCCACGTGACTCTCCTTAGATACACTGTACATCATCGATCACTTATCTCTGTGGCCCCATAATCTCCTTGATCAGAAAATTTGGGACACAACTGAGTTACATGATGTTACAGTATAGGTTCTCCTATGTCCTGAAGCTTCACTGACTGAAAGCCTAGGGCCAAAATGTTGGATGTCCTTGCAGCCCTTCTTTTTCTCTAATTTTTGGTCTGCAAACTTAGGTTGTAAATATCATATAGTCTCCCTAGTGTAGGAACTCAGAAGAAGAAACAAAACTAGAAAGGTATAACACAATTAAAAGGAAAATGAGAACTTGAGGATTAGACAATGAAGAGAGGGCAAGGAGAAAAGCTAGGAAACATGATAGGGGCAAAAACATACATTTCTATGCACAAGATGGGTAAGGCAATGATCCTGAGAATCTCCAGCAGGTTTTTGAAACTAGCAATTAATTGGCAGGATTCTCACCTTGACTAAATATATATGTTGATACCTGTGAACTAAGCAACTGCACTGAAGATAGCAATGTGTAATAGTAGGTTCATCCTTGGAATGCCTGTCATTCTGGTCTTCTAAATATGTACTGCATTTCATGACATACCAATTACTGCCATACTGTCTCTCAAGTAAATGTTTGGGTTTTTTTTTTTTTTAAAAAAAAAAAGGGTAATAAATGAAAATAAAAGACAAGAAAAAAATATCACAGGACCATCCTGCTACAATGCTGTATATGGTTAGATTTCTAAATTTCTGTGTAAAAATATGTAATTGTTTATTCATATTCTTTAAATATTTTTCATTTTTTTAATTTTAATTTTTTTCTTCATATTCTGTAGGGTCTCAAAGTTTAACATATCAACACTTGATAGAAAATGTCTGTTCCATGTTATGTCTAAGATGTTTGCTATTCAGACACATAGTGAGGTTAAGCTCAACTGCCTATGTTGTAGGGTAACAATAATAAGCTTCTCTTCTGGAGGGTTACCAATTGATATTGACCCCCATCTTAAGGGTGCAATACGCTATGTCAGAGATTCAGCCAAGAAAGAAACATGAATCAGAAGAACGGTATCTACATGAACTAACCATTTGGATCCACAGTCCTTAAAGAAACAGAGAGTGGAAAAGGGGCAGCACACAGGCTGGGGAGCTGCTAGTCAAAGACACGAAGCTCCAATTCCACAGGGGGAATTGGTTTTGGTAAATAACTGCACAGCAACATGAGTGTGGTTAATAACCATTTGTCCTGAAATTGAACATCCCCTAGAATACCTTTTTAGTGTTCTTACCAAAAATATATAATATATGTATATTTCAAAACATAACATATGTCATAAATAAATAACTTTTATTTGTTAATTTTTTAAAAAATCAATTGATTATATAATAGAAAAAAATATACACCTACAGCCAGTGTTTTCCCCTGAGAAAAATGTGTCCATTTTTCTAAAACTCAGAAGCAGGCATGAGGAGTGTGTGCATGGTGGAAGGATTCTGGAAGGTCCTTTGCAGGGACAAAGGAGATCATGGGATAGATCTGCAGGACAGCTGGAGCCTGAGAATGAGTCTCCTCGCCCACAGAGGTGTTCCCGCGTGCTGTGCTCTGCATCACTTCTTTCTTCTCCCCTGATAGGGACTGCCACATTTTGGTCCTTCCTTGCTCTGCCATGCCCACCACATTGGGACTGTGGGGTCTCAGCAGGTCTGGCTGTGGACATCTAAGCATGGCAAGACACCTCTCTGGGTTCTACTCCAAAAGTCCCACACCATTTTGGAAAGTTCTGTCCCTGCTAAACAGAACTGAGCTCTGGGCAGCATCCAGAAAAACAAGGCCTTACAGAGCAGGCAGGAGGACCCTTTCCATCTCTTTCCCACTGTAGACCATCCTCTCAGGGTGCCATCAGCTCACAGTTTTCAAAGATAAGAAACCTCATCCTCTGAGGGGGTGAATGAGGAGAGAGAGAAAAAGAGAGAGAGAGAGAGAGAGAGAGAGAGAGAGAGAGAGAGAGAGAGAAGAATTCAGGGGACACACAGCAAGAGGAGGGCTTTATCTTCATTTTCTGAAGAGAAGGATGAGAAGCCACACTACTGCTCTCCTCAGGGGGCTAGTGCAGAGCCCTTGCAAGGAGACCCTGCTTTCCACTGTTGGTCTTGCCCTGGCCCTTGCTGCACACAGCAGCAGCAACTGCAGCCTGATGCAGGTTGGGCCCTATCCTCAGAGACCGCTATGACAAGTCAGGACCTGGACCAAGGCCCGGAGATTTGACCACCACACTGGCTATCTTGCCTACATACCTAGAAGGTTGCCTTCATGCTGAACCTAAAACACCAAGCAAGTCTTAAATCTGTATTTATAAGAAGAACATCCCATGGGGGCCAGCAAGATAACTCAGCAGACTAAAGTGCCTGCTTAGGCAAGCGCAGGTACCACAGTTTGATCCCTGGCACCACACGCTGCACTATCCCGACCCCCAGGGAGAGCTGAGCCAGCCAGAGACCGGGCATGGTGGTGCACACCTCTAATCCCTGCACTGGGGAGGCTGGGGAGAGAGAGAGAGAGAGAGAGAGAGAGAGAGAGAGAGAGAGAGAGAGAGAGAGATTAAAAGAAAGAATTAAAGAACATCTCATCACCACCTGGTTAAAACATGCACTGCCTATAGATGACCTATACTCCACACCCATGAAACTGGTTCATCCCTGTGGAGAATTATTCAGGAACAACTGCAGACTTTGTGTGTAGCAGGTTGTTGCAGTTGTTTAGGTGGCCACTTAAGCACTGAGTTAGTGTTTTAACCAGTATTATTGAAAGTAGATGCTCACATTTCACATTTCTCTGGGAGACATTTGGTGCACTTGGTATCTATGGTGCTAGCTTCAGCATCACTGTTGGAAATAGCATTTTGTCAACGTGGCATGCAAATAAGATCCACATGCAATTGCTTATGTAAATAAGGCACAATTCCAAAATATGAACTGTGGAAACAGAGAGCTTCTCTTAATGTAAATCCATATGGCCATTTGTGCCACTTAGAAAACCCTAAATCACACGGATGTCACAGCTCGCTGATGTACAACTGTGACTATTAAATATTATTACATTCACAGAAAGAGCCACATTGCGAAGGCTTAAGCAGATCAACCAGTGTGTCGGGTTAATTACCTTCATGATTGAAGTTGGATGATGTAAAAGCCCATTTTCGCCTGCATGCTGCAATGCTGGGTATATTGTGCTCTGCGCGTACGGAGAATAGCCCTTTGAATTGCTGTTTCACATTTCCTTAAATGAGGCAACATAGAGTCTCATTATAACAGACCTCTTCATTATGCCCTAGATTTTGTCATATTTGGTTAACTCTGCCCTCCATGAATATAGTAAGTTCTTCCGCTGTTCTGTTTAGACCAGGCCTCAGCACCATCTTTGGCCGGTGCAAATGAAACTGTTCAAAAGTGACCTGAGGACAAACCAGGCTCCCACCATGGACATGTTCTGCATTCAGACTTCCTTTGCCAAAATCTAGGTGACAGCTTTGTCTATGCTCTGAAGTATAAGAACAGGGGAGAAGATTCAAAGTGACTGAACCTCACTTTCTGGGGGTGGACATTTGCATCACTTTTAGCTGGAGTTGCTTCTTTTGGCAGTTGTGTGTGTTCCGAACCAATGCCAATCTGAAGGAACCCAGTACACAGTCCTTCCAGCAGAGCTAGCTCCACAAAGGTTGAATGTATTCGAACCCCTTGTAACCTGACAAGAAAAAGCAATGGGCAGCAGAGGGTCAGTCATCATTTGCTGTGCCAACTTTATCTGCAGGCAATTGGCTTGACTGTGCCTTTTCTAAAGGGGGCCCAGCCTGAGCTTTAGATGGTGGTGATTTGTCATGGTTTGGGGTTTTTTGCAAGGCAAAAAATATAGTATAGCACACATTTTATAATAGTATTTTATAATGAATCACCCAAGAATCATACATAAGAAGTACAGGAAATCTGTCCACACACATAACACTAAAGACTCCAGCTGAGGTCTTAAATCCTAATATCTTGCATGCATCCAGCTGAAAACCTAGGGTTTATAACAATGCCTCCCACAATTCCAACTGGAGCCCTAAAGCCCACAACAAAGTCTCATGCAGGTCTTCTTCACACATCTGTGCTGGAAAGGCCCAAAAATCAGTAGTGGAAGCTAGGAAGTCTATGCCAGTGGGATGAAGGATCTGTGCTATCAAGTTGAAGGATCTGAACTGGAGATAGGAAGCAACACACAAAGTAAGCACAGAGCTCCCCCAAAAGTACCACAGCCTCCTCAGCAACAGCAAGGTCCCAAGCTCCTCCAGCAATGAGGAAAGCCAAGTTACCATCAGGAAAGCCAATGCCACAGCTTCATGAGGCTGAGCAGTGCACCATCTTCCCCTCTGGAGCCAGGAATCAATGTCCAAGATGAGGACTCAAGCTTGTCCAAAGTTCATCAGGAGAGCCAGCATGACAAGGTCCTGCAGCAGAAGAGCCCAGGAGAGCTAGCAGCTTCCAACAGCTCCAACAGCTTCTCAGAACAGCATCACTAACAGCGTTCTGGAAGCTTCTCCTGTTCTGCCTTTATGCTGCTGGCAACAACCCTCAGCTGGGCCTCCCACACCCAGCATCATGTTAGTTTAATTCAGCTGGGTGTAAGAAGTTGACTACTATTAGAAATCTACTCCATGCTTCCTTCTAGATTCCGACAGGGAGAGGGATGCCCTCCACCACTGCACTTAGAGCCTCCCGGGAGGGTTGCTGCTGCCTGTGTTAGTTACTGTTCTCTCATTGCTGAGACAAAATACTTGATACCAAAAATTAAGGAAGGAAAGGTTTTTGAGCTCACAGTCTATGGAGGTTTTGGTCTATCATCAGCTGACTTGAGGCACGGTGGCATGGTGAGGGAAACAGTCCTAGGCTGCAGAAGACAGCAAAAGGCAACAAGAGCAAAACGGAGTGCAAGAAGTAAGCCTCTTTTTTCTCTTATATTATAAGCAGGCTGCCTGCCTGCCCTCCTCTTGCATAGGATGAAGACGTTTATGAAGTGAGGACTCTGCTTCCTGCTGAGCTCCTTAGTTAAAATGCCAAACTTCTCAAGTTGACACAATGCATCCACCACTACAGCCCCAACTAGTCCGTCAGCAGCATGAGGGTACGGTTGCAATGGAGTCCTCCAGGCAGACAAAGGGTAGGTACATTTGGAGACCTGCTATTCATTAAAAGTGTGGTGTGTGTGCTTCGCCATCCTTTACCCTCCCAAGCAATACTAACATCTCTAAAATGAGGATGCCATCAGCAAAGCATCTCCACGAGTAAGCTAATCAGAAGATAGAACTGTTAGGATTAGTACAGGGGGCAGAAGAGAAACAAACCCCTGGGCCCTTGACTCATTATTCATTAAAAGCATAACTTGTGCTTTTTTTTTTTTTTTTGAGGCAGTTGGGACTTCAAAGCTGTTTTTGTTAGAAAATAGTGCATTGTAATTTGGGCCTATGGATGCCCAATAGGTAAATAAAAATAAAACAAAGCTTGACCCTTGTTTTATGTCTGTCCCTTTTGCTCCCTTAAAACTCTGGGTGAGATGCCTGCTCAGCTCTGCATAGACGCATGCTAAGCATCGAGGATTGTCTGCCTGAAACAAGTAACATGAGTTTTATGGACCCTAAATTTACATCACCTCTCTCATCTCCCTTCAAGAATGAGGATAAGCTGAAAGGCTTTGCAGGGCTGTTCACCTGCTAACGGACACATAGTAACCTCCAGTCTTTGCCTTAAACTTGCCATCACCTTGGGTTCCAGCAGAACCTCTGTGAAACCAAGGCTGCCCCACCAAGCAGGAGTGACCATCTCAGAGGGACCAGATAAACCCACCAACCACAAGGCATGCTCTGGAGCAGCAGAGACTGAGGAGATAACCAGCCAGGCTCAGCTATCCCACGGAAGGTGGCCAGCCTCATTGAGACTTCTTTACCTTTGGTTTTTATTCTCAGGCTCAAGTTCCTTTCCCATATTATTTTGCTTTCCAATTAAAGTATTTGCCTGTAAACTTATATCATTGCCTGAGTCTTAATTTCCATCATCACTGAAGCAGGATCCCCCACACTAGTGGCCAACAAGGGTACTCTTGGCTCATACATGTGACTTTTAGCTCCTGGACACTAGAGCACTCTCAAAGTCCACACCCTGCATCCCATAGAAAGACAGGGGGCATGTCATTCAGAGGTGTCCAGTAAGGAAGGAAATAGCAAGGAGGCAGATGAGATTGCCCTGGCTTCCTCCTCAACTTCACCTGTACCCAAATTCCCCAGAATCTTGCTTCCCTTTGGCTAGCTAGAACCTTCTCTCACTATAAGACAAAGGCTATAATTTCAGACGCCACTGGAGTTGCCTGCCATGAACAAACCCACTTCATCCTGATTCCTGTGCATCTGGTGTTCTTTCTTTAGGCAAAAAGAAGTACCAGTCATGGGTACTGGACAATATCATCTGGTCCTGGTTTCCCTAGAAGTTGCTAAAGAAGGGGAGGCCAGGCTGTCAGAGCCAGGACTTTGTAGAAGAGAACAGCTGAGCCTCCCGGGGCCTCCCAGCTTAGTTCTCATCATTTTCAAGGAGCTTAGGTCTTGGCTTTTTATGACCACAGCCAGGTATAACCACAGAGAGTCCATGCCCAAGCCAAAGGGAAAGGTGAGAACTCCAGCTGCATTACCATGAAGCTCCAGCCCTGAAGGGCAACTAAGGGGCAGCATGCCCACCTTTCATAGCCACTCCATCTGTGGGTGAGTGAATAAGTGACATGAATTTTTAAAAATAGGCAGCTGCTTACTGTAACCCAATAGACCTTTTCCAAAGCAGTGCCAAATAGCAGAATGCTGTTCTGATTGGACTCCAGCCTTTCCATAGATCACAAGTCACACAGAGTCATAGGTGACAGAAATTCAGCATGCTTCCTATTGCCTCTTATGAAGCTTGACTGAGAAGAGCACCTCCATCAGTGACTAGGACTTCCAGGAAGCAACCTCTGGGGACCCAGTCTATAGAAGTTGTCTGTCGCTTTCTCATCTCTGGGGCAAAATATTCAATTTAAAGCAGGAGTGATTTATTGGGGCTTCTAGTTTTGGTGAGTTCAGTCCATGGTTATCAAGCTCCAACACAGACACATGATGGAAGAGCTTGATGGAGACAAGATATTCACATCATGGCAGCTAGAAAGCAGAGCGAGGAGTTGTAGGATGAAAAATACCCATCCCATGCAAGCTATACCCACCACGACCTACCCCTTCCACCCAGACCCTGCCCCTGCAGTAAGATGGTGGGGGACGTCATAATTCTAATCCATAACATGAAACTTCATCCCATCATCATGACTTGTATTCAAGGTATCAGCAGACATCAGCAGCCTTAGCCTGCCAGCCTGCTGGATATGCATTAACAATATAAAGGATGCCTCTGGAGACCTCAGATTAAAAGGCAAACTTTATTTAAAATCCTACATGCAATACCATTCTCAGTTAACAGTTTAACAATTCCAGGGAATGACAAAGCCGTTCTGTGACATCCAAGGGGTTTCTTGAATCACCTGAGTCATTTGCATTATTCAGGGTTTTAAAAAAAGGCTGGCACAAATACTGCACTGGTAGAAGATCTCCCCAGCCCCCTCCAACACCTTTTTAGTAAGGCTTTTCTGCTAGTGTGTGTGAAATATCTGTTTACTCCCACACACACACATCACTAATGTTAAAGGAAATGGGGACAACTTGAAGTTTACATTTACAGGAACTCTGAGAGGTATCCGAACAACAGCCCAACAAAGACTCTACCACGCATTCCATGATGGTCACCATGGTGCTGGTACCTGGCCATGTTGGGTGTGAAGACAGAGAGAGTGGCAGCAGTTTGCACAGCAGCAGCCTCGGTGTTCTTTGCCATGCAGGGCTGGAGGGCAGCATGTGCACATAGGCCCAGAGGCAGCTCACTAGCCCCCTGGGGCCACACAAGAACCCAGGGACTCAAGTGGCCAGGGAAGCTTTGCATAGAGGATGGCACTAGTGACTTTCAGCCTCACCATGGCTCTAGATTCACAATTTATAAAGAACCAAAGGGCTGCAGAAGGACCAGCAGATATGTCAGAAATTCATGGCAAGGCCCAGAAGAAAACACATTTCCAAGGCTGATGAGATAATGAAAAAGCCTGATTAATTTGAGGATACTGGCTATAGCTTCATTCCAACATATGAAAGAAAAGACTTTAGATTCTAAAGATAAGAAAAATACGCATGCACCTTCAATAAAATCTTGTTAATTGCAAACGCAGACAACCAGCACAAAGGAGTCGAAAGCAGGAAACAAGCTATTAAAGGTTTTTAAATGATTTTAATTAAGAGAAGACACTATAAAGATTACCAAGGTACCTGGGGAAACCCATCACTTGAAATGTCCCTCTGCTGAGAGCATTCCCTGCCTACATGGGCTGTGATCAATACACATTTCCCGGGGTCCCCTTTCAGTGCTTGCCTAGCAGAGTGGACAGGATTGAGAGAAAGCTTCCTTAAAGATTAGGCTGTTTTTCCATGAGGCAGAACATCAATCTTGACCTGTTTCTATCTCGGTCCTGGACAAGGCTCAGTCAAAAGTGGGGAAGTAGACAACTGATGAGGGTTATAATGCCTGTTTTCTACAGATGGCCCCATCTCCCCACCTGCTCACTCTGGCCGGATGTGACCAGCTTGCTTCTTCATCAAGAAGCAGATACACCTCTGCCCTCCACCCTAATCTGGGCGGGTCCTAAGGCTGCAGTGACTAATAGAGCTTGTCGCACTGGCTCTGGCCTGGTTCTTAATTACTCTGCTAACCACTGCTCCTCCCCTAGGGGAAAGCTGCTCTGAAGAAACACGTGGTGGCCATGTAACATACACAACCACTCAGGTCTCCTAGGCTGGGAGCCCAAGCTAAAGGCATGAGCAGAGGTACCCAGCTGGCCCCAGCTTTTCTGTCCATGCCACCTGCAATAGCAGACATTAGGCAAGGATCCATCTGGCTGTCCAGTCCTATGAAGACGTAGATGCACAGTACATGAAACCTCAACAGGAACGGCCAAGAGAAAGCAAAGAGTGAGCTGCCATTGACAAGGACAGAAGAATCAAAATTCCTTGTCCTACAGTAAGCCGGAGTTCACAATGTCCAGTGCGGCTAGGGTGGATGGAACTGGAGAACCCAGTAAGCAAGCAGGGCTCAAGCCAATGTGGCTATGTGGTAGACAAACTCACAACCTCCTCCTCTTCTATGCCATTTCTACCCTGATGCTGTCATCCACAGCACAAAAACAAGCCTCTGGAGCAGGGGATATGGCTCAGAAGCACAGCACCTTCCTGACAATTGCAAGGTCCTAAGTTCAGTTCTTGGTACCAAAAAAAAAAGAAATAATAATAATAATAATAATAATAATAATAATAATAATAATAATCAACCCTCTGTCCCACAGCCCCAGCCTCCAGCACATCTGGAAAGACAGAGCCAGATCCCACAAGGGCGCACAGTGAAGGGTGCCAGTTTCCCCTCCTTTCTCCTGTACATCGCCTTTCCTTTTTCCTCTCCCCTCCTGGTTTTGTTTGCTTGTTTGTTTGTCTGTTGTTTTCCAAAGAAGTCATAAAGTCTTCTCCAATGCCAAAGGAAATATTTTTGGAATGGAAGTTCCAATTCCCATAGGCTTATCTTTTTGGTCTTAGCAAATCTACAAACTGTGCTGTTGAGCCACTCACCATATGTCGACACAAAGAATGTGCAACAATTGCTTAAATCATTCCAACCCACCAGGAGACAGAGCACAAAACTCAGGTTGTATCTGGAACCAGGAATGCACCACGAAGTGGAACACATTTTGGCCCAGGTACCCTAACTTGTTTCCCTGCTACTTATTTCAGATTAGCATCGTTATGAGGAAAACCTTACCCGCATTGTTCCCCGATGGAAACAAAGACAGTGGGCGTCGAGATCGTCAACACTGAGAATCCATAGGATCTTTAGCTCTTACGTGCTTCAGACCCTGGAACCATGAGTTGTTTATGTGAACATTTTCAGATTATGCTGAAGTTTCCCAGTAACATTCATGGAATGGATAATAGATGGAAAGTATTTAATGTCACCAACATTGTTACAGATCAGGATGAATTACAATAGTATGGATTTATAATCGCCTCATTTTAAACTTTTATGTTGTAATAAACTGTGTCAGACCATGATAAGCAAAGGTGATATCTTTTAATTTCTTTGCTGTATTATAGGCAAATGAGTATTGTTTGAATAGGAAAATCATATCATGTGACTTTTAAGAATTTTTTTTTAAGCTAAGCACAGTGGGACGTGCCTGTAATCTGAACACTTCAGGTGGGTGAAGTAGGAAGATTTTTAACTTTAAGGACAGCCTGGGCCAGTCTAAATATAGCAAGACACTGTCTCAAAATAAAATTATTTTTAAACTGTATCTTTATTTAGCTATAATTGGCATAGTATATACTGCACATAGCAAAATATACACTTTACTAAGTTTTTAACATGTGCATACACCTATAATGCCAACAAAAATAATAAATAAGAAATTTCACCCCCAAAGGTTTCTTGTGTCCCTCTGTGATCTCTCCCTCCTATCCTTTCTTACTCTTTTAGCACACACAGCTGCTGTTCCACGACAAGATGGAGGTGGATCCTTCTAGAAAGCGGAGAAGAAGTCTGGTTCCTTCAAGTCAGCATAATTATTTTGGGATTCAACCTTAGTGTTGCAATCAAAGTGCAGACATTTTTATTAATAAGCAGCGTCTCCTACTGTGGGTATGTGGAAATGTATTTTATTCTTTCACCTGCTGATGGATATTTGCATTGTTTCTACTTTGGCTGCGGCAGATAGAGCTACTAGGAATAGATGCATGCGCGGCTGCTTTTGCATGTCCCACGGAAATGCTTAGGAAAGCAGGGCTTGGGTGCTGGGGGAGGAGCATGTTTCTGTTTTGAAGAAACTGATGACCACCACTGTTTCCAAATAATTCGTCCCTTTTGGTAATTGTCTTTTGTGTGTGTGTGTGTGTGTGTGTGTGTGTGTGTGTGTGTGTGCGTGTGTGTGTGTGTGGCCAGCTCAGCCCACCAGGTGGCGGGGCTGGCTGGCATGTGGTGCTGGGGGATTGAACCGCGGTCCCTGTGCTTTGCTAAGCTTGCTCCCAGTAGGTACTTTAGACCACTGAGCCATCTCACCAGCCCCTTGGTAATTGTCTTGATCAATTACAAAGCCTGGTTTTTGTTACTAGTCTGAATTAGCTAGAAACATAGACCAGAGAATTTTTTTATGTCCAATGAAATGAAACTCTTACAATAAAAGTCTTGTAAAAGTATGCAGTTTAAAGTTACATTCAGTCAAATATATATATATATATATATATATATATATATATATATATTGCTTCATTAAATAGAATAAAGTTATGTGATGTCAGGACAGTACCAGATACATTCATACAGTTACAATTAACAATAACATCCTTTTCAAATATAATTTTAAATGGCATGATAAAATAATACTTCTAGGTGAAGGCATCCACATCTCTTAGGTGGAATTTATTATTTTTAATACAAAAATGTCATAGTCCTCATTTAATAAATCCTGTATTAGTGCTTTTGTATTCAATGTAGAGTGTCTCTGAGAAAAGTCAAATAGTTATCTGTGCTTTCTTTTTTCCTAGGCCTTGGTTTTACAATTAATTCTACTGCATGAAAAATTTATTTTAGGCTGGGGAGATAGCTCGGCATTCTAAGTGCCTGCCTGGCAAGGGCAGGATGCAGGTTGCATCCCCTGTACCACATGCAGTGCTGGCTCCTGAGCCCCAAGCACACGGTGCTGGCCACTGATACCTGGTATGGTGGACTGTGCCCGTAATACCAGCATGGGGGAGGCTGAGACAGGAGGATCACTATGAATCTGAGCTGAGTAGTGATTCCCAGGGGCTGCAGAACCAGTAGTGATACCAAATAAATAAATAAATTAAATATTTTTAAAAATTTATTTTGATATATGACACGATGCAAAGATTTAGTTTCTTCTTGACAAAATTCAGCTGTGTTCAGCTCTGTATGAGCAGCTGGGTGCAATGTATTCGTACTATTTACAGCATCTTAATTCTTGGTCATGACCCTTCTTATTCCTCTTCTTTTAATACAAATAAATACAACTGTCTTTGAGCCACTGAGCAGATCTTCTCTGTGTTCCTGCTCCTGTGACCAGATACCATAGTCTGAGTAATTTTTTTTCTGTATTTAGTACAGGATCTACTGGGTCTCACTACACAGATTGGACTCATAGTGTCCTCCTATTTTCAGCCTCCCAACCACTGGGATTACAGACATACTCCTCCACGCCCAGTCTCAATCGCTGTCTCAGCATGCTCCCAGGGTAGGACTGACACGGCAGGGCCAGGGACTCAAGCTCGGCCCTTCACCCTGCCTAAGCAGGCACTCTAATCTGCTGAGTTATCTGGCCAGCCCTTAGTCTGAGTAATTTTTAAACTACAGAAACTTATTCCTCATAGTAATAAAGATTGAAAAAAAAAAAAAAACCTAAGATCAAGGTGCTGGCAGATGGCGCTGGTGATTGCTGGGTGTGCAGAGGGCCCACCTAGGAAAGCTTCACAAGCCTTCTGCTGCCTCTACCCAACCCTGTGGCACAACACCAACCCACTCGTGAGGGCACAACATTACAGCCTCCCAGAGCCCAGCAGCCCCCCTCCTTAAACTATCCCTTTGGGGGCTTAAATCACAACATATGAATCTCGGAGGAACACATACATTGAATCCGCAGCCGTGTAATGAGGTAGTCTTGTGACTAGCATTGTTGCTAGTCTCAGTGTAGGAACTGACACACAAAATAGTACAGTTTTGGTTATTTTCACATGTTGATTTCAGGATTGTATTCATATCTTCTAAAAGATTAGTTAAATCTCTATCTTGCTCTGCTCTTGGAAATAGGAGTGAATTATCTGCTCCTTGAAGTGTTGAGGGGATCTGCTTGCTTGTCGCACTTTTCTAGATCATTAGGAAATAAAATTCATAAGGTCAATTTTCATCAATTGTTAGTTTTTCAAATTCTTTTATTTTAGTGTAATTTTGAAAAACAAAATTCTCTTTTTCAGAAAAGTTTCAGTACTTCCTAAATATAACCACATTTTTCTCTGCATAATATTCTTTCCCAGAAAAAGAACAGAACCCTGCTCAAACTCCATCACTCTTTCTCCTACATTTCTAATTTTGCCTGTCCTCTAATGTGCCACCATGCCCGGTCTTGGTAGCTGGCTCAGCACACCCAGGGGCTAGGCTGACACAGCATTCTGTACCAGGGATCAAACCCTGGCCCTTGCGCTTGCCTAAACAGGCACATAGACCACTGAGCTATCTCTGCAGCCCCTGGGCAGGCGTTTTTATGTTCCTCTTGATATAGAAGCTGAGCCTCAGAGGCTAAGCCATTTTTCTATGACCTCATAGCCATGAAGTAGAGAGTTAACATTTGAGTTTATTTGCAAAGTTCATCTATCACATCATTACAAGCTATTCAAAATTATCTTGATTCGTGTACCAAAGATGTTTATGTTTGTCTGCCTCATTTTAAAACGACTAATTTGCTTTTACTCACCCTGTAAGTTGCTAGAAGTTCTTACCTTTGTGTTGTCCGTGCATGCTCAGGCCTGCCACAGGAACCGTCTGGCCTGTGGTGGCAGGTGCAGGTGGCGCCCACACAGCACCTCTGCATGTCCAGCTGGTGCCACCGTGCAGGAATGCTTTCCACACACTAACAACCATTGTGGTTGCTGAGGCCACAAAAGCAGTTCAGCTGTGCTCATCCACTCCTGCGCAAATGTGTTAAGGCTGGACCCTGAGGGACAGTCCCTGGCCTGTGTGATACGGTCTGTAAAATGCCCAGCAGCCACCTGGGTTAACAATGTGCAGGTGTAGTCCCAGATTTGCGTAGATCCCAGGGCTGCTGAGCCGTGGTTGTCCACAACAAATGAGTCTATCATGGGATGGTGAGTGCTATGGGTCAAGGTGACTGGATCATGAATCCCAGTCAGCCTGCCCAGAAATACTGGGAGATTGGCACTGGAACAGGAGCAGAATGAGGACTCATGGAGATGATTTTCCAGTGCAGAGGCCTTGGCCAAGCTGCTG
>NW_004524586.1:11157508-11214032 GCF_000260255.1 Octodon degus | reverse complement strand
GAGAGAGAGAGAGAGAGAGAGAGAGAGAGAGAGAGAGAGGGGAAGGAAGGAAGGAAGGAAGGAGGGAGGAGCAGATCTGCTCTGTGGGCTTGCTGGACCCGGGGTTGGTCTCTATTTTCTCCCAGCTTCATGCCATCAACTCCCCTGGGCCTCCAATCTGCCCAGTGCAGATCTGGGGATGCACCACCCCCCACAATCACGTGAACTAACTGCTTATAGTGTAACAAGTAGTATGAGTTGCCTCATAAATACAAATGCCGTATAGTAGCATCTGCCTAGCCCTGCCATTTTTTCCCATCTTTATGCACACTGACAGGTTTGTATCCCAGATAGTCACTTACAACCAGGTCTTTATCTCAGAGTTCGGCTTAAAGAGGAATTCCAACCAAGGAAGCTTCAACGAGTTGACATTTATCAGAATAAATGTGCTTCACTATTTTGTTTAATATCGGCCTTTAAATCCTCAATTACTTTTTTCAAAAACATTTATTTATTTATTTGGCACAGGATCTCACCACACAGCTTGGACTCGTAGTGATTCTCCTGTCTCAGCCTCCCCAGTGCTGGCAATACAGGGATGTCCCACCATGCCTGATTTTGGTGGCTGGTTCAGCACGAGACTGACATGGCATATGGTATAGAAGATCAAACCCAGGTCCCTGCACTCAACAGACAGGCACTTAGATCATGAGCTATTTCCTCAGTCCTAAACTCTCAATTACTAATAATTCTTCCATACTTTCCTTTATGGAATGAGGACTTTAAAAGAAAGCAATTATTTTTAAGGTCCTTATCTCTCATTTTGTTTGTTTTCTCTCATAAATTCATTGAGGTGAATTTACAGAACCAGGGAGCCAGTGCCTCTTACTGTGGAGGTCTCTTCCTGTTTGTTAGTGTTGCAGTTGGGTTTGTTCCAGCTTCATAAATAAGACATTTTATTTGGGTTTTCTTTTGCCTGTGCCTTTTGTACCATTTTATTGGTTTTCAATTTTCACTGTGCTTTAGCTATAATCTTGCATAATGGTTCTGTAAGAATGAGAAGGGACAAGGAGCCTCTGATGGTGTGTTGTCGCGCCCTAGCTTGTAACATGAAGGACTATAAAGTCCTAACAATTAAGGCAGTGAGTTATCAGCATAATTACAGACAGCCCAGAGGAGCAGATGGGCCCGAGGAGGCAGCAGGCTGCATGGCTGGTGGAACACAAAGTAGTGTCCTAACTTCTTTGTTTTCTGGGTAAAATAGGAGAAGATTCTAAGCAGAGATCTGGGAGCAACAGTAAAAGGCCAGTGGACGGTGTGGAAGACGAGCAGCATAAAGTGAGCTATCCTGGGCCCGAGGACAGGACAAGACCTGAGATAAGAGTTGTGAGAATGGGTAAATGTATTCCTGGGTGCAGGTGGAAGGAGGCCGGGCTCCTCCCAGGTGAGGTGATGAAGAGACAGGACCAGACCTTTGGTTCCTGGGAGGGGTTGAGTCCACAGTGTTGTGGACACCAGATGGGAAGTGAAGATGCAGAGGGAGCAAGGTCAGTGCTGAGTGGTGCGGTGAGGAAGATGTGTCTCATCGCGTCTAGAGCTTGAGGGTTGCGGATGGGTTTACTCCAGCTTCATATATAAGACATTTTATTTGGATTAGGACTGAAGTGGTGAATAGGACAGATGGTAGCCACAAGGTCCAAGGAATCAGGACAGAGGAATGCAGGCTATGTATCAGTGTGACTGGACCACAGTGCCAGACGCAAGGCTGGCTGGTTCCATCAGAGTGTTTCTGGGGAGACTAACATTTGAATCTGTGTGCTGAGAAAGCAAGTGGCCCTTCTCACTGTAGACAGGCGTCTCTCATGAGTAGAGGACCTGGACAGAGCTAAATGTGCTGGCTCGCTGCTCTGGCCTTGGACAGACACACAGGGTTTTCTCCTACCTTTGAACTCATTCGGAACCATCAGCTTTCTCTGATTCTCCTTTTACTGAAGAACCCAGACAAATACATACACAACACGGAAGATGTATCACTAGAAATACATGGTGCTACACATGAGAGGATGAAATGAAAGGTTGGTCATGTGAATGTTGAGACTCAAAGGCACAGTCAGGGAAGAGAAGCGAGTTAGCTGATACCAGGCCAAGAGTATCTGAGTCTGGGGAAGGGTTCTGAAAATGAAATTACAACCTGGGGCTAAGCAGCAAGAAGCAGCAACAGGAATGAAGCCTGGAAGGCTAAGGCTGCTGGGTCAACTTCAGGGAGAAAATGTAATAGGTAGGCACTGGTCGTGGGGGTGCAAAAAGGGTCACAGTCATCCTAACTACACTTCCTCCTGGGCTAGCCATAATCACTCTAAGGAGAAGTAGGTGGTGAGGTGTAGCAAAGGGGTTGGGTGTCTTCTCAGACATTCAGCTCTTGGAAGTTTCCTTTCCAGCCCTGGGATGCATCTATTTCCTTCAAGTCCCACATGCCCCATTGCTGTCTCTCAGGAATCTGAGGGACTTCCCGCTGGGATTTCTCCTCTGCCTCTCTGGGCTGCCTTCTCATTCCTTAGTTCATTCTCTCCCCATGGGAGATTTTAGGAGAAATTCTCAGGATTTAGTTGCCTTTTTCTCCTGTCCTACTCAGGATTTGCAAGGCAGAAAATTTAATACAGGGCACATTATTTAAAGGACTATATTACAATATTCCCCCAATAAGTCAAATGCAGAAGAGCACAGGAGACCTGTCTGTCCACACACTAGGGACCCAAAGAATCCAGCTGAGTGCCTGAATCTCACAGTACCATCCTGCACAGTCCAGTGGGGGCCTGGAGCCCACAATGTCTCGTGCAAGTCTGTATGAAGTCTATGCACTAGGAAGGTCCAAAGTACAGTGGTGCAAGTGAGAAATTCTGTGCCAGTGGGATGAAGGATCTGTGTTAGCAGGCTGAGGGATCTGTACTATGGCCAGGAAGTGACAATAAAGGTAAGGACCAGGGCTCCCCTGACAAGAACCACAGCCATCCTCTGTGACAGCGAAGACCCAAGCTTTTGTGTCAGTGAGAACACTGAGATCCTATCAGGAAAGCCATCATGACAACCTTCTCCAGGAGAATCAACAGCACACCACCTTTCCCTCCAGTTCTCCTCTTGTGCTGTTGGCAACAATCCCCAGGTGAGCCTTCCACACCCAGATCCACACTGATTCAGCTCAGGTGTGTGTTACAAGTTGCCCATTAGATGATCCAGCACACCTCCTATGCCTACATCAGTCCCAGAGGCACAAGGCCAGGAGTCTACTCTGCACTAAGTCAAGCACAGTCAATAACTATCACTTTTGAGGAAGGAAAGTATAGTTTTGTGATTTGGTGTCTCCTGGGGAATCTTTCCTTATTAGTGCATGTTTGTGTCTTCCACTAATTTTTAAAATGCAAGCATGAGGCCCCAGAGAAGAGAGATTATATGTGGGGACCTCACTCCACTTCCTTAACTGGCCTTTGACTCAGCAGTGGCAGCACTTAGAAGTTTTATTTACCTGTGCTTTAGTGAAACACTCCATTTCTTAAATCTCTGAAGATTATTTAGCCACATTGTTTGGTTTCTCCTTCTACAACTTTTAATTCTCAGTGGATGATATTTCCAAGCCAAAGCCACCTTTCTCTTCTGTACTCCTTTAAAAACAAGCTTGGGAGGTTTCAAGCGGAGACCCTGAAGGGGCAGGACTGGCAGGGGCTGGGCAGAGAGAGGTGGGGTCCTTCATGTCCTTGCCCTTCTTATCATCCTACTTGGTACTCCCAGGAGGACCAGAGAAATGGCCTCGCCTGCTCCCTGGTGGAGCAGGACATCAAGTCTGGAGATTTCCCAGCAAGGCAAAGCTGGTGCTGCTGTGAAGACAGCACTTACTCCCACCTGGGCATTTATTTGGCTGCTACAGATTCTTCCCTGATTTCCAGAGCTCTCACACAGCAATTTCTGTCAAACCATCATTGCTCCCTGATGCTTCTGGAGAAGAGACAGGGCCTGGAGCGTCCAGCTCCACCACTCCAACCTACTATGCTAAAAACAGTACTGACCCACTATTGACTTTGAATATGTTTTCTCTGACTGCACTGTTGACTTGGAATGCATTATAACTCTTCAGAGTATGGTGAGTTTGTAAAAACGCCAACATAGAAAGTGGTGATATGGGCAAAGAACATAAAAAGAATTTGAATGTAACTGGTCACTCAGTCAGATGATGCCCACGGTGACCATCCTGCCACATTAGCCACTGCCCAGACCACAAGGTGGTGAAGGGTTGTCTCCATGAGTGAGCATGGGTGCTGGGCCCAGCACCTTAGGAGCAGCAGGCACATGTGCAAGGCAAGTTCATAACCTGCTCTTTAAGGTCCCAATTCTATTAGGACTTCCATCCCAGTGCCTGCTGAATTGAGAGCCCAGCACATTCTAATATGTTTTAATGTCAAGTAATTGCATATTTATATGTATGTTTTTATATAAGGAGATCATCAATGGCATGTTTGTCAAAACCACAACTTTGGAAAGCAAAGTTTTTGCCCATAAAATTACTTTTACAGTTTCACTGGCAAATTGAATCCTTCTCTTATTTCTTACAGGCCTTTTTCATGCTGAACTTAAGACATCACAGGTGTTTTAATAAAATTTATGTTGAACCTCCTGTATTTCATTATGGAAAAATGGGTTTCTAGCTGCCTACCCTAATTAGGGAAATGACACTATCAAATGGATGTCTTTTAAGCAAATCCAACTACATTACCTGTGGCTAACCTCACACTGAAATAGCCAAAATACATTACTCTACACAAAAGTTGATAGTTCAAAGTCATTCAGATGCCAATTGTGCACCTGTTTGGCTCATTTCTAGTAATTTTGTGTAGCATTAGATTTGCTGTTCTTAGTTTACAACCTATTAAATCTGATAAAATTGAAATATGGGCTCCCAGGGTCATAAATGAATACCAGGTACTTTCAGACAAATGAAATACTTAGAGTAGAAATATTTACTGCACTTTGTTAGCGGTTTCCATAAAATTCCTCATGCTAGAATTGCTGCTCTTTGTCAAGAAGCATGTCCAAACCCACCTGAGCAAGCTGCGTGTTTCGTAGAAGAGAGTCATTCTGGACAACAGGTCATGAATGATGTTTTCACCCTCAATGTGGAGAAGGCGCAGTAGCCAGCAGCCCCTCAACACCACTGATATGGAAACGTGTTATCAGCATAAGCCAGAAGGCAGAAAGCACATGTAAGGCACAGAATTGCCAGGTCTTGGCCTTGAACTCTCCATCCTGCTTGCTGGAGGGTGTGCCCTCTAGGCGAGACCCTCATCTAAGAGCTGGGAGTGAGCACCAGAGCGAGGAGTTGCCTTCCACATGAGCAAAGTGGTGCTGAAGCCCAGGCAGAGAAGCAAAAGGGCTTCCCTACTTCCTAGTACTCTGCTCTGGCCCCACCACCTGCAGAAGAAGCATGAACCAAGAAAGGACATGAGGGGAATTGGCCCCTCCCCCAATGCACTAGATCAGAAAAGATAGCCAGTAAGTGGGACTGAGCCGGTGTCCTTGGGCAAGGAAGGGAGCAGTTGCTGACCACGTACAAGGTCACCTCAGGGGAGTTTATAATGGGATTTACCAGGTATTTGTGTTGAGATGATGGCCCGGGATAGTCAGAATAGGACAGCTTTGTGACTCTAAGCCCAAAGCAATGAGAAGAGAGAGGAAAGAAAGGTGGACTTGTGCAGGGCCCGCCTATCTGATGTGACTCCACTGAAGCTAGAGAACTCTCTAGAAGGGGGAACAGGGACAAGGAAACAGGTGTCAACCCTCCCTTCGATCCACGATGACGACTCTCCTCAGTATGCCTGAGACTCTCCCAAGTTAGTACTGAAAGTCTCATGTTCCAGGGGTCTCTGTGTCCCAAGGTGGAAGTCACCCATCTGATTCAGTCAACTGACTTCAGCTGGGAACAGAGAACTGGGAGCCCAGGGAGGGAGCCCACCAGGGGGGAGGCCTTGGCACACACACTGGTGGGAAGGGGCAGAGGCAAAGAGAAGTCATCCTCAAGATTACTCCCTTTAATTTTTATTGGTGCACATTTGCAGTAAAGTTTATATTCCTCACGTGGAGTTGGTACACGCACACAACACAACTGAATTCCTGTCTTCATGCCCTGTCCCTCCCCTTTGTCTCCTGTCCACCCAGCTCTCAATTCCCTTCACCTTTGAGAAAGATCTCAAGATTGTTTCAGCAGCAAGTGTTCCAAATGCTCTGAAAAAGATGTAAATCCACTTAACATACACATGCACATCTTCCATGCAAATTAATCATTCTTAGTACTCTAATACTGCAAATTTTTAGCATCTAACCATTATTTATCATAGCATTATTCAGTATGAAATATTATTTAGCTTTTAAAAATTCTATACTCACTTTATATTTTAGAAATGGCAACGCTAAAGTCATTACCATCCCTTCCCTATTTGTTATTGTTCTATAATAGGTAGTGTGTATTCCTAAGCAATAGAGTAGTATAGTTTTGAATATTTCATTCTTATGGCAGTCTGTAACTTTTTCTACTCCGTATAATTTTGGAGAATTCTCTTAGTACACTTAGCTTAGATTCATTGACTTTATATGCTCAAATGCAGGCATGTCCATTACATGAATATAACAAAACTCAAGGTGGAATGTAAGTTGCTTAAGCAGCTGCCCGGTCTCTGCAGTGACCACCCGCGACACCCATCCCCAGGTGCACCTTCGGGAGGCTCAAGCTACAGTGTCTGAACTGAGCTGAAGCTCACAGCAAGGGCATCTGCGCCGCCACGTTGAATCCCTGTCAGTGCCAACCGGAAGCATGGCTCCGACACCATCACGTATCTGTCGAAGTGTTTCTGAATAACAAAGGCAAAATAGTACTTACATATTTTAATCTGTTTACACTTAATTTTCCTTTATTTCATTTAAAAATAACTTCAGACTTTATTTTTTACGTATTGTAGTACAGAGTCTACAGGATCTCACTGTGTAGATCAGACTCGCAGCGACCCGCCTGTTTTCAGCCTCTCAAGAGCTGAGGATACCGGCGCACATCACCGCGCCCAGGCTCAGGTGCCTTCTCAGCATGCTCCGGGGGCAGGGCCAACACGGCTTGTGGTGCTGGGAATTGAACCCCCGGCCTCTGCTTTCTGTCTAAGCAGGTGCTTTAGTACACTGAGCTACCTGGCCAGCCCAACTTCAGACTTTAAAAAGCTGCCAAATCAATACAAAGAATTCTTGTTGTCCTTCAGATTCCCAGAAATGTTACATACTACCATATTTGCTTGTTCTTGCTTTCCCCGTGCCCCAGATACTTTAGTTTGTTCCTCCTTAAAGCAACAGGTGTAGATGGAGAAGTAGCTTGGAGAAGTAGCATGGCAGTCTAAGCACCTGCCAGGCAAATGCAAGGACCTAGGTTCAATTCCCAGCACCGCACGCCACGCTGGCCCCACCCCCAGAGGTACTGAGCTGGCCACCAGCACTGGGCATGGTGGCACATGCGTGTAATCCCAGCACTGGGAAGGCTTAGACAGGAGGATCACTGTGAATCTGAGTTGGGTAACGAGACCCTGCACCAAATATATAAATAAATGATTAAAGAAAAAAACAAAAAGAAAAGGGTATTTCTTACGGAACTATTACTGTTATCAAAATTAGGGGATTGACATAGTAGTATTCATTAATTAATAGAGCTTATTCAAACTTTTCCAGTCATCACACAATGCATGTACAACAAAAGACAAGAATCCTGGAATCCAACCCTACATCATACACTGCGTTCATTGCCCTGTTTACTTTTCTGTCAATGGGCAACATTTCCTGGCTTTTCTTTGTTCTCCTTGACCTTGATACTCCTGGAAAGGGCAGCTCATTTATTATGTGAGAAGATCCCGCCCAGTTATGGTTCACCTGATATCTCCTGGTGATCAGACTCCTGCACAGCGGTGGGCCGCAATACGTACGGGGACGGTGATGCTGTGTCCCCCAGTGTCACAGCAAGAAGCGCTCTTGTTCCTCGGCTCATGCTGCTCCATTTGATCACCTGTTCATGGCGGTGTCCCCAGGACCCTATACTGCACAAGGCACTTTTCCTTTGTATGTAATGTATACTTTGTGGGGAAGTATTTTAAGGCTGTAAAATACCCTGTTTTTCACCAAACTTTTTCCCAATAGTTGTAGTACCTATTGTTAACCTGATGTGATTAGTGACACGGTAGTTGATGAATTATAGCTTTGTAACTCGCTCATTCCAGTTTTAACTGCTAGATGGCTTTTATTCAAAGGAAGACTTTTCCCTGACTGGTGTGTGTGTGTGTGTGTGTGTGTGTGTGTGTGTGTGTGTGTTTGATGCATATAATTTCATGGATTCTCATCTTTTCTTTCTTTTTTATTTATTTACCTGGCACAGGGTCTCACTACAAAGCTCAAACTTATAGTGACCTTTGTGTCTCAGCCTCCTCAGTGCTGGGATTACAGGCATGCACCACCATGCCTGGTTTAGGTGGCCAGAATATCATGTGGTGCTGGGGATCAAACCCGGGTCCTTGCGCTTGCCAGGCAGGTGCTTAGACCACTGAGCTGTCTTTTCTGTAGGTTATACTCCATTGCTAGCTATCTTTTGGGGAACTTTTCTTAATTTTTACATGGTAGAGCTAGAACCAGAACCTTGAGCTTCTCAGGCAAGGATACTGAGGAACACTCGCAGCCCTTTTGATTATTATCTTTCAACAAGTTCCTTTTATGTAAGCCATGCTGGCCTCAAGAATGAGGTCTTCTTGTTTCAGCCTCTCAAGCAACTAGCAAGCATCAAAGCACTATGCCTGGCAAATCATTATTTATTTTGAGGCCCAAGTGTTTTATATTGAGCTACTAAAAATCTAAGCTGACTTTTGTGCTCTTTTTGCACTTCCTTTCTGTCTCTGATTATACTTTTGCTTTTTGCCACAGAGAAATACTCCAGGATCATAGTGTGCTTGTCACCTCTAAATAGGATGACTCCCCAGCAGTTAATTTCTCCAGTCCTACCTTGTGACAAATTGAGGGCATATAGTGTACACATAAGCATATGCATATGGTCTGTCGGTCTCTTCTCCCACTTATCCGTTGCCACAAGTTTACAACAATGTCTCTAGCTCCAACGTAATACCAAAGAGTTAATCCCAGAACACCCCTCCACTGATGGCTCCGACAAGAAACTTCACCATCATGTATTTATTTATTTGTTCAGTTCCAGAAAACATACTCAGTGCTTGCAGAATTTCTAATGAATACTACTGTGGATTTATTTACAGTCCTTTTGGTTTAGCCTAAAGGTATAAAGTCAAAATGTTGTGCTGTAGAGTCTCATGGGACAGGTTCCTGCCCTTCGGTGCTTTTGTACTATTGATTTGAAGGAGAGATGCAGACATTTTTGTCTGCTTTCTTACTCATTGAAGTACACACGTATTTGGCTTCATTAATTTACATTAATTAATAATTTTCAGAAGTGTTTTCCTAATGACTAGTGGTAATGAATATCATAGCTGTACTTGATGTCCATTCATAATAAAGGTTTGTTCAGTTCCTTTGTCTAGTTTTATTAGATGCCTTCTATTCTTGATATTCAATTATAATCTATTAAGATAGATACTGCATACTGTATTTTTATCAGATATATATTTTGAAATAATTTCTCTGCAGACATCCTTACTATTGTTCTTTCAAGTGTATTTTGAATAGCAAAAGTTTTCTTTTGCATGAAGTTCAATTTATCAGTCTTTTGCATTTCAGGTTTATTCCTTTTATGTACAATACAAGAAATCCTTGCTTAACTCAGATATGCCAAATATTTTTCCTGTAGTTTCTTCAAGATGTTTTAATTTAGATCTATGATTCACTTTGACTTAAATTTTATACATGGTGTAGGGTAAGCATTGAAATCCAATTTTTAAGATAGATATTCAATTTTTCAAAAGCATTTACTGAAAAGAACATTTTTTCGCAGTCAAATTACCTCGGTACCTGTGTAGGAAAACCACAGAGCCGTACAGGGCTGATTCTATTCCTGGACTCTCCTTCTCCTCCACTTATCTAAATGTCTATTCTTATGCTAATACCACCTACACTGATTGGTGGGTTTTATATTAAGTTTCATTTCAGCCACTATAACTCATCAAATTTGTTCTTTTGCAAATTGTTTTGGCTCTTTTGTGCTTTTTATATTTCCATATAAATTTTCAAATCAGTTTGAGAATGTCCACAAAAGCTATACCAGTGCCCCAGGTATGAGCTGTCCCCATCTATCCTTGAAGGAGATAGGTTGTCCCCAACAGGAACATAGTTGCCCTCCAGCCTGTGTTTGTCCCAGGAGCTTCTCAGGGCTGTTTTCTAGGCAACCAGCCTGCTCAGCTTTGGCCCTCCTTGGGCTGTAAGAACACAAACAAAGACCCACAGCCTATTTTGGGGTCTGGAAGGCTCCCTCTACCTTCAAGTTCAATTCTCTGTGCTCTGTCCACAGATAAGACTTGTTTCTACCTCTTCGACTTCCATTATGTCCCCTCAATTTGGTGAGACCAGTGCTTATGATATTTTTTCTCATTAGTTTGTAAAAGCCCTTTTTTATTTTGGATCCAATTCAGTCAAATCCCCTCACCATTTACCCTGAAACCCTGTACCTCAGATTGTAGATCCTTTGTCAGTGTCAGCCATGTGGATGGGTCATGGCCATTGCTTGACCAATTTGCTCTCTGTGAAAGCCTGAGAGAATATTTTCTCTCCATGTGACCCAATTCTTGGCCATGTACACACATGATAAATATGTTCTATTATCTATGTTCTAATCTATTGTGAACCATATTCAAGGTGATTTTTTTTCCCTTTGAAAGTATTTTCCTCTCTTGCTGGCTTATCTTAGTTTGGCTTGGTGGGTAGGTAGTGGTGAAGAATACAAGTAGAACATTCGCTTCTTTTCTGTATTGTTTGTACTTTTCTTTCTATAGTATCTTCAAGACAGCCAATCATATGTCTAGCTAAACTTTTAATAGTTCAATTTTCACACTTAGATTTTAATGATCTTTGTTCTTCTATGCAAAGTGAAATAAGAATCTACTTTTTCCACACAGGTACCAAATTTTCCAAAACCACTCATGGTTTACACTTTAACTCACTGACTTATAGTGCCATATTCTCTGTTATGGCTTGTGTCTCGATGTCACCCCAAAACCTCATATAGTCTTGGGGCTGGCTTCTAGTTTGTAACTGACTCATGGTCCGATACTGGGATTATGGGTGTGAGGGCTATACCTACCTAGTATGGGTAACCTTTGTTACACTATAAGGGAGGGAAAGAGGCTTGCTCTCGCCTGCTTTCGCTGTCTGCTGCCACCATGAACTGTTGCCCCTCTGCCATGGGCCCCCCTGCATTGGAGTCAGCCGATGATAAACTAGAGCCTCTACAAACTGTGAGCTAAATGAACCTCTCCTCCCTTAATTTAAAGCACGTATTTTGTCTCAGCAATGAAAGAAAAGTAGCTAGTACATTCTCATGCAAATGCGGGCCAGTTTCTGGCCTTCTGTCAGTGTATTTGTTCTCATTTGTTTACCAAAGATGCTGCACGATGAGCCTTGGTGTTTGGCAGGGCAGGATCATCTGTGCAAGTTGTCAAAGCCATCGTGGCCCTTCAGTCTGAAAATATTCAGGCACAGAAGCCAGAGTGAGCCGAGTGGGAAAACGTCAGACAAGTTTGTAAAGGCCTGGGAGGGAATTGCAGACATGGGAAATGGTGACTAAATAAAAAAATTCACTAGAGTAGTGGAGGAATGACCGAAATGCAGCTGAACAGAGACTTCATAAACCTGGTGAGATATAGCAGAGGAACTTAGTAAGGGTCGCATCCAGATAGATAAAGAAATAGAAAATCTAGAAGACACTGGCAAGCTTTGCTCAGGGTAAGATGGGCTAGAGTCTGCTCCCACCCATGGAAGTTCTCAAAGATGAAAGAGAAGGCATGAGGCTGTACAGATGTCCAGCCTGTGTGCCAGACGATCACCAGTAACTGTTTGCTTCATGTGGATTTTATAATCAGAGAAGGGAAGGGACAGGTTTCAGAAGAGAATCAACATGTGCAGTTTGTTCTGGTTGCCAGGTATGCCTTTCCACAACACCTGATAAGGCTCCCAGCACTGAGGGAGTGTGCTCCATGATCAGTGGAGCCCCTGGGGCCCCTCATCCACCTCCTTCTTCCACCACCTCGGGGGAGGGAAATAGCCCAACCTCCAATGGGCTCTGCGTCAGCACCACCTAGACGTGAGGTGAAAACACTCCCTGGAGACACCACCCATGAAACACGGGGCTTCAGCTCCTGCACCTGATGCCAGCTCTGAATCTCTGTATGTCTAAAAATAAGAGAAATGAGATAATTAGAAAGGTGCAGGGCAAGAAGGATGGTGGCTGGTGACACAGAGGGTGGACCCATATGAATAGCTGATGTGGTTCCAGGCATGTGTCAAGCATTTGTGCTGCTGGAAATAAAAACGAGAGTCAAGTGTGAGCCCAGGACCAGCACAGCCTCTCGTTGCTGGGTAGGCAAGCAAGCTAGCTCTTCCCTTATAATCAGTGCTTGCCTTGGTCGCTGAAAGAACTGGACAATGGACCTGATACATTTTTAAATTAAAATATAATCTTACTATTGCTATCTCTGTAATTAAAACTTTATTTTGTGGAAAAGGTTTGCATTTCTTTTCTCTTATTAAAGAATCCAATCCTTCTTTCTAATTGTAGAAACTGTACAAAGCTCAATAACCCTTCTGGGAGCCAACTACACAGTGTGTGTCCCTGTGATGGGCAGGGATGCAGCCATCAGCACCTAGAGCTACCTTCCTACAGCTACTGCTGTTGCTATGGGAACCACCAGTAGAAGAATGGAGACTTCTTTTTCATTTTGTTACCTGGGCCTTTATCCCATGTCTGGTTTCATCCCTAGAGAACCCTATATTAGACGTGGGGGGATTTTGGTAACTTTGGTCAGCCCTCCCTGGTTGGGCAAAAGCTGTTTTCATAGTAATTAGCCAATGGGCTGGGGAAACAGGTTAGGATGGTCTGTGCCCAATCTTTGGATTTGGTGAAGACAGCTCCTGAGGGCCTCGTGTGTGTCTTAGAAACCACTCAGAGGTTAATTACAGACCTCACAGGATTAGTTAACTTGCTCAGCACAGCGCATAGCCTCAGGACCCTCCCTGAAGGCTAGAAGCCCAGCTTTTCTGAGACTCCAGGAAGTGCTCACCCTCCCATGATCATGGTAGACTGTGTCTTCACAGAAGTGTGTCCCAGGATGCACTGTGTCTGATGTCTGAGGACCAGTGGGAACCAGCATCAGGCAGGCTGGTAGCTGCTCATGGTGAATTATTGGCCCACCTGTGGGTGCAGCTTCCCTGGTATGGCTGAGAGTCTCCATAAATATCTGAGGTCCAGGGTATGAGCTGGGAGAACCACATGGAGAGAGAAACCAAAGGATCCCCATTCCAGGCCGTCATATTCCAAGACACAAAGAGGAACCTCGGGAAACAGAAGTAGCACCCAAATGATTACAGTACGATGACATAAAGTCTGAGCAGCCCAACACAGAGACTGGCACTGAGAACAGAAGAGAGCGAAGGGAGCAGCCCCACTAGCCAAGCCCCTCGAGACTGGGCACATGGGATAGGACTGGAGGGGTGGGAGCAGCAAACACCCTGCCACATGGACTCACACCTCTTACAAGTCAGACAGCAGGAGTGTGGGCAAGCAGGCAGGCTGAGTTGAAAGAGAGGGCCCCAGAAAGGGAGGTCTGGGGTGGGAGGAGTCCCTCTGCCTTCCGGGGGGGTTCTGAGAAGCTTTGCTCTTAGGAGGTAAAAGAAGTTTCCCTATGAAGTGTCAGGAGCCCCCAAGGCTTCCAGGCAAGCCCTGATACAGAATGCTGGGAGGTAACCAGCAGCCAGAATCTCTAGGTCAGAGTCTTTTCCATTTGCTGCAGACCAGGCAAGTGTCACAAACTCTCAGGAGGAGATGACCCAAAAGTTAGGCCAGGACTTAGAAACAAAGCATCACACCTCCAGACTCCTGAACTCACACAAATTCAGTAACTGGGGTGTAGAGCACATGGCCTAACTATCCATATGAGAGAACATCTCACACATCTTTCAGCATTTTCTCGGCAGTAATCCTGAACAGTTACAGTTGGACACAAAAAGCCACCATACCCACTGTGTTACCATCCCCCTCCGAGACAGAAACCCTGCATCTTTCAAGGGCTTCCTCCGACCTTGGGCTCCTGTACCCTTGGATAAGACCATGCTCTGAGCTCAAGGATTGAACCTACCCAGGCTCCACCCCTGAGTGGAGTCTGGCCTCCCTGCCCTCTGGAAACAGGAGAAGAATCAGTTCTCTTGCTACCTGGATATTAGATTTAAATAAGCCCAAGCGCCTCTCACATACAGGACAGAACAACTCTGGTACAGTGGGGAAAGAGTACCTTTTAAGTACAGTTTGACAACTTTCATAGTCTTTTGGGGTTTTATTACATCCACCTGATCCAGTGAAAAGAGAATGAGTGGTGATGAGCTCTGGGTTTGCAGGAGATGCACACCTCTCGTTCCTACAGAGGCGGTGCCTGTGATTTACAGCACCAGGTCCTTCCACAGAGAAGCAAACACAAATGCCTCTGAGCGTCGCTCGGCTGGCAACACTTGACCCAAGAGCGGAGCCCACATCTTCATTCCCCCATTGTGTTGGCCCATTCAGCGGTCCGTGTTTCCCAGGGCCTCGCAGTTACCCTTCAGTTTCCATCTGGAACCTCCTCAGTGCAGGCAGAATGTGTTTCCAGCAGTCCCCCTTCCCAACTGCCCTTCTCTCCTGTGGGATCATCAGGTGGAGAGTCACCATCTCTTTTTCTGAGGAACAACACTCCAAGCCTCCTTCCTGAGGTTCCCAAACTCCGTGTGCACCTTTCTATGGGCACAATGAATTGGGTGCCATCCCATGGACTCCCAGGCTTCACAGAGGACTCCTTTAAAAAAATAATAATTATTATTTATTTATTTGTGTGGCACAGGGTCTCACTATGCAACTTGGACTCATAGTGGTCCTCCTGTCTCAGCCTCCTCAGTGCTGGGATTACAGGCATGTGCCACCACACCTGGTTTGGGGGCCGACACAGCACACCAGGAGTTCCAGGACAGGCATGGCATGCAGTACTAAGGTTCAAACTTGCTCGGGTCCTTGAGCTTGCCAGACAGGTGCTCAGACTGCCAAGCTATCTCCCCAGCCAGGAAGGCTCCTCTGTCACCATCTTTGCTGAGATCCCTAGACTAGGGCATAGCCCCCCTCTTTACTCTTCTTTTTAGCAAGACACCATGATGCTTTTCGATTCAGTGGAACAAGGATAGATTACTCACTCCATGAAGAGTCCCTTGGAGCGGAGTACGAGTGCACATTTCTCTGGTTTGTATTCTGTGCTGATCTGATGAAATCCTTTGTATGGTCTAGACAAGAGCCCACAGCTGGTCACATGTGTCAGGCTTTTCTTCCGCTCCCTGGCTCTCTCTCCACAAGTGCTTTTTGGACAGTTCTGAATTGAGATTCTGCTCCAGTCTGCTTTGGTCCCTCCAAAACTCTTGTGCCGATACCTGATACCTGTTCACCCTTGGAAGGTGACTAGGTCATGATGGGTGGAGCCCCCATGAATGGAGTTAGTGCCCTGATAAATAGAAGAAAGGGAGCTTGTTTGCTCCCTCTGCCTTGTGGGGACAGAGCAAGGTGAGGGGTTTCTAATGGTGTCTCCTCTTTGGAAGACATATGTGACTGTTTGTACGCTCACACTTGTGTGTATGTCTGTATACACATGTGTGCATTTGCCTGTTCTGTGCATGTATGTCTAAATGTGTGGTATATGGTTTGCATCTAAAATGTACCCTGAAGGCCACATACTGAAGTCACAGTTGCCGACCTGTAGTGTTATTAGGAGGTGGTGTAAACTTTAGGAGACAGGACCTAGTGTGAAGAAACAGGTCCCCGAGGGTATACCCTTGTCCTTCCTGCCCTTCTGTCTGTTTCCTTCTCTGTCTCTGTCTTCCATCCTTGCCTCCTCTCTCACCCTCCCCTCTCTCCCTAGCTCCATCTTCATCACCTCTGTCCATTTCTCTACCTCTCCCTCCCATCCACGATGAAGTAAGCAGCTTCTCTCTACCATATACTGCTCAGCCTCTTCTTAGGCTCCAAGAAATCAGTCCAAGTGCCCCCAGGAAAGGAAACTTCTGATACCACTAACCAAAATACATTTTTCCTCCTTTAAGTTGTTCATCTCAGATATTTTGTCACAGTGACAGAGAGCTTACTAAGCACCCATCCATGCATGTGGGTGGATGGATGTGGCTCTGTGTGTGTACACACAAGGTACAAGTATCGCACTCATACCTCCAGGGGCACAGGGATATGCAGATGTGTGTGTGCATATGTGTGTGAGGACATGGGCCTCTGTGCATGTGTGTGTACATGTGTGTGTCTGTAGATGGGTGCATATGTCTGTGTGCACACACGGAGGCATCAGGGTGGACAGGATAACATCAAAGCTGACCCTTCCTACTCAACTAATGGCCTTTATAGACATAAAACAATGTTTCTTTCAGTACTTGTAGTGAAGCGGACTTCGGAGTTCGGCTTATTGCTAACAAATGCTAATTAACATCAATCAAATATATCCAGCTTGTGAAGAGTTTTTTTTATTTCATCAGCATTTTCTTTTTGGTGTGCTGCTAAAGGTGCATCTCTGAATCCCTGTAGGGAGTCTTGTGGTGTCAGGGTCAGGGCAGCTGGGACACAGCCCCTGGGCATTTATAGCCTCTTGGCAAGGCCCAGAGCTTCATGGGAAGGGAAGGCCTTGCTCTAGACCTTGTCCACTGCTGATCTCATGCCTGCTCTACAAGCTGATTCATCTATCCTATGGTTACAACTCAGGACACAGCTTCAAGGACCACCTAACGGAAATTAGAATTAAGTCTTGGGAAGGCCTAAGAACACAAACCACCAGCCCCTCGGATGCTGTGGCCCTCTAAACACTCAACAAATTCAGTAGTTAAGGAGATGAAGTCACCAAAAAGTGTACTATGATTCTCTTGACCTAGAAAAGAAAAGTGACCTGCTCATGGGACAGGATGCTGGTAATTATTTTATCTACTCGATAGCATATAGCAAGAGATTATGCATGCCCCCTGCTCAGACCTGTGAGGTCAGCAGTGTCACTATTACCTCAGTTTCAAAGGAAGATATCCAGCATGTTACTCCCAACATATGGCCAATTAGGAAAGCAGAATTCAAACCCGCCTACATCCTTTGGGCAGCAGGGCTGTGGGTTTCCTTGCCCCACCACCCAGTCTGGCTACAAGTTGGCTTTTAGTAACCACAGCACAGGCTGTGCCCTGGGAGAACCAGCACCCACACACACACTCAAAGCAGAGCAGATCCACCCTGTGCCTTGTCTTCCTCCTGCCTCTCATCCCCAGTCCAGCTCCCTTCTCCCACCCACAGATTTTTTTTGTTCTCCAATCTGCCTTTGATGTACCATTTCAGGAGTACCCTTTTCATACTCATTCCCTACAAATAACAATTGCATGAGCATGTCAGTGACTCCCTGCTCTTGAAGACAGAAGAGGCACTTGGACTGCAAAAATGATGAGATGTGCTCTCTCTCCATTATGCTCCCTGATCAGCATCAGAGCCACAGAGCCACTGTGATTAAAAAGACAGTCACTGGAAAGGCTTCCAACTCCCAGCCACTAAAATGCCAAACATTCCCAGACAAGGAAGCTAGGTTTAACTTTAATCACATGGTACTGATGTGCTCAAAACAGGTGGGACTCTACCACGCAGCTCCCCACAGAATCCACTGGGTTGACCTCAAGACCCAGGGTCAGGCAGTGAGAGAGCTTCCGGGAGACCTAAGAAACCAGTCCCAGGTAAATGTTATGAGCTACACCCAATACCACACCACAGAGCTGGCTTGAAGAAACTCCACTGTGACCACCACCAGACCCGGAATGCCAGGGACCCCCTCTATGGCACCCAGACTCTTACTAGCATCAAGGATACTCTAGGTAGCAGCTGGGCTTCATTGTCCCCAGAACTAACTGCTGCTTTTGCTGCAAAACTCCAAATGTCTCAGCAGCCATTCTGAGACCTCTGAGGCTGAATAACTGTATGTTCATGACAACGGGAGGCTGCAGGTCTGAGGCCAAGTGTTGCCTTTGGTATCTGGTGTGGATACTTTTCCACATTTGTAGGTGGTACCTTCTTGCTGTACACTCTTACTGTAGAAGAAGACCTCCTCAGCCTAATTTGTTATACCAATCCCACTACTCAAGAAGGCTCTGTCCCCATAACCTACTCACCTCCCAAAGGTTCTACCTTCAAACAGCATTTGCCCATCAAAGGTTAATATTTCAACATATGAACCAGAGGAGGGGGAAAGCATTCACACCACAAGAGCCACTTAGATCACTAGATGTTTTCCTCTACATTGGATTTTCCCATTAGTACCTGTGATGTATGGAGCCTGGATTACCCCCAGCCCTGCTAGGTGGTTTGAATGAGAACTCTGCGTACTGCTCATGAGAACTGCCCTAAACCCAGGGATGCCACCAGGAGACAGTGAGAGCTCATAGGCTGACAAATGGGTACTGTCCATCTGCAAAGAGCTCAGCTGGTGAGAAGACTGATTTATCTATGTGGGCCTTTTCCTGCTGTATGATGGCCCACAGGAAATATCCTAGGCTTAAACCTCACTTGCTCTCTAGCTTTCCCAGTCTGTTAAAGATAATCCTGTGTCTCAAAGGGCACTCTATGCCTTTCTGACATTCTGCTTTATCTGCAGAGCCCAGCTCCTCCTGGGCTCATGAGCTCCTCTCAGAGGGCTCTCATGTGTCCCCATGCAGCAACCAGGTAACGAACTTCTCACTTCAAGCTCTGTACACTACAGTGCTCTAAGGTTGGGGAAAGACAAGTAGTATTCCTCGGTTAACAGAATGTCCCCCCAGGGACCCTAGACTGTTAAAGGCTGTGGTCATATCTGGCTCTCCCACCAAACAGGTTCCACACATGAAAATCTCTAGAGGAAACTCCGGGGAACAGTGGTTGTACAAAGCTGATGCTGAATCTCACAGGCGACTGCTTGGCAACCCAGGAAATATCACCCGGTAAGGTCACTTCTCCCTGATCAGGCTGTCTACAGCATTGCACATTTGTGCATCCTTTTTCCAATCTAGGATGCAACCCAACAATTATCAGCCAGGTCCCAAGGAAACAGATCTCTTATATAGGGTTACACCAGTGAATTTAATAAATCACTTATCTATGGGGTATAGGCAAAGCTCATTGTCTCAAGGGATTTGGCACTCTGCTGCTAATAGCAGGCCCAAGTAGCCTGCCTGACCAGGCCAGATGAGGCCTTATGCAAAGGGCTTCCAGTCTAGAGGGGTCTTCTTCAATAGGTGCTATAGCCAGATACTATGGCCCAAAGGGAACGTCCAGGGGAACAGAAGCCGAACACACTTCTCTTATTTCTTCTCCCCTTCTACCTTGGATTTCCACTGTTGAAACCTGCAAGACAGAGAGTGTTGAGCACAGAAAGGGAGGTCTGCCCCTGGAGTGCCAGGCAAGGGCAAAGGCTGAGAACTGGCATGGAGGGGCAAGAGAAGGCACTCAGTACTCAGGTGGCCAAGACAGGAGAGAAGACAGGCTATCTACCTCCTTGAGCTTATCTGCCTTCTGTATCCTGGATCCTTACTGATCACCCATCATAATACCACAGAGAAAAGCTGCCTTGGAGCACAAGAGAATTTCCAAGAAAAACAACATTCTTCTCTTTCTTGGGTCTTGATCCATCTTCACTGGACTGAGCTAGAAAAAGACCGGGCCAGGTCTAGAAAATATCTCATCCCTCACTGGGACTTTGAGCAGGGAAAATGGCTTTTTAATAATGTATAGAATTATTTTGACATCACCAACTATTCTATCAGATGAACCAAAGGAATGGCTTCAATAAAAATGCAGAAAAGAAACAGTTGCTTGAATTAAGGCACAGTAAGAAAGATTCCAACAACTACAAGTCTGAGGAATGTCTGTGGTTTTGGCTCTTTTATTTGAGATCTTGGATTAAAGATTCAAGCCCAATGGAAACTCTCTGGGTTGACTTTTCATTGATGAAGTTGAGGATGCTTGGATCATTAGATACCTCCAGCTCCTGTTGGCTCTGGAGCTCTCTAGCTGCTCATTGTGTGGACAGTAGTGTGTTACATTTTAATTCTCCCAACCTACCCTCAGGTCAAACACACTGAGCACTCTGTCTCCTGAAAATCTGTTGATCCCAGCTCCAACCACAGGCACACAGTTGGAGTGCTGTACGGCACACCCCATTCATTATTTCATTTTAGTCTATCAATAAGGATGTGCTATTGTGCTGCGTTTTTCAAATAAGGAAATGGATAGGCAGTTAGGTGACTTCCCTGAGTCCTTGGTGCTCTGATCAGAGAAACTAGCTCCGCGGTAATGCATAGAACAACTGTAGGCAGAAAAGAGAGAGTTGAGGATCAGATTCCAAATTTTCAGAATCCCTTTCCTCGAGTTTCTCCTTTCTTTAATATTCACTTTTGTATTGAGTCGAGATTTATATTATGAAAAATTAGGCACTTTAAGTTATACAATTCGGTGGCTCTTGGGACATTCACAGTGCTGGAGAAATACCACCTCTATCTAGTTCCAAAACATTACCAACACCCTGAAGGAGATGTCTAGCTGTGTAAGCAGTTATTACCCAAGATCTTCTCCCCAGGCTCCATGATCACTAATATTTTTTTCTCTGTATATGCTTTTACATATTCTGTACTTTTCATTAAAATCTAGCCAGGCCGCTATGAGCTTTTCAGTGACTTCTTTAACTTTGCATAATATTCATAATGGTCATCCTTATTGTTGCTGTATTCATCCACTTAGGATTTTTTTTCCACCAAATAGATTTCATGCCTTCTTGGAAATCAGTTTATTATGGATGTATGGGGTTATTCTGGCTTGCGGGTTCTATTATATCGGAAAGTGTATTTATCATTAGGCTAGGGCACATCGCCTTAATTGTTGTAGTTTTGTACTGAAGTCTTATAATAAATGTGAATTCTCCAATTTTTTCAGTGTGTGTGTGTGTGTGTGTGAGAGAGAGAGAGAGAGAGAGAGAGAGAGAGAGAGAGAGAGAGAGAGAGTAGGAGTTCAACCATTGGACTATACTAGCCAAGCACTCACCACTGAGGTAAAAACCCTACCCACTGTTTCTTCCTTGTCCCACTTCTGCTAAAGTTATTCAAGGTTCTTCACAAATACACATAAATTTGAGTGTGGGGTCTATCATTTCTACCAAAAGCATCCTTTTAATTTTGGTAGACTTACAAGGTGTCTTTCCATCTATTTGTGTCATAATAGACATAAGAATGACTCCCTGTGTTCATGAATAACATACTACACAGAATTTTCTATAAGTGCAACATAATCCCACCAGCCTTGAAAGGACTATTTTTGCAAAACTGGTAGACCCAGTACTAAAAGTCATGTACTTTTGCAAGGAACCCTAAACAGCTGTTGCAAAAGTGGGACAAGAAAGGAAAGTTGGGCTGGATATGTAGCTCAGCATGGTGGTAAAGCACTTGACTACCATGTGAGAGGAACTGGATGAATTATGAGAGAGAGAGAGAGAGAGAGAGAGAGAGAGAGAGAGAGAGAGAGAGAGAGAGAGAGGAATAAAGTTGGAGAATCTACACTTATTTCAGAAAGTTTATTCCTATGTATCTTATGATTTTTGGTGCTATTATTTATTTGATTATTTTTAATTTGCTTCTACCCTAATTTGATTATAATGTCTCAATTTTAGTATTTTGGTTTCATCCTATTTAGGTTGTTGAAATTCCTGGATGTGTCTACTCAAGCATTTCATCAGATTCTGGAAGTTTTGGGCCGTCATTTCTTCAATTTATCTCTCTCCCTTTCCATATCACTGGGGGGAGGGGGCTGCCCCTTAGCTCAGTTCTTTAAGTGGCTGCTTCAACAAAGCAGTCAAGCTCAGGTTGCTGTGGTTCGATCCCCACAACTCAAGCCAGCCAAACCTGCCCTAAAAAGGCATTCGGGGCAAAAAAAAAAAAAAAAAAAAAAAAAAAAATCCTTATCCCTTTCCATATCATGTTTCTCCCTCCTATAATGTAAGGTTGACAAGCATGATGGTGTCTCATAATTTTTACTGTGCTATGCCCTTTCCATCATTTTTCCCTTACGCTTCTCAGGTTCAATGGTGTTAATTGTTGTTATAGTGTAGACGAATATCCCAAAAGTTCATGTGTGATACACTTAGTCACCAGTACAGTACTGATGGGAAGCAGCACAGGGCATTGTCAGACCTATGCTCTCACTCTGGTTTTTTAAAATAATTATTATAGGTCCTTAGTACACAGTGATTGTACCCTCTTTGTTTCCTGGTGGATGACTTGAGCAATTTGCTCCCCTAAGCACACCCATTGTGATGTGCAGTCAACTTGGTCATTACTGCACCTTACAAAATTACAGATCAAAGCATATCTTTTGTGTTTCTAAGTCAAATTGCCTGAGGTATTTCTTTATAGCAATGGAAAGTTTGCCCACACAATTCGCATATTTCAGGTGCTGGGACTACTTTCTCTTCTTCAGATCCACTATTTAAAACCCCTAGTTAATTTTTCATTTTATTTATTATCATTCTTCCAGTTTTTTTAGTTCCTTTGCATTGTTTCCATACTCTCTGAATATATTTAATCATACGCTTCAGATTTTAAATATGTTTGTCACGTAACTCAGTAGTGTACCAAATTTTCTGATCAAGGAGATTATGGAGCAAAAGAGGAAAGTGATTGAAGATGTAGAGTGTGCCTAAGGAGAGTCACATGGAGAGAAAACATTCTCTCAGGCTTTCACAGAGAGCACATTGGCCAAGCAATGACTGTGACTTATCCACATGGCTGACACAGACAAAGGATCTACAATCTGAGGTATAGGATCTCAGGATAAATCCTGAGGGGATTTCACTGATCCTATCAGACCCAAAAACTACAACTCTTGTTGCATATGTATTGTTTTTTCTTGGTCTTAACCATCCAGCAGAAAAGTATAAAAACGAAATATAAGTAAAGCCATGCTGTTATGTTGAGCTGTGGGGGACTCAGGTCAACAATTTCTGAAATTGCCAGTGAAGTGGAAGACCCAATACTATTATGGACTACTGTACTCTTTTAGAATATTTTGCTGAGTTTACACACCTATAATATTCAACTAACAGAACTTAACAAAAAAAGGGTATATAGATGAATATCCATTTTGTATCTGTGTATTCAAAGTGGTTAAGATAGATATATAGTTACACTCTTTTAATGAATAGAGGAATTTGTTCTAATGGTGTTTGCAAATAGGATATCATATCTGCATCTTGTACAGCAATTAACCACTAGGAAGAATGTATGCAATGTGTTAATTATTGAAACTGTCCTACCAATTTGATTTGAAACTGTCTCATTGCTATTTGTTTATCAATAAAATTATGGGGAAAAAATAAATAAATAAATATGTTCAAATTAATTTTAATCTTCCTGCAATAAATTTAATGTCTGCTTCCTCAGGACTGTTCTTGTCGGCACGCGTATTGGCTGCTCGGGCTGCGGGCCGGCTCCGCCAAGCGCCCTGCCTAGCCGCTCAGTGCACGGTCGTCGGGTGTCCCCGCTGCCGCCTGCACCGTTGCAGCCACCTCGCCTCGACTGCCGCAGTGCCCTGCCCTGCCTCCACCGCTGCCCGCACTGCCGCCACCTAGGGACCAGCTATACTATTAGGCCACAATCTTCAATGAGTAAACATATTCCTCAGTTCTGTGGTGCTCTCGCTCACACATTTATGGAATTTCTGAAGGGCAGTGGAGATTACTGCCAGGCACAGCGCAAGCTCTATGCAGATGAGTGAACTGTAGAGATTCCTAATTGCTCCACCAAGAAGCCCCCAAAAGAGCGGCTCACCTGGACACAGAAGTGGTGAACTGAAGTGTAGAGCAGTTTACAGGAGCTCTGACCTGGATGGGGTAAACCTCAGTCACTTCCTATTGCCTCAGTTACTGGCTCCAAGGGTTGCTGCTTCTGTTGGGAGGTTCACTGCATTTCCCAGCACTCCCCACACTACACGCAAAACGCTGAAAAGTTCAAGCAGAGAACATTGGAGTAGACTTCAGTTCCTTCATTCCTTGAAGTCGACTTCAGTTTCTTTTATTTCAGTTTTAAAATTCTTAAGTAACCCTTTTGAGTGTTTTTGTAACTAAATTAACATGGCTCGAATGAACCGCCCAGCCCCCGTGGAAGTCACATACAGAAGCAAGAGATTCCTCATCACTCACAATCCAGCCAATGCAATCTTAAACAAGTTTATAGAGGAACTTAAGAAATACGGAGTTACCACAATAGTAAGAGTATGTGAAGCAACGTATGACACTGCTCATGTGGAGCAAGAAGACATCCATGTTTTTGGTTGGCCCTTTGATGATACAGCGCCACTGTCCAACCAGATTGTCGAAGACTGGTTAAATCTTGTGAAAGCTCAGTTCTGTGAAGAACCTGGTTGTTGTATTGCTGTCCACTGTGTTGAAAGCCTTGGGAGAGCTCCATCACTGGTTGTCCTAGCATTAATTGAAAGTGGAATGAGATACAGAGATGCAGTACAGTTCATAAGACAAAAGTGGTGCGGAGCCTTTAACAGCAAGTGACTTTTATGTCTGGAGAAGTACTGTCCTAAAATGCAGCTGTGACTTAAAGATTCCAATAGTCACAGGAACAACTGTCACACGCAATAAAAGTGGGGTGCCTGATGCTACTGCCTTGGACACGGAGCTCAAGGCAGGACCTGATGTCGTTCCTATTGGCCCATACGTTGGCTTGGTGAGTAAGTCTAGTGAAACTTCCGTAAGAGCTCTGAAAATCAGTTACACAGGCTACAGACAAACGTGAGAGATTGCAACCTCTGTGTTTGGGTTGTGATTGATGTATTTTGACAATTACAAGACTCTTGCTGCTCAACATTTAAAATGTGCTTATCATTTGTATAAATTGACTTCCCTGAAATCATGCAGTATTGAGTTATGGCTTTAAGGCTATTCCCATGCCAGAATCTTAATGATATATAAGAAAATTAGAAAGATTAGGTGCCAAAATATCCAGCGCAATACTCTTACATTTTTAGTACCATACAGAACCGACTTACAGGAACTAGGAACACTCTAGACCTGAAGTTTGTCCCTTCAGTCCTCCAACGTCGTAGGGCCTGTGTGGCTATTTGCTTGCTCACTCTGTGCTTATATCTCTCCTACTCATACCAGTGTGCATCAGGCTTGCTTAAACATTGACTGCTGTCTTGTGGTGATTATTGAATGTCTTTCTGTAAGTTTCTTTTGTGTTCTTGTGAGAAACCTCCATCTTGCAACTCTACATTGTTATAGAAGCGCATGTCTTTAACATCTCAGACAAAACACCTTACGGTTCACTTAATGCCTGCACTCTGAGGTGCTGCCTACCTGGGAGGGCCTGAAAACAGTCTGGAAGGGGGCTGGTCATTATTTTTAGTAAACTGTTGCCTTTTTCTTATGCAGAACATGTAAAACATGCTCTTCGGTAAATATTTTTTAAAGGTATACATGCTTCATTCTTGTAGCTAAAACAATTCTTAATTATAAAAAGTTCTGAAATTCTTACAATTTTTTCCACACTTATAAGTTGTTCACCAACTTATTTTTGTTTGAGGTATGATTTTTTCCATTCTTTGCCCAACTTCTTACAAAAAAAGAAAGGTGAGTTTCTGCTAAGGAATTGGGCAGACAATATCTGATATGCCCTTTGAGTTGTGTAACTTAATATTTGGGTACTTCACATTGTTTTATGATATAACTGATAAAATGGTGATGTGCATCAATGTTAGTTCAGCCATCCATGTGACCGTCTGAATTTATACCATGTGGTTACAATTCTGTGGGAGAAATAATTTGTTAGTGTTCACAGCTTGTAAAAACTTAGTGTGAGAGCTTAAAACATCTAATAAATAGTGAAATGCAAAAGAAAAAAGGACAGTTCTTGATCATTTCTTTCTTTGATAAACAAGGCACACTTTATTGTTCTTGTATGTCTTACAAATTTTTGTTCAAAAATGAGAAATTTGAATATTACAATGTGGTAACTGCAAAAGTCAGACTATTCTCTTCAAACTTTTCACTGCTCCTTGCTGTGAGTTGAAATCTCCTGGTAATGACCTTCCCGAATTGTTTCCAAAGATCATTTCTTTGTTGTGTGCCATATCTGAAGTGGATATATATATATATATATATATATATATATATATATATATATATTTATACTGCTCATGGTCAGCTGTGTTTGGGGAGATTGCCTAGAGTCTGAAGCACCTTTCTTCCCCTCCACAGCACCCAAAAAGGAAATGCTTTCCTTGTAGTTGCAAGTGGGCTCTGTACTAGGGCACTCTTTCACACTGAACCAGTCCTTATACAACCCTACCATCTACTTCACTTTCTCTATATGCTCAACCTTAAAGCATCTGGAGGTGAAGCATTAGATCTTCTCAGATCTCCTCTTAGTCTGTATCTTCCCCTGGCATACGCACGGCATTCTAGGTTTTCTACTGTATGCTGGAGCTTTTCCAGTCCCTTAATCTTCAAAGCAGCTCTCCATCTTTCCCTTCCCAGCCATTATCTTATCTTTTGCTTGACCCAGGTCTCAGCAGCATGTTTTGTTATTTCCCGGTGTTCCCAAGAAGCACTTCCTGCTAACCACTCTTTCCACACTGAGATAGTCCCATGTTAGGCAAAATAAAGGCCTAATTGTGTCAGTCCTTCACGAAGACCTTGGTCATGTCAAAACAGACACACCACATACATTTTCCTCTCTGTAAACCTAGGGGCCCATAACAGAATGCAGGACACCTTCTTCAAGACTATCTCCATGCTAGAAAAAAGTGAGATAATGCTAAGTTCAAATGCCAGAAAGCTCTTCTGCTGGATTTAAATTGCTTTTTGCTCTAATGAATTTTGTGGAGCCATAGCAAACTTTGAAATTTTTCCAGAGTTCTGAAAAAAGTTGATTCCCACATCCTTTCTCACTTCCTTTTTTAGTTTTTTGTGTTTCCCAGAGGAGTAGCTCTTGGAGCTCCCTACACTGTTATTGTTTCAAGTCCATCTCCCCCACTTTCTTCTTGACTAGAAACTGTTCTTCAAAATTTACTAATGATTAATAAGAAATAAATGAAGTCACCTTTTATGCCACCTCATCAAAGCAGAGAGGTCAAACCCCATGTGCATAAACATCTCTTTTTCTCACTCAGCCTGGTGGGTGAAGACTCATAAGAACCATGAGTGTGTAGTATGTCAAAGATCACCAAGACCCTGAATTGCAGAGCTACTGAGCATCAGAGAGAGGATTTACAATCAGATCAACTCTTCTGGTCATCTGTTTTATACAAATGAGGTCTACAAGCTCCACAGATTGTGTTCCTTCCTCTTTTCTCTTCCTTACACACTTAAACTCTTCCTGTGAAGGCTCAGAACATAGCATGTCATGCAAGGACAGGAGAGAAGCTCTTTGGTTTTGGTCAGGTCAGAATGAACAGTCTTCTGCCCTGATATTTGAAAATTTAAAAACAAGAAGGATTTGGTGTGCTATAGCTCCAAAAAATTTAAAAGCACAGAAAAATTTTAAAAGTTGACATGTCAATTCTTTATGGCTTTTCTTTCAGCTAGTCTTGAAAACATTGTTTTTCTTAAGGAATAAAACAGTTGGTGTTTATTTTGTATTGCTTATTAGAAGTGTGATTTGAAAAACAAACTGATTTTCCAGCTGCTCAGTGATTAAAATGTTTGACAATTTATGTATTTATCTTTGACAATAAATATGTCCTTTCATGTTTTTAGGCTAAGCCCAGCAACTCTCAAGCTCTCAGGCCACTCAGGATGAATTTCTAAAAGATGCCTATTGAGGTAATTTGAGATGAAACTGAAAATGAGCCCTTCAATTAAATTACAACCCTTCCTAAGTTATTTAAATTGCAGTAGTAAATCGGTAACATTTCCAGGTGAACTGCATTCTGTTCCAAAATGGACCTTTCCTGTGATCCTGAGGCAGGGTTTCACACAATAAATTGTTTAGAAAGGGAAAGTTTGGGCAGTTCTTGACATGTGGAATTCCTTTGTGGTTTTGATTCTTGTTCTTTTTGGTGTTTGTATCATAGAATCATCTACCACTTTAAAGTTAAAAAAAAAAAAGATGGTCAGTGGAGAAGGAACAACTGGAGTTTAAATCCTTCACAGTAACTGACTCTTGGGTACACAGGCCTGAGCAGGGCCTAGAAATGCAGGAATGATCGTTTTGCAAACAGAATCACCCCCAGGTATAGTGTTCAAATTTGTTATCTGAAGACACTCTCTAAATTCTTTCATTGCTCATTTGTGAACCAGTTCCCATAGTTAGTAAAAACTCTATTTCTAAATACATGATTCCTTACCATGAGAACTTTAGCCAAGTTCAGCAGCACCAAAAAATGAAGGAAGTGACCATTTACCTCAGGAGGCCTAGGCCATAGAATTCCAGTCTAGTTAATTGCCAGACCAAAAAGCCAAGTGGGGACATTAGGCCTGAAATGGAGTCAGGAAAGAGAATCAAAGAAGAATTGATGGAGTATCAGTCCCTAGAGGAGTATCCATGGAAATTAAAAACACTCTTTACCTGAAGAATGGTCTGAAAAGTCACAGCCACATGTAGAAATCCTGCACACTTGAGATGTCTCAAGTCAGGCCATCCACACCACTCAGTCAATAGATGGGCTGAGGAGACCAACATCAGCACCTTTTCCAAGGTTTCTGGGTACTTCTAGTGAAAAGAGTCCAGGGAAGGGGACTCTATAGAACGCTCAAGAGGCTGAGACCTGCACAGGTGACCCTTAGAAATATGTTTGGGAGAACACTGGGGGCAGGATTCCCAGGAGCTGGATCAGTCATTGGTGATGCCACACTTACTTTTCTCATTCCTGAGACAAAATACCTGACACCCAAAGTTGAGGGAGGAAAGGTTCATTGAGCTCATAGTTTGTAGAGGCTTTCAGTCCATGATCAGCTGGCTTCAAGGCATGGTGGCTTGGCAGAGAGGCACCAGTTCATCACAGCAAAAGACAGCAACAGAAGAGAGAAATTTGTCTTATCTTATATGCAGGCTACACACACACACACACCCTGCAACTATAGCACTCACACCCTTAATCCCTACATTGGATCATGAATCAGTCACAAATTCTAGATTCAGCCACCTCTCAAAAGCCTGCCTCCCAGAACTGCATAAGGCTTTCAGGGGAATTTAAACACAAATCATAGCATTCTTCCCCTGCCACCCCTAACGACTCCTGTATGTGACTTTATTCAAAAGGCATTTAGCCTATCTCTAGGAGCTACCAAAGTCCTAACAGTTTTAGAATCACTGAAAAGTCCAAACTCTAATTTTCCTCTGAGATTTAAGGCAAACTCTTAGCTATACAAATGAAAACAAAGTTAAGCACTTCCAACATTCATGCACAAGATAGACATTCCATTCCAAAAGTTAAAAGCAGAGGGATAAAAAGGAAGCACCCAAAACAAGTTCAAAATCCAACAGGACACATACTACATTCTCTAGTTCCATGTGCAGCATCTGACACAGTCTGTGGAAAGTTGTAAGCTACAAATGGCTTGGGTGGCTCTGCTCCGTGACACTTCCAGTGATAGTAGCTTCAGTGGCCTCTCCTTGGGCCAGCTCTGCTCCCTCCTTGCAGCTTTCCTCAGATGATCCACATCCTTGGATTCTCCAAATTTGGGGGTCTCCACTGTACTTTGGCTCCACACTCACAACTTCATATGCTGCCCTCTTAGGGGCACATAGTCTAGCTTTCCAGCCCTTCATTGAAATCTAGGTGGAAGCCTTTCTGATGACGCAGCTCTTGCCTTATGCATGCACCAAAAATCAGCACCATATGGATGAGGCCTGAGTCTGCTGCCAGCTGTAGCAATAGCCAGACTTTCCTCTCTCTTGCCTATATGGATTGAGTACCTGGATGGCTGAGCACTTTAAATCCAATTCTGAGGAACAGATTCTCTAGGCCATAGCCGTTGTGAACCACAGTGCTCTGGGGCTTTCTTCTCAAAGCAAAGTTCTGCTGTTTCTTGTGATGCCCTCTGGCCATCTTTTCTATTACCCTGTTCCTGCTCACCAGTAGAGATCACTCCAGCTCTATCTTTGCAGTCCAAAACTTTACTGGAGCTTCCCTCCTGGCCAAACTCACATTTTAGATCATCCTTCTGGGTTCTTTGCTATTGATTTTCCACATAGATATGGCTAAAAGCCCTCAAAAGCATCCATGCCATGGCCTCAATGTTAGACTGCCTTGAAATTCTTCTGCAAGATTACTTAGTCTACCGCCTTTAATTTTACTCTCAACCAACATCTCCGAAGGTGAGCAAAATGCAGACAGCTTTCTGCTAAGCCATTAAACACATCATCTGGAGTTTAGCAGCCAATGCAGTCTTTCCCAGCAAAAACCTCCTGAGCCTGGTCTTTATCTGCAGCATTTGATCAGCTTTCTGGTCTTTGGATCTCTAACCAGAATTTCCCAACACCACATCCTTAAGCATTCCAGCTCTACTTTTTCAGCTGGCATCTTTGAACCTTCTCTAACTCTCCTCCTTCTGACAGACCAATTCCAAAGGCTTTTGAGCCATGCGATAATGTAATGCCGCAGCAGCGGCCCCACTTCTCTGGTCCCAACTTCTGTCTTAATTACTTTACTCATTGCTGAGGCGAGATACCTGACAGCCTCAGCTAAAGAGGGAAAGATTTCTTTAGCCCACAGCTTGTAGACGTTTCTGTCTATAATCGTCTGGCTCCAAGGCAGGCTAGCTTGGCAGAGGGACACTAGTTCATGGCAGCAGAATACAGAAAAAGAAACAAGAGAGAGAAGGAAGAGGGCACAAGCCTCTTTCTGTCCTTATATTGTATGCAAGATACAGTCCCCTCCCTACTGCACCTGTAGTATTCATTAATTCCAGCATTGGATCATGAATCAATCAAACTCTGGATTCAACCTCTGAAAAGCCTGACCCTCATGACTTCATGACATAGCCTTTGAGACACGGGATCCATTGATTGCATAGCCAGCAAGTCAGCCAGTCTCTGAAGCTTAGCATCCTGAGCTATACCGTACTACGACCACCATATGACATCTGGACTCCTACCCATGGCTGACCTGTGATTCCAAAGTGTAGGCAGTCCAAGAATAAGCCTGCAGATTAGAGTGGCCTCAGTGGTGCCATTTACTCACACTTCTGCAAGTCTGTAATCCCAGCACAAGAATTCTCTGAAATCCACATTGTAGAAAATCTGTGGCATCCCTGAAGTCCAAAGATTTGACCTCCGTCAGGGTCAACCATGGCCAAGAGCAAATGAATCTTTCCTCAGAGCTTCTGTTCCTGCTTCCAGATCACATGTCCCTGAATCTATTTGCAGGTAAACTCACATGTTACTAAATAAGACTCTGACATAGTATACTCAGTGAAGTTTCCTACAGGTGGGAAGCAACAAATGAGAGGGGAGCCACCAAGAAGATAAAAATCTGGGCAGAGATGAAGGACACATTCTCTCACCCCAGGAACATGGAGGATCCTCCCATGTCCCTGTTGGCAGTCATATTGTCATCAATAACACCCTCGAACATTTGTCATGCCCCTGGTTTGGTCTCCACCCAGGAATCATAATCTGATATCCAGCTGTATTGCAATAAAGAAAAACATATTCCCCTAGGCCACCTTCCCCCATTATAAAGCCTTTATGCCCAAATCAGTTTAAATTTACTTCCTAATTATGTACATAGCTTTCTTATGTGAAGCTTCTGACTAGAAATATGTATCTCATTTTATTTTATGTTATTCAATTGACCCAAACACAAAGGCATTTTTCTTAAATACTGAATGCTCATGTACCTTTTTAATTAAAGCTTAAAAAGCTCTTAATTAAAACCATAAATCACAGGCAGCAATTTCTACCTAAATTGTCTTGCAAGCCTTCATGTTTATCCTTTTGCTTCCAGGGTGACCTGCAAAGCAACCAAGGAGCGAGGATGACTTTCACACTTCATCAATCGCTGCATAGCAAGAACAGCAGGCTAGTGGGCTCAGTGCTGAGTCATAATTACCAGCCAGGTGCCTATGTTGGCTGCCAGGGTCTGCGTTGCCTACCAGGAACTCTTACTCATGAGCAGGCCTGCCTCCTGCATCCCTGTGCCACGGTGACAAGGCACACTTCCTATTCCTTCACTACAGAGGTATGGGAACAGCTTTAGTGGAAGATTTTTATAGCAAAAAGAATTGGCTGTGTATTGATATTTTGAAAAATTAACAAATGGCTTTTAAAAATCTCTCCCTTCCTGAAGTAAAATTGGCATTTAATACATTGGGTACAATTTGGTATGCTTTGAAATATGCACAAGGGGTATATTTTGATTTGTAATCAAAATATATGGCAAATGTCTACATTTTAAACATTTACTGCAGTAAAAGACACATTGCTATTAATCAGCCTTGGAATACAGATCCTGGCTTCAAGCTCACTTTTCTCATTCTCTGCCACTTTCTCAAGAAGTTCTGCAAGTCCTCTTTCATAACTTTCACGAGGGATGATTTAAGAAAAAACAGTCAGAGTGAATATTTCTGCTGCATTCCATCCAGTGGAAAGGCAGGCTCACGAAAACATAGCAAGGTATCCTCATCTACCTTCACTGGGTCTGCACCTTGAAGCTTCTGGCTCCTTCCCAAGGTCAAAATGACCTTAAAAGATAAATGCCTTAAATCCATACAAGATATTGAAGCTATCAAGCCAGGCACAATGGCACAATTTTTTTTTCAAAATTTTATTGATAAACAGATAGCAATGAGACAGTTTCAAACCAAATCGGTAGTACAGCTTCAACAACCAACACACTGCATATATTCTTCTTAGTGGTTAATTGCTGTACAAGATACGGACTTGAGATCCTATTTATAAACACCATTAGAACAAATCATTCTATTCATTAAGAGAATGTAACTATATATCTATCCTAACCACTTTGAATACACAGACACAAAATGGACATTCATCGGTATACCCCATTTTTTCTAAGTTCCGTTATTTGAATATTATAGATGTGTAAACTCAGCAAAATATTCTAAAAGAGTCCAGTAGCCCATAATAGCATTGGGTCTTCTGTTTAACTGGCAATGTCAGAAATTATTGACCTGAGTCCCCCACAGCTCAACTTAACAGCATGGCTTTACTTCCTATATTTCGTCTTCATACTTTTCTACTGGATGGCTAAGACCAAGGTAAAGCAGGACCTGTGCAACAAGAGTTGTAGCTTTTTGGTCTGAGAAGGTCAGTGAAATCCCCTCAGGATTTATCCTGAGATCCTGTACCTCAGACTGTAGATCCTTTGTCAGTGTCAGCCATGTGGATGAGTCACGGCCACAATGGCACAATTTGAAAGCCACTCATGAAAGAAGAACTTCCAGAACTGCTTCAGAAAGTTGTCAGAATGATGAGACAAATATGTTCAGTGGGAGGGGAGAGTATGCTCAGAAGCATCAATGGCAGATGAGAAGATGCCCAATCTCTTCTTAAGACAACTGTTCTCCTTAATGCCCCTACCCCTCCCATTACCTCCCTCATCTCAGAAGCCCTGCTGCCTGTCACCGTAAGTCATATGCATGTTATACAATTTTCTACTAATATCCTCATACAAAATGCACAGGTGCTTGAGGATCTTCTTTCACTCGAAATAATTTTCAGTTTCTCCGTACAGTTGCATCATCAATGATAGTTCTGTTTTATTTCCCAGTAGCCTTAGCCTAAGTATGCAGATGTTATCTGTTAATGAACCTTGAGTTGTTTCCAGTTTTGAATTATTCCTGGTAAAATTTGTGTAATGTCTGTGTACAAGTTTTTATATGAAGGGCCAGTCAGAGAGCTTAGTGGACTAAGGCACCTGCTTCAGCAGAGCACATTTCAATCTCTGTCCTGCTGCGCCAGCCCTGCCCTTGGGACATACTGAGAAAGCAACTGAGACTGGGTGTGGTAGCACACACCTGTGATCCCAATGGCTGGAGCCTGAAAACAAGAGTCTGATCTATGTTGTCAGACCCTGTATACCTTGTAGACCCTGCCCTAAATTCATTTATGAAAAGTTTTTACATAAAAATATAGTTTCTTTTCTCTTTGATAAATACCTAGGGATAGAGCAATCAGATCACAAAGTAGGTGTATCATCAACTTTCTAAGAAATTGCAAAATTATTCATTCAAAGTCATGCCATTTTTAACCTGCACCAGCAGCGTATGAGGATTCCAGGTCTTCCACAGAGTCACTAAGATTCAGATGACTAGTCTTTTAATTCTAAACCTGTTTATTGGTGTGCAATTGTATCTTGAGGGTTTAAATTTTAATTTGTATTTCCCAGTGGCTAATGGTATGGAACACATTTTGTTCCTTATTTGCCATCTGCATATCTTCTCTAATGAATTATCCAAATAACATACTCTTTTTTCCATTGCTGAATTTATTTTCTTGATACTGAGTTTTAAGAGTTCTTTCTGCATTCTGGATACACATTCTCCATCAGAAATGTAGCTTGCAAATGGCTCTTCTCAATATGTGATTTGTCTTCTTATTTCTTGGTGATGTCTTTCCAAAAGTAGATACTCTTATTTTTAATGAGGCCAGATTTAGCATTTTACTTCTTTTATGGATCACAATTTTGTCATGCACAAGACAAAGCCTAATAAATCCAAGCACACAAAAAGTCTCTCCTATATTTTCCTATTTTATAGTTTAATGCTTAGCTCTGTGATTCATTATTTGTTAATTTTTTGTGTAGGAATTTTTTCTTTATGATTATATTTATCTTGGAACTCTGTCTTCATGTTTGTAAGTATTTGGGTGTGCTATGTTCTCTTAGTGATGTGGTCTTTTATTGTTATGAATTTCACTCTTTTATGCCTGGCTGTATTTTGCTCTGAAATATACTCTAATGTTAACACAATCGATCACTCTAACTTTATTTTGATTGATAGTAGCAAAACACTGAGTCCAGCAGACCCACCCATTACTTTTTTACTGTAAATTTGTACATTAGAATAACAGTACTCAGGTGTGCATCTCAGCACCTTTTCCTAAAGAGATTTATGAAGTGATCTATGTACTTACTTGTTATGATAAACAGCAGCATGTGCGCTTATGTGTAAAAGTGGAAAAATGGGATTTTTACCTGTTATGGTCTGTCTAACTGGTTTTATATATGTTTACCTGACCAATACAGAGTGTCCAATAGACTCAGGCCATTCCAGCATCTCTTAAAAGTTTTCTTCTGATTTTTCTGGCAGAAATACCTCAATTCAGTACAAAGGCATATGAAAAAGCAGATTTCAAAGCTTTAGAGGAGGTCAAGAAGGAATCATCAGACTATTCCTGAGGAGTCGAAGTTGATTCATTGTGGTAAAGTGCATGCTTTCATAACAGAAGAGTGTTGTGGTGGTATTATGACGTGATGGTGATGATGACTTTGACATGGACCACGCGAGATAAAGTTCCTGTGACGGCGAAATGGAGCAGGGATCAACTGACAGACACAGATCATGCAGGCCTCCTTGATTCAGGTGAAGAAGAAAACAGCAATGTCAGGACATATTTGAGTAGTTGAAATGTTATAAGTGGCCACACAAACAAATGCAATGATCTAGTGTTGGAACTGGTTTGAAAATACATTGAGGGTCTTGGCAGAGATGAAACTGATTGGACAGAATACCAGCACTGCCATTCAAGGTTGGAAATTATAACAAACAAGATGCTGTGAAATACACAAAGGCTGAAGTGCATATAAAATGTTCTGTATGCACCAATGGCCATATTCAAAAATGTATTTGACCTGAAAGAATTCATAAGTCTTCTGTACTCCACACAAGATTTCTGGTAGTGATCACAGGAATGTAAAAGACTCATGGAAAAACAATTCATCAAAGTATGGCACGAAAGTGTATGCCCTTGTAGATGTGAAGACTTAATATGTTTTCAGTTTAGACAGTTATCCTGGAACTTTTCTACTGGGTCCGTTGTTGTTGTTGTTGTTGTTGTTGTTGTTGTTGTTCTAGAAATTGAACTCAGGACTTTGCACTTATCAGGCAGATTGCTGTCTAAAGCTATAGAACTGGTCAGTGATAGAGCAGGAGGCTGGCTCCACACCACCACCTTACATACTTTCCTTCCATTCACCCCCCAAGTAACTTCCAACAGCTTCATTTCTCATTTATAAACTGTGCTGAGATGCCAACTTGAGCTAATCATTCTGAACATTAAACAGTAAATGAATACAGAGCAGTGGTTCCGTGACTGGCTTCTACCTGCCTCGTTAACAGAGCTGTTGTTACCAACGGAACAGTTTTCCTGATCCTTCCTGAAAGGTGAGCACATGGGGAAATCTGTCAATCTAAGCAGGAGCAATAAGGCTTCAACTGCAGCAATGACTGGGGGTGACAATGGCAAGTGAACTGAGAGGCCTGTGGAGGAAGAGTTGTACAGATTCTTGATGTCCTAAACAAAGAATGAAGGACACCAAAGCGTACAGCAGGATCAGTGACTTATTTCAAAGTGAAAAAGACAAAATACATTCCACAGAGTGGGAATGAGCCAGTGAGATGCCCAAGGGAGCTTGGTGTTGAAGATTTTTAGAGCTAAGACTTGGAGTGGGACTGAAGGTTAGATCTAAGGTGTGACTTCCTGTGAGCAGATTTGACTCATGGCCTTTGTCAGGCAGTGGAGTTTTGAGCCTCTTATGGCCTCTGGGGGAACAGTTATGGCACCTAAATCACATGGCATGGGAATATCCTACATATTCAGTGACACAGTAATTAGGCGTGGGCTCAGCTGAGAGTTGCAGAAGGACCCCGGGTGCCTGTCCAGGGACTTATTGTGCTTACGCTAAGTTATCTGATTACCTTTTTCCATTGTTCTCAGACCTGAGCATTGCAGTCCTAGGTTAATGTTTAACTCAGAAATCAGGGTAAGAAGATTCCAATATGGCCTTTCCCTTCTTTCACAGTCACTTCTTTGGTTATCATCTGTATCAGATGTGGAGCACAAGGTGAGCCCTAAAGCAGATAGACACTTCCACCTTTCTAAGGCATTATCCTTAGCTCTCTCTTACCTCAGGAAGATGGAGCTGAGGAAACCACAGCTTATCAAGGATTTCAAGCCCAGTGATGGGATCACTGGATCATATTAACCAGAGGCTTATTCAGGAAAGAAAGATTAGTATGACTGTCTGGGGCAAATGATTATCTTTTTCCAGAGGAGAAAAATGATCAAGGAAGTGGACAGAAGAGGAAGTGTTGGGAACCAGCACCCCACTTCAGCCATCCCTCAGAGCAGTATGGGGACATCTCACAGGAACTCAGAAGCAGTACCCTCAAAAAAGAGGGTCTGTTGAGATTTCTATTCTGTTTTCTTCTAGAAAGGTTGCCCTTCATATCAAAAGACACTAATAGGGCAGGCCAGATAGTTCAGTGAGCTAAATGGTCTGCTTAGGCAGGTGCAGGGACCAAGGTTCAATCCTTTGCATGCCATACTGACCCTGCCTCTGAGACATGGTGAGAGGGCAATTGAGACTTGGCATGGTGGTCTGCACATGTAATCCCAGTGCTTGGGAGGCTGAAAACAGGAGGATCACTACGAGTCTGATTTACATAGTAAGACTTGGTAGCCCCTCTACTAAATACATTAACAACAAAAAAAGGCACAGATAAATACCAGAGAAGGCAGCAGGACACTGTTCTAATGCAAAGCTATGTATACAAGGTGGTAGAGACAAGGGAGCCATCCCAGAAGAGATGTAGAAACACAGACAGAAAATGGGGACAGAGTGATAGTGGATCATGAAACCCAGAAAGGGAGACTAAGAGAGAGGATGACTTCTAATCCTTTATATTCATGACCAATTATTGATATCGTCAAAGAATCTGCCACAAGGATGCTTCCTACTGGGTCACTTCTAATATCAAATCAAGACATTAAATAGTCTGCTTCCAACCAGAAGATTCAAGGCAGTCATTAAAAATGGTGGTTCTAAGAAATGTTTGATGTTTTTGGAAAGCTTGCAATGTATTATCAAGAAAAAAGTATTACAAAATATGAAGGCCTTCCATTAGTCTGTTTTTACAATAACAAAATACATAAAGAAAATATATAAAGACAAAAGATTCACTTTGGCCCATGGTGTATTTGAGGTTAAGATGATGTATTGGACTACAAGCAGCCAAAAGTGGTGCAAAAGAAAACAAGTCTGCATTGCTTCTTGTCTCCTCTCTTCTTAGGAAGCTACCAAGATTCATGGAGTCTCCAAGATGGATGGCCTCTCCTACCAGGGACTTTATCTAATCCTAATCTGAAAGTCTCACCTCCAAAAACTGTGGTCAGATTATATTCTTCCCTCTCCATACCTCACAGTGGGGTTGAAATTCCAACCTATGACCCCTCAGGAGACACTTAGACCTCCATCGGAACCAGATCAACTTCCTGAGATCCTGTACTGATGATGCCTTCAGACAGTCACAGAAAAGAACTGAAGGGCCCCTAGCAAAACAGAAAAAAAAAAATCCCGGCTCCTGTCCCTTTAGGTGATTCTAGTTTCTCACTGTGGCTTCCTTAATTTCTAAGTTTCCTGCAATCCATGTGCACTTCTTTAGTAAAGTGATTAATAGGAAAAACAGGTGGTTTGTTTGTTTGTTATTATGCAGAGAATTAAAGCAGAGCACCTGTTAGACCAATGCTGCGTCACTAGCCTGCCTCTAAATATCTTACTTTTTTTTTTGCATGTGAAACTAAATCTATGCAACTAATCTGTACCACTCTCACTGACTTGTCTAGTTGGCCTCAGCCCTCCTGAGTAACTGAAAAAGAGTTATTTTTAATTTTTTTTATTTTTTTGATGTTTCTTTTTTATTGAGAAATAAATATAAATGAGACAGTTTCACAGCTGATTAACAGGACAGTTTCAATAATCAATACATTGTTATTTTCTTAGTGGTTATCCATAGTACAAGAAGCAGACAGGATATCCTGTCCAAACACTATTAATACATCTCTTTCTTCCCATTGAATTAAGCGAAAGTAGCTGTATATCTATCCTAACAATTTTGTATATATAAATACAAAATGATCTTTCCTTTGTATCCCCTTTTTAAAATTACTTTTTGTCCTGTGAGAGGTGGATATTCTATTGGAATCTAAATACTATAGGTGTTTGAATTCAGCTAAACAATCCAATACTGTCCAGTAGTCTACAATATTAGTGGGTTATCCTCAGAAGTTATTGACTTGAGCCTTTTACAGCTCATAGTATTAATATGGCTTTACTTTATATACCTTGTTTTTATACTTTTCTGCTGGATGGTTAAGACCAAGATAAAGCAAGACCTGTATAACAAGAAATGTAACTTTTGTATCTGATAAGGTCAGTCAAGTACCCTCAGGATTTATCCTGTAGCCCTGTACTGCACTTTGTAGATCCTTTGTCACTGTCAGTCATGAGGATCAGTCATGGCCATCGCTTGACCAATTTGCTCTCTGTGAAAGCCTGAGAGAATGTTTTCTCTCCATGTGACTCTCCTTAGGCACACTCTACATCATCAATCACTTTCCTCTTTGGCCCCATAATCTCCTTGATCAGAAAATTTGGGGCACAACTGAGTTATATGTTGTTACAGTACAGGTTCTCCTATGTCCCGAGTCTTCACTGACCTTGAAAGGCTAGGGCCAAAATGATGGATGACCTTTCAGCCCTTCCTTTTCTCCAATTTTAAACTGCTAACTTAGGTTGTTAACCCTCCAGAAGAGAAGTTTATTATTAACCTGCAATATATGCAGTTCAGTTTACCCTATCTGTCTAAATATCAAACTTCTTTGGCATATCATGGAACAGGTATTTTCCATCAAATATTGCTATGTTGAATGTTAAGTCCTTACAGAATATGAAGGAAAAATAATTTTATAAAAGTAAAAATAAGCATTTACATATTTTTACAAAGAAATTTAGAAATCTAACCATACACTGAATTGTAACATACCTGTGACATCTTTTTTTCTTATTCTTGTGTCTTTTTTTTTTTCATTTATTACCCTTTAAGAAAAAAAAAACCTTTACTTGAGAGACATTATGGCAATAAATGGTATGTCATGACAAGAAGTACATGTTCGGAAGACCAGGATGGCAGGCACTCCGAGCATGACCCCTCTATTACACATCATCATCCTCAGTGCAGCCGCCTGGCTCACAGGCACCAGCATATACCGTCAGTCAGGGTGAAAATCTCATCAGCCAACTGCTAGTCTCAAAAACCTGCTGATGTCCCCCAGGATCACTGCCCCACCATCTGGTGCATACAAATGCATGGCTTTACCCCTGTCATGTTTCCCAGCTTTTCTACTTGCCCACTCCTCATTGTCTAATCCTCAAGTTCTTGCTTTCCTTTTATTTGGGTTGTAACTTTCTATATGCAATTCCTCTCATAAGTTCTTATACTAGAGAGACAATATGATATTTACACATGGGTCTGGTTTATTTCACTTATAAGTATATCTTCAAGTGGCATCCACTTAAATATGAAGGCTTCAAGTTTATCGTTCTTCATAACTGAGTAATACTCCATTATATAAAAGTACCACATCTTTTCCAGCCATTCCATATGTGACAGACATCTTGGTTGTTTCCAAGATTTGGCTATCACAAATTGTGCTGCTATAAACATAGGTATGCATATATCACTATGATATGACGCTTTCAGTTCCTCCAGGAAAATTCCCAGTAAGGGGGTAGCAAGCTTGAATAGGATTTCCATTCCTAATTTTTTAAGGAGTCTCCACACTGATTTTGATAATGGTTGCACCAGTCTACACTCCTACCAACAGTGGACAAGGGTTCCCTTTTCCCCAGAGCCTCTCCAACATTTGTTGTTAGGTGATTTCTTTATGATAGCCATTCTTTCCGGGGTGAGATGGTATCTCAGTGTTGTTTTAATTCGCATTTCACAGATGGCTAGTGATGAGGAAGATTCATATATTTGTTCACTTCTTTAATTTCATCCTCTGAGAAGTGTGTGTTCATCTCGGATGCCCATTTCTGGATTAGATCTTTAAATTTAGGTGCCCTAATGTTCTTTAGTTCTTTATCAGATGTTCTTTAGTTTCTTATCTTTGTTGGCCAGGATTGCCTTTGCTATTCTAGGTCTTTTTGTTCCAAATAAATTTTAGGAACAATTTCTCTAGTTCTGGGAGGTATGTTGGTGATAGTCTGATAGGGATTGCATTCAATCTATACAACAATTTTGAGAGTATGTCCATCTTCACAATGTTGGTTCTTCCTATCCAGGAACAGGGCATATCTTTCCATTTTCTGAAATCCTCTATGATCCCTTTTTTCAGAGTACTGTAATTTTCCATGAAAAGACCTTTGATTTCTTTAGTTAGAAGAATTCCAAGGTATTTCATTTTCCTCAATTCTGTTATAAAAGGTATTGATTCTCTAATTTCCCTCTCAGTGTGTTTGTTATCTGTGTAGAGGAAAGTCATTAACTTTTGGGTATTGACTTTGTATCCTGCTATGCTACTGAATTTGTCTATCAATTCTAGTAGTTTCTTGGTGGAATTTTTTGGATCTTCCAAGTAAACTGTCATGTCATCTTCAAATAACGATAGTTTCACTTCTTTACCTATTCTTATTCCTTTTATTTCTCCATCTTGTCTAATGGCTCTAGCTAATGATTCCAGAACTATATTTAATAGAAGGGATGATAGAGGACATCCTTGTCTTGTACCTGATTTGAGAGTAAAAGATTTCACTTTTTCCCCATTCAGAATTATATTAGCCATTGGTTTGTCATAGATGGCTTTTATCAAATTGAAGTAGAGGCCTTCTATTCCAATTATCTGTAGGACTTTGAACATGAATGAGTGTTGGACTTTGTCAAAAGCCTTTTCTGTATCAATTGAGATGCTCATTAGTTTTTAGTTTTTGCTGTATTGATATAGTGTATTACATTTATAGATTTTCAAATATTCAACCATCCTTGCATCCCTGGAATGAATCCTACCTGGTCATGGTGTATGATCTTCTTCGTGATTTGCTGTATTCTATTTGCTAAGATTTTATTGAGGATTTTTGAATCTATGTTCATGAGGGAGATTGGCCTGTAGTTCTCTTTCTTAGTTGTGTCTTTCCCTCATTTTGCTATCAGTATAATACTGGTCTCAAGGAATGATTTTGGGGGAACTCTTTCTTTTCCAATTTCACTGAAGAGTATGAGGAGTTTAGGGATTACATCATCTGTGAATTTCTTGTAGAATTCAGCTGTGAATTCAACAGCTCCATCAGGACCTGGACTTTTCTTTGTTAGTAGGCTCTTTATTACATGTCCTATTTCATTGGCTGTTATAGGGTTATTGAGATTTGTTATATCATCTTGATTCAGTTTTGGTAATTTGTACCTTTCTTAGAATCTGTCTATCTCATCTGTGTCTTCTATTCTGTGAGCGTAAAGATTCTCAAAACAACTATTGATAATCTTCTGAAATTCCACTGGGTTTGTGGTAATTACACCCTTTTCATTCCTTATTGCTTGTATTTGAATTTTTTCTTTCCTCTTTTTGATGCAGTTAGCTAGGGGCTTATTGATTTTATTTAATCTTTCAAAGAACCAGCTTTTTGATTCGTTAATTCTTTGAACTCTTTTCTTCATCTCAATTGAATCAATTTCTGCCCTAATCTTTATGATTTCTTCCCGTCTTTGGGCTCTGACTTTGGTTTGTTCTTCCTTTTCTAGATGTTGGAGGTGCAGCATTAGGGTGTTTATTTGTTCCCATTCTGTTTTCCTAATGTGTGAGTGCATAGCTATGAATTTCCCTCTAAGAACTGCTTTATTTGCATCCCATAAATCCTGACAAGTTGTGGATGAATTTTCATTGAATTGTAGATATTGTTGAATTTTTCATTTAATTTCATCTGTAACCCATTGATTGCTGAGTAGCGTGTTGTTTAATTTCCACGTATTTAGGTGGGTTTTCTGATTTCTTTTGTCATTTATTTCCAATTTCATTGAACTGTGATCAGATAATATTCATGGTATAATTTCTGTTTTCTTCCATATACTTAAGCATGACCTATGTACTACTATGCGGTCTATTTTAGAAAATGACCCATGTACAGAAAAAAAAATGAGTATTCTGCTGTGCTTGGGTGGAACACTCTGTATATGTCTACCAAATCTATTTGTTACAAGCTTTGGTTCAGTTCTGCTACTTCTTTGCTAATTTTTTGTCTGGCCAATCTATCTTTTTGGGATAAGGGAGTGTTAAGGTCTCCTGTTAAGATTGTGGTATTGGGGCTGGGAAGACGGCTCAGTGGAATAAGCACGTCCCTGGCAAATGCAAGGGCCTGAGTTCAATCCCCAGTTCAAAAAAAAAAAAGATTGCGGTATTGGATATTAGATTTTTCATGTCTATTAAAGTTTGTCTTATATAATTGGGTTGCTCCCATGTTTGGTGCATATAGATTTATGAGTGCTATTCCTTTGTCTTGAATTTTTCCCCTAACTAGTATATGGTGTCCTTCTTTATTTCGTTTGATCATTCTTGGTTTGAAGTTGAGACTGTCTGAGAACAAGATTGCTTCTCCTGCTTTTTTCTGAAGCAGGAAATACTGCTAGGGCATGTAGTATTGTTTTCCATCTTTTGACTTTCAGCCTATGAGTTTCTTTATGAGTTAAGTGTGTTTCTTGTATACGACATATTACTGAGTTTTGTTTCCTATTCCACTGTGCCAATCTATTTCTCTTAATTGGTGAAATGAATCCATTTACATTGATGGTTCTAATTGAGATGTGTTGACTTATGATTACATGTTATTTAAATGCTGTTTTTTTACTCTTTTTTCTCTCATGTTTAATTGTTTGTCCTATTCAGTGGGTTCCTTTTGTTCTCATTTGTGGAGTTCTGATCATTTTGGTCCCTCTCTAGAACACCTTTCAGTAATCTGTGTAGGGTTGGCTTTGCCATCATGAAATTCTTTAGTTGTTTTTTGTCATGAAAGTATTTCACTTTTCCATCAAACTTGAAGGAGAGTTTTGCAGGGTATAGTAGTCTGGGCTGGAATTTATTTTCATAGAGAACATGAAGTACTCTGCTCCATGCTCTTCTTGCCTTCATGGTTTGGGAAAAGAAGTCGGCCATAATTCTGATGGGTTTTCATTTGAATGTGATCTGCTTTTTTTCTCTAGTGGCTTTCAGTACAATATTCTTGTGTTGGATTTCTGGGATCTTGACTATTATATGTCTCTGTGTGTTTTTAATAGGGTTGAAGTTATTTGGAGTTCTGTATGCTTCAATTACCTGAATATCAGATTGTTTTCTTATATTTGGGAAGTTTTCTGCTATTACTTCTGCCCATATTCTTTTTATATCATTTGTATTGACTCCTTCTTTCTCATTGATGCCTATTATTCTCACGTTGTTCATCTTTGCATTATCTTGAAGGTGATGAATTATTTTTTCCTGCATCCTGGTTGTTTTTAAAAGATCTTTTCTTGCCTTTTCACTAGCTGCACTGGTATCTTCAAGATCTGAAACTCTCTCTTCACTTTCACTCAAATGGTTTTGCAGACTTGTGATTGAGATTTTAAGTTTCTCTATATCTCTTTGACTCTGCTTCATGTGATGTATTTCTTTCCTGTATTGCTCACTCAGGGAATCCATCAATTTTTTAATCTCTTGTATTTTTTTTATCAATGTCTTCTTTTGAAGCAGTTATTAATCCTTTTACAGGAGAGCTTTTTACAGACTGGGTTTCCTCCTTTTGTTTCTGTATTTGATTCTTTATTTTAGGTGCTATGAATTCAGAAATTTCTTTTTTCATTTCAGACATTAATTCTGCTTTGAGTTCCTTTAAATCTTTCTGCAGTTGCTTATTTACTTCTAATGCTACTAATTCATATATTTCAGCTAAGCTAGTATCCACTGCATTTGTTCTGGGTGGGCATTGTGCTTCCGCCATATGCTTCTGAATTTGCATCTTAAGTTCAGGTGCTATGAATTCAGAGGGTATTTTTTTGTTCCAGAAATTAATTGTGCTCTGAGTTCCTCTATATCTTTCTGCTGTTGTTTATTTACTTCCAATGTTATTGATTCATTTATTTCAGCTGAGCTAGTGTCCTCTGCACTTGTTGTAGGTGGGCTCAAGGCCTGAGATTGCATTTTGCTCCTTGTCTTTATCATTTCATATAGCACTGACCTCTGAGCTTTGTTGTAGAGCTTTGGTGCAATTGTATCCTTATCACTTAATGAAATTCAGGTACTGATATACCAAGTTCTAGTTCATGCAGTTATGCCTGGCTTGGGTCTGGCTCTGTGCTCAGCTTCTTATTGTTGTTGCCCTTGGAGGTGGGCCTGCTGTACTCCTCTGGTAAGATGTTTTGTTTCTGGATTAGCTTTGTGGGTTTGACCCTAGGCTCACTGCAGAGACTTTAGCTGCAGGGTTTTGCCCCAAGCCTGTCTGCCAGGTCTGAGCTGGGTCTGGAGGGGTATGAGGAGTGGGGGAAAGAGAGCACAGAATCTCTCCCACACACTCACTGTGGCTGTGCTTTAGTGGGTCTGCAGGACTCCCAAGAGCTCAGCAGAAGTTCTCACTCACAGGATGGGCTGTGCTGGCTCTGGACTGGTGGGGGAGGTCTGGAGAATGCGGGGAAAGGCCTCTCTCATGTGGCAGGCCTGGGCTTGGAGAGGCAGGTGGACACAGGACAGAGAAGAAGCTCTCCCCACACTTGCAAGGCCTGAGGTTGGTTGAATATGGAGAGGGCCCAAGGTATGGCAGAAGTTCTCACTCAGAAGGCTGGCTGTGCTGGGTCTGGCCAGGTGGGGGAGGTCCGGAGAATGTGGGGAAAGGCCTCTCTCACTTGGTGGGCAGGTGGACACAGGACAGAGCAGAAGCTCTCTCCCACACTCGCAGGGCCTGGGGTTGGTCGGATATGGAGCGGGCCCCTATTTATAACTTTATAAAAGTTAAACTGATCAACTACCATCTGCAGAGAGATCAGTTGGGTGATATCTTAGCTAATATTCTGGTTCCTGAGACACAATAAACTGATACCCTCAACTTAAAGGAAAAGAGGTTTATTTCAGCTCACAGCTTCAGAGGTCTCTGCCAGCTCCAAGGGAAAAACAGTATGGTGGGAAGGCACTGGAAAAAAAATATCCTAAGTCACCATGATGGATAGGAAGCAGAAAAGGGAGGAGCCAGGAGGGAGATATACTCTTCCAGATAATGTCCGCAGTAATCCACCTCTTTCTTGCTTCACTTTCTAACACCAAACTCAAGTCCTGAACTCATGAGGGTTGAATCCATTTATGAATATAAATGATGCACACCGTGATCTAATCAACTTCCAAATACATGTGATTTTGGAGACAACCCGATCTGAATTTTATTTAATTTAATTTAATTTTATTTTAAAGAGTAAAAGCAAAAACAAATGGCAAAAATAAAGACAGAAACAGAGTAACATACAACAATACATATGGTCCATATTTTCAAAACAAGAAAAGCAAATTAACAATGGCTGTTCTATTATGTATTTGTATTGTCAAATCTCTTGCTCAGATCAACAGATATAGTTTTGCAAGATTGGACAAATAGATGAACATTAACACTTGCTTTCAATATACCTTAATAATTTTTTCATGACCTTTTTAGTTTATTATTTTTAATTTATTTTAAAGAGAGTATAATAACAATTGATAAGACATTAGGAGCAGTACACATTTAGGAGAACAAGATGAGAGGTATTCAACCTTGGTTCTTGTATTGTACATTGATGTTTTCAATGTAGTTGCTCAGATTACCTATGTTAGCATATAGACTTAGTCAGAGGGAAAATTTTAAACATAAACTGCTATTTTTTAAACAAGATGGAAATTAGTAATGAAATCATCTCAGCTATCCTATACATATACTTGAAGCATGTTTTCTCCTTCCCTTTTTTCTGATCTTGTCTCCTTTCTCTCACCCTCACTGTTTCTTGCTTGTGTTGTTTCTTTCTCTTTTACTATAGCTATTATACCTTTCAGAATTTATGTATTCTTTCAGGTTCTTTCCCTAGGTAGACAATATGATATTTACACAGGTGGGTCTGATTTATTTCACTTATGAGTATAGCTCCTAGTTGCATCTATTTACTTACAAAGGCCTCAAATTTGTCTTTCTTTATATCTGAGTAATACTCCATTGTATAGAAATACCACATCTTTTTTATCAGTTCCTCAGTTGATGAGCATTTTGGTTGTTTTAATGCTTGGTTATGACAAATTGTGCTGCTATAAATGTGGGTACACATGTATCACTGTGGTATGATGTTTTCAGTTCTTTTGGAAAAATACCCGAAGGAGATAGCTGAATGGGACCTCCAATCCTAGATTTTTGAGAAGTTTCCACACTGATCTCCATAGCGGTTGTACCAGTCTACACTCCCACCAATGGGTTCCTTTTTCCCCATGTTCACTCCAGCATTTGTTAACAGTTGATTTCTTTATGGCATCCATGCTTTCTGGGGTGAGATGGTACCTCAATGTTCTTTTAATTAGCATTTCTCAAATGACTACTGCTGTGGAACATTTTTTCAAGTATTTATTTGCCATTTTTATTTCTTCCTCTGAGAAAGGTGAATTCATCTCAGCTATCCATTTTTGGGATGGGTCTTTGAATTTTCATGGCTGGACTTTTTTTTTCAGTTTTTTATATATTCTAGATAGAAGTCCTTTTTCTGAGTGATTGTTGGTTGACATTTTTTCCCAATTTGAGTGTTGTCTTTTCACTATGTTGGTTATTTCTTTTGACATGCATAAATTGCTTAATGAGATCCTAGTTGTTGATTCTATGAAGTATTTCCCATGCAGCTTTAGTTTTGTTCATGAACTCTCTGCCTACCCCTGTGTCTTCAAGATTTCCACCCACTTTCACTTCCAGTAGATTTAGTGTTTTAATGTTTAGCTCTTTAATCCACTTTGACTTCAGTTTAGTTCATGATGATAGGCATGGATCTAGTTTTAGGTTTTGGCATGTGAAAAGCCAATTTTTCCAACACCATTTTGTTAAAGAGGCTGTCTTTCTTTCAGTGAATATGTATAACTCCTTCATCAATGGCAAGGTGTCTGAGTGAGCTTGTAGTTGTGTCTTCATCTTCTAATGTGTTCCATTGATACTCACATCTGTTCTTTTGCCAGTGCATGCTGATTTTATTACAGTGGCTTTGTGGTATATTTTCAAATCAGGGATTGTAATGCCTCCTGCCTTGCTTTTGTTGTCCAGGATTACCTTTGCTATTCTAGGTCTTTTCTGGTTCAAATTAAATTTTAGGAGTGATTTGTCTAGATTTCTGAGAAACGCTGATGGTGTTTTGATAGGAACTGCATTAAATCTGTATAACAATTTTTGGAGTATGGATATTTTCACAATGCTGTTTCTGCCTATCCAGAAATGAGGAATATCTTTCCATTTTCTCAGATTCTCCTTGACTTCTTTTCTCAGAATATTGTAATTTTCATTATATGGATCTTTATACCTTTGTTACATTAATTCCTATGTATTTAGTTTTTGGATGCTATTGTGAAGGGTATTGTTTCTCTAATTTGTCTCTCAGTGTGTTTGTTATCTATGTAAAGAAATGCAATTGATTTTTATTTGTTGAATTTGTATCCTGCTATATAACTGAGTATTTTTATTAATTATAGGAGCTTCCTCATGGAATTTTGGGGTCTTCCATGTAGAGTACTTTGTCTTCTACAAATAATAATAGTTTAACTTCTCCCTTATCTATTCTTATTAATTTTTTATCTCTTGTCTATTGGCTCTGGCTAATGTCTCCAGAAGTATATTGAACGGAGTAGTGATAGTGGACATCATTGTCTTGTACCTGATTTTAGAGTAAAAGCTTTCAGTTTGCTCCTTTTAGAATGATGTTGGCTATTGGTTTGTCATGGATGGCGTTTATTAGATTAAGGTAGAGGCCATCTATTTCAATTTTCTGTAAGGCTTTGATCATGAATGTGTGTTGAACTTTGTCAAATGCCTTTTCCATATCTATTCAGACAATCATATGGTTTTTAGTTTTGGGTCTATTGATATATTCTATTATATTTATAGATTTTTGGATATTGAACTATCCTTACATCCCTGGGATGAATTCCACCTGGACATGATATATAATCTTCTTGATTTGCTGCATTTTATGTGCTAGTATTTTATTGAGGAATTTTGCATTTATATTCATTAGGGGAATTGACCTGTAATTCTTTTTTTTTTTTCTTCTTGGTTAAGTCTTTCTCTGGTTTTTATATTGATGTAATATTTGCCTCCAGGAATGATTTTGGGAGTATTGCTTCCTCTGCAATTTCACTGAAGAGTTTGAGAAGTATTGGGATTTGGGGATTAAATCTTCTCTAAACTTCTTATAGAAGCAAGCTATGAATCCATCAGGACTTGAGCTTTTCTTTGTTGTTGTTTTTTTATTACATTTTCAATTTCATTGCCTGATATTGTGTTGTTCAGAGTTTTTATGTCATCTTGATTCAGTTTTGACAATTTGTACCTATCTAGGAATCTGTCCATTTCTTCTACGTGTTTCATTCTGTGAGAGTAAAGATTTTCAATATAGCTATTGATGATCTTCTGAATTTCCACAAGATCTGTAGTAATTTCATCTTTTTCATTGCTTATTGTTTGAATTGGAGTTGTTTTTCCTACTTTTTGAGGAAGTTGACTAGGGTTTTATCAATTGTTTTTAATCTTTCAAAGAATTAGGGGCTTGCCCAATAGCTCAGTTGTTTAAAGTGCCACTTGGACTAATCCAATCAGGCACAGGGGATCCCGGTTTGATCCCCAGCCCCACAAGCTACACCACACCCACTATTAAGGCAGCCAGAACTAGCCAAAAGAAAAAAATCCTTCTCAAAGAACCAGCTTTTCCGTTCGTTGATTCTTTGTATTGTTTCCTTTGTCTAAGTTGCATTAATTTCTGCTCTAGTCTTTATAATTTCCTGCCTTCTTTCAGCTTTGGTCTTGGTTGGCTCTCCTTTTTCTAGAGGTGCGGCATTAGAGTATTTATTTGTTCTCATGCTGTTTTCCTAATGTGTGAGTTCATTTCTATAAACTTCCTTCTAAACATTGCTTTCACTGTATCCCATAAATTCTGGTAGGTTGTGTTTGGATTTGCTTTGGATTGTAGATACTTTTTAATTTCTTGTTTAATTTCATCTGTAAGCCATTGGTTGCTAAGGAGGGTATTATTTATTTACATATGTTTGGGGGGGTTGTGATTTCTTTTGACACTAATCTCCAGTTTCACTGCACTGTCGTCAGATAATATGTATGGGATAATTTCCGTTTTCTTGCATTTACTTAAGCATGATCTATGAATGAGTATGTGGTCTATTTCAGAAAATGGCCCATATGCAACTGAAAAGAAATGTGTATTCTGATTTTGTTGGGTGGAACACTCTGTATATGTCCACTAACTTCATCTGTTCAAAGGGTTGGATCAGTTCTAATACCTCTTTCTTAACTTTTTGTCTACTTGGTCTATTATTTTGAGATAAGGTGATGTTAAGGTCTCCTGTTAAGATTGTGTTATTGGTTACTAGATTTTTCATGTCATTTAAATTTTTAATAGTTAGGTGCTCTGATATTTGGTGCATACATATTTATTACTATTATCTCTTCCCCTTAAAATTTTCCCCTAACAAGCAAGTATTGACCTTTTTTATTTCATTTGACCATTCTTTGTTTGAATTTCAAATTGTCTGTACACAGAATAAGTATCCCTTATTTTTTCTGAGGTCCTGGAGCATGTAGTATTGTTTTCCATCCTTTTCCTTTTAGCCTATGAATTTTTTGTGGGTTAAATATACTTCTTGTATACAGCATGTTGTAGGACTTTGTTTTTTGATCCACTCTGCCAATCTGTTTCTTTTACTTGGTTTATTGAGTCCTTTTACATTAGTGTTTATAATTCATATGTATTAGCTTATGTTTGTCATGTTATTTTCTTGCCATTGGTTCCCTCCTTTTCCTGTGTTTAATTGTTCGCCCTGTCTGGTGAGTTCTTTTCTATTGTTTTTCTTGGAATTGTGGTCATTTTGATCCCTTTCTAGAAGGTCTTTTAGTACTCCATGTAGGATTTGTTTGGTCCTGATGAATAACTTTTGTTATTCTTTATCTTGGAAGTATTTTACTTGTCTTTTAAATGTGAAGGATGGTTTTTCAGGGTTTATCAGCCTGGGTTCGAATTTGTGTTCTTGTAGGATTTGAAATACTTCGCTGCATGCTCATCTTGACTTGACATTTTGTGTTGAAATATCTGCTGTTCTTCTGATGGCTTTTCTTTTAAATGTGGTCTGTTTCTTTTCTCTGACAGCTTTTAGTGTGTTGTCCTTGTGCTGAGTTTCTGGGATCTTGATTAGCATATGTCTGAAAGCATATTTAATTGAGTTTATATTATTTCGAGTTCTATATGTCATGATTATCTGAATGCCAGGTGGTTTCTCCACGTTTCAGAAGTTTCTGCTGTTACATTTGTTCATATTCTTTTTAAGTCATTTTTGTTGGCTTCTTTCTCATTAATGGCTATTCATCTTATGTTGTTCATCATTGCATCACTTCTCAGCTATTGAATTATATTTTTTTTCCTGGATCCTATTTGTTTTTAAGATATTTTTCCTTTCTTGCTCACTAGCTGCAACTATGTCTTCAAGGTCTGAAAGTCTATCTTCACTTTCATTCAAGTGGTTTTGCCAACTTTTTTTAATCATTTAATTTTTTTTTTTAGCAAAGTAAGATAGGAGACACTTTGAATCTACTACATGCATTCGATTTCTTTCCTGTATTTTTCGTTCAAGGTTTTCAACATTTTTCTATTCTCTATTTTTTTTATCAATGTCTTCTTTAGACACACTTAGTAATTCTTTCATTGTAGTTACTTATTTTTACCTGTGAGATTATTTTTTATCTGATTTCCGCGATATCTTTGCAGTTGTTTCTTTACTTCAGTTGCGCTTGTTGAAGAGATTTCAGGTGTATAATTTCCCATTTCTTCTACGCTGGTGCTTCCTATGTTTGGTCTTGGTGAACTCAGGGTCTGGGAGTCCATTTTTCTCCTTTGTTTTGTTATTTTCTATTTCTGAAAGATCTCTTTATTTTGATTCTGTGATACCTTTTGTGAGAATTTCATGGTAGATAGATGTATCACTGTAAATGCAGCCTCTTTGTAAATAGTCTGCTCTTCAGGTATCTCTCCTATGTCAGAGATTCTTCTTTGTGTATGTCCTAAGATTTTGCCTTCTTTATTGATTGAGCATGAAATACTGGTTTCTGTTTGGCACTGTGCTCTGCCCTTTGCTATAAGGCTTTGGCGAGGCTATTATCCAAGGGCCTCCCAATATTATCACCCAAGTGAGAAAATGTGGTTAAGGCATATATGAAATCCCATTTACAGTAATACAATTAGTACTACTAATAACAGCCAGTGAAATTTAGAAATTGACAAACTTTTGAAAGTAATTGTTTTGCACTTTAAATCATAGGAACAAACATTATAGCTGTATAACAAGGGAGAATATAAATGGGGGATTTGTACTGAAATTAGTCCCCTGAGTTCTGCCTGGGCACCTCCCCTTCATGTACCTATGTCTTCCAGGCAGACAAGACCACGCATGTTACCTCCTGCCTCCTCTGTAGCTCTCACCTGGCAGTAGGCCTCAGCTCACTGGGTCTAGGTCCACCAGACTCATACTCAACTAGCCAGGCCTCGCTGCTGGGCTTGGCTCCGTCCGGGACTGAACTCGACTGGCTGGGCCTGGCTGCTGGGCTCAGCTCCTTGCTAATCCATTCCTGACACCCCAGATCTGAACCGTAATATTCTACACTTGTTCCCAAAAGACTCATGTCCATCTCCTTATGTGAATGAATACATTTAATCCTTTTCTCAGTCAACAAGGTTTTAACGGTTATAGCAGTGCTCGAAAGTAAAAATCCTAATTTTTTTCTGAGACTCCAGGCAGACCCATACTGTCAGTCTCTGCAAAAATCAAAAATAAAGGTAAGCATTGCTAGCATTAATGGTACCATGAAAATATTCCCATTCCACAAGGGAGAAGTAGGTAGATGGAGATGGATGGCATGAAGATTTCCTTCTAACAAAACACCACTTTTTTCAAATAGGCTTTTTGCCCTCATTACCACTATAATTCTAGCTGAAAGCAGCCAGGAGTACTCATGCTCCAACCTGAAAATTGGGCTTCCTTGAAATTTTCTTCACCATATTAATTCATCTATTATCCTTAATCTCAGTCTCCCACAAAATCGAGGACATGGACAAAATATAGATAAATTTTCTGCCAAAACATAACACATGTGGCCTGGAGTCTAACTGCCAAAACCTTTGTTCTCAGCTGAAACCTCATGAGTCTGTCTTTCACTGTTTTCATTTCTTTCAGCATTCAGTTCTGCTGGGCTTTAATCAAAATCTCCAATCAAACTCTGCTTACAGCATTTTAGGGCTCCCTAATCTGCATCTTCAACCCTTTCCAAACTCCTCCCACACACATCTCAAAAATATCTGAATCACTTCATCATGTATAGTTACAGAGAACAGACAATTTTTGGTACCAAATTCTGTCTTAGTCACTTTTCTCATTGCTGAAACACAACATCCAACTCTCATAACTTCAAAGAGAAGTTTAGTTTGAATCACAGGTTCAGACATCTCAGTCTGTGCAGGGTCATCCTGCTCCAAGGAAAAAAACAGCATTACACAAAGTCTCAGTGGATGCAAGCTGGCCACATCATAGCTTCCAAGAAGCCAACAAGGAAGGAGCCTGGGAGGTTAATACACCTGTCCAGGTCATACCCTCAGTGACCCACTTTTTCCCAACTTGACTTCCTAACATTCAGTTACTGAGCTACTTGGTGACTAAATCCACTAGAGAGTAAAACACCCTATGATCCAATCACTTTCCAAACACATTAGGCTTTTACATGACACTCTAGATATAAACCATATCAGGTAGCCAGAATGGAAAGATGCCACTGAATGGGTCAGTAAGTACAACAGTGCAGGCAAGAAGATGATAGCTCCAAGTGGAAGGGGTGGAACAATAAGCTAAGTGTTCATGAATAATACTTAAAACTTTTCATTTCTTCTGGACTATTAAGAGGGCCCTGTTTCATAGTTCTCAACAAACACTTGTTACTCACTCTCTCAGTGTCTCATTCCAGCCTGAGTGATAGCATCTGCCCCATGCATCCCACCTTCTTACAGCTAGGGAACAGACTGGTGAAGATTGCTGAATCAAATGCAAGATCTTTCAGGCAATTGACAGAAAATGCTGCCCACCAGTCAGGCCATTGTCACCACATCCTCCTCCCTACCATGAACAAAAGGAGCTCTGACCTGTAGATAGGGAGCCCCTTGTGGATTCCCAGAAGTGTCTCCTGCTAGTTATCTAGGTAAAAAACTAGGTAAGCAGATATCAACGCATCAGAACTTATCTCCATGGACAAATCTGGAAACAACTATTAGTGAGCATCTGCTGTCCATGTATGCCGCACAGAAAGCCTCACAATGAGGTGACTTCTCTTGGAGATCTTTGAAAGGATGATCTTAAGAACACATGGGAAAGCCAGATTCTATGTTATTCTGAAGGGGTATCCCTATATCTATCCCCTCCATTTGAACTACTTGCATTTGAGTGGACCCAAAGCACTAGTACTATCACTCCACCAGGACACCCATGTGCCATCCATGTCACTCTTTTAGGATATGTACATATCAAGACTCCATTCTGTGTTGAATTTAAGAGGTTTCACAGAGCAGGTGTCATTGAAGAAGCTAATCCTAGCTTAGTAACTCTGCTTCATTACACAAATGGATGGGCATCTTCCATGAGCTCTGTCACCAGAACAGGCTATCCCTTCCATTGAAAGAAATATTGGTCTGTGTTATTCTTTTCTAAATGCTGCTTTGAACTGGGGCTATCACTTTAAATCAGAACCTCTCTCATGCAACCCTAAAACCAGTGTAGTCATTGGCTCTCTCATATGGTCCACCCAACTAAGCAAGAAACCTTTAAAGTGAAATATAGGCATCACTGAAGACTCCTTCCTAGAAAGGTGTGTTTTGGAGATCCAACTCCCTGACTTCTCTCCCTCACCAGCAGCCTGTGAATAATTGGATGGCCTGTTGACAGACAAAGTGATGGACACATTGGAGCAACACCACAGGCTCCTTCATCCACTCCCATGACAGCAGCTAGTAAAAGGGGAGGATGGATTGTGGGGACAGAGTTCCTTTCCTGGGGGTTGAGGGCCAACTGCTGCTTCCCTGGGACCTTGTCATGCTATCACGTGAGGAACAGAATGGAACTTGCTATCTAGAGAAGAGCATAGCTGAGATACAGTAACCTCAGTGTGCTTTTCTGTGACCCTTCCATGTGTGCTACATCATGCTCAGTGACATGGCATTTGGCTGACATCATTGCACTCACCCAGCTTTTTCAAGTCTGCACGTGCCATCCAGGCCTTGGTTTCTATGGCCCCAATCACACAAGACAGTGTTTGCAGGCTGACCCTGTCCCATTGTCCACAGAATGCTAGGTGATCACAGCCAAGTTCCATGCTCTTGGCATCTCCACTACTGTCCAGGCAAGCAGCCCAGGGCCAATTCCCATCTGTTCCTTTTTTAGCTGCCAAAATGAAAAGATTGTGGACCTTCTGCTTGGTAAATACTCATTACTAGGGTGGCATGTTTAAAGCCGTGATGTTGGCAGTGGAAGCTGCAGTGAGAATGCCTTCAAGACCACAGTTAGCGAATTCTTCAAAGAGCCGAGCAAGGTGTGGAAGGGAAGGATGGCAGCCTATAGTCCAGGAGTCACTGGACTCTCAACTCAAGCTCCATGCAGAGAAAAATAGTAGCCAAAGTTTCTCACGAAACTCAGCTCCAGGGTGCATTTAAAGAATACAATTCCATGTTTCCATGCCCTCAAACCAATGGAACCTAACAACAAGCCTGCTGTGCAGACAACCTTGATGCTGGAAAATGATCAAATAAGGCTGCAGTCTCTCTCCCCAAGGTCAGGCTGATCATGAAGTGATAAGCTGTCACAAAGGGGCTAGGATGAATTTCTGCCGACTTCCGGGAACCCCCAGACCCAGTCCTAGCCCAGGTCCGGAATTTCTGCCAAGTTCCAGGAACCTCCAGACCCAATCCTACCCAGGTCC
>NW_004524586.1:11141368-11155808 GCF_000260255.1 Octodon degus | reverse complement strand
GCGAAATAAAGAAGGCCACTATATACTGGTTAGGGGAAAAATTCAAGAGGAAGAGGTAACACTCATAAATATGTATGCACCAAACACGGGAGCACCAAACTATATAAAGCAAATCTTAATGGACATGAAAAATCTAATATACAAAGGGGCTAGGATGAGCTAGGCTTTGCTGTAGAGCCCTATGAAAATCTTATCTTTCCTCAGGGGCAACTTTTCATGTATATACCTTGTTGCAGTGCATAGCAGAGCCAAGTACTATGAGATGCCACTGCTGGCAACCAGCTGTTAGCTTATCTTTTGCTTGTCTTCTTTCACCATAGATAATGGTCAAAGACTTTATTGCTGGGGTGGTGCCATGAAAGAAATGCAGTGACAAGGAGATTGCATCGTTTCTTATTCTATGATGCTGGTACCCAGGAGCCCAACCCACCAGCTCAGTGACAGGATTATCTTTATTCCCATGGCACAGTGACATGTACTGGCTGAAAGCCTTCACCATCCTTCACCTACCTGTTAATTAGCTACTTAGGGTGTGCATCAAATTCCTAGGCACATAGCAAGCTACCACAGACGTGGAGCCTCAAACTACTCACATTTGTTATTTTAGAGTTTCTGTGGGTCAAGTACCTGGCATAATTGGCCAGTTCCTTGCTCAAGCCTGCTGAATATGGGTATCAAGTGTCAGTGGAGTGCATTCTCTGGAGGGTCTGGAAAGAAAGAGATGCCCAAGCTTGTTCCATTCCTGCTATTGGAAGAATTATTTTCCTCACAGTTGTAGGACCAAAGGCTTCATTCTCTGGCTCTTGGTAGTTACAGACCATTCTCAATTTCCAGAATATGCCCCAGACAACTACCATAACTCTTTGCCAGATAAGCTCAAACATGGCCACTGTCACTGGGTCCACAAGGAAAATTACTGGAGCAGGTCTTCCAGTGAAAGATAGCATATTACTGTATCAGTCATAAAAGTCACTTCCAGCACCTCTATTGTACTTTAGTGGGAAGCAGAACACAAGTGCCATTAGCGCTTAAAAGTGGTAGTGACACAGGCCATGAAGACCAGAAGATAGGCCTGTACAAACAGCTATTTACAAAGCTAAGAGACTCATGACCATTCAGCCAAGGTTTATGATACAGGAGAAATCAGAAATAAGATGGAAAGAAGGAAAAAAGAAAGAAGGAAGGGAGGATGGTAAGAAGGAAGAAAGGAAGGAAGGAAAGAAGGAAGGAAGTTGCTCCTAACAAAGTAATAAAATCATTGATTTTTTTATTTTTTTATGTGGTACTGGGGATTGAACTCAGGACCCTTCGCTTGCCAGGCAAGTGCTTATTCTACTGAGCTATCTCTCCAGCCCCAAGAAAATCATTATATAAAATGTTAACAGTGGGGCCAGGGAGACAGCTCAGCCATCTAAGTCCCTGCCTGGTAAGTTCAAGAATCAAGGTTCAATCCCCAATATGACATGCCATGCTGCCATGCCGACCACTGAAACTAGGTGTGGTGGATTGTGACCATAATCCCATTACTGGAGAGGCTGAGACAGGAGGATCACTTCCAGCCCAAGCTGCATAGGGAGACCCTGTACCAAATAAATAAATAACTTATTTTTTTAAATGTTAACATTGCTCTCCAAGTAATACTTAGTTATGTTAAGTCTCTTCATTGAACTTGTTAAATGTACTTTTACTCTTAACTATTAGTAACATTGTAATAGATATAAATATTTAAAATATGTAGCATTTGAAAGTCACAAGACCATTTTACTTTTAACATATCTGTGGTTTCTCTTACACTAGAAAGTGTTACCAGCTTGCAATAGAATTTTTACTTTCCTGGATATCTCTTTGAATCTCTTTCATGGATTCTAATTCTTTCCTATTTTGTTCATTCAAGATTTCCATCGGTTACCTATGCTAATTCTTTCACTATGGTTCTCATTTTTTGTTTTAACCTGAGAGATTATTGCTGATCTGATTTCCTATACAGCCTCGTGGAGTTGTATCTTTACCTCAGTTGCTATCATTTCAGTAATTTCAGGTATGTGACTTTCAATTTCTTCTACAGCAAAGTCTCCTAGACTTGTTCTGGGTGGGCTGAAGGTCTGAGATAGCATTTTTCTCCTTCTTGATATTTTCTGTTTTAAAAACTATTTTATTTTGTTTTCTGTGATGATCCTTGAGTTTTAGTAGTAGGTAGCTATGTCACTAATATCAAGGCCTGTTTAGTAAAAGTCTATTCTTTAGTTATATCTTCTTTGTGGAGGACATTCTTGGTTTGTGTCTATCCTAAAAGTCTAACTTCCCAATTAATTGAGAGTGGAATGTTCACTTCTGTTTGGTTCTGTTCCTGTCTTTATTTGTAAGGTATATTGGGGTTATTGCCCCAGAGCTTCCCAATACTGTTAAGGGAAAACGACTGATTACAACACATGTGACATTCTAGCTACAGCAGGACAATTAGCAATAATGATAGCATCAAATATCATTTATACATTGACAAACTGTGGTAACTATTTTGTACTTTGGGTCTCCAAAATTCAAAGACCCAGTCCAAAACTTGGCATCTGAAATGGGTATACACTTCTCAAAGGAAGAAATACAAAAAGCAAATAAATACATGAAAAATATGTTCAACATCTTTAATCATTCAAGAAATACAAATTTAAACAATGCTGAGATTTCATCTCATCCCAGAAAGACTGGCTATCATAAAGAAATCAACTAATAACAAATGCTGGAGAGGCTGTATAGTAAAAGAACCTTTCTCCACTGCTGCTGTGAATGTACACTCGTATAAACACTGTGGAAATCAGTGTGGAGATTCCTTAGAAAATTGGGCTTAGAGGTTCCATTTGATTCAGATAGTTCCCTCCTGGATATCTTCCTAGAAGAATTAAAAACATCATACCACAGTGACATATGTTCACTCATGCTTATAGCAGTGCAATTTGTCAAAGATAAATCTTGGAAACAACCCAAATGCTCATCAATGGAGGAAAAGATAAAAAGTGTGGCATTTTTATTCAATGGAGCATTACTTGGCTATAAAGTATAATAAAACTGGGGCATTTATAGGTAAATAAATTCAATTAGAGTCCATACTCATAAGTTAAGTAAGTCAAACTCACATTTGTAAACATCATATTGTCTCCCTAGTGTAAGAAACTGAAAGACTAATTAAGATACAAAAGGTGCAATAGATATTGAGAAAGAGAAAGAAATTGCTCAAAAGGAAAGAACAACTTCCTTTGGAGGAAAGAAGGAAAAAAAATATATATATATATATTTCTAATATATATATATAACTAATTTTTATTCGTTGTTTAAAGGAACAGTTTGTATTTACAGTTTGATCTTACATGCCTACATCTTGTAATCTGAGCAGCTACTTTTTTGTTTGTTTGTTTGTTTGTTTGCTTGTTTTTTAACTTTCTGCAAAGCTTTATTCCAGAGGGGCTCAGTCCTTCTTGGCAGCTGCCTTCCTCACAGTGGCCAGCACATTGCTCAGCTCCTCACACTTCCTCTTGGCATCGATGTGCGTCCCCACCCTTTTCTTGATGAACTTGAGGGCATGTTTGTCCTTGGAGACCTTGAGCAGCTCCATGGCATGCCACTTGTAGAGGGCAAAACTGCACACCTACTAGATCATGTCCTGCCCGAACTTGGTATGTTTGGTGAGGCGTCCACGATGGTGGCTGTGCCTCGGTTTGTTATTTTCAAAGTGAGCAACTATTTTGAAAATAATAATATGCAATATATTAACCATTGTTATTTGCTTATTGTCTTGTTTTGAAATTCCATAGCATTTTTCTTGTTTTTATTACTTTTGAGGTTCATTTTTTAAATTAAAAAAAAAAAAAAAAAAAAAACGATTTTACCTGCCCACACAAGCTGGACTATGTTCCTTGTAGCACAAGTTCTCTTCACAGTTACAAGATGATGCAAGAGTTGTCTCCCAGCCTATGAAACAATCATATTCTTTCAGCTGCCTACATCCTCCACAGCTTCTTGGGAAGGCCTTAGTGAGTAGTGCTGAAAGACTATACAGCACTGCATGGTGTTGAAACAAATGCAGACCAACCCACTTCTCACCTTGCTAATCTCCCCTGGACTGAGCCAGTATTACCGCCGACCTAGAGTCCAAGGAGACTTGGGAAATGCGCAGAGGAAGCAGTTGAAAAGTACATATATACTTCTATTAGGTGGGAGATGTGAAATCTGTACAGATGATCATATTTAACTAATTGTTGTGGACTATGAGATTCATGGCATGTGAATTCCATATTTCACAAAGCTCATATTTCACAAAATCAGACTGTTGAGAACACAGAGCTTTGGCACAACTTGGCCGGCTCTCCTCTTGAGCTTCTTTGAGAAAGAGAGGTTCTGGTATCTCATCCAAATATATTCTATCACCAAAGGGATGCATATCCATGAGACAGTAGAGTATGCCTCATGACCAATTAGGAGTCCACGTACTGCATACTGTTTGAAGACATTCGGATCTTATGTGGCAGACTTCTTCCTGCACAGTTTAAATATTTCACCTAGACTAGGCTCCCAATGTCTTAGGTACTTCTCTCTTTGCTGAAACAAAATAACCAATACCCACAAGTTAAAGGAAGAAAGATTTATTTTGGCTCACAGTTTATAGAGGTTTCCATCCAAAGTTGGCTGGCTCCAAGATAGTGCAGCATTGTAGAAGAGAAACAGTCCTTGGCAGTGCAGAAAGGAGGCAGCAAGAAGCAAGCCTGACTTTCTTTTCCCTTTATATTCTACATGGGCTACAAGCCTATTGATTGATGCCATCCACACCCAGGATGCATCTTCTCTCTTTGGTAAATTCATTCAGCTACATTCAGAACTATGCTAATCCAACTAGGAAATTATCATGGTTTGGGGTTACTGAAAGGTGCAAATTACAATACATGACACATTTTATAAGATTATTTTATAATCACCCAAAGAATTGCTTGCAAAATTCAGGAAATATGTCCACGTACTAAGGAACAAAGAATCCATCTGAGGGCCTGATTCCTAATAACTTGCATGAGTCCAGCTGAAAATAAGAGCCCATAACAATGCCTCTCACAAGTGCAACTGGAGGCCTAGAACCCATGACAATGTCTCATGCAGGCCCACTTCACCAGTCTGCAGTGAAAAGGCTCAGATGTCAGTGGTGGAAGCTAGAAAGTCTACACCTGTGGGGTGAAGGATCCGTGCCAGCAAGCTGAGGGATCGGAACTAGCTAAGAAGCTTCTTATTTTGAAAGAAACTCTCAAGATAGGAAACAGAGATTCCCCCTAGAAGTAACACATCCACCCTCAGCAAAAGTAAAGTCCTGAGAAGACCTCATGGCTATGAGGAAGGCTGAGTTCCCATCAGGAAGCTAGTGTGACAACCTTCTCCATGAGGCTGAACAGTGCACCATCTTTTCCTCCAGAGGAAAGCGCTGCCCAAGATGAGGACCAGAGATCCCTGAAAATGAACCATAGCCATTCTCAGTGACAACAAAGGTTCATCAGAAACCTTCATCAGGAAAGGCAGCATGACAAAGGCCTCCAGCAGAACATCCCAGAGAACCAGCAGCTTCCAACAGCTCCAACAGTTTCTCCAAACAGCATCCCTAACAGCCTCCCAACAGCTTCTCCAGTTCAACTTCTTATGCTGCTGGCAACAATCCTCAGGTGGGCCCCCACACCCAGCACCATGCTAATTCAGTTCAGCTGGATGTAACAAGCTGATCACCAGTTAACAGTCCACTACACACGCTAAACAAGACATCACGCCCCCATAAGCCACACATACTAGATCCAGCCACTTCTGAACAGCCCCATCTATGAACACAGGAAGCTTTGGAAAGACATCTAGATACAAGCCACAACACCCAAGCACCCCATCACAGTCCCTAGGCTAAGGAGCAGCAGAATAAATAGTCCACTCTGCCTAAGGAATGCTGGATTCACCATCCAGCATATGGCCTATCTGCTCTATGCCCATCGATCCTGGTACCTACATTGGCTGGTAGGAAAAACTTGATGTCATGGACAGACATGGAAGCAATATTCAAGTCAAACCTGACTGCCTTTTCAGCCCTGATCTGCTTGATTTGAAGACAATATATACATAGGAGAGCTACATACTCAGGACAGCTTTCCCTCCTTCCAAGTGTGCTACAAGGGGCCAGGAGATAGCTCAGCGGCACATGTGCCTGCCTGGCAAGCACAAGGTCCTGAGTTCAATCCCTGGTACCAGAAAAAAAATCACCAAGTGTTCCCCAATCACCCAGTCTCTGTCCAATATTTGAAGATCAGAAAAAGAGGATAAGGACAGACCCAGGGCTTACAGCATCTCTCTCCTTCTCACTATTGCAAATTGGCTCAAGAAACTTATTCAAAGTCTATACTTAAAAAGAAGTTAAAATATTTTCTTACTCACTAACATGTTTTTTAAGTATGTTCCACTCCCATGTACATATGACCTTCAAAAACATGTCAGGGGCCAGGGAGATAGTGCAGCTTCTTAAGTGCCTGCCTGGCAAGTGCATGGTCCTGAGCTTGATCCCTTGCACAAAAAAAATCCTTAAAAGAACATGTCTGAATGGCATCCACTTAAATATGAAGACTTCAAGTTTATCATTCTTCATAACTGAGTAATACTCCATTGTATAAAAATACCACATCTTTTTAATCCATTCCATAGGTGATGGGCATCTTGGTTGTTTCCAAGATATGGCTATCACAAATTGTGCTGCTGTAAAGATAGGTACACATACGTCACTATGATATGATGTTTTCAGATACTCCAGGAAAATTCCCAGTAGGGGAATAGCTGGTTTGAATGGGATTTCCAGTCCTAGTTTTTTAAGGAGTCTCCACACTGATTTCCATAATGGTTGTACCAGTCTACATTCCTACCAACAGTGGAGAAGGGTTCCTTTTTCCCCACAGCCTCTCCAACATTTGTTGTTGGTTGATTTCTTTATGATAGCCATTCTTTCTGAGCTAAGATAATATCTCAGCATTGTTTTAATTTGCATTTCACAGATGGCTAGTGATATGGATCATAAGTGAAATAAACCAAACATACCTGTGTAAATATTGTATAGTCTCCCTACTATAGAACTTCAGAAATACAAATAGAAAGGTACAACACAATTTAAAGGAAATCAAGAACTTGAGGACTAGACAATGAAGAGACAGCAAGGAGAAGAGCTAGGAAACATAACAGAGGCAAAGCCATACAGTTATATGCACAAGATGGGTAAGGCAATGATCCTGAGAATCTTCAGAAGATTTTCGAATCTAGCAGTTAAATGGAAGGATTCTCACCCTGACTAACTATATATGCTTATACTTGTGAACTAAGCAACTGCACTGAAGATGACAATTTGTAACAGTAGGTTCATGCTTGGAGTGCCTGTCATTCTGGTCTTCTGAATACATGCTGCTTGTCATGACACACTGGTTGCTGCCGTGCTGTCTCTTAGGTAGATGTTTGTTTTAAAAGGAAGGGGTGGTGAATGAACTCAGGAGACAGGAAAAGGGGTGTTGTGAGACTGTCCTGCTATAATGCTGTATATGGTTAGATTTCTAAACTTATGTGTAAACACATATAATTGTTTATTCCTATTTTTTAAATATATTTTAAATTTGTGTCATATTCTGTAGGGACTTAAAGTTTAATATATCAATACTTGATGAAAAATACCTGCTCATGTTATGCCTAAGATGTTTGATATTCAGACAGATAGTGAGGTTAAGCTCAACAGCCTAGGTTGAACATTAATAAAAATAAGCTTCTTTTCTGTAGGATTAACAACCTAAGTTTGCAGACCAAAATTAGAGAAAAAGGAGGGCTACAAGGAAAGCCAACATTTTGGCCCTAGCCTTCCAAGGTCAATTAAGACTCAGGACAAATGAGAACCTGTACTGTAACATCATGTAACTCAGTTGTGTCCCAAATTTTCTGATCAAGAAGATTATGGGGCCAAAGAGGAAAGTGATCCATGATGTACAGTGTGCCTAAGAAGAATCAAATGAAGAGAAAACATTTTATTTTCTCAGGCTTTCACAGAAAGCAAGTTGACCAAGCAATGGCCGTGACTCATCCACATAGCTGACACTGACAAAGGATCTACAAATGCTGTACAGGGTTTCAGGATAAACCTGAGGGGATTTGACTGACCTGATCAGATACAAAAGCTACAACTCTTGTTGCATAGGTCTTGCTTTATCTTGCTTTTAACCATCCAGCAGAAAAGTATAAAAACAAAGTATAAGAAATAAAGCCATATTATTATGCTGAGCTGTAAAAGACTCAAGTCAACAACTTCTGACATTGCCAGTCATACAGAAAATCCAATACTATTACAGACTTCTGGACTATTTTAGAATATTTTGCTGATTTCACACACCTATAATATTTAAATGACAAAACTAAATGAAAAAAGGGGTACAAATAAATGACGATCTTGTATCTGTATATTCAAAATAGTTAAGATAGATATACAGCTACATTTTCTTACTTCAATGAATAGAGGGATTTGTTCTAATAGTGTTTGTAAATAGGAGATCATGTCTGCATCTTGTACAACAAATAACCAGTAAGAAAGCAATATGCAGTGTATTAATTATTGAAACTGTCCTACTAATTTGATTTGAAACTGTCTCATTGCTATTTGTTTCTCAATAAAATTATGGGAAAAAAACATGTCTGATTCCCATCCTTGAGTTCACTCCCCATCCCTGATTGTAGCAAACTTAATTTCTTTTCTACTCAAAATTAATAGCTAGCCAAGCACACCCACACTTTCTCAATTCCAGGGCATATGTCTGAGACTGCAGTCTCTTATCCTTATGAAAATTTAGATAGCCAATGAAAATGAATCTACTCTTAAATTGACATAGTATGAATTTATTAAACCTGGGGTTTGATCCTTTGTATAATTCTGAATGTCCATTTTCTTCTAAAACATCATCATGTAAAGAAAGATGAGAACCCCACAAAACTGGCCCACAGAACACCACAACCATCCACATCACCTCCTCTTCTTAGAGGTAGCAGCCTCCTAGAGGCCAGGGGACCTCAACAAGGGCTATGTCTTGGTAGGTGTGTGTGTGAAATTTCAGATGGGTAGAAATTATCTGTTCCACAAGATAAGCCTGTGGGACTCAGTCCAGAATTCACAAGTATCCCATAAAAATCTATCCATCAGGTACCACAAGGAATTCTGTTTTTGGATTGCAGAGTTGCCTATTATTTAGGTTTTTCTTGTCTTACATTAATAACTTTGTGTTTCTTACTGATTTTGCTAAGGTAAAATAACAGCTCTGGAATGTGCCAAAAGCACAACATGATTTGTGCAATCTAGAAACCATTTCCACCTGCTGGGCAATGCCTCTGTTCATGCTGCTTCCATGAGCCAGTCTCAGCCCAGAAGGGAATAAAAAAAAGAGAAGCAAAGCTCACATGCAGAAAAATAAACTGCATTTCTATCCTTGGTCCCAGTTGGACACAGCTTTGGAGTCCCGCTAATTGATGGCAAGGATGTCTCCCCCTCTGCTTGGAATGAAGCTACAACACCAACTATGCAATTATCTCCTTACTCTGGTCAGTGCCAGCAGCCTTGTCAACCTTTCAGGCCAAAAGACACTTAAGTCAAGGGCTGTTTTGCCTAAAGTGGAAGCTAATTGAATCAATCCTTTGAGAGGTCTGTGTAAAAGGAGACATTGTTTGTGTTTGGCTGCTGAGCTGACCTTCTTGACTGAGATGTGAACAGTCATGTTGACTGGCTGACTGGAAATTAAACTTGGCTTGCATGGGAATCTGCTATCACTGCTGTGCTACTCAGTGACCCAAAGCAATGGGTCAACTGGTTTCCAATAGACTGTATTAATAATTCTGGACAAAGTCACAACCTGCCTGAGACCAAGCAAATGATTACTTATGGGAGGTCTTTTAATCAATGGCTGCTTCCCAGACCCCAGTGTGCCCAAGACCGAAGGAAGCCAAAAACAGGCAGCAAGTGAGTCCAGACTGAAAGCGAAGGTCAGAACTATGTCTGTGGACCATGACTGGAATTTGGCATGCTATGCTGAAAAAATAATTTCCCTAGAATTTAGATGACAAAATAAATACATGCTTTAGTGAGTACATGACTAGATCAATTTTAATAAGTTCTATAAGGAGTTAGATAATAACATATGGTGAGGTAAGCAAACAAGCACTGTGTACTGCTTCATTTTCTAAAGCTTGTCACTCATAATCCTGTGAGAATTTCTGTATTTCCTGTTCATGGCAGGTGGAAAGAGGGTTTATCTATAGATTAAGCCCATATGAACACACACCTTATTTTATTTTTCCCCAAATCTTCATCTTTTCTGCTCATACAGCTGCTCAGTTTCTGCTCACATTAAATCAGAATGTACTGAGATTTTGCTTTTCAAAAAATAATATTAAGGGCTGGAGAGATAGCCAGTGGCAAGTGCAAGGACCAGCATTGGATCTCTAGCACCACATGTCATGCTGGGCTCACCCTCTGGGCACACAGAGCTGGTGACAGAGACCAGGCATGGTGGCATAGTCCTGTGTTCCTAGTGCTGAGGAGGCCAAAAACAAGATGATCACTATGAGTCTGAGCTGCATAGTTAGACCCTATACCAAATACATAAATGAATGCTAAATAAATACCATTAAGAGCTCAAATGTACAAACTCCTGCCAAGGGTGCACTAAACAGATGCTTGGAGCCCCTTAAATGTGCTGACAGCTTAAAGCACATCCCTATAGGAGCACAGTCTAGTCAGTTTGCATCAACAATTACTGTAGCCATCACTTTCCTGTCACTAGGACAAAATACCCAACACCTGCAATTTAAAGGATGAATGATTTATTTGGCTCAGGTTCCAGCAGGTACAGTGCAAAAGCAGCTGGCTCTAAGGCGGGAATGGCATGTCACAGAGGCATTGTAAAGAAAAAGCTTATCCTATGGCAGTGAGGAAACAAAGAGCAAGAGGGAGGAGCTTGGAAGGCAAACACATTCCCTAAAGGGATCCTCCAGTGATTTCCACCTAAGAACAAACCCCTGCTTCAAAAACTTCATTTCCTTGGGGACTTTTAGATTCAAACAAGGACACGTGAGGCTGCCCAGTGTGTGGGAGAGCTTCCACACTCCCCTGCTCCCACTGTATCCCTCCAGATCCAGGCCAGGCCCAGTTCGTAAGTGAGAACTTCTGCCTTGCTATCAGGATGCCTCCACACTCGACCCAAGCCCATGCCCTGAGAGTATTTGGGAGAGCTTTGACACTGTCCTGCGCCCCCTGGACCCTTCCAGAACCAACACAGATATGGGTTGTGAGTGAGAACTTTCACCACACATTTCTGCCCCACTCTCAGGACCCCTCCATACCCAGCCCAAACCCAGGTCTTGCGAGTGTGTGGGAGAGCTTCTGCACTTCTCTGAGCATGCTGGATCCCTCCGGAACCATCCCAGGCCTGGCTTGTGAGTGAGTGCTTCTGTCCTGCTCTCTGTACTCCTACAGACCCAGCCCAGGACTGGTATACAGGGCTAGGGTGAAGCTCTGCAGCTGAAGCCCCAGCAGAGAAGCTAGGGGCCAGAACCAACCAGCTAATCCAGGAGAACATCTTGCCAGAGGAGCACAAAAGAATCACTTCCAAGGGCTACAGCAGGAAGAAGCTGAGCACAACAGCCAGACCCTAACCAGGCACCACAGGATGAATTCAAACTTCATAGATCTGCACCTGAATTTCAGTAGGTGCTAAGGTTATAAATGCACCAAGTTCTACACCAAAGGTCAGAGGACAGTGCTATACAAAATGACAGAAGGAAGGATCAAAATGAAATCTCAGGCCCTGAGCCCACCCTGAAAAATGGCAGAAGACATCAGCACAGAAGAAATTTGGAATCACAGAGCAGAAATGTCTGAAATAATAGCATTGAAGAACACAAATAACTTCAGAAAGGAAATCAATGTGGAGACTCATTAAAAAACTAGGACTAGAAATCCCATTCAAACCACCTAACCCCTACTGAGAATTTTCCCAAAGGAACTGAAAAAATCATATCATAATGATATATGTGCAACCATATTTATAGCAACATAATTTGTGATAGCCAATCCTGGAAACAACCAAGATGCCCGTCACCTGAGGAATGGATGAAAAAGATGCAGTGCTTTTATACAATGGAGTATTGCTCAGCTATACAGGATGATAAACTCAAAGCATGTACATTTAAGTGGATGCCACTTGAAGATACACTCATAAGCGAAATAAACCAGACTCACATGTGTAAATATCATGTAGTCTTCCAAGTGTAAGAACTCAAAAGAAGAAATAAAAAGAGAAAGGTAGGGGCTGGTGAGATGGCTCAGTGGTCTAAAGCACCTACTTGGAACAAGCTTCGCAAAGCACAGGGACCGCGGTTCAATCCCCCAGCACCACATGCCAGCCAGCCCCGCCCCCTGGTGGACTGAGCTGGCCACACACACACACACACACACACACATAAACAAATAAAATTTCTTTAAAAAAGAGAAAGGTGTAGCACAATTAAAAGGAAAGTGAGAACTTGAGGATTAAACAACGAAGATAGGACAAAGAGAAAAAGTAGGAAACATGACAGGGGCTAAACCACACATTTATATGCACAAGATGATTAAGGTAATGATCCTTAGAATATTCAACAGGTTTTTGAAACTAGCAATTAAGTGGTAGGATTCTCACCCTGACTAACTATATATGCTGATACCTGTGAACTAAGCTACTGCACTGAAGAGAGCAATGTGTGACCGTAGGGTCATGCTTGGAATGTCTGTCATTCTGGTCATCTAAATGCATACTGCTTGTCATGTCATATCAATTACATCTATACTGTCTCTCAAGTAAATGTTTGTTTAAAAATAAAAGGGTAATAAATGAAAACAAGAGGCAAGGAAAAAATGTCATAGGTCTGTCTTGCTATAATGCTGTATATGGTTAGATATCTAAATTTCTGTGTAAAAATATGCAATTGTTTATTCCAATTTTTTTAAATTTTTTATTTACTTTTTCTTTTTTTCTTCACATTCTGTAGGGATTTGAAGTTTAACATATCAATACTTGATGGAAAATACCTGTTCCATGCTATGTCTAAGATGTTTGATATTCAGACAGATAGTGAGGTTAAGCTCAACTGCCTATGTTATAGCATAATATCATTACGCTTCTCTTCTGGAGAGTTAACAACTAAAGTTTGCAGACCAAAAATTAGAGGAAAAGAAGGGCTACAAGGACAGCCAACATTTTGGCCCTAGACTTTCAAGATCAGTGAAGAATCAGGACATACGAGGACCTGTACTGTAACAACCTGTAACTCAGTGATGTCCCAAACTTTCTGATCTAGGTGATTATGGGGCCACACAGGAAAGTAATTGACAATGTAGAGTGTGCCTAAGGAGAGTCACATGGAGAAAAAACATTCTCTCAGGCTTTCACAGAGAGCAAATTGGTCAGACAATGGCCATCACTCATTCAGATGGCTGACACTGACAAAGGATCTACAAACTGTGGTACAAGGTTTCAGGGTAAGTCCTGAGGGGATTTGATAGACCTTGTCAGATACAAAATTTACATTTCTTGTTAAATAGATCTTGCTTTATCTTGGTCTTAATCATCCAGCAGAAAATTACAAAAATGAAGTATAAAAAGTAAAGCCATAGTAATATGCTGAGCTATAAAATACTCAAGTCAACAACTTCTGACATTGCCAGTCCTACAGATAACCTACTACTATTATGGACTACTGCACTATATTGGATTATTTTGCTGAATTCATGCACCTACAATATTTAAATGACAATGGAATATTCATCATTGACAAAACTGAACAAAAAAAGGGGATACAAATGGAGAACCATTTTGTATTTGTGTATACAAAATAGGATAGATATACAGCTACTTTCTTTTAATTCAGTGAGAAGAACGCTTTGTACTAATAGTGTTTGGACAGCATATCATGTCTGCATCTTGTACTATGAATAACCACTATGATGACAACAATATGCAATTTATTAGTTATTGAAACTGTCCTATTAATCAGTTTTGAAACTGTCTCATTGCTATTTGCTTCTCAATAAAATTAATAAAACAATGAAACAAAAAAAAACCAATAACATCCATTTCCTGAACCCCCAAAATCGTCAGGTACATCTCATTATGCCAAATGCAATCAGTCCATCTCTAAAAGTCATGAAAGATTTAACACTGCCCACATTGATAGAAAATTCATAACCAAAATCTCTTCTGAGACTAAAGACCAACTCGTAGTTTTGAGCTCCTATAAAAATTATATATAGAGAGGCCAGGGAGATGGCTCAATGGAATAAGTGCTTCCCTGGCAACCACAAGGGCCTGAGTTCAATCCCCGGTTCCACAAAAAA
>NW_004524586.1:11101343-11141213 GCF_000260255.1 Octodon degus | reverse complement strand
ATAATTATATATATATTTCCAACATGCAGGGTAAAGACTCCCATTCCAAAAGGGAGGAATGTTGGCTTAGGGCATAGAAAATAATCAGACCAAAGAAAAACCAAACCCCAGCAAGGCAAACATTACATCTTGTAGCTCTATGTCCAACACCTGGACCATGTGGGGGTCAGATGTGGGCTCCAAAGGGCTTGTAAAGCCTATTCCTATGAATTTTCTGATTGCAGCTGACATGGCTTCTCTCTTGGGACAGCTCCACATACTGCCTACAATTTTTCTCAGTAGGTATTCCACATTCCTGATATCTCCATCTTCCTGTATATCAACTGTCTGTAACGTGACTCTTATATTTTCACGTATTTGTTTGGAAGACTCGATGGCCCTATAACTCTATTATTCTGCATACCTGAAAAAGCACTGCCAAGCCAATCATGCCAAGGTCTTCCACCACTGAGAGCAGTGGTGGAGCCCAATTACACCATGTCTTCAGTGGTCTCTAAAGGCCTGGGTAGACGAACTCTGGGAAATGCTTTCCTAAATGGTCCTGAATAACATGGTCTCCCTGTTTTCTTCTTAAGATAAAGTCTCTCAAAGTTCTTTACCCCTTTACCTCATTGAAACTACAAAGTATGGGGTGTGACCAATTGCTAAGATGTCATCAAGACCTTACTTTTTTCCTGATGGAAACGTTAATCATTTAGTGCTAATATTTTCATCAACCATGCTGTCCTCAGTCCCAAATTTATAGCCACTTTATTTCTGACCAAGCTGCACAATTACCACATTATTAAGCTTTTCTTTTTCCTCCTGTTTATTGTTATAAATCCTGCTAAAAGCAACCAGAAGTTCCTTTCACACAGTCCAAACATTGAAGTTCCCTACCCCAGATTAATTAGTCCACACTCTTAAATTCAGTCTCACAAAAAGCTTTAAGACAGAGGCAAAATGTACATTACCTGCCAAAATGAAGTGTATATTGTTTCTAGACCAGTTTGTGATAAAGTCCTTTTTCTCAACTGAAGTCTCATGATCTTGTCTCTCATTGTCCATATTCTTATCATTTCTTCTAGTCTTTTGAGTTTGCATCAGAATTGCCCGCCAAATCTATCTTACAGCATTCTAAGGCTTCTTTAGCTGTCAAAGCCAAACTTTTTCAAAATTCCTCCCACAAACTAATTCCAAAGGCCTCTAAATAGTAAGGTCAGGAGCAAGCACATCAACAACCCCACTCCTGGTATAAAATCAGGTTTAGTTACTTTCCCATGACTGGAAAAAAATACTTGACACCCAAAACTTAAAGAAAGAAAGCTTTCCAATGGACTTAATACAAAGTTCCAAGGCAAGCATTGTATGGCAGAGAATCATTGAAGAAAAATTTTTCATCCTATACCATCTAGAAAGCCTCCAAAATCAAGCCCAAAGTGAACCACCCCCTCCAACCAGACCCCACCTCTGAGTGAGATTTAGGGTACAATTTAAATATAAACCCATAAAACCTTCTTCAATTTCTTGACAATGGGAATCCATATATTTTTATAGAATTCCTCAAGAGGCCTATACTTATATCTTAGTTACTTTTGCATCACTGGGACATGATATCCAACACCTGAAACATAGAGCGGAGGTTTATTTTGGTCCACATTTTCAGAAGTTTCAGTTCATGTTTGATAGGATCAAGGGAAGAAATGGAATGGAGAAAGGACCTGTCACAGAGGAAAGCTGTGCACATTATGGCAGCCAAGAAGCAAATAGCAGAGGGAAGTTCTGGAAAGGGAGATGTACCCTTCCATGTCATATTTCCAGGTACCCACCTCCAACAAGAACCCACCTCCCAATAGCATATTCAGCTACACTAAACAATAAGGGATGAATCCACTGATGAATATAATGCCTCCATGATGCAAGTGTTTTCCAAAGGCCTTTGAACACAAGAGGCTTTTGCAAGACAGTCTAGATCTAATCCTTATAAAGATATTTGTATTGCAAACACTTGCATCCTTACAAAGACTAAAATGGCAAATATTTTAGTATGTTGTGTCCACACAGGAAGAATATGTCCTTAAAATAGAGCATATGAAAAAGATGGAATTTGACCAGAAGAAATGGAAACAAATGCCCTATTTATGAATTCTAAAAGCTGTATTTGCTATTATTACATACAAGCAATATCCAATACAGACCAATCTTACAGACAAGCACACAAAAGACTTTTTGCAGTCATGATGAGGAATGCTTTTGTTTGGTCAAAGGTCTCAGCTCTCCCTAGCCTACACCATAGTCTCACTGGTTAGGTGAGATAACTCCACTCCTGTTTCCACACTGCCACACTAATGTTACGACAGCCACGGACTTCATGATTGAATAAGTACAGATTCATCATCAGATCGAGTCAATGGAAAGAAACCAATAAGCAAGAAAGACAGTTGTCCTCATCCCTTGGAATAAGAAATACATATCTTTCTTCCATTTTATGGACTCTATCAATGTTTGTGGGTTGAACCTTTGGGGAACTGTAAAGGGCTCGTATGATATGTGAATTTTATATAAAAATCTGTCAACTGGATAATTTTTGAACATTGTATTCAGAGAGTGGAGGCTGGGTGGTGATACTGGAACAGCCTTTGATTCAATTCAGTGAACACTTATCGGATACTTCCGTGTGCTGTTATTGAAAAGGAAAATAGACACAGACACAATACCACCTAGAAACTATGTGAGGTTTCCTCTCAATGGAGTTTTAAACTGTAATATTAGGATTCCAGACTCATCTTACCAAGGAATGAGTTCTTTAAAAACAAATGTGTATTATGCAATACAGCAGTCATTGTTGAATGCTTATTATTTTGTTTAGTAAAATTCCACATCATTTCTAGTGGAGGGTTTTTTTTTTTCCTTACTACTTAGTGTTCTCTTTTAAAAAATAAAAAAGGAAACATAGTATAAATAATTCATAAGTAAGAAAATAAATATCATTACCCAAAGAAAAAATGTGTATCCCTGGGCCATGGCATTGGCCTATAATCCTAGCACTTGAGAAGCTGAGACGAGATTGCTGAGTTCAAGGCCAGCCTGGGCTACATAGCAAGTCCAAGGTCAGTCTAAACTATATTGTGAGACCCTGTCGCAAATGAAACAAAACAAAGTAAGACACACGTGAGTATGAAAATATAGGAGGACCCGCAAAAAGCATATGGAAGTACTTCATAATTCTACCACCAAAAGAGAAATATTCTTTCTATTGTTTATCATCCCAGAATTACATACAGACATTAATAGAGAGCTTCTCTTTCTCTCTCTCTCCCTCTCTCTCTCTCTCTCTCTCTCTCTCTCTCTCTCTCTCTCTCAACACACACACACACACACACACACACCAGCTTCCTTCCAAACACAGAATCATATTTTTTTTAATCCCCTGAACGTGCTAGCAGTAGCTACAGTAGAGCTGCATAGTTCTAATAATGGCTCCGTCCTCTCGCTCAGGACTCCGCAGAGCTACAGTAACTCAGCTGATCCAAATGGCCTCTCAGGGAAGCCTCACTGGTAACCCTGTTCATGTTTATTCCGCATTTCCATTTTGGTTCTTGTGGCAAGACACCAGAGCCAGGGTGGGGCCTTACCACCGAGTGTATGCAAGGTCCCTTTTTACTTTTATTAGTATATGTTTGCAGTGTATAGTGCTTACAGTCCTTGTGGAGAGTTATATTACATTTTTCTCACAGTCATTAGCCAAGGCAAGTTGCATACCCAGCTCCCATGCCCATGGGCGAGGATGTGGGCTCACTTACCACGGGCCCTGAAAGGCCATATGACAGCAGGGAATGGAGAACAACCCACCCCATTGTGTCACAGACTGTATTTATATGGCAGTGAGATCACAGCAATATTATCTTCCAAGTGGTAGAAATGTATCCCATAGGATTGATATACAATAATTTTTCTAATTAATCCTTTAATAAATTAAGCATCCCTGGTGTGCCATGCATGCCAAGCCAGCAACTGAGACTGAGTTTGGTGGTACACACCAGTGATCCCAGTGCTCGGGAGGCTGAAAACAGGAGGATCACTATGAATCCAATCTGTGTAGTGAGACCCTGTAGACCCTGTACTAAATACACAGACATAAAAAATTAGGCACTTAGTCCACTGAAAGCATAATGAACTGTGCCAGATAGAACACCCTTGTGTAGCTACATTCCAAGTAATATAGAGAAACTTTCCTTTCCCTTTTGCTGAGTGGACAGAGCCACAAGTCGCAGACCTGGCAAGCTCTGGTCACAAAGCAGGAAGCAGCATCTCACGCCCTCACCACTCACTCTGTAGTCTTTCAAGTCATCTGAGATGAGTGCTGTGGGGGTTGTGCTAATCTCGCAGGTTGGTAGGGATTCTCTGCTATCACCCCCCAGCTAGCTGAGTGGCTGTGTTTCCTTAGTGGGGGCAAACAAATTGTCTCTGCTGCAGCCCAAGTGCAAGACTGCTATAAACGCCACAGGGAAGCAAGGTCTGGAAATCTCCTGAGAAAAGAGTTACTACAAGAAATGCTGGGAAAAGATGATTCCCCCAAACTTCTGAGCTTACCTCCAATGATGGGAGACACAACACTTACGTCCTCTTACCTGCAATCAAGGACAGAGGGTAAGGCCAGTCAGTATCTAAAAGTGTCCTGAACTGAGTCAAAATGCTTTGGTACAATTCCACAGTCATTATTGCCTTTCTCTTTTCTGACCTTGAACAAAATACCTCTCCGTGTCTGAATACTCTAATGAGGAAAAATAGCAGGGGATGGCTACATCTGTCCTCTGTCAACTCCACACAGGAAACCTTGAGGTGAAGCAGGTGTGTTGGGGGACCACACTTGATATTTAGGAAGAAATACAAGATATTTAAAAGATGCATCAATTTTTGTAAAATAAAAACAAGTTTAAGACATAAACACGTATTTTAAAGGTTGAGTATACGCATGTACCTAATCGTCTCCAGTGAGTGAAATTTTGTGTATGATTCCACCTCCGTGCTCAGATGTGGGCACAACTATCCCAGCAGAGCTTGTTATGGAAACACTGCTGCTCAGAAGTGCCTTCAGAGCACCCAGTCAGACACATGGACTGTGCAGAAGGCTGGGCTTCTTGGGCAGTGGAGGGAAGCTGGTCTTGTTTTCCTTTTTCACTCTATCAAGGTAGAAATCATACTTCCCTCTTCAGACCTACTGTCACTTTGTCTTTGTTGCTTTACAAGGGTGCGTTTCATACTATATTTAGCTGCAATCACAACAACTCTACTTATAAGTTTGCTTGAAAAAAAAATCAGAGGATGCTCATTATGCATGAGCTCAAAGGGATTTCAGCACGCTCCTGAAATCAATAAATGTACCTCTTCTTTCCAGCTTATAAATGATGGCAGCACTTCAATCTTTGCAGAGAAAATCAGAAGCCCTGGTTTTAATGAAGAGACTGAATTCCTGTTTCACCAGAAGTCTGCAGCTAGCTGGGGGACGGGGGGATCCTGTGGCCTAACAGCAGCATCTGCCCACTTGCATCAGGATGTTCAAATGGCTATTTGATGAAGTGACCTCTGTAGTCTTTGGCAGGACTTGGCTGAAGCAGCGATCACAGGGAAAGTGAGGAGGTTGGTTTTTTTTCAAAAGCCCCTCCTAATAAGAAGAGGACATTTAATTTTCACTCTCAAAATTGTCCATTCTCCCATTTTCATACAGGACATTTTAACGGGTTTTTTGCAGCAACCCATTTGGTATTTTTCAGTCAATTAAAATAATGATCCATGATCCAAATATTTGTCTGTTGGTTGTTTGTCTCCCTAAAACCGTTTGCCAGGTCCCTGTTGGGGCTGTGCCCCTTGGTTAGTGCATAAGCATTTCTTTAATTTAAAGGGACCCTTCCATAGTCATCTGAAATAGACTGAGGCCCCCAGACGGTCGCTGTGTCAGCCAGGACTGTTTCCAATGAAAGAGAAACTATCCTCCTTCCTTCCTCCCAGCTCCCCCTCCCCCACCTCTGTCTCCCCCCTACCCCCTGTCCTCTTCTTTAACCCTGCTGGCTTTCTTTTTCTTCTGCAGTGCTACTATTTAGCCCTAGGAGCTGCTGGGTCTGCAGTGCCTTGAGTTTGCATTGCATTTGCTGTGATTAGTCTATTAAACCCACTTCCTCCTTGGCTCTCTGGTTGGGGGGCTGATCTGCAAACATCTGCCATTGCACTGGGAGAGATTTTCCTCAAGGTCTTTGCTCGCATATCCTGTGGGAATATTCAGTTAGTTCCCATTTTGTAATTGTTTCCCTTATTGACACTTAGATTAATTCACCTTACAAGTGTAAAATATTCTACTTTCAAGTAAGTCCCTGTTGATTTATATAGTCACATTGAGTTTTGTCCACTAACAATATTGATCTTTCATTATTTTCCTATCTTAGAAGTTACCCATAATGTCTTTGTGGCTAATAAAGGGCTTCCTTATTACCCTCAATTAGCTTTATTACTTTTCATTGTAAATTTAGAATTATTATTTAAATATTATTTTTATAAGGATTAATTCAATGAAGAGATCAAGAAGCCACACCTTAGTGGTCTCACAAAGAATGAAAAAGTAGAAAGAAGCTGAGCCCATGTGGCCCTTCCTCCAGGTGTGGCCCTGGGTCTTTAGATGCCCACCTCCCTGCTGGCAGCAAAGGCGTGAGGGTCAGGAGCCATGAGCTTTCCATGGGTGGCCAATAAGTGCTTCGTACACACAGCAACTCATAGCCCCAGGGAGAGCAGGAGCCCAAAGACAAAAGAGAGGAGCCTCAGACACAGCTCTCCACTGTCTCTCTACTGTCCTCACTGGCTAGCACCAGGACATGGGACCTGCTTCCTGCTCTGCAGTTCTTGAAACAGGGCAGTGTGATGCGGTGAGCACTCTGTACCGGCTGGCGAAGTTCATCAACTTAAGGCTCACCAATGAGGGAGGCAGTAACAACACCCCTGTTCACAGGCGAAGAGACATGCACAGCTGCGAAGCAGAAGCAGGGCAGAGCAGCTCATTCACCCTTGTGAGCTGCACGCCCAGCACCTGTCCTCCCTCAAGGCTTTGCTGCTCCCTGGTGGCCAGCGGCTCCTTGCTTGCTTCCAGCCTCCTCTGATGGGAATTCCAACCCACCTGAGAATTTCTTGGCCACCAGGTTTCCTAGATCCTCTTACAGTCGCAAAGTAGCCTCTGCTCTGGCCAAGACCATGGTGTGGCATGTCAAGGAACTAGAGACCACCTAGCCTTGGGAAAAGGTTGGGATCCATGGATTACCTCAAGCATCCTTCTCCACCCATGGAGCATGGGATGAGAGACTAGAAAACATAACACAAGGCATTATCAGACTGCTAGACTGTGAGTGGTATTTTGCAAGCCTCAATTAGACACCACCAGAAACCCCAAAGACTCGGTCCTCAGAGCTCAGACAAGAACCCACCTTCCCCATTGAAGTCCAAGTTGCAGATGACATATTTCCTGATTTGCATGCTCACCCTGGGGACATTCTGAGACCCTTCCAAGCAGGGAACTGTGTACTATATCTATCGCTCTTAAACTCAGCGAGCATTGGAAGAAATGGGTGAACAAATGAACAATGAAGGCACGATTGGCTTACACACGTGACACAGGTTGTCGCGGCCTGCCCAGCCTCCCATGATCAACCTCTTGGTGTCCTGGCTGCTTCCAGGAAAAAACATAAACCTTTCTGCCATGCTGTGCTCCTGTCTGTAGAACCTGGCTGCTTACTTTCCCCCTTGTTTATTTCTATTTGCATTTTGATCTCTTAAGACTTCAAGGAGACACAAAAGGAGAGCACTCCAAGGTCCCTTCTTCTCCTTCTAATTCATTTGCATCAGTAAATCTGCATATAAATGGCTAAGCCACCGCGTGGGCTTGATCCAGCCATCATCAGAATCTCCTTCCTGCTCCCTGTAGCTGTGCTGACATCAATTTGCACTCGCCTGTTACCAAATTAGACCCAGTAATTGAGCTGCCAGCTGGCAGCAGGAGGATGGGGTTGCAGACTCCTTGACTATCTGGGGGTCCAGGACCCCTGCTGGGGGAGGAGGTACAACAGCAGACACGGGTCCCTGCCAGGGCCTTCAGCAAGTTGAGCATCACTGGGATGGTGCCCCTGGGCCCCTGCAGGTTGGCTAGGGCAGTCTCCCTGGTGATGCATCTCAACACATCAGGGGCTCTTCCCAGATGAAGCTTGGAATTTGCAACTTAGCAGAAGGCGAGTTCTCTGCTGTGTTTATGGGGTGTACTTATCACATTTTCACAGACAACATAAACATAATTTTAAGTATCAAACATCTTTAATGTCTTTATTCCTCAGGAAGTGACAGTAAACGCTCCTCTATTAATGGGCTGTTTGCTGTAAGGAGGAGATAAAACCTCTATTCTTCTCTGCTGGGCCAATCAGCGCAGCGTGCTTTGACAGCACAAGCATCCATCTCAGCGGCTTGGTCTTTTATTTATTTATTTTTTCTCTAATTTAGAGTTACGACATCTTGCACGATGTCCTTCAAATTGAGCCTAATTCAAATTCCAGCTTTAAAAACCAGATCCATTTCATGTTCTTTCCCAGTATATAGGCTCTAATTTCTTTGCTTTTATAGTCCCAAATCTTAAAACTATCTTTGAAAAAAATTAGCGTAAGGTCAGCCTAATGACAAGGTTCTAAAAGGACAGGCCAGAAAAATAGCCATGAACAGGAACACGCAGAAACCAGTTCCTGAGCAGAGGGGTGGAAGGGCAATGCATTTTCCCTGCTGAAACCAACCCCCCAAAACTAACAGGGTGCTAGCAATGGCTGGATTCAGTTGCACAGCGTCAGTGTGGTCATCGCCTCTGCACGCATACACAGGCTCAGGCTGTGCCTTTTTGCTCCACTTAACACTTTCCCACTGGGAAATAAACTGGCTATTTATTAGAAACACGGCCACATTTCAATTTGGAAATGTTGCTTCTCTCCTACTCTAAGAAATGAATGCACATGGACCATATGTCTCATTCCAGCGTCTGTGCTCAGAAATCAAAATAACCTCCACAGGTGACACAGAAGGAAAGTGAGAATCAGTGGTTGGTGTCTTAAGAAGCAGCAGTCACATTCAGAACCACAAATCACACCTCCTATTAATGTTTATCAGCTCCAGCAAGGCTCTTCAAAGTTCCCTAAATAATATTATCAGCAATGTGATTTCAGAATGAATTTCTGCCTACATGGAGAAACACTGGCACCCATGGGTTGCCCATAAGGCTCCTGTAGACCCCAGGAGTGGAGGTAGCTTCATGCCACAAGAGAACCATCCAGCCCTGCACAAGGTGAGCCATAATCACCACATCATCTAAAAGTCAGCCACTGACAATGGGCTTACTTAGTTCCCTAGCTGATCCTCAAGCCCACTTGTGAACTAGGGCATTGGCAGGGGCTAAGGCTTCCACTCAAGGCTTCATGGACAGTGGGAGCCATAGAACAAAGAGTCACAGTCTTTGGAATCAGACTAATGAAGCAATTTACTAATGCTGTCTGTGGGAAAATTCTTCCTTTCCTTATCTGCATTTGAGGATAATGGCGATAGCTTCAGCTCTCCTCCCCAAGTCCAGGAGGAGAAGGCATAAAGTGCTTGGACCTCCAAAAGTGTTCTGTAGATACTCTTTCTTGGCACAAGTTCACTGGCCTGTCCAGCAGCCTTGGGATCTATGAAAGGGTAAGCACATCTTTCTGGGCAAGGACTCTGATCTAGATTTGGGAAATAGACAAGTTGATAGACATTCATGCCATGCACATTAACCACATCTTTCTGGTATACTCCCTGGGGCAGCATCAGTCCATGTCCTTCAGTCTACATCAGAAGAGCCTTCCAAGATCTATTCCTGAAAGGACCAGGAATTATGGGTACTCCAGTTACCACACACACTCACACAAGATAATCACACATACAGCAACACAACATATATATATATATATATATATATATATATATATATATATATATATATATATATATGCCTGCATGGATGCCAATACCCACTATTGTACACATAGTATATCCACACACTTATTGCCTACCAGGGCACATTGGGATCTCACAGCCTAAGATCAGGGGTCTTCATCAGAATGAGCTTCCATGGACCTGTTGAGAGAGTAAAATGGACACTAATTATTTGGGACTTGTGGGGACAACAAAGATCTGGGGCTGTCAACTGGCCCCAAAGAGACTGGGACACTAGGGCTCAGCTGGAAGACTTCAGCCAGGGCCCAACACTCAGGGATATGAATCTTCCTGAGATGAATCAGGCCTGGAGCTCCAGGACCTGACCATGGACACACCCATCTAAAGCAACTCCCAAGACGAGGCTTCAGTGTTGGGTGCACAAGCCTAACTCCACAGCCAGCTGTGACTATAAGTCCCTGGAAGGGATGCAAAAACCCACTGCATTTGGCAAGGTAGGCCTCCCACTGGTCAGGTCTTCACAGAATGATGGCTGGGATCTGGGGCCTCTGTCATTACAAATCACTGGCCCACCCCGACAATCCTATTATAGGGTTTGTTCAACATCCCCAGAGAGCTGCAGCAAATTTGAAGAGCTCTTTCCATGAAAACTGAGATGACCCTGGACAGTTTCTTCCTTCTGGCAGTTTTCTTAGGGCTTGCTGGGATCCTGTCCATCCTTGGACCTCTTCATTCCCAACTCCCACCCAAGGTCCCACATGAGGGTTTGAGAGCTGTAGCCTCCCTGGTGGCTCTATCCATGTTCCTAGGCCTATGGATTCTCTTAGGCTAACAGGAAGCCTGCTGTGGACATGGAGGGGCAGGATGCAGGGTGCCATATGTAACACCACATGGTGACTTAAGGCGGCACCCAGACTCATGGCCACCTAATCAATTATTTCCTTCTCATCATCTTTATTTCCTTATATGACTCTTTGTCAAAGAAAAAAAAAATGCTCAGTGGCTCTTCCATGTTGCTTCATTTGTCTCTATCTAGTCTGTTCCTGCTGTTGTGTTTGCCCAAGCTCATGGGAAGGTTCCTGAACAACTACAGCTTTGTAGTTGAAGCTTGTTTTCAGGTTGACTGAGATGAAACCTGTTCCTTCCTGAGAAATGAAAGCCCATGCCTCCTCCAGGCAGTCTTGGCACCACTAAAGGGACCACTACGCTGTCCTGTGCTTGGCTGGCTGAGGCCACGACCTCTCCAGCCCAATGACCTTTTGCTCAGTCTTGGAGCTCATCACTGGGGAACTTATTGTCACACATCAATACAAATGGTAAGGATTTCTGCGTCCTCACTGGGGCAGAACCTGGCTGTTTTCCAGCTCCGGATTCCCATCACAATCCTCTACTTAACACCTCTGAATGAATGAAGGAGTGAATTAATGAACCACCAAATGCATTCCAGAGAGGCAGGAGGACAGCAGAGCCAGGATTGGCTGGAGCTAATAAAAGCCTTGCCTGAAGCAGCCTACAAAGACAAGTGAATTCCAATCCTTTCCCACGGATATGTTCTCTACTCACCCACGAGAACAGAGCATCTGCTAATGAAAGTCCCTGCAAAAGGCATCCTCTCAACGGAGCCTTCAGAGTTTAATTAAAACAAAGGCACAGGCATCAGGTAGCATTCATCCAAAAATAGCAGGAGCCTTTGTAACTACAGACTCTTGTTTGCAAGTTGGCATTTAATTTAACATTAAAAACGGTTCATCTTTAAAATAAAGGGTAGTATAAGCATTATCTTAGCTTCAAAACATTTCCAAAGAATTTCTGCAAGGATGGACCTCAGAGAATGCTACTCCAATCATTTCTCTCTGTTTGTTTGTGGCTCTCTTCCTGTGAAATGGAGACTATTGTTTCACTTCCCTGTTAGTTTTACATTTCCTCAAAAGTCCATTTTTTGTCTTCCAAGGTCTGTAATAGTTTTAGTTCCTTCCTCGCCTCAAAGGACACAGACTCTGTTTACAGCAGCAGCTGGAAAGCCTGCTGGGCCCACAGTGTGCCAGAAACAGCCTTCAGACTCCAGGGGGCAGCGCTGTGCTCTGAGGGGCACCCAGAAGGCCCTGCCTCTTCCCCCTTGCAGCCTAACTGCTCTCTGAGGTCCGTGTCCCTGCATAGTTCCCAGGGACATATGCAGAAAGGAGAGGAGGATGACAGCACGAGGACTCCAGAGCCCTGGGGCCAGATCCACCCCACCTATTCCTGCATCCCGCATAGGCTGGGGAGCCATCACCTTAGGAGGCAAAATGCTCCAGCCAACCAGCTGAGTGCCAAGAACCAGCCCCACCTTCGGAGCCTCTGCAGGCCAGGGTTTTTCCTCCTGACATTTGAATTGCCTTCCAGAAAACAAAATTCAAAGGCCAAACTTTTTTTTGGTCTTTTTTATAAAGGCCGGAATTCTGAAGTTATTAACTGAGGCACAGTACCGTCCTATTACTCCAGCACCAAGGATAGAGATAAGCACCACTTAACTCCAAATATAAAAGAAAACAGTGTTCACAGAAAAATACAAAGGAAAGCACAGGACGTGGGCAGGAGGGCTTGTCACGAGTCCCACGCTCACAGCACCCTTCACTCAGCTCCACAGCAGCGGGCTCTCAAGACCTGCCATTCCCATCAGGCTCTCTGCACGGACATCCAGCGCTAGCCTGAGGTGTGGTGCTGACTCATAAGCCTGTTTCCCACCTTTTATGCGAACTCTTTAACTCCCCCAAGGTACCCTGCGCCCAGAGCTCTGCTTTCCCACATGAAGCAGGCTCCAGTATGAAATCTGTCGTTTTTCACTGAATCAGATCTGGTGTCTGCTTGTTACTCTACCAGAATGAGGTTTTTCTAGCACCTGTCCCCTAATTCTAATTAAATGTCCAACCTAGTGACACCAACTGTGGAAATAAAAGGGCCATAGCAGCCCCCTGAAGTAGTCCTCCCTCCACTCCTGGGCCAGGTGGAGCCTGTTTTCCACTTCATACTGAGGTTTTGATATCTGAAAACAAAATATAGCCAGTTGTCACAATGGACCAAGTGTTGTTGGTTTATTTTTATTTTTGTCTTTTTGTATGTGTTTTGTACAGTGTCTCACTGTGCAGCTTACACTCCTAGTGACCCTCCTGTTTTCAGCCTCCCCAGCACTGAGATTACAGGTGTGTGCCACCATGCCCGGACTCAGTGGCCAGTTCATCGCACCCTGAGATGGGGCCTGCAGGGCATGTGGTGCCGGGGATCGAACCCCAGTCCTTGTGCTTACCTAAGCAGGCACTTAGTCTGCTGAGCTATCTCACGGGCCCCTGGGCTGAGTGTTTGTGTCTCTCCAGATTCTTACGCTGCAATCTTCCCCACCAAAGGGGATGATTTTAGAACACGGGACTTGGAGAAATAATGAGAACATGAGAGTGGTATCTTATGGGTGACAGCAATGCCCTGTTTAAAGGAACCCCAAAGAACTCCAGGGCCTTCTTTCGCCACTAAGGACATAGAAGTTGTGGGCCCACAACCCAGCAGGGGGCCCTCAGAAGAACCTCACAGTGCAGCCGCCCTCACCTGGTACGAACTTCCAGCCTCCAAATGTTCAAGAGAAAACTTTCTGTCACTTGCAAGTCTTTCCATCTTGCGATAGCAGGCCGAACTAACTAAGCCACCACCAGGAGGACCAAGGATTTGTGTCTGATAATAACTACACATGAACGTCTACTATAGGGATAAACAAAGCAAACTTTTAATGTGTAAAATGTAAGAAAATAGGTATCATTTCTTCAGCCAATATTCCTTCAGAATCTGCCACACACCAGGCTCTGTGCAGGAGCTGGTGGATCCACTGGACAGAACTAGGCAGCACAGTGACATCTGCATCCCTGTAGGCAGCATTCAGGATGTAGAGAGGACAGGTCTTGGGGGAGCTGCAGAGCAGGAAGAGAAGTGTGGTCCTGGTGAAGCAACAGCCCTCAGCACATGGCAGTCTGTGTGGCCTGCCAGGGGCCAGGCTCCCGTGAGGCAACTTTGCAACAGCCGTTAATCAGGATCCATGTCTTAGCCACACCAGTGCGGGAATGGAGGAAAAGCAGGAATAAACACGCAAAGCTGGAGCTTCAACAAAAATCTTGGTGATGGACAGGGTCCTTTAAGATTCAATTTAGGGCTAGTGGACAGACCTAGGAACCCCAGTGGCCAGTTGGTGGCAACAGCCACCCCTGGATCACAGGTGTGTCCTCCACATGTTTGTGTGTTGGGAGCTTGGTTCCCAATGTAGCTGTGTTGCAAGGTGGTGGAAATATTAAGTGGGAGAGGATTCAGCCTTTAAGCAAGTGGCTGCTGCTCCCGTGGAGTTCCAGGCCACTCTCTTCTCTCTGCCTTCCTGTCCCACCATGGGACCTCCTTCTAGCATGCATTCCTGATATGACACCACCTGCCATAGTGTGGGACAGCCAAGAGGATCTCACAAGGGGCCAGAGAGATGGGGCTACCCAGTCCTGGCCTTCCAGATTCCAAAAGCATGATCAGAGGAAGCTGTTTCTCACTGTGAATTAGCCAGTGCTGGTACTCTGCTCAGCCCACCAGGGCAAGGAGGGCGGACAGCTTCCAGCACAACTGCAGCAACCCTGGGCACGTTTCCTTTTCATACCAAGTGGAGGAGCCTGGTGAGAAGAGGAGAGAATGAGGGTGGGGCAGGAGAATGGAAAGCAGCAGATGAGAGAGAAGGAAGGGAAGGGAACTGTGGACAGGGGTGGGCTAGCAGGCGTGAGGAGGAAGCAGTGCGGGTGCAGTGGGAGTGTGGCCGGCATTGGATGGCAGGTCGTGGAGTCTGGGCACACAGTTCCCAGAGCACTACCCCCTCTCTTTCATGGATTGGTGACACTAACCAGAACCCTGTTTAACAGATGAGGCAGTTACCTGACATAAGCCTAAAACTAGCAAGTAACCAACAGGGAGCTGCCAGCTGCAGCACATCTGTCTCTTGGGCCTGAACTGGGCCACAAGGAGGAATAATCTGTAACCTAGAGAAGAGGCTGTGATGGGGGGGTGCCATTGTAGCAATAATCAGAGGGACACTTCTGTGGATGAGTTCACCTGGCTGGAAAAAAAAAAAAAAAAAGAAAGAAAAAGACGACATTTAAAAACTGACAGATTTGTCTATGAAAATCCATATCCTGTGCAAACAGTACCCCTGATCAGAAGTTTTAGGTCCTCTTTTGAACATTTCTCAGAACAGAGAAATCTGTGCTTTCCACAGTCACCCCTGTTCATATTTTGAAGGTAATTATGACTCTGTAGCTTTTGTGGTTCTCTCCCGCAAATGTGTCCCTTTCTTCTCTGAGACTGTTTCTGGGTTCAGATTCACTCCGTACCACACCATCTGGAGGGTATAATTTGCAGCTCAATCGCTCAGGCTCTTAAGAACATTGTGTTTCCCCAGTGGTTGTTTCTTGTCAAAAGTTACTTCTCTTTTTTTCAATGTATAATTTTTTTAAAGTCCCTGAAACTCGCATTGTTTCACCCTTGATTATTTTACCAAAATGATACTGCAATTTTTGTTGCCAGGAGGAGGAAACATGAAATCTCCTTAGGCAGAGGCTGGGCTGGGTCAGGCCAAAGGCTCACAGCCCTGCCTGTCCCGCTGACCAGCAGCTGTGACTGAGGGCAGCCAGGTAGCTCACACAGGCAAGGAGCTCAGGGATCGAGGGCACAGCAGGGGCGTCCACAGGGAGAACCACAGTGCACAGCCCAAGGAGAAGAGTCCAGGGTCTGCACTGGTGCCCGAGCTGTGTGCTGAGGGCCAAAAGGGAGTTGGCTCAATGTAGGGGTAAAAGGGCTGCATTCTTGGACAAGGGAAGTCTACAGAGGAAGAAAAGGAAGCAGCACCAGGACATGGTCAGAGACAGGTAAGCAGAGTCAAGCTGAGGGCAGCGCTCTGAGTAGAAAGCCTCGGGCAGCCAAGGAGAAGGCAGATGGGGCTGGGAAAGAGGGGGCAAAGGGGCTACTCAGTGAGCCAAACAAATGGGAAGCTCTCCTCAGCCTCCCAAGGGCAGGGATGGGAAGGGGAGCTTGGGACAGGAAAGGGGCTTCAAGTCCTACCAGGATGCCAGCTAATGGCATCGCCCCACATCAGGAGGCTCCAGAGCCAACGTTTTAGGATTTCCTCATAAAATGGCAAAGAAGATCAAGTCACAGGAGAATGGGAGTACTGTGCAGACAGGCATGGAGGCAGGAAACTGCAGGCAAAGCTGCACCCTCACGAACACTGAGGAGCCAAGGAGTCCACGCTCACACTGCCCCACTGCTACTCCTGCGGTTTCTTTCTCCACTAGAGATGAAAAGGCCTCTAAATCCATTTTGATTGAAGGAAACACAAAGAGGGAGTGTGTTCCAGGAGGGAGTCCACTGCTCCTCATTGTGTGGCACACACAAAGACGGGTCTACTGAGAAATGGGCTTTGGAGCGCCCGTGGGCGAGGCCAGGCTGTGTAGTCAGGCAGAGCCTGCATGCCCTGCAGGTTATGGAACACCACACCCTGGGGTCCTCAGCATAAGGCCCAGGCTTGCCTTACCCAAATGTGCTAGAGAATGAGCTCTCCTGTCACTTTCAGAGTCACTTGAGGTACTGGCAAGCAAATGGTCTTGAAAGCTGGGCTGTGTTTGGTTTTTCCTTTACCTCTTTCTGCCCTCTTTCTCCCCCTCACTGTATCTCTCCTCCCCCCTGCGCCCCTCCTCTGCCTCATCCTCCTCTGTCACTCTCTCCTCTATCTCTCCTCTCCTCTGCCACTCCTACCCACCCAGACAGGTTGCCTACCTGTCAGCCTGTGATAAGGGCTCAGAACAATGCCAAAGCTAGCGAAGGAGTAGCTAGGCAGGAGACGCAAGCCCTTGCTCCCCATTGCATCCCTGGAAACCAGTCAAGAGGAAGAGACTTCTACCAGGAGAGTGCTGCGCTAGGAATGTGAATCAGCTTCCTGTGGCTGCCATAACACATTACCACTGAATGGCTCAATGGTATACATATTCATTCATTCACTTCAAGAGGCCAGAAGTTCAAAGACAAAGTGCTGACAGGGCCACTTCAGTATTCTAGGGAAAGATCTCTGCTGACCTCTTTCAGCATCTGGGGCTCCTTGGATTGAACCTGCATTGCTGTAATCACTCTTTCTGGCTTCACGGTCACAGGACTTTTGCCTCTCCTGCTTGCAGGAAATCTGTGTCATCTGAGCCCCCATGATACTCTGTCTGCACTTCTTAATCCCCGCATTCCGCTAGCAATGACAGTCAGAAGTTACAGACAGCTGACTCTAACTCAGTGTTGAACTCTGCTGGGGTGGGGCCACCATACCTTGCCCATATCCATCCAAGCCCTGGTGCTTGGCCCACAGCCTGGCCCACTTATCTTCTCGACTCTGAGCAGGTATGTTGAATGGATAATTGATCTAAGAGTGCTGATGGCTAGATTTCAAGGTCCCAGTCTTTGAAAGTCCAAAGAGATACGAACATTTCATTCCCCATCTGAGAATTGGAGCTGATTTTACTTTCCATCAGTGGCATAAACCCCAGCATCCCATTGATTTCTTGAGTGACATTGTTAATTACATTCTGAATTATCATGCATGTGTATGCGAATCACTGTGTAGGTGTGCATAAGTGTTCAAACACGTGTAGTCCTAGGACCAAATTCAGGGCCTCATGCACACCAAGCAAGCAACCTGCCCCTGAGCTGCCTCCCTAGCTCTTGAATCACTGTGCTGGTTGCCTTCGCAGTGATGCAACTGGCTTGTTATTTGGTGGTATTTATCAGCTGCGTGCTTTCCAGCTGAGCAGCACAATACAGCGTGAACATCTAAAATGACAGTGGGGTCCTGCTTCAAGGTTGTATATGGTTAGATTTTTGGACTTATATGTAAACATAAGAAGTATATAATTTTTATGCCTATTTTTTAAAATATATTCTAATTTTTAAATGTTTTTTCACCATATTCTGTAGGGACTTAAAGTTCAACATATCAATACTTGATGAAAAATACCTGTTCCATGTTATGCCTAAGATGTTTGATATTCAGACAGATAGTGAAGCTAAGCTTAACAGCCTAGGTTTTATGGTAACAACAATAAGCTCTTCTGGAGGGTTAACAACCTAAGTTTGCAGACCAAAATTAGAGAAAAAGGAGGGCCGCAAGGAAAGCAAACATTTTGGCCCTAGCCTTCCAAGGTCAATTAAGACTCAGGACATATGAGAACTTGTACTGTAACGTCATGTACCTCGGTAGTGTCCTAAATTTTCTGATCAAGAAGATTATGGGGCCAAAGAGGAAAGTGATCGATGATGTAGAGTGTGCCTAAGGAGAGTCACATGGACAGAAAACATTCTCGCAGGCTTTCACAGAGAGCACACTGGCCAAGCAATGGCTGTGACTCATCCACATGGCTGACACTGACAAAGGATCTACAATCTGAGGTACAAGATCTCAGGATAAATCCTGAGAGGATTTCACTGACCTTATCAGACCCAAAAGCTACACCTCTTGTTGCATAGGTCCTGCTTTACCTTGGTCTTAACCATCCAGCAGAAAAGTACAAAAACGAAGTATAAGAAGTAAAGCCATGCTGTTATGTTGAGCTGTAGGAGACTCAGGTCAAATATTTCTGACATTGCCAGTGAAGCGGAAGACCCAATACTATAATGGGCTACTGAACTCTTTTAGAATATTTTGCTGAGTTTACACACCTATAATATTTAAATGATGGAACTTAACAGATAAAGGGGATACAGATGAATGTCTATTTTGTATCTGTGTATTCAAAGTGGTTAGGATGGATAGATATATAGTTACATTCTCTTAATGAATGGAGGGATTTGTTCTAGTGGTGTTTGTGAATGGGATGTCAAGTGTGCATCTTATACAGCAATTAACCACTAGGAAGAATGTATGCAATGTGCTGATTGTTTAAACTGTCCTACCAATTTGGTTTGAAACTGTCTCATTGTTATTTGTTTATCAATAAAATTATGGGGAAAAAACGACTATATGCACCAAAAGCTAGCTATGTACTGTTGAGCTGCTCTCTAACACTAGCAGGATTTTATGACATATTTGCCAATTTCTCCCCAAGATATCTGTTTTAACTTATTGATACAATAATATGATGTAAATGAAAAATTTCTAGTTACATTTAAAAGGAAAGATTAAATTACTTGATTGCTTCAAATCATAACTGAAAACTAATTATGTATATTTAATAATGTATAGTAAACACAGTAATTATACCCTATAAATGGATAAAATGCTAAAATGTACCTATAACTACTGAGTTCCAGCAGCTCTGTAACACAAAATTTCTCTTACAATGACATCAATGTTACTTGGTGTTCCAGTAATGGGTACTTCTTTTTATGTTAGTGGGAATAAAGACTGAGAAGGCAAACAGTTATATCCTAATAGAACAAAAAAGGATTTTTTTTTTGGCCTTTTTTTATTTTTTTAAAGAGGAAGTCTATTCCTTTCATAAGATTCCTTCACCCTTGAGAGGAACTAACTATGGCTTGCAGCGCTGGACAAATCAAGGGTACAAGCACACATCTTGGATGTGGTATCTATTCAGGATCCAAGTCAGGAAATGCTCTAAGCCCAAGCCATATCCTCTTTGAGGACATGTACCGTATTTTCTCTGATCTGTATACCAGTAGGAGGGAGCGGGATCAATACATTCTCTTTTATAACCTGCCAGGATTTCTTCATTATCCCAGATGCGCATGGAGCCGCCCACAATCTCACCAACATTGGGCATCAACTCGTAGACTGATTCAGTAAGATGACGATCCTCAGGACATCGCTGCATATAGGATTTGATCTCCACAGGAAATCGACATGGCAAGATTGGTTCATTAATGGTGTCTGTCATCTGTCTCTCAAGAGATATCGTCTCCAAATTCATAGAAAGTCCCATCTTCTTTCTTTACATTGTGTTCTTTTAACCACACAATAGCATCTGTGTAGTTCATCCATGTGAAAGGCCATTTGGGGAGTTTAAAGTTAGGGTTGAGATCCAACACTATGCTTCCTGCTGGCGACTATGCTTCCTGCTGGCGACTTTAAGATTCTGTCTGTGTCACAAACCAAGTCCTCCAACCAGTTCAGGGGGTCCTCAAAGGTCAGGAAAGGGCACTCTGCTCCCACACGAGTATACTCAGCCAGGTGCCTTCGTGTTCTGGACTGTTCTGCCCTGTGCAACACAAAACACATTTCCCAGGGCTGGAAGGCAGGTCTCCAGGTACAACTGAGGGGACTGAGTTAGAACACCTTGTCTCCAAAGTAGTCCAGCTCGAAGAGTGTGGAACCACCTTCAACCTGCATTTGAACTAATGTCGGAGGAGTAACTTCCTAGTACCCCCTATCAAAGAAGTGGTCTCGGAAGCACCTGGTCACCACAGAGCATGCTTGTGGATTTTGGACATGTTTTCTTCCTGGATCATCATGTGCCTGTTGTTGAGCTGGACATCCACATCACACTCTTCACTGATCAGGTTATCAGCTCCTCCAGCAAGAGACAGCCATAAAAGTTCCCAGATGTCACAGCTCAGCTCATGGCCTCCTGGAGCCTGTCTGCATTTCATTTTTCATTTGTTCCCTGTGCCACATGATTTTTAATGTTCTTCATCTGTGATTTAGAAATAACATCCCAACTCTCATTTTCTTTTTGTGAATCTACGTAAATGGTAGGAAGTGGTTCTTTTCCTCCTGTCATCAAAGCCTTTAGGCCTGTTTTAAATGGCTTCTCCTTGGTTCCATCTCCTGTAGCATCATTTCCCTTTTGATCTGACACACACAGATCTGCCAGCACCATTCCTGCAGTCACACTGGTCACTCCCAAGGACACAGCTGCAACCCCACCACACTGCTCCATCACCTCAATGTGTACCAGCAACCTCAGGAAGCCATCCTTTTTTCTTATAAACAAATCACCATTTCTTGGTTCATAGCTGACATCTGCTATAAAAGTTAACATACCACATATTTGTAAGGTAACAAGGAGCATGCTACCTCTTTTTACAGTAGAATTTGCCATAAAAAATTTTAATCATAGTATTATAAAGCCAAGTCCAGCAATGTATAAAAAGGGTTTTCCACCATGAGGAAAAGGGATTATTTGAGGCAGGAATGACTCATTCAAGACTCAAAATCAGTAAATGTTCTGTATCAATGAATCAAAGAAATGTCTGATTTTATCATTTGACCCAGAAAAAAAAAATTGACAGTCCAAAACCCACCCATGATTTAAAAATACTCAGCAAGTTAGAGATAAAGAAGAATTATTAGCTCTAAGAATATGAGTAAAGGGGCTGGAGAGATAGCTCAGTAGAATAAGTGCTTGCCTAGTTCCACCAAAAAAAAGAATATGAGTAAAAATAAAGCTATATTTAATGTCACCGTCAATAGTGAAAGACTAAATGCTTTCCTTCCTAAGATAAGGAACAAAGTGTGATTTTTTTCAATATAGCAATGAGGTATCTGGCCACAATCATTGGTCAGAAAAAAGAAAAGAAAATAACTTTTAATGAAGATTAGAAAAGAAGAAATATATCTCTATTTGAAAATGGTTTTACTGGGAAGGAGACTCAGGATTGGAAGCCACTAGACATGGTTGGCCCATTCCACCTCAGCAGGCCTAATGGGAAAGAGCTGAGGGACCAGTAGCCCAGTGGGATACAGCAGGCCCACTCCAGCTCAGTGAGACTACCAGGAAGGAGCCATGGGACCTGCAGCCAGAAGGGCCTAGTGGTCCACTTAAACTGGGCTCAGCTGGAAGGAGCCAAGTCAGGTCCTCCCAGTCAAGTTCTAGTCTAGTAGACCTAGACATGGTGAGTTGAGGCATAATGCTAGGTCCAGGTGAGCCCAGACCAAGGCCCAGAACTACAGGACCATCTTTGTGGTACAGAGGTGGCTGCAGGTAACTGGGGTGAGGCAGTCTGACTAGAAGACTCCAGATATATAAAGGAGAGGTCCCCAGACAGAACTTAGGGGAACTAATTTAAATACAAATTCCCAATTTAAGATCTGCTTTGTTATACAGCTAAAATATTTTCTCCTGTTGTGTGAAATACAAACCAATTATTTATAAAAGTTTGTCAATTTACAAATTTCACTAGCTGCTATTAGTAGTACTAATTGTTACTACTGTACACAGGAAGGCATTTCTGCCTTAATCACATGTTTTTCTTTGGGTATTAATATTGGGAGATGCTTGGGTAATAACCTTGGGTAATAACCTACACTGAAAAACAAAGGACAGTTCCCAAAGGAACCCAATATCTCACTCTTAATCAATAGAGAAGGCAAAAATCTTGGGACATACACCAAACAAAAATCTCTGACACAGGATATGCACCTAAAATGTAGACTCTTTACAGAGAAGGTCTGACTTCAGTAATATAGCTGCCCGCTACCAAACTTTCACACAAAGGTATCATAGAAATCAAAATAAAGAGTTATCTCAGAAGTAAAAAATGACAAAACAAGAGAGGAAAATGCATTCTCAGGGCCTGAGCCCACCCAGAACAAACCCAGTAGACATCAGCATAGAAGATTTCAAGCCACGCACATGAAATCTCTGAAATAATAGCAACTGAAATAAACAAACCATTGCAGAAGAGTATAGAGAAAATCAAAACAGGAATAACCTCCCAGGTAAAAAAAAAAAAGAAAGAAATAATAACCACAATGAAAGACTGTAGTAATGAAAGATTTTCTAAAGAAGACACTGACTAAAAAAATAGAGGAGAATAGAAAAATGATGGAAACCTAGAATGAACAATATAAGAATGAGACCCAATGCATGAAGTAGATTCAAAGAGATATATAAAAATTAAAAATTCCATTAAAAGTTGGCAAAAACATTTGAATGAAAGTGAAGATAGACTTTAAGACCTTGAAGACATCATTGCAGCTAGCAAAAAGGTAAGGAAAGTTCTCTTAAAAGCAACTAGAATCCAGGAAATAATAATTCAATAGCTGCGTGATGATGCAAAGATGAACAACAACATTATAATAAGCATCAGTGAGAAAGAAAGAAATAACAGAAATGACATAAAAAGAATATGGGCAGAAGAAATAGAAGAAAGTGTACCAAATATGGCAAACCAATCTAACATTCAGGTAACCGAGGCATATTGAACTCCAAGTAATATCAACTCAATTAAAACAATACCCAGACATAAAATAATCAAGATCCCAGAAGTTCAGCAAAAGAACAGCATACTAAAAGCCACTAGAGAAAGGAAATAGATCACATTTAAAGGAAAGTGAATCATAATAACAGTAGATTTCTCCTCACAAACAATCAAGTAAAGAAGACAATGGAGTGAAGTACTGCAAGTCCTACAAGAAAACTAATTCCAACCCAGAGAGACATGCAAAACTCTCCTTCAAGTTTAATGGAGAAGTGAAATATTTCCACAAGAACAGCTGAAGAAATTCATGATGATCAATCCAACATTAGGCAGAGTACTAAAGTATGTTCTAGAAAGGGATCAAAATACCCATAATTACAGGAACAACAACAGAAAGAACCCACCAACATGGCAAACTATTAAACACAAGATAAAAGTGGGGAAACAACAGCAGAAAACTAACAAGATTAACATAAGTCAATATAAATCAATTAAAAACACCAATGTGAATGGACTCAACTCACCAATTAAAAGAAACAGAATGGCAGAGTGGATTAATAAACAAAATCCAACAATATACTGTATACAACAAACACATTTGACCCATTAAAAAATTCATAAGTATGTAAAAATTCAAAGTATGTAAAATAATACTGCATGCTCCAGGACCTCACAAAAAAGAAGGAGTAGCTATTCTGTTTGCAAACAATCTGAACTTCAAATGAAGAATGATCAAATGAGGTAAATAAGGTCAGTACAAACATATTAGAGGAAAACTTCAAGATGAAGACATAACAGTCATGAATATGTATGCACCAAATAGCAGAGCACCTAACTGTATAAGACAATTTTTAAAGAACATGAAAAATCTAATAAAAAATATCACAATCTTGACAGGGGACCTTAACACCCCTTATCTTTAAAAGGTAGGTGAAGCAGACAAAAAGTTAGGAAAGAGGTAGCAGAACTAAATCAAACCTTTAAACAAATGGACTTAGTGGACATATGCAGAGTGTTAAACCCAACAACACTGGAATATACATTCTTTTCAACTGCATATGGGACATTTTCCAAAATAGACCACATATTAGTCCATAGACCATGTTTAAGTATATGCAAGAAAACAGAAATTATCCCATGCATATTATCGGAACCCAGCACAATCAAACTGGAAATTAATGGCAAAAGAAACTAAAAAAAAAAAAAAAGCTTCCAGCTACCCTACAGCGCTGGGACCTACCAGTCCCAGCCCAGGCACAGTGTAGTTGAGACACACTTCCAACCCCTTGGGATGCCCCCCACCATTCCGGAACACCTACTCTACCCTGCTCACCGAGTAGGAATTTCTGCCACATTTCGGGAACCCCCAGATAAAGTCTTACCCCAGACACGGTGAGTGTGTGGGAGAGCTTCCGGCTACCTTGCACCACTGGTACCTACCGGTCCCAGCCCAGGTGCAGCATATGTGAGACCCTCTTTCACCCCCTTGGGATGCCCTCCACCATACCATACTACCCCCTCCAGCCTTCCCACCAAGTAGCAATTTCTATCACATTCTGGGAACCCCCAGATCCAGTCCTAGCCCAGGACCAGTGAGTGTGTGGGAGAGTTGCCTCTCCCCCCTACTCCAACTTGTCCCCTCCAGACTCAGCTCAGGCCTGGCATACAGGCCTGGGGTGAAACCCTGAAGCTGAAATCCCTACAGAGAGTTTAGGGTACAGAACCACCCAGCTACTCCAGGAGAAGAACATCTTGCTAGAGGGGCACAACAGGTTCACCCCCAAGGACAGCAACAGAAGGGAGCTGAGCACAGTAGCCAGACCCAAGCCAGGCACAACAGGATAAATCCAACATTTATAGATCTGAACCTGAACTTCAGTAGGTACTAAGGTTATAACTGCAACAAAGATCTACAACAAAGGTCAGAAGACAGTGCTACACAAAATGACAACGAGAAGGAGCAAAATGCAATTTCACAAACCAAGCCTGCCCATAACAAGTGCAGAGGACACTAACACAGAACAAATTGGGAATCACAGAGGTGAAATCAATGAATCAATGGCTTCTGAAATAAAGAAACAGCTGCAGAAAGGCATAGAGGAACTCAGATTGGAAATGAAAAAAGAAATCCCTGAATTAATAACATCTGCAGTAAAGAATCAAACACAGAAACATATGGAAGAAACCAAATACCCACCCAGAACAAGTGCAGAGGACACTAGCTCAGCTCAAATGTATGAAATAATAGCGTGGATAGTAAATAAGCAACAGCAGAAAGTCATACAGAAACTCAGAGCAGAATTCTTTTCTACTAGCTCAGCTCAAATGTATGAATTAATAGCGTTGATAATAAATAAGCAACAGCAGAAAGTTATAGAGGAACTCAGGGCAGAACTTTCTGAAATAAGAAAAGAATTCTCAGAACTCAAAGTATCTGAGGTAAAGAATCAACAACAGAAACATAGGGAGGAAACCCAATCTTAAAAAAACACTGCAGTAAAAGAATTAATAACTGCTTCTAAAGAAGACATTGATAAAAAAAATAGAGGAGATTAGAAAAATGACAGATTCCTGGAATGAGCAATACAGGAAAGAAATAGATCACATGAAACAGAGTCAAAGAGGTATAGAGGAAATTAAAATCTCATTCACAGCTTGCAAAACCATTTAAGTGAAAGTGAAGACAGAATTTCAGATCTTGAAGACGCTGGTGCAGCTAGTGAAAAGGAAAGAAAGACTCTTAAAAACAACTAGAATGCAGGAAAAAATAATCCATCACCTGCAAGATGATGCAAAGAAGAACAATGTGAGACAAATAGGCATGAATGAGAAAGAAGGAATCAATACAAATGACATTTAAAAAACATGGGCAGAAATAATAGCAGAAAACTTCCCAAATATGAGCAAACAATCTGCCAATCAGAAAACTGAAGCATACAGAATGCCAAGTAACCTCAACCAAATTGAAAACACACTGAGACATATAATAGTCAAGATCCCAGAAATTCAGCACAAGAATAATATACTGAAAGCTGCTAGAGAAAAGAAGCAGATCATATTCAAAGGAAAACCCATCAGAATTACTACCGACTTCTCTTCACAAATCATGAAGGCAAGAAGAGCATGGAGCCGAGTACTTCAAGTACTCTATGAAAGCAAATTCCATCCCAGACTACTGTACTCTGCAAAACTCTCTTTCAAGTTTGATGGAGAAGTGAAATACTTCCATGACAAAGAACAGCTAAAGAATTTCATGATGACAAAGCCCACCCTACACAGGATACTGAAAGATGTTCTAGAGAGGGACCAAAATGATCAGAACTCCACGAATGAGATCAGAAGCAATCAACTAAATAGGGCAAGAAATTAAACACAGGAGAAAAACGAGTAAATGACAACAGGTAAATAACATGTCAATTGTAAGTCAATGCATCTCAATTCTAACCATCAATGTAAGTAGACTCAATTCACCAAATAAGAGAAATAGACTGGCACAGTGGATTAGGAAACAAAATCCAACAATATGCTGTACACAAGAAACATATTTAACTCATAAAGACATTCATAGGCCAAAAGTCAAGGGAAGGAACACAATATTACACGCCCCAGCACCTCAGAAAAAAGCAGGGGTAACAATCCTATTCTCAGACAGTCTCAACCTCAAACCAACAATGATCAAGCAAAATAAAGAAGGCCACTATATACTGGTTAGGGGAAAAATTCAAGAGGAAGAGGTAATACTCATAAATATGTATGCAGCCAACTATATAGAGCAAATCTTAATGGATGTGAAAAATCTAATATCCAATACCACAATCTTAACAGGATACTATAACATCCCCTTATCCCAAAAAGATAGGCCAAACAGACAAAAACTTAGCGAACAAATAACAGAACTGAACCAGGGCTTGAAACAAATGGGCTTAGTGGTCATATACAAAGTGTTCCACCCAAACACAGCTGAGAACACAATTTTCTCAGCTGCACATGGGTCGTTTTCTTAAATTGACCACATACTAGTCCATAGGTCATGCTTAAGTATATGTAAGAAAACAGAAATTATCCCATGCACATTATCTGACCACAGTGCAATGAAACTAGAAATAAATCACAAAAGAAACCAGAAAAAAACCTTAAATACATGGAAATTAAATGACACCCTACTCAGCAACCAATGAGTCACAGATTAAATTAAACAAGAAATTAAACAATGTCTGCAATTCAATGAAAATTCAAGCACAAACAAACAAAATGTCTGCAATTCAATGAAAATTCAAGCACAAACAAAAAAGGAAGAGCAAACAAAACACAGAGCCCAAAGACGGGAGGAAATTATAAAGATTAGAGCAGAAATTAATTCAATTGCGAAGAAGAACACAATTCAAAGAATTAAAAAAGCAAAAAGCTGGTTCTTTGAAAGATTAAATAAAATCAATAAGCCCCTAGCTAACCTCATCAAACAGAGGAAAGAAAAAATTCAAATACAAGCAATAAGGAATGAAAAGGGTGTAATTACCACAGACTCAGTGGAAATTCAGAAGATTATCAATAGCTACTTTGAGAATCTTTACTCTCACAGAATAGAAGACACTGAAGAAATGGACAGATTCCTAGAAATGTACAAATTACCACAACTGAATCGACAAGACATAACCACTCTCAATAGCCCAATAACAGCCAATGAAATACCAGATGTAATTAAAAACCTACCGGCAAAGAAAAGTCCAGGTCTGGATGGATTCACAACTGAATTCTACAAGACATTTACAGAATGCATACTCCTCAAACTCTTCCATGAAATTGAAAAGGAAGCAATCCTCCCAAAATCATTCCTGGAGGCAAGCATTATACTGATACCAAAACCAGGGAAAGACGCAACTAACAAAGAGAACTGAAGGCCGATCTCCCTCATGAACATAGATGCCAAAATCCTCAATAAAGTACTAGCAAAAGGAATACAGCAAATCATCAAGAAGATCATACACCATGACCAGGTAGGATTCATCCCAGGGATGCAAGGAAGGTTCAATATTTGAAAATTTATAAATGTAATATGCTATATCAATAGAGTGAAAACTAAAAACCGCATGATCATCTCCATTGATGCAGAAAAGGCTTTCGACAAAGTCCAACACTCATTTATGTTCAAAGTCCTACAGAAAATTGGAATAGATGGCCTCTACTTCAATATGGTAAAAGCTATTGATAAAAACCCAACGACTAACATAATGCTAAATGGGGAAAAACTGAAATCTTTTACTCTTGGATCTGGAACAAGACAAGGATGTCCTCTATCACCACTCCTATTCAATATAGTTCTGGAATTCTTAGCTACAGCCATTAGACAAGAGAAAGAAATGAAAGGAATAAGAATAGGCAAAGAATAAGTTAAATTATCTTTATTTGCAGATGACATGATACTTCTCTTGGAAGACCAAAACAACACCACCAAGAAGCTACTAGAATTAATACAGAAATTCAGTAGCATAGCAGGTTATAAAATCAATACCCAAAAGTCAACAGCATTCCTCTACACAGACAACCAACACACTGAGAGGGAAATTATAGAAACAATATCTTTTTGTGGGGGGCAATGGAACGGATGGTGGAGGATGTTGGCTCTGAGTCCTTTAGTGGGCTAGGAGGGGAATACCGAGAGGGTGATAGGGAGATGGATGGGCGATTTATCGGACCCAGGGAGGATGGGGAAGGCCTATTGGGGTTTTTTTGGAGAAGCTAAGGTGACCAAGGAGGGGGCCGTAGGGTGGTGGTCCACGGCCTTGAGTAACTTTTTGGTCCAGAAAGGTGAGTTCTGGATGAGGTCGATCCAGACTTGTATATAGATGATCTGATCTGGATGGACCAGCGGGTCAAAAATAATGTAGTGAATGACTTGAGCTGTGGAGAAAACAAAATTGCCTTTGGGAGGCCAAGAGACATTAAAAGAGAGCTATTTAAGTTTACAAAAAGCCTGCAATTTACCAGGAAAGACAGGTTTTCCAAATTTTTGGCTCGTTTTCTGAAATCTTAAAAATAGTTTAGGACCAAGGTTAGGGGTGTTAGTGACACAGAAAACATTTGTCCCATGATAGTCGGGGATGGACGAAGAAAGGATAGAGAAACTCAAATAGATCAAACAAAAACAAAGACAAATGACAATCGCAAGTACAAATGACAATCGCAACTCTCTGCAACTGAAACCGAAAGGCTTAACCAAAGTCGCCAGAGTATAAATTAATACAGAAATTAATTCAGGGCAGAACATGTATAAATATTGTATAGTTTCCCTAATATAAGAACTCAAAAGAAGAAATACAAATAGAAAGTTATAATACAAGTAAAAGGGAAGCAGGATTTCGAGGACTAACTAATCAAGAGAAGGAAAGGACAAAAACTAGGAATCATGACAATGTCAAGCCATACAGTTATATCTAGAAGATGGGCAAGGCAATGATCCGAGAATTTCCAGATTTTTTAATCTAGCAGTTAATTGGAAAGCTTCTCACCTGACTAACTATATATACTGATACTTGTGAACTAAGCAACTGCACTGAAGATGGTAATCTGTAATAGTAGTTTCATGCATGGAATGCCTGTCATTCTGGTCTTCTGAATATGGGCTGCTTGTCATGACATGCCAGTTGCTGCTATGATGTCTCTTGAGTAGATGGTTGTTCAAAAAGAAGGGGGTGGTGAATGAAGGCAAGAGACAGGAAAAGGAATATTGTGGGACTGTCCTGCATCAAGGTTGTATATGGTGAGAGTTTTGGACTTATGTATAAACATAAGAAGTATATAATTCTTTATGCCTATTTTTAAAATACATTCTAATTTTTAAATGTTTTTATCATATTCTGTAGGGACTTAAAGTTCAACATATCAATACTTGATGAAAAATACCTGTTCCATGTTATGCCTAAGATGTTAGATATTCAGACTGATAGTGAAGTTAAGCTTAACAGCCTAAGTTGTATGGCAATAATAATAAGTTTGTCTTCTGGAGGGTTAACAACCTAAGTTTGCAGACCAAAATTAGAGAAAAAGAAGGACTGCAAGTAAAGCCAACATTTTGGCCCTAGCCTTCCAAGGTCAATTAAGACTCAGGACATATGAGAACTTGTACTGTAACGTCATGTAACTCAGTAGTGTCCCAAATTTTCTGATCAAGGAGATTATGCAGCCAAAGAGGAAAGTGATCAATAATGTAGAGTGTGCCTAAATGAATAGAGGGATTTGTTCTAATAGTGTTTGTAAATAGGATATCATGTCTGCATTTTGTACAGCAAATAACCACTTGGAAGAGAATATGCAATGTGTTAATTATTGAAACTGTCCTACCAATTTGGTTTGAAACTGTCTCATTGTTATTTGTTTCTCAATAAAATTATGGAAAAATAAACGAAAGAAACCAGAAAAACCCCATGAACATATGCAAATTAAATAACACCATCCTCAGCAACTAATGAGTTAGAAAGGAAATTAAAGAAAGTTATGCCCACTCTTTGGGTCTCAGGCTCTTCCTCATCATTAGAGAACTATTGGTCCAATATTTCAGGCTCCAGGCTTAGATGTACATCTATTAAAAGGTACCCACACCTGAGCCTGCAGAAAACAGTTCAGCAAGGATAAGCTCCATGCTTGTGTGTGTGTGTGTGTGTGTGTGTGTGTGTGTGTGTGTGTGCGCGCACGCTGGCAGGTTTCTGAGGGACCAGAGGCTTGTCACACCACACTAAGAGCATATATTTTCATCTGCTTTGCAAACCCTTTCCCAGGTGCTCACAGACTGTCTCCTCTAGGCTGTGGGGTACAAGGTGCAGCTATTTTATCTGCTTGCAAAACTAATAATGGGCATTTTGCTGCTTGACTTTGACCCTGCTTTCAAAAGGAGACTTGGGAATATCTCCTTGGGGGGGTTGGTGACTGACATCCTCTTGCTGGAGACTGAAGCCCCAGCCATGCCTACATAGCCTTGAATAGAGAAGCACTGCCAGAGGCCTCCATGGCCTTATGAGTTTCTTGCACAGACATTTAAGAACTGTGAAGGCCTACACTGCAATCCTCTGCAGCTGTGAGGAGGCAATTGCAGGTGTGGCACATGGGCATACTTCTCATCTCCCATCTCCAACTCTCATATCTTCATGCACAACACAATTGCAGCCACAGACCCAGGCTTCCCTATGTAGGTCACAGCTCTTACCCACCATGCTTATTTAAAGTCTTCCTCATTGAGCTGGGCAGATCTTCCAATGAAGTCCTCTGTGTTACTGGTGTGAGGCTAATCTCCTCTTCCAAGTGGCCTTTTTGTTGAGAAAAAGCAGAGAGGCAGAAAGTTCACACAAACATTCAGCTGCTGTGAGGGCAGCTGGGAGCTAAGCTGTGATGCCCACAGGGAGGGAAGGGGCTTTGCACAGAATAGGAGAATTTGTTATTTGTGAACCATGTCTCAGGCTGGATTTACCTGCACAAGTATCTTTATGATTACTATGGACTCTTACACACACCACACATACATACAAACACGTGCGAACATATGCACACTCCTGTTTTTGTCCATGCACTTAATTCAAGAGCTTCTCCAGCTGACCTGGCCAACAGACAAGTAAATACCCAGGCTCCATGTCGTCAGTGCCAAGAATCAACCCAGGACTGAAGGACAGCTACTTTCGACATTTTTGAAACTCAATCATTTCTTCTTCAACATAAGTAAATGAGCCATGGGGCTGGTGGGATGGCTCGGTGGTCTGGAGCACCTACTTAGAAGAAGCGAAGCTGAGCAAAGCACAGGGACCGTGGTTCGATCCCCCAGCACCACATGCCAGCCAGCCCCGCCCCCTGGTGGGCTGAGCTGGCCACACACACACACACTAAATAAATAGATAAATAAATAAATAAATAATTTTTAAAAAAAATAAGTAAATGAGCCAGTGAGTTGACCTTGAAAAGAGAGGTATTTCTCTCTTTAAGCCAAACTAACCAAAACTCATTCCATTTCTTCTTACCCTTGAAAGATGAACTGCTATGGGAATTGACATCCTTGAGAAAACAAGTAGAAAGCCCAAATAAATACATGAAATTACTGTTTTCAAGTATTGGACAAGAGGTAGCAAATAATTGTGATTCTGGAAATAAGACAAGCCAAAGTGATGAAGCCTACAACTTCACAGCTTATAGCCCAGAAGCGGATACACACCTACTATCTACTCCCTCTTAGTTCATTGAGAAGACATGTCTGTACTAACATTATTTAGACAAAGGTATTTCTGCATCTTGTCCTCTGAATAACTATTATGAAAACAACAATGTGCAATGTATTAATTATTGTAACTATCCTACTAACCTGTTTTGAAACTATTTCATTGCTATTTTACCTTTTTTCTCATTAAAATGAACAAAAAATATAAAATAAAATAAAAAGAAGTCTCATTCTGAGTCCAGCTGACTCTTACTGAAAGATGCAAAAGAAGTCATGAGGGGCAAGATAGAACAGCAGAGAAGAACAGGCCAGGATGAGAGTGCCGGAGAGCTGCAGGAGGCCCCACGGGTGAGTCTGGCAGGGTGGGAACTGCACTTGCATGGGTGAAACTCTATAAGGTTGGTGAAAACACACCAGAAAGCTGCAGGTCCAACAACTCCCAGAGCTCACCTACAAATGGGAATAGTTGATGCTCCCATCAGAGGAAGAGACTCTGTGGTACACTGAGCACCAGGTAAAATTCTAAGAAAAGTTATGCTTTAATAATGGAGAAATGAGGCTTAGAGGGGTGATTATACTCAAACTTTGGAAGCAAGCTTCAAAAGGGCTGAATTGCTCAGTGCGTAGCTGCATCCCAGAATGAAGCCAAATGCTCTTGCCAGTGCTTAGATCTAAAGTATATCCCCAGATCCCATGTGTTTGAAAGATGATTAAATCATGGGGCTCTGTAATCCTCAGTGGATTCATTCATCGAGGAGTTTGGTAACTAAACGAGCTGTTAGGGAGTGGAGCTTGGTTGGAGGTGGGTCACTGGGGCTGTGACCTGAAAGGGTGTTGCTATGTTTAGGTCTAGAATGTTCCTCTGAAGTAGTGGTGGCGAACCTGTGGCACGCATGCCACAGAGGACTGTTTGTGTCTCTACAAGCTCTAAAGATTTGCCATCTGTGCTCTAAAGCCTCATCTGCTCAGAGGTGGCACATCTTGAAAGTGATTTGGTCATGGGGGCACTATATTTATCAGAGGATTACTGGTGAATCCATGGCTAACTATGCTATGGGAGCAGGGCCTGGGTTCATAAGGTGGGATGACCTGGATGAGTGCATCCCACTCCCTGTCTCCTCCCTTCACTCTCTGACTCCTGGTCACCATGACATGAGTAACGTCCTCCTTCCAAACTCTTCCACCAGGCTGTTCTTGCCTTCATCTGAGACTGAATCCTCTAAAAACCATGAGCCAACATGAGCCCCTGCGGGTATCAGATGAGAAAGTGGTCGAGATAAGTGCATTGTTGTCCCCAGCCCCAGCCTTCACTCCACATCTCGGCTGCCTTGGGGAAGCAGGAGTCCTCTGCCAGGTCCTTTCACTATGACCTTTCTGCCCATCTGTCCTGGAGTCACCAACTATTGGTTGAGCCCTCTAACCAGAAAGAGATATCAACAATAGAAACAGACCCCTAAATGACAGAATGGTAGTAAAGACTAATAAAGTTCTGAAAGAACTACTCTAAATATTACAAACATGTCAGTAAACAAAAGGAAATGAGGACACATAATAAGATGAAGGGAAGCTATAACATAGAAATCTCAAAAAATGCAATATCTGAATAAAGCATACAGATTCAGATGTTTCAGATGAAATGATCAGTGAACTTGAAAACAAAGAAATTAAAACTACCCGTAGCCTGCTGTGCCGGCCCCACCCCTGGGACACACTGAGATGGCAATTGAGACTGAACATAGTAGTGCACACCTGTAATCCCAGCTCTTGGGAGGCTGTAAACAGGCAGATCACTATGAGTCTGATCTAGTAGTGAGACCTTGAACACCCTATAGACCCTTCCCTAAAAAAATACAGAAAAAAAGGGGAGGGACAGAACAAACAAACAAAACAAAAAAAACTATTCCAATCTAATCACAAAGAGAAAACTGACACAAAATATTTAAAAATTAAAGAGACTCACTTTAAGTGCAATAATACTATCAAATACATGTATTTGAAGTATCAGAAAAACAAAAGTGATTGGACATAAAATCTATTTGAAGAGATAATGGCCAAATTTCCAGATTAAATTTAAAAATACACTTCACAAACTTAAGAATCCCAATAAGGCAGAATAAACATAAGGAAAAGTATAGTCCTAGCCAGACAGAGTGCTCTGATTTCAATGATGTTAAGCTAGAAATCGGTACCCGCACTGCCTCTTCCTAGGATGGTGGTGTCTCCAGAAGGGTGTTCCTGCCTTCGATTGGCCCAGACCCTAGACCTCTGACAAGTCTGTCCCTTATGGAGGAAGCAAGCCCCAGACTTCATTCACAACCACTCTGGAACACTGTCTCACAGCTGCTGTGCTCTCTTCTGCTCTACAGTGAGTCCAACACCTTCTGGGGGCCTTGCAAGGTATCCGGATCTCCTTTGTCGCTTGATTTCCCAGTTGCCCATAGCCTCACATCATATAGCTATTTCTCATTGAGTGTCTTTCCCTCCAAAGGCCTGCTCCTAGAAATATCCCATACTCATGATACCCTGAGAATTTCTTCCCAACTGGAGAAGGAATTTGAATCTATGAGTTTGTTTAGTGACTGAGCCACAAACCTCCTCCTACCTAGAGCCATTACAGTGAGTGGTCCCTATGAACCAAGGGGAGGCCTTTGTATTGTAGTTAAAGGACAGAGAGATTCACATTATAGAAAGGTGAGCTTTTGGTGAGCATGAACTCAAACTTGAAGGCAAAATTGGGACCCAGGTAGAGGTGGTATCATTGGAGACAGCCTCAGCTAACAAGGACATGGACCTCCTTGATATAGCTCTGCCTATATATACCTAGAGAGAGAGAGTCTGAGATATATAGCTACCAAAGAAATATGTATATTTCAGGGTCTTCCTAAGTTTTCCAGGCTGGTCTTGAGATTGCAGTCTTCCGGCTGCCTCAGGCTCTATGCCTTTACCCCAGGTAGCCACCATATTGCAATGGTTGCAAAGTCCCCCTGGGAAAACTACAGTTCTAGAAAGAGGCTGGGGTTGGTGGCAGGTCATGGAGGTAGAAAATTCAATGTAAAAAAGATCAGAATAGCCAGATATGGAGGGTTGGGGGTCCTTGACAGACATAGATCAGTGGCAACTGCCAAGGTGAGAGAGAAGGTACTGGCTAGGCAGCTATCTCCCCAAATTACAGCCCCCATAAGGGTGGGTCCCACCATCCTAAGTCTCACAGACATGCACATAGGCCAAGACTGGGTGCATCTCTGCTGCCTCAGTTGCTAAGTTAGAGGACTGAACTTGGTGGCCTTTCAGCCTTTTTGTGGTTCGGGCAGGTTTTTGTTGTTAGTGTGCCTTAGCTGGCTATTGTATTCATCCGGGAAAATCAGGGTAGCTTGGTAAACAAACAGGACCTCAAATCCCAGTGACCTAAAACACAGAAAGGTTTACTTCAGTCATGCTGCCTGCCCACTTCTGGTCAGGGCAAGGCCTCAGAGGCCCCTGCCCAGGTTCTCCTCCTGGAGAAGGTGCTGTCTTCACAACCCTGCTACTGCTGGGCTGTGAGATGAGGTACTGGCAGATCAGAAGCAGCCCCTGGAATCTCCACCCAGATGTGACCATCGCATGCCTGCCATCTTCCTTGAGGCAACTCATGTCTGTCACTTCTCACTGAGTAGTTTCACCAGCCAAGGCAAGTCAGGTGGTCAACCATCACACTCCTGAGGGCAGGAAGTGTAGCTCTGCCCTGTATGCTGGGGGCCAAGTGCCAGAAAAGTGTGGTGACCTGCATTCCACATTACTCCCCCGGTGATGCCGGCCTGGGCTGGGCCACACTCACCACATACTCTTTTTCTGGCTCTGAGCACCGGCACCCTGCAGTGCCCCACTTTCCCTTCACAGATCAACTGAGAAGATGAGCAGAATAGGCCCTGGCAGGGGGCCACACTCAACTGATGCCAATTGCTGTGGGCATTCTCCCTCCCTCAACTGTGCCTGGCACAGCTACTAACCTAGCCGGTCCCATCTTACTTGCAACAGTTATTCAGGACAAAATGCCCATTACATCCCTCACATCTATAGGCTGCATATCCTGAGCACTAGTTTCTTCTAAACAGAGTCCTCCTCCTGGATCGATTTTCTGTGGCCACATCTTGCCTGTCTCAGCTTTCCAGGCCAAAGCCCTTTGAGTTTTCTGTGACTTCATGTCTGTGACCTAAAGGATTCCTCCTCTCTCCGCAGGCAGACACCTCTGGGTCAACCAGGTAGTCTAGCTTTTCAAATAATCTGTTCCTTCTAAATATATTTTTTTTAAATGCAAGAGGGCCAGAGCACAAGGAAGCAAGAAATACATGCAAGAATCTGAAGGCATCTGCATTGCAATCCTCCTGCACAGGTGCCTGGCTCAAGCTCCTGATTAGCACTTAGCAAATGCTCAAGAAAAATGCTCCCTGGAAGCCCAAACTCTGCCACTGCAGCTGCCTGCGAGCACACTTTCTATTTAAAGAAGAGAAAGGCGATCTCTCTCTACAACTCCTTGTTTTATGTTTCTCCCCTTTAAGATAGCCTGCAAGTGGGTCTCAACGTTTATAAATATTCAAGGCTTTTCTTATTCTTTGACATTTCGAAATGGATCTGGAAGTGATTATTCCACACAATAAATTCAGGCAATACGACAGTGTCAAGAGGGGCTCGCCGCTTGCCCCCATCTCCAACCAGCAAGCAAATGTTGAAGAGGAGGGCAGGCACAGCTGGAAGGCCGGGTCCTCTGGGGCTGCAGCCAGGGAGGGCTAGCAAGCGACCCCAGCAGATGTCCTCAGGCTGCAACCATCAGCCGGGCACTGCCCCTGCCCAGGCCTCAGGGGCCAACGAAAACAGACCAGCCAGCTCAGCCCTGTCATTCACATGCATTTACATATCACCTGACAAATCCCACATCATTTTTATGGTTTCTGATAAAAATGACTGCAGTTATTACAGATTTTTTAAAAAGTACTCTACCTGAATGAAGTGATTTACATTATATTGTTCACTTTTTTCTTAAAGGGAAAGAAGACAATGTCTTGTAGTCATGAATGATACATTGGGATGGCATCCTCAGTCCTGACTATGGGGTGCTGCCGGGAAACTGATTAGCCTACTTCTGCTATTTGGCTGTCAGCAGAGATAATGGTGAAGGAGATAAGTGAAGAAGTAGGGGATCTCCCCTTAGCAGAAGGCCTAAGAAATGCAAACTGTTGCACAAGCTCTCCTCTTGCCTTTGTTTAAAAACAAGCCTTTCTTGCTACTTAAAACCATGTTTATTATAGATGCTTTCAGGAAACCATGTTTTTGGAAAAACAGGAGATATATTGTACTCTGCAAAAGAAAAAATAATAATGTCTACAGCCGTAAGGCTGAGTAAACTGACCGAGATCAGAATGAATAAAGAGCAAGTGCTTTAAAGATGGGCAGAAGCAGCTAGGATGTTGAATGATGCTTTACTGCCCTGTGGATTCCATGGCTTCTGAAGGTTCCTAGGAGTGCTTTCATGCACCAGAAGTCACTCTCAGCTCACTCTGAGGCATCTGAGATCAGGAGCAGCCTGGGTCCTATATGGGCTCCCCTGGCCCCAGCAGCAATGGTCCAGCCTCGACTGGAAACTCCTTCATTCAGCCAGGGCTCCTGCCTCCGCCAGCCCTGATCTGTAGGACTCTCCTGCTAAACAAAGATATTAAGTCATTAAAATGCAATAACCGATTATCACTAGTCATTTAGCTAATTCTGTAATTCAAGGACTCGTGAGCGGCCACAAAGCCAACCGTGCACAGCACTGTGGGCTCTGCTGGCTGGCCTGGCTCCTGCCTGGGTCCCTGGAGTGTGGGGTGTGATACTCCACTCTGCACCCCAGCACTCCAGATGAAAAGTACACAATGGACAGTGTGAATTACGGTGCATGTGAAGCAGAGGATCCATTAATAACACAGCGGGCTTGCAAGACAAATAGAATAGCTCCAAAGCAGAGATAGTTCTAAAACAGAAACGCCATTAGGTACACATTATTTAATTTTTTGCTGTTCCTCTGAGTGTCAAAAAACCAAAAAAGAAGAAGAAAGAAAGCTGGGACTGAGGAGTGACCCAGTCTGGCCCCTGGACCATATGCTGTGGCTGATTCCATTCGGAAGGTATCTGTTTTAAATGTCTATTAAAAATATATATAATAACCTATTTGATATGTTCATCTAAATGCTGTCCAAGAACTGTCTTGAGGCATGATGTGATGTCCCATCTTAAGTGTGGATCCTCTACCTGGGGCATTTGTCTGGTTATTGAACAAAGACTCCATCTGCCTTTCCTTTGTACTGTTTTCTTGGGGGCTTTGCTGACTCACAGAGGTTATAAGGTTGCTTCCAAGTTAGGGTGGGGGTCATGTCTGCACCTTTCAAGACCACCATTCCAACCTGTTTGACAAGAGTTGATAGACACTTGGCAGCCTTGCCCTGTCCCTGGCAGTCATGGTTAAGCATGAGCCTGCCGCCAGGCAAAGTCCCGCTCCCGGCAGGTCCCTTCCCACTGCCTGAGCACAAAGTGTAGTGTCCCGGAGATTTTCATCTGACCCAAATAAAGACACTGTTCTTCCAAAATAGTCACAGGAGAGAATCTCTAGCTTCTGGCTAGGGTAGCACTGGTCTTCTTTAATCATGTCATTAAAAAAAAAAAAAAAAAAAAGAATCCAAAGGAGCCTCAGAAGCCAGGAACCATAAGGTCCATTCTCAGATCTCGTGCTCCTCTCTATGCCTGCCATCCATCAATAAAAGCAGATGAGTGGCATAAAAGTCCTCAGAGATTTCCCATCTCTGAGGTTCTGGGTACAGGGATGTCACTACCCAGAATCTTATTCACAGGGGTTTTGGAGTCAGAGGCTAGGTGAGGTCCAGACCCCCCAGTTGAGGGCTGTATGACCTTAGGCACTGACATAGTCTTGACAAAGGCTCATTCACCCCACTTACCTGTCCCTGGATGAGGAAGCCATGAGGAAAAGTATGCGTGAAGCCATGGTTGGTATCATGTGAGGTCAGGCGGGTTGGTTGCACAGAACACGGGCTATGATAGGAGTCAGAGTAGGTTGCTTCTCAGCAGGAACTAGAGACAAGGGTGTGGGGACAAGTTTTTAGGTAAGAAGAGAGCCTAGAAAACCTGGGGCAGGGGACTGGACATCTCCACATTCCCCATTGGCCAGAACTTACTTGTAGTATCAATGGAATTGAGGTCTCCTTTGTTTGCAGCTGCCTCTGATATCAGCTGCTGAGACCAGGCAGGATATACTTTGGCTATGCCTGCAAGGAAGTGGTGAGGGGGGAGACATGTCAGCCCTTAGGGCTGGGGTGAAACCTAATCAAGGAGCAGCAAGCCAGAATCCACAGGGGCTCAGCCAGTCATGTGGATGGGCTCTCTGCTGGTGCACAGAAATGCGGCATAGTTGGGCTGGAGAGATGGCTCAGTGGTCTAAAGCACCTACTTGGAACAAGCTTAGCAAAAGCATCAGGGACCGCGGTTCAATCCCCCAGCACCACATGCCA
>NW_004524586.1:11027651-11101213 GCF_000260255.1 Octodon degus | reverse complement strand
AATAAATAAATAATTTTTAAAAAAAAAGAAATGCGGCATAGTGAAACAAGCCAGCTGATGTGCTGGACTTGTCCTTGGTGACTGCACTAGATTCTCCCTTCATCTTCATGAGGCATCCCTAGTATTCAATCCTGATGCCTGCAGATAGGTTGGTTTTCTCCTACACCACCATTTCCATTGTGTTTCCTGCAGTATGACACTGATCAGAATGTACACTGTTGCCGTCTATTAGTTTGGTGAAAACCATATTGATCTGCTCAGCCACAAAGGGGATTGGAGAAAAGAAACACTGGAGACAGGTTGAACAGTCACAAAACCAAGCAGGAGTACAGAAGACTCCTGGTGCGGACCAAGGTAATGGTGGGTAGGACAGTCAAAGATGTTCGTGAGCGTGGATTTATTAAGAGGAAGCTGTGCCTAAACTTGATCAAACATCCCAAAAGAACCTAAACCTGGAGCTCAGAAGCTAACTGGCATCAACCAGGAAATAGCACCATATTCCAGCCACTGTGGAAACTATTGTCAGCTTGTTCATGTGAAAAATGTGAGAAATGAGATTAATTAGGGTTCTCAATTTACAATCAGTTCTCTAAGAATATGGACTCAAATTAAATTAACAGCTGTTTTAATTTTCTCCTATACCCCCATGGTCTGACTCTTAATCACACTATAGCTGAACTCTCTTATCATAATTGAATTAGACAATGGAATTGCAGTTCACATATGAACTCTACACATATTAGCTCACCTCTCACCAAAGCCTTAAATCTGCAAAATGTTATCTGAGAACAAAACGTTCTATGCAATCCACTGTTGCAGCCTAAGTCAGGCAAAGTTCTGTAACCAAGACTCGGAGGAATCAAATCCTAATTTAGTTCCTTGATTTACACTTAAATGGACATTTAACATGGCTGTCTTACTGGATAGCACAGGCCTAGGCTCTGGCTGCTGGTCATACAGTCAAGGAGCAGAGACTGTTTGTGTCACTCATCCCAGGAGTGGAGAATCCCAGCCTGCACCAGAACTAGGTGAGTGAGAACCAGCATTTATCAAGATGTTCAGGGGCCATGTGCAGGCACTAAAGTCTGGGACAGGCTGCTCCAGGCAGTAACAAGGCTCCTGATGTGCACTTTACGTAACAGTCTACAAAGCATCTTGGCTGCTCCTGGTAGCAGATTCCAGGGTCTCAGCCCAAGATGTGGCATTTGTAGGTCCATGCTGCAGACTCTGTCTCCTGTCCTGGCAGCTGGGCTTGCAGCCATGGGGAGCACCCTCCCTAGCTGGCCACGTGAAGGAGGACTCTGATGCCCCTTTCCACACCGTGCATAGGGGTGGCCCCTGCCAGAAGGCATAAAGGTGAGAACCATCTTGGAGCTGAGGACACTCGTGGGATCAACGAGCAGTCTGACAGGTCAGTAAAATTTTATTGTACAGCTACTTTAGGTCTGTCTGGAAATTTGCTTAATAAGAAACAAAGATTGGCATGGCACTCCTTTACTTAAAAAAATACAAGTCAAGCCAGGCACTGTAGCTATCTATAATAAAATCTGTAATATCAGCATTACAGAAGGCTGAGGAAGGATTGGAAGTTCATGGCCAGCCTGGACTACATAGCACAACATGCCAAACCCTCCCCACTACTGCCAGTTTGATAGTCCCCCCCCCAGTTGGACTTAGACTCCCCCCATTGTCACACACAAGGTAGGGAGGAACTCTTTATCATGTGACAGAGGGTGGCAGAAGGTGCTACATAGGCCTGGGCCTGAGCCTCTTTCAACCAAAAAGAGAGTCCTTTTTTTTTTTTTTTTTTTTTTACAGAACATGGGATTGAACTCAGGCCCTTGCACTTGCCAGGAAAGTCTATTTATTTTTGGTGGTGAGTAGATTTTCCAGTGACTTTTACTTAGGCAGAGTTACTTGCTGCAGTCACTTTGAGGACCATCTGGAAGAAGCTACCTCCTGAACACCTTCCCGCCCACCATTTCCACAGACAGTATCTGTCTTGCATCATCCCCACAGGCCACCACAGCCCTAGAGCCAGTGTGTCACCAAAAAGCTAACCCTAATCACCAAATCCAGGTTCAGGGCAGAGACGAGGACCTCACCCCTGCCCTCCACATCACAGAGACATTTCACCCCAGGTGGACTCCCTTGCCCCTTGTAGAGCCAGCTTCCCATAACCTGTCCCTTCTCTTTCACATATATTCCACTTGTCCCTGGCTGGAGGCATGTGAGCCATGAGCCATTCCATAGGTTTGATGGCAGGAATGTCCCTGTGTGCTCCAACTAGCTCACTCCCCAGAACATCCCCCACCCCACCAGATGGTAAATTAAGGTAAGCTGTATTGGTCCTGCTGAGAGTCCCCCTACCGCTATAGCAGCTTCCACCACCACCCCAGCTACTTTGTGCAGACTCTCCACCTAGCTACCTGACCCTTCTGCCTGGGAGGAGTTAACACAGTTGTTGGATCTGCTATAAACCTCCCTTCCCGCTCTCCTGAGAAATTCCTGTGGTCACCAAAGTTTGGGATCCAGGTCACAAGTAGAAAAGGCCAAGACCCCAAGCCCACCCATTCATCTTCTCCAGGAACAGCCAGGCAACCATCTCATTCTGCAGGATGAGCTGGCCCTGCCCACCCCACAGATGCCCACACTTGTTTCTTTTCCTCCCTTACAGATGAACCAGCTGCTCATTGGAAGCTATTTTTAGATAAAAGAATTTACATAGGTCATTTAGGATAGGGAGGATAAACTGCAATGGTGCAGCAGCAACCCAGAATAAAACTTCAGAATGTATTGCAAGCCTTCTCTAGGAGGGCTAGGAGCTCTGCTCCCTGCAATCACCATTCTGACCTGAGGGCCAGGTGGATACAGTGGCCTCCATCTGACACATAGCCTGTTGCCATGACAAGTTGCCCTGAGTACCACAAAGCCCACGCTGGCCCTCAAAGCTTCCATCATTGTGCACACACACAGTAGCCGCAGGAGACCTAAGTCTATACGTACCCACCCTGCGGGGGCTCAGAAGGATGCACCCATGAACCACGCCATCTATTGAATCCTTGGACACCCCGTCGCACATCCTAACCCCAGGTGGACTTTGCTGGCTTATGTGCCCAAGCCCTGAGGTAGTTTTACCTAATTGTCACAGATGAATCACTAAGGTTTCCAGACCACATGGTGATTTTAGGAAAAGAAGAAACTTTATAAACCACTCACTTCTCCTGACCTGTCCTGGAACCTCCATCGAACTCCTTACAGTGAACCTGATGCGCTGGCCCCAGAGGGCACTCCCCAAAGCCTCAGTTCCTTCCAGAAAGTCCTTGTTGTGGCTGTTGTGCACACCAGACTTTCCAGCTGAAGAACACTATATTTAGCATACAGAAGAGAAACCCTTGATGTGTTGTCACCAGTGAGGCCTGGCAAGGCTGTCACATCCTTGCTGCCCCTCAGCCTGTAACTGGCTGGCTGCTTCTCTCACTGAACAAGTTTGCAGATGTGACCTGCGCCTGTGCAGGGGTGGACATGGCCCAGCATTTCCAGAAGGATGATGTGTCCCTCTCTGTCCATTCTAAAGATGTCCAGGAAGAGCCCCAAATGTGGACAGTATAAAGCCCAACGCTTACACAGCCATCCCCTTGGGACCCTTGTGAGTGTCTTGCTGCAGTTTGACCTTCTGTTAAGACACTGCAGAGATCCAAAGCTGCTCCCTTTGCTTATGATTGCCTCGACCTTGATGTCTATGGTTTCTCATTATGGAAGAAAATGAACTCACCCTTCATACAGAATACTCCAGAAGGTTTCTACGTTTTTAAAACATCAATGTCCTTCTTTCCCTAGAGAACTGAGAGGCCCCACCCAGACTGGAAGATCTGAGTCAAGAACCCTGTATTAGGCAACTCTGTGCTTCCCACACTTCAGTGGGGAGGAGAAGAGTGACTGTGCTGTCATCCTGCATGGTAAACTCAGAAAGCCTAACTGCACTGTAGCAGAACCGAAGTGCCCACCAGATCCACCCACCCTTATCAGCCCCAGAACACTGGCTTGACCTCTGCCAACCACCATATTAGACACCAAGCCTCTTCTCAGCCTATTTGTGAGGAAGGTTAGGGGTACATGTATACTAATAATGTTTTTAATTTCATGATGTCTTTCACCCTGCAGGTGTAACTGACTGGGGAGAGACTGCCCCTCCTTGAGCTTTCTTATACTTACAGTAATAAACAACTTGCCCATGAGCATGCCTTGCATAGGCAACCCAATCAATCTAGCACCCAGGGCGCCAGTCAGTGCTTCAGCTGACTCATAAACACCAAGCCAATATTGGTCCTGATCTAAATCAACCCAGGCCCAGACCGCTGATGACACCTGATAGCCCAAAGCCTACTGAGATGGGTCACATTTATCATCCCTGAACTGTTCCCAGCCCTACAAGAACACCAGCCTAGGCTGTGGCCTGTGATCCTTCTTGCCTCTACTCCTGTCCCCTCTGGTGCTGCCCCATATGCATCTTGCTTCTAGGGGACCTGTGAATAAAAACAAACTCTTTGTTGAAGACACTGACTTCCTCCAGTTGTCAGTCTTTCCCCTCCTTAAATAAAAGCCCCACAGAAATAATTGACACAATGAGGAATTTACATTCCTGGAGGTAACACTCCAACAGGGAAAGTTGGGCCTTGGGAGTAACCACCCCAACTCCCTGGACCTTAGGTGGGGTATTTAATGACACCATGGTTGTATCAGATGGTGTTTTACTAGAAAAACAGATATAACACACAGTATACAAGTATATAAGAAATGGCAGGCAGGGTGGGCCTACAACTCACCCACAGAGCTGAATGAGCAGCTCGCAGAAAGTGTCAGCATGCTGGAGATCACAGTATTCCGTTGGAGGTGTGGAGCTCACTTTAGTTTCTGTACAAGTCCATATCAGGAGGCTGCTGGGTCTGTGACAGAAAAAGTCTGAAGAGTCTATACTGGATACCAGGAGACCACATCCAAGCTCAAGGCAAACTCTGAATCCCTTCTGAAGAACAAAAGTAGATCTGTCCTTGCTCATTTCCCCTATATACCATCTAGGCAACAAGACCCCCTAGGTGGGTGCTCCATACCCTGAGGTGTGGAATTGCTTAGCTAATTTAGTTAAGCTTCTAAATTTCTCAAGTTGATACAATTAATCAACCATTAAATGGTCTGTGCCACCTTCTAAAGACGCAAACCATTAAGCCTGAGGTGGGGGGCCCAAGGCTACTTCCCAGAACCAAGGGTAATGTGACAGATTCTCCTCCTCAAATAAACTTTGTGATTCAGGTCTCCATCCTAGGGTCAGATTCCTAAAGCTGGCTCCTGTACTGAGGGTTGATCATTCAAGGCAGATATAGGGCAGTTCCACTAGCAATTGCCTATTTCTATGCAGCCACCTTGAACACAGAAAGATTGACTTCCTGCAAGACTCAGGAGGGCTGGCCCTCCCCAAGGAACTAAAGAAACAAGATGGATTGGTCCTCAAGAATATTGTTGAAACAGAATTTGGGCAATGCCTACATATGATTATGCTACTGTTATGTTGATAAATGTTTATACGTAACTTGAACAAGTAATCAGACTAATGAAATGCATGTCTATTATTTCACATTATTATACTTTATTTTTCCTGAAAGTCAAGGATACTGAATAAAATATAAAATGTGATTTCCAAGGCCAAAGAAGACAGGAAATATTGGCAAACAATACAAGGAAAAATGCAAATGATTTCAGGCCAGTGTGAGAGCAAGCTTTCCCTGGAAACCCAGGGACTCTGCATTGCCTGGACATGGCCATCACATGAAGCTCCTCTTAGAAACTTGGTGGGAAAAGGTAAAATACGGCCAAGGAGAAAGTGTTTCTCTCTCTGGTAGAACTGCCGGTCTAGCTAAAATTCATGTGCATGGCTGGAACTCCAAGGCCATGAGTTAGAGCATGGGAAGACAGAACTGAACACATTGAGATCATAAGTTCAGTTAGACAAAAGGTATTCTCCCCTTTAGGAAGACAAAACAGATTGAATACCTATGACATCCATGGCCTACATGTGCGCCTCCATTCATCTGTGAACAGAGAGCTGCCTAAGGTCAAAGCTAGTGTACAAGGTGGAAGGTGGGTAAGCCCTGGAAGCAGAGTGTTGTGTGGGTATCTGGTGACTTAAGACAGCCAAAAGAAGGGAAGAAACTCCCCTGAAGGAAAATGTAGCCTGGATGGCCACATGAAATAGCAACAGAATCAAAAAGTGGGCAGCATCCAAGGGGTGCCAATGAATTTTGAAGGGTCAGAAACCGGAGAGCTGAGAGCAGGTGCACTGAAGCTTTGAACTGGGGACAGTGCCTAATAGGAGACAGGGAGCCCTTATGCGAAGGCCTAGGCTGATCATAATAAAACCTATTCAGCAGGGATTGAGAACTTAAGTAGGTCACACATGGTTTGCCCAATATTTGACACACAATGAGTAATCAATAAAAGTAAGTCGCCGTGAGCACTGCCAGGAATTCAAGACTTCCTATGTATTTTTAAGCGAATGCTTTTGTTGAAACTGCACTTTCTCCACTGTTTGAGTAAGAAACTTAGATCAATCAAGAACAAGGAAATGCATGAGGCACCTTTCTTTCAAGGGCTAAACATATGTCCCATGTTATCCCTCCAACAGAAGGGAGAAGAGCAGCAGCATTCCTCGCATTTGCTTGTGAGGAAATGGGAGCCATTTCACACGGTCTGCGCACAGCCAACAAGACGTCCCTGGCCTGTGTCCACGGGCTTTTTCCTCTATTCCCAGTTCAGGGAATGCCAAGGTTTCCTCAGCTCCCTAACCACCTAACAAAACTACTTCTTTTCATGGCTTTCTCCACATCTCTCCTCACCAGCTGAGGCAGAGGTCCTGGTCAGAATAGCCTCAGACGTGGGCTGGCCCTGTCTGTGTAGGAATCAAGCTGCCTGCTTCTGCTGCTGGGCTACCTGGGCCCTCCTGCACAATTTAGTTGTGCCCCTTCATTAGAAACCGCAGAGAGCATCTGGGGGACACAGATCTGTCCAAAGCACAGACTCCGCTTCTGGGGAAGAGCTCATTTCTGATGCTTCCAGTTGCGCATCCCCAGGTTTCACTGGAGAACTCAGTCTGAGTGCAGTAGATCTGGAATTGAAGGCTGGAGTCAGAAACAAAAATCTCCATGCATTTCTGATGCTTCTGGATTTTTGGGGCTGCAGACCCTGGGGACTGTGAGCAAGTGCTTAGCCCAAATGAGTGGATGGACTTACACTTGAGTGGAAGAAATCTCCACCCAAGTAGCCTCTTGCAGAAGGTTGCATGCAGCAAGGTGACTGAGAGTGGCCCAGACACTAAGGGTATAAAATGACTGGCTGAATCAGGATGGAGCCAGCTCAGAGTGGGAACCATGACAATGCTGTGATCCAGGAGTACCAACTGGTCAGAGCAAAATCTGTCCTCTTATGTGTACTCTTCAATCATAGTTATGTCGTTGTGCTTACCTATTTTCTTACAGAATAGTTTGTCAATTACCTTTTTAAAAAATGAACTTAAAGATAAAATAGGACCGGGGAGATGGCTCAGTGGAATAAGTGCTTCCTTGGCAAGCACAAGGGTCTGAATTCAATCCCCGGTTCCGAAAAAAAAAAAAAAAAAGATGAAATAAAATTACCCCCAAAATCTAAATTGTAAAACTTTCAGGATTTAAACACATTCTGCAGGAATAGCCAAATTATCAACTCATAAGAGAGAAGATATCAAAGATGAATGTGGGCTCGACTCTAGAATTGCCCCTAAAGACTACCCATGACCACTCAATAGTTAGAGAAATATCACATCGGCAGGCAGAGACCTCTCCCACCTACTGCTGGCTTTCACTGAGGTCTTTCTGTTGAATTATTCCAAGTCTCCCTTAAACTCATCACCAGCTTTCACAGAAGTTTTCTTGTTTGATTAATTACTCCTAATCTCCCAAAATCTACCTGCATGGTTGAATATCAGTGAAGACTAAAATTGCTCTCAAATGATTCAGAAATATCTGCCGTTAGAAACCACCCAGCCGTTCCTCACACAAATACTATAGAGTACCATATTATTTGATTACAGTAATGACCTGAACGCTGGGTTGAGAAGACAGTTCCATACCATCTAAGATGGTGCAAGAGCTGTCATGAGGCGTGAGCAGGTGGGACCTGGCCTTGCAGGGGACCTCTCCCGTCCAGTGTCTGCAGTTTCCCACACCCACAGCACGTGCAGATAAGTGAGCCGCATGCTTCTCTCAGCTGCTTGAATGACCTCGAGAGGGGGACTACCCCAAGGACCTGGTGCATGCAGTGGTCACAGCTGTGATTTGACCTTTGCCCTGATTTCTCAGTCTAGATTTCTGTTCTTAGATAAACATGTGTGTAGAGGTAATTAGACTCAGAATACAAGGGTCTAAATTGGAAGGAACCCTCCTAGAGCAGTGACTGAGTTTTGAAGTCATGAAATATCCCCCTGGAAGGGACCTAGAGGAACCTGGATCTGATTTCTCCCCTCCCCCTGATAGCTTTCCTTCCCTACCATCTGCCCTGTGGGAGGCGTGGCAAGGGCTCTCAGCCCTGTTCTGCTTAAGACTTGCTAGCCTGTGCAGACAAGCGGCAAACGCTGAACCTCTGAGACTTGGCCCTTAAGCCCCATCAGTGCCTGCTACCTCAGCAGGACTCGAATCTTAACAAGGGAGGAAGGGCTCAGGTTCCAATATCCTCTCTTTCTGATGATAGCTCAGCCTCTCCCTCCGAGCCCTCGTGTTCTCCATTTGCATGGATGCTTCCTGCCCTTCTGCCCCCATTCACTTCTCCAGCCCTCTGGGTCCTTGCTGTCCATCTCACTGCCACCAAGAGGTGAGTGCATCATGTTAGGTAGTGAAAGTGAAACCTGCTTTTCCATTGTTGAGACGAGGCGACCATACAGCAAACCACTGCAAGGCCACAGTCCCAGCACACCACGGATGGCGCAGCATCTCTCTAGATGGCTATTACGTGCCTTCCACCTACAGATGCTCACTTAAACCACAGTCATGCAGTGCAGCCAAGGTAATTCAAAAAATAAGAAATAAAAGGCATAGAAGAAGCTAATGGGATTTATAACTGGTTAACTGGATTAACTTAACTTTGCCCATTTGGAGAAGCACGCATGTGTGTCCTCACTCTGGCCCCTCTCCTCCCTCCTTTCCTCTGACTACAGTCAATGAATATATACTTCTTGGCAGTATTTTAAGAAACATGTTATGTGGTAAAAAAAAAAAAGCTGTCAATAACTAGTTCAAACTCCTTTCTAACTTATTCATATCACTCTTTTAGGAAAACTAAGAGCCATACTTGAATGTGATTATAGAAGACAAACCGTCCCTATTCAAGGATAATGTATCATTTGAATGAAGTCAAAAAGAGCTTGTCCTTCAAAGGAGCCCTAATTCCTATTTTGTGACAATTTGGCAAATCCAGGAGTTCCATGTTCTGGTCAGTGTGTCTTTCAGTGCAGCAGCATCTCTTGGAAATTAAGGGGCTACCTTGCTAATGACCACCCTGACAGCGGGCTGCTTGCCCTTCACTGACCTTCCATGGCAAGGCCCTGCTTTCAGCAGACTCCCCTCCTCTGTGTGACCCTGCCAGCCAGTTCTGGGGCCTCTGCACAAGCTCAGCACCCAATTGCAACTAAGCTGCAGCCTGGGCAAGTTCATTGTGCTGGCCCCATTGTCCCCAGGGCCCCTGGTGCCACTCACAGCTGCTCCTCTTATCCCAGACAGTGTCACTCAGGACCATCGGTCCCCACATCTGTCTCCCCACAGCTGTGCTGGTGTCCCCTTCTCCCACTGCTGGCCACGCATAGCTAACATCACTCCTTCTACAGCCCCTTTTTTCTTGACAACCTGGGAACTGCCCTCTCTAGAGAGAGATGGGTCCACACAATCTTTGTGGTTCTCTAAACTTTTCAAGGATATAAAAAAAAGTAGATTTAGAGGGCTTCTGCCCAGGTGTAGACATTTTACCCACAGGTGATTTTTTTTTATTCTTTCAGAATGAAAACAGAACTTAAGGGCAGACCAATAAGTAATAAGTGTTTGGCTTAAATGCTTTCAACTGATGACCAGACCTCAGTGAAGAGTAATCTCATTTATTAAACATTCAGACCCTGGTTTCTAAAAGCCTGAAAGGAAGAAGGAAGGAAAGATAACTCATGCATGCACGCATGTATCTTACACAAGGGCATGACACACACACACACACACACACACACACACACACACACCCCATGGGCACCCAGCACACACATAGAGATACACACATGTACCGCTCACACATGTGCCTATACGTACATACAAACACAAAAGCCGCACACACACTCGCCACACCAGCACCGGCACATGCACATACACAACACACCCACCAACACACACCACAAATAAGCACACCCTCCAAACTGTAATGGCCCTTGAGAAACCTCACCACCCCCAATGGAAAGACCCCCAGGCTGGGCCATGAGCTCCACCAAGTTCTGCTCCCATTTTCTCCACCATGGAATACCCCAGAAGCATGCTGCTTTCCCCCACTGTGCACTGGGAGCTGGGCTGGCACTGACCTCCTGCCCCTTAACTCACTATGCCCAAAGTCATTGTCCACAGCCTCCCCTGCCCTCTGCTTCTCATTAAAGCACCTCCAGGAAGTGAACCCCAAGCTGGACTCTGCCTCTGCCTTGAAAACCGAGCATCTTACATGGGGAGGGCCAGCCTGCATCCAGCTGCCCCCTCAGGTCTCAACTCGGCCCTTCCAGTGATTCAGACACATTACCCACCAGCCTCATGGTGACCAATGGTTTTGCTTCTCTCTCTCTCTCTCTCTCTCTCTCTCTCTCTCTCTCTCTCTCTCTCTCTCTGTATTTGGTACAGGGTCTCTCACTACACAGCTCAGACTCATAGTGATCCTCCTGTTTCAGCCTCCCCAGCACTGGGATTACAGGTGTGCAGCACTATGCCTGGACTCAGTGGCCAGCTCAGCGCGCCCCGGGATTGCGGGTGCAGTGCAGCATGTGGTGCCAGGAATCAAACCCTGGTCCCTGCACTTGCCTAAGCAGGCACTTTGTCCACTGAGCTATCTTGCCAGCCTGACCAATGCTTTTTCAATGGCCACTCTCCGATGTGGCTCATAAGGCTGTTCTGATTTTCTACCCACCTCCCAGATCTTGCCTTCCTCATTTGCTCAACTCTGCCCCAGGAATGGTGCCTCCCCACCCATCCCCTTCCAAACACCTTCCCCAAAAGCTCTCCTCACTCCTATTGGTTTAAGAACCATCTCCTCCCTGGTTTAGAGACTCTCAAGTGACAAGATGGCTCTCCCGAAAGCCCGAGCCTTATGTGTCTCTGCCCAGTGGACATCTACAACTGCTCAGCCCCAGGGCTTGGCATGTTGGGAATAAATGCAAACTCTTCTCCCTTCACTTCATTCTGTCTGTCCAAAAAGGATCCGCAGGGCTTTAGCAGCTGACCTGAAAACCAGGTCATCCTTGATGCTTGCGAGCAGCTCACCTGTCCACATGATCATTGCAAAAGACCCCACTGTTGGCAAGAGTGTCAGATCCACAGGGCCCACTTTGTTCCCCATTCTGTACCACCTGACTGGCCCCAGCCACCCTTGCCCCTCATCCCTCTCACTGCTGAACACCTGCCGCTCCACGTCCTCCACATAGACTCTCACGGATGCATCACTTGTGAGGTGAGCGAACGAGGGTTACTCCCCTCCATTTCCTGTTAACCCCTTTGTTCCTCCCTCTCAGCCCTGACAGCCCTCCTGAGAAATCATTTCCAGAGACAGACTCTTAGACCAGGGCAACATGTGGCAGCTCAGATCTGTATGGCCATTAACCAGCTTAAATGTCTGAGCACTCATTTTGCTTAGCTTTGGGCTTTGCCCTTGCCCTCTTATGGAAAATATGTGGTATTCCTCCAAGACTTTGTGGTTGGTTCTTGCAACTATAGACAGCCCAGCACCAGAAGAGCCCAGCTCATGTTCACCAGTCTGCTCGAGGCCGCTGCCGCATGGTGAGTCTGCTCTGGTCCTCCAGTGAGGGCACAGTGAGGGTCGTTGAGCCCCCATACAGTTCTCTTGCCCTCTCTTTCTGCACCACATGACAAAATTAAAGATCACTAGCAGTGTCCACCCAGGAGTTCCATCTACATCACTTCTCCTCGCCTCTACCTGCGCCGACACAACCCTCACCTCTGTGTGTCCCACCCAGTGCAAGGGTCTGCTCTCCAGCCAGGCTGAACTCACCATCCTGTCCACAGCCCACCTCTTTACCTGGAGCTCGCAGGCCCAGACTGCCTGTTACATCCGTTCCTATTGGCCCTTCCTTTGGCTCTTTCCTGTTAACAGGCCCCACGCTCAAGCTCCGGCCTACAGAGCACTCTCCCAGCAGCCCCTCAAAGCCTTAGCGACTAAGCCTCGGGGAGCAGCTGACCTGAACCTTCCCAGCGCCTCACTTCTGCTTCACTTCTGCTGCTCGCCAAGCCCCTGCTCCTGCTTTTCAGGTTTTACTCTCTCTGAAGTCACCAGTGACCTCCACTGTCCAGTCGGGGGAATATGCGTGTATTCTTCTATCTGAACTACTTGTGGTGTTTGACATTAGGGCCACACCCTCATCCCCTGTCACTGAAGTTTCTTCTGCAAGCAGCTCTCCACGGCTTCTTCTTGTTGTTGTTGTTGCTGTTGTTGTTATTGCTGTTATGGTTTGCAGTGTCATAAGAGCTCCCTTTCCAACATAAGATGTTAGGAAACTACATAATTTGTAGCAAATTAACTCATTTTTAAAACTGTCTGCTACACAGCTGGGGCAATATTATGGCAATCTAAACACCTGCCTGGAAAGCTCAAGGACCCAAGTTTGATCCCCAATGCTACATGCTGGGCTGGCCCCAGAACCCCAGGCATGCCACGCCAGTCCACACACTTGTAGTCCCAGAGCTGGGAAGCTGAAACAGGAGAATCACTGTGCATCCAGCTGTGTAGCAAGACCCTGTACCAAATAAATAAGCTATGACTATAAGCCTTCGAACACTTAATACCCAGGAGAAACAAACATCATGGAGCAGACCTGATGCTGTGTATGGCTCTTGTTGCTGTCCTCAGCAATCAGGAACCCTGGCCTGCAGTCCTCCGAGTGAGCTCTATAAGTGTGAGCTGTGTGCACACCTTCCCTAGGCAGGACTGTTGCCAGGAGACATCCCTGAGGCACAGACTGGCTTGGCGCTGTGGTGACACGGATGGAGGCGTGTGGGTAACTTTTGGGTGATTGTTTCATTATTACTATTATCCCTGAGCTGGGCCATCGCCCTTCCCTGCCAGCTTGCCCTTCCACTATCTGCATGTGAGTGAAACTGCCTCCTACTTCACAGAAGCCCCTGCTGAAGGTGCTGCGGCAGCACTTTCTCCACTCGCCATCCCAACACGCATGGGTGCTTTCCCCAGCTTGATTCCCAATAAGGACACTGGGGCTGGACGCTTCCCTCTCTTGTGTGGGGAAGGTAAGTCACCCCGTGCCAAAGAACAGTTTAATTCAGCAGATTACTTGGAGCCAGTCTGATACGGTCAGCAGAATCACATGGCCTGGAAGAGAGCTGGCTTCTGGGCCGCTTCCCCATCTAGGGCACCAGGCACCAGCTCCCTGCAGTTGCTCATGCAGCTCGCTCTGCAGGGACTGCATTTGGAATGATTTCCAATGAGGAGCAAGGAAAAAGGAAGAGACAGCCACACCACAATCATGTGGGTGACTCTGACCTGAACCCACCATCGCAGATCTTTCAGCCAAATTGTTCTGCTTTGGGTCTGAACCCGTCACTGAGCATCTTGAAGGCATTAGGCCACGGCGCGTGGCTGTGGCCTGAGCTGGCTGCTGTCGGGTGCAGAGGTCTGCAGGCCTTCCTCATGGAGGACCGATTGGTGTCCTGATAGACCTGCTCTTTTGTCCAGAGGACATCTGGCCCAGCTCAGCGAACTTGAGAAGTCATCAGAAGCAGATGCATAGGAACAGCAACAGGCCTCGCTGAGAGGGCACCGGTGTCTGCCTCCCTCCGAGATGCCTCCCCAGCTCCCTGCGCTATCCCTCAGGCTCTGCAGGATTTGCCCACAAAAGCTCCACCTAGTCTTCAGTGGCTGTCTCTGGGCACCAACACTCCATGTGCTTGGTGCATACAGACCACCAGCCATGTTTTTGTACCAAGAGTCACAAGGAGCAAAGAACACTCCATGGGCCTGCAGAGTCTAGGACTCCCCTCACCTGTTTCCTCCCCTGCCCCCCTTCCCTGTTCCCGCAGAGCACGTATCTAAGAATGTGCTGTTACCTAGGGCTTAGGAGGACTCAACCCAAGATCAGTACCTTCCTGGGGTCTATGTCAGTGGGTGTGAACTTTGGATATCCAGAAATAAAAGTGGAGATGGCATTTCAATGGAGGATGCTTACTGCGGGAAAGATGCAGAGGAAGAAGGAACAGGCACAGGAAGAAGCTGGACTACAGCACAGGGCAGCAAAATTTCAATCAACTCCCAGGAGTCTGAGCTCAGCAGTGGAAACTGCAATGGGTAGAATGGCCAAGCCCAAGATCTCCCCAGTGAAAAAGCATACGCTCTGGCCAAGAGGGAGGAGCCTGCAACACTAGTGCAGGAAGACACAGAGGCTTCCCTTGGTCTTTCCACAGAGGGATTTGTGTCATTCATTCAGCAAACTATACCAGGAAAGGGGTCCCAAGTGCTCTAGGGCTGTCTTACAAACACAGGTACACACTGGCACTGGGGCCCAGAGATCTGAAGGGTCACTACAGAGTTGAGGTGTTGGAACCAGGGCATAAACGAAGCCTGTGTCCCAGGGGTCTTGCCAAGGGAATAGGAGTGTACATATAGCAAGTGCCAACCCCTCATGGGGGCCTTCAGTACACAGATCAAGTGTTGTCACAATAGGGAGAGCCAAACAGAAAACTGATACTTCCCCAGCCTCAGATGTCCCTGGTGGGAAGAGGTAGGATACCCAGGGAGGACCTGGAAGATCCTTGGGCCCACTCAGCCTCCACCTCCATGGGACAAGGAGCCATGTAGGATATTTGCAAGCTGGGGAGCAGATCAATGAAGAGCAGGCCTCAAGGGTTTAGATTGCTAAGGACCTGTCAAGGTCAGCACCGCCAAGATAGCCAGGATGCCCTGGAGCCCATGGATAGCAGGAATGGGAAAGAAGATACTCCACTCTCAGCAAAGGCTCTAAGGCCATCAGAAGCATCTCCTATCTGAGGACGTAGACCACAGCCCTGTGGCCCACACACCCCAAGACCCGCTCTCTGTTTATGCTACCATCTCACCAAGACACTGGGGCAAACTTCTCCCTTCTTCTGACCTCTATACTCAGACATGCACAGACAACAATTATGTCTCCATCTTACCTTGTGTAAGATGTAGTTTCCCCACACCCTGCCGGGCCTGCAGTTTGAGCTCAAGGCCTCATACATATGGGCCATGAGCTGCATCTCAGACTAAGGCACAGCTCTTAAATTCCACCTCATACTGTTAGGACTCACCTTTAGCCATTCTTGTCTGATTACTGTATCTCACCTCCCTTGAAGAAAAAGAGCAGACAGTACTTGCAGGCTTAAGGCAAGCAGATCCTGGTAGCACGTTTGTTCCTGGGGCCCACATCTGCCCTGTGGAGGGCTCCTGCCTGCCCAGCACACCCACAAGCCCTCATTCCTGCTCTTCTGTAGTGAAGAACAGACTCTGAAGATGATTGCTCCTGCCATGTGTTCTTCTTACAAATATGGATTAAATAATAAACATAGTAACACAATTGCCTTTTTAAATAAATCTGGAACTCACTGAGCACCTTCACATCTTTTTCACCTTAACTGGTATTTGTTTTCTCATTAGATTCCTATCTGAACCAAACAGCAGAGAATTTCGATTTATAGATCAGCACCAAGACACTGGTAAGCAGAGATCCTAAATCAGTGCCAAGGCTTCCCTCGAGGCAGACATTGTGTTGAGTTTTGGTCTTACGTGGAAAAATGGGTTTATATAAGCACGTGTCACTGCATCTTTGTCGCCCCTGACCTGGGCCTGCCGCATCTGTCCCTGTCTGTCTCTCTCTCCTCTTTTTCTTTCCTCCATCCCTCCTTCTTTCTGCGACACTAGAGCAGGTAGCCACACGCCTTGCCTCATCATCACGTTGTCCCTCTTCAGAACCCTGGCGGGGATGACACTGAGCGCACCTGGAGAACTCCGGACATAGCTCATCTGAAGAGCACATCCTCTGTCACGTAAAGAGACACAGTCACTGTTCAAGGAGAAGGAAGTGGACATATTTAGGGGACATTGCTGCCTGCCACACCTCTGCATGCAGGGCTTCACAAACGGTCTGCTCTCAAAGCAGTCCCTCAAAGCCATGACAGAAATTTTGCTTTTTAAAAACTACCATGACTTCATTTTTATAGTACAGTTTGGCAAATATAATGGAAAGAAGGAGGGAATCATATAATACGCAGTTTTAAGAAATCTTATACTCTATGTCCTCAGCATCAGATTTTCTTTCTTTTTTTATTATTTAAAGAATACAAAATAACAAATAGCTCAAAGGATTAAAGCTCCTGCAAGCAGGTGCAGGGGCTCAGGGTTTGATGCCCTACATGCTGTGCTTGGCCCCACCCACCCTCCGGGGGTGCACTGAGCCTGCGATTGAGACTGGGTGTGGTGGAGCACACTTGTAATCCTAGCCCTTGGGAGGCTGTAAACAGGGGGATCACTAGGAGTCCAATCTAGTAGTGAGACCCTGAACACCCTGTAGACCCTTCCCGAAAATACAAAAAGAAAAGAACACAAAATAGTTTTTTTTTTTTTAAAGAAAAAGGCATTTTAAAAAAGATACAAAATTCCACTAAACAAATTAATAGGAATTCAACAATGGTTGCTATATTGCACTATGTTATCTTCAAATTAGTTCTTTGGGTTACCAGATAGAAACATGCAAAATCCATTTTAAAGAATGTCATAAGAAATTAAAAAGAAAAAACTAAGAAGAAAAAGAAAGAAATTTGCAAGCATTAACTGCTCCTTTCAAAAGCCCAGCAGAGACTGGCAGCAAAATCATCTACAGACGTCACGTGTCCTTAGGCTGTCCCCGTATGTTGCTGTGACTAATGCTACAGAAAATACAGAAGTCAAAACATGACTCCAATATTCTGATTTCAATGCTTTTGGATCTGTACTAGAAGTGGGTTCCTGGATCTTATGATAGCTTTATTTTTAATTTTTTGAGGACCCTCTTTCATATTCTGTATAGCAGCTGCACCATTTTCCATTCCAGAGACATAATGTCCAACACAGAACCCACAGCCAAGGATACCCTGTTGTACACTTCAAAGTTTGTTAAGAGAAGAGGCTGCGAGTTACATGTTCACATTACACAGAAAAGGTGGGGAGGGAGGAAACTTCTGGAAGGGGTAAATAAGCTCATGACTTGGTTGTGGGGATGGTTTCATTAGTGTATGCATGCATTCAAACACATTAAATTATGCACACTAAATCTATGCAGTTTGTGGCATGTCAATTGTAAATAAAGCTATTAAAGTTAAATACAATTACGTCACTGTCAAACCCTAATTGCTGCCAGCTACATGGGTACGATGTGGTGACTTGCTGGTAATTTTGCACCCTTGCTTTTGTGCACCACTGACCATGTGACCCTTCTCTTCCAGTTTTCCTCTGGGCTAGCTTTTGTTGTATAAAAGAAAGTCATTCTTTTTCTGTGGGAGCCGCTGGGTCAGGAGGAGCGTGGCCTACTCCTCTCCCCGCCATGGCTTGTGCTCATCCCCTGATATCCATGTACTCTGAAAATGGGGAGTCATCTGGCAAAAATGTCACTTTGCCCGCTGTGTTCAAGGCTCTCATTCGACCAGATATTGTGAATTTTGTTCACACAAACTTGCAGAAAAACAACAGACAGCCATATGCTGTCTGCAAACTAGCAGGTCATCAGACCAGTGCTGAGTCTTGGGGGACTGGCAGAGCCGTGGCTCGAATTCCCAGAGTTCGCGGCGGTGGAACCCACCGTTCTGGCCAGGGTGCCTTTGGCAATATGTGTTGGGTAGGCCGCATGTTTGCACCAACCAAAACCTGGTGCCGTTGGCACTGCAGAGTCAAGACAACCCAGAAGCAGTATGCCATCTGCTAGGCCTTGGCCACCTCAGCCTTGCCAGTGCTGGTCATGTCCAAAGGTCATCGAATTGAGGAAGTTCCAGAACTTCCTTTGGTAGTGGAAGATAAAGTTGAAGGTTACAAGACTAAGGAGACAGTTTTAGTTTTGCTCCTGAAGAAACTTAAGGCCTGGACAGATATCAAAAAGGTCTATGTCTCTCAGCGAATGAGGGCTGGCAAGGGCAAGATGAGAAACCGCCATCTCATCCAGCGCAAGGGACCTTGCATCATCTATAATGAAGACAATGGCATCATTAAGGCCTTCAGAAATATCCCGGGCTTTACTCTGCTCCATGTAAGCAAACTGAATATTTTGAAACTTGCTCCTGGTGGGCTTGTGGGGTGTTTCTGCATTTGGACTGAAATTGCTTTCTGGAAGTTAGATGAGCTGTATGGCACTTGGCGAAAAGCTGCTACCCTCAAGAGTCACTATAACCTGCCTGTGCACAAGATGATCAATACAGATCTGAGCAGAATCTTGAAGAGTCCAGAGATCCAAAGAGCCCTCCGAGCACCACGCAAGAAGATCCATTGAAGAGTCCTGAAGAAGAATCCTCTGAAGAACCCGAGAATCATGCTGAAGCTGAACTCATATGCAAAGACCATGTGCTGGAAGACCATTCTTCGCCAGGCCAGGAATCACAAGATCTGTATGCCTGAAGCAGCTGCACAGGCAGTCAAATTGGAAGAGAAGGAAGTTGCTGGCAAGAAGCTGTGGAAGAGAAGAAAGGAAAGAAAGCTGCTGGTCCCAAGAAACCTGGGAAGAAGACTTTGGGGAAAAAGCCTGCAACTCCCAAGAAACCAGCAGAAAAGAAACCTGCTGAAGAAAAGAAGCCTGCTGCATAAACTGTCAAAATCTCTATCCCATACAAGTATCGTAAATTTGGACAGCTTATTTTGAATAAAGACCTGGTCAGAGGCAGTGAGAAAAAAAAGTCATTTATTCTCAGTATTGAGCATTGTACACAAATGCATTGTCACTTTTGGCAGCTTCTCTTTTAACTTCAAAAAACCCTTTGTTACAGAAGAGGGTTATTTGATTATCTGTTTGATTCATTGTTATAATCAAATTTATAACTCAGCAAAGTGTCTGCCACCATAACATCTGGGATCCCTGGCACTTCCCCTGGCCAGCAGCTCCACAGTCCCTTTTTTCCCTCCACAGAGTATTGTGACCATCATCTCTACCACATGGAGGTGTGGAGAAGACTAAGCCAACTAATGTTGGTAAAATAAACATCTTCACAATGCTCCCCATGCAGGAAACACTGAAGAATTATTCTCTACCTTTATCATCACCATTTTTATCATAGTTTACATTTTATGTCTCTTCTGCCTTATGAAAGCCTTCCCTGGCTTCAGACTGTAAAAATATTAACAACTTCTTTCTTTAGAAAGCTTTAAAGCTCCATTTTTCACATTTCCCTCTTCAAAGCATTTCCCATCTGGGTCCAGGGGGACTTGAGTTCTACCAACTGGAGGGTCTCCTCTGCAGCCCTGTCATGGCCCACCTGGTTCACTGTGACAGGCTCTGCCTTGGCCACCACCTCCCAGGCCCTGCTGCCTCAATAGGCAATGATCCACACTTGTAGCTATCAGAACACGGAGCTACCTCCTAACACTTGGTACACAAATCGTCCCTCTGTTTCTTCTTCAGCTGTGTCTTGTCTATTTATGACTTTTTATCATTCCAATAAAATTTAGAATCAGCTATCAAGTTTATTAAAAATTATTTGGGATTTTGATAGAAATTGCATTGATTTGACAAGCTCATTTGCAACAGCCACCTTTATACTGGGTCAACAAAGATGATGTGCCTCTCCACCTAGTTGTGTATTGCATATCTTTCAATAATATTATAATTTCTATGTTTCTTTATCAGTTTATAAGGAGTACTGCTCATCTTTATTAGACTGAGTCATAAAAACTTTATAGCTTGTATTGGCATCATCTGTGATTTTCTTCTATGCTTGCTCTGATTGCTTATTATTGGTGGAATGAAATCATTGGATTTTTAATGTCGCTCTTGTGTCTGACCTATCCGGCCAATCTTTCACATTTTAACTGTGCATAAATACTGTGCATTAGTGTTTTCACTCACTCTGTGTTGAAGTAGTCACATACAGGCTGCTGCCTTGTAGCCTTGGAAACCACCTGCTCTTCCCAGCACTCCGGTGGCCAAAATCACTAAGACAAGGACAAGTCAGAACAGAGAGAGAACATTCCCATGTTACTCCTGATGAAACAGTTTGGAAATTTTGATATGCGACAAATTTTCTATAGTTGCCAGTTTCAGAAAATTCTCTGTTATCCCTAATTTTTAATGTCTAATCATAACTGAGTAATGATTTCTTCAAATGCACTTTTGGACCTATTGGATGATGTTCACTTTTCTTTTACTTTTTACTGTGTGAATGAAATGAAAAAGCTTTCTAACTTGGAACAATGTCTGAGACTAACCTAGTTATGCATACTAATATTTGCACTTGCTGCTAGGTATACACGGCAGTATTTTATGGCTTCGAAAATGTGTGTTTGTAAATGTGATGGATACATTGTTCCATCTTTCTTAACTGCTTTTTCTAACTTACGATTTATGCTAAGATATATGAGCCTGCTAAAATTAACAGGACTTCTTTCTGCCGATTTGGATTCTTTTAAAGCTGTATTTTAGATAAAATATGTTGTTTTAGGCTGTCACTAAAAACTTTTTTGTGAATATGTATAGCCTGCACAGTTGTAGTTTTAACATGCATATTGACTGCAAAATTTTCTAATGAAGTATAAAACATTTCTGTTCTACTTGTGAATAAGATAATCACAACATGAGTTTCCTCCCTATTCCTGTACTCTGTCCAGAGTTTATCTTCTTTTTTTTTTTTTTTTTTGTATTTAGAATAGGGTCTACAGAGTCTATAGTTTCTCACTATGTAGATCGGACTCGTAGTGATCCACTTGTGTTCAGACTCCCAAAAGCTGGGATTACAGGAGCGCGCCACCACACCCAGTCTCGATCACTGTCTCAGAGGGCTGGTACGGGGCATGCCAGGGAACAAACGCAAGACCTGTGTCTGCCTAAGCAGGTGCTTTAGTCTGCTGAGCTACTTAGCTGGCCCTTATCTCCTTATTTTTTACTAAGACTTTTTTCTGAAGAAAGAAATTGCTCCCATTGCTATTTTTGCATCCTACTAAAATCTGTATACTTTGCTTGCAATTCCTTGCATCCCGATCTTCTGTCTGGCTTTACGTTTCCTCTGCCAAAATGCACACCATAGTAGTTCTTCCATGGGAACAGTGGGCTCTCAGCTCCCTTAATAGTGGCATGACTGAAACATCCCCTCTTCCTGCATGTGAGTTTTTTTGGTTAGAAACTTATAGCTTATCTTTTCATGTCTTTATTGTTGCCTTACTTGTGAACGAGGCACTGCAGGGTTTGTAACTCCAATAGGGCTCTATCCTCAGCCAAATCTCACCATCTTTCAGGATCACTGCAGGACAAGATGAAGTGTGTGGGTGCCTAATTCTCATGGCTTTGTAGATGGTTGATCATTTGCAGTTTTATCATGAAGTTTTTGAGACAGACTTTTTACCATTTTTAAAATAAAATTTCACCAAAAAGCAACTGAATATGATTTGGTTGCATCCGTCCTTCCCGAAACAAAAGACCAAAAATCTCCTCAATTCTGGAAATTTTTCTCTCTTACATTTTTTCCCCACCACTCACCATCCTATTTTTTAGGAGCTACAGTTGCATGTGTTGGGAACTTCATGGTTTTTATGTGGCCCATGAATTTTTTATAGCACTCCACAATGCTATATTCCAATTTACTAGTAATTCCCTTTGATTATGTCCTGCCCAGAATTTATTCAATCATTTAAAATTTAAATTAATGACTTTTAAAATTCCTAATTCAAGCCATCATCTCATTTCCAAGGGTAAACTCATTTCACATACGTGTGCTTTGCAATTCTTTGGCTTCTTCCATTTGCCATTATGATTAAAATTTCTTTCATCCTTTTGATTGTGATCTTATTCTTCCCTTTTCATTTGTGGATTCCCTCCTCCCTAACTCTGTTCCAGTCGCTCTTCTGCTTGAGGACCTGAGTGATGCTCTCCCAATCCTACATTCTACAGATTAGCAGCAATAACTCCCATTTTGTGGACTTAAACTGTGTCCATATATTTGAACAAAGTGGCTTCAGAAAAAATACCATTCACTTTGAGAAAAATGGGGTGAATTCAAAGCTAAATATTTATAGAAGTCCCCTTAAAACATCCAAGTACTTAACAATAAATGAAGTTGTAAACAAAGTATTATACACACATTATTATTATTTTAATCACAGTAAAAAGTTAGAAATGACACAAGATTTCACTAAAGAAAATGATAGAAATTGAACAACCACTATTATATTGCATATTGTTGTCTTCATATTAGTTCAAAATTAGTCAAAACATTAAAGAGAAGAGACAAAAATATTTAAGCACTAACTGCTCCTTTCAACAGACCAGCAGAAATCAGCAGGACAATTATCCAAGCTATCCTATATACAGACATAGCTATTTCTTTTCTCCTTCCTTCTTTTCTCCTTTCCCTCATCCCCGCTGTTCCTTCCCTTTGAACAGTATTATTCCCTTTCACAGTATCTATTGTACCTTTCAGATTTTACACTAGGGAGTTTTTATGATATGTACATAAAAGTTTTATGTACATAAGGGCAGCCAGATAATTCATGAACAAAAACCAAACTACATGGAAAATACTTCAAAGCATCCACAACTGGGATCTCATTGTTTTGAAAAGTTTTTACACTAGGGAATCAATATGATGTGTACATTTGCAGGTCTGATTTATTTCATTTATGAGTGTGGTCTCTAGTTGCATACATTTACCTATAAAAGATTTGAGTTTATCTTTATTTATAGCTGAGTAATACGCCATTGTATAAAAAATACATTTTTTTTTACTCATTCCTCAGCTGATAGACACTTGGGTTGTGTCCAAGATTTAGCTATGACAAATTGCAATCCTAGACGAAATAGGTGCACATACATTGTTGTAGTATGGTGTTTTAAGTTCTTCTGGGAAAATACCCAGGAGAGGAATAGATGGGTTGAATGGAACCTCTAATCTTAGTTTTTTGAAGAATCTTCACACTGATTTCCCTAGTGGTTTTATGAGTCTACACTCCCACCAATAGTAGAGAAGCGTTGCTTTTTCACCACAGCCCTGCCGGCATTTGTTATTGGTTGACTTCTTGATAACAGACATTCTTTACTGAGTGACAGGGAGTATCAGTGCTGTTTTCCTTTGCATTTCTTCAGTGACCACTGATGTTGAATACTTGTTCATATATTTATTTTCCATTTCTATTTCTCCATATGAGAAGTGTATATACATCTCAGATGTCCATTTTCTATTGTCTGAATTTAGGGTTCCTGATGTTTTTTTAATTCTTTATGTGTTCTAAAAAGAAGTCCTAAGTGCAAGGGCCTGAGTTCAATCCACAGTTTCACCAAAAAAAAAGAAAAGAAAAGAAAAAGAAATTCTTCATCTAAGAGACAGTTCACTAAAATTTTTTTCCCAATTCACTGGTTTTCCTTTTACTCTGTCAGTGATTTCTTTTGACATACGGAAACTTTTCAAAACAATGAGATCCCAGTTGTGGATGCTTTTAAGTATTTTCCCTGCAGTTTGGTTTTTATTCATGAATTATCTGGCTGCCCTTATGTCTTCAAGATTTCTACCTACTTTCTGTTCCAGCAGATTTAGTGTTTCTGTTTTAATACTTAAATCTCTGATCCATGTTGACTTCAGTTTGGTGCATGGTGATAGACACGAGCCTAGTTTGAGTCTTTGGCACAAAAGAGCCAGTTTTTCCAGCAACATTTATTAAAGAGGCTACCTTCATTCCAGTAAATGTTTGGCCCCTTTGTCAAACATAAAGTGGCCAAGAGTGTTTATAGTTGTGTCTACATTTTCTAATCTGTTCCATTGATCATCAAATCAGCTTTTTGCCACTACCATGCTTATTTTATCACAGTAGCTTTGTAATATAATTTCAAGTCAGGGATTGTGACGCCTCCTGCCTTTTCTTTGCTGTCCAGGATTGCTTTTGATATTCTAGGTCTCTTCTAGTTCCACATTAATTTTAGGAATACTCTCTCTAGATCTACAAGTTAAGCCAATGATATTTTACTTTCAATGGGATTGTGTTGAATCTGTGTAACACTTTTGGGATTATGGCCATTGTCACAATGTTGGTTCTCCCTATCCATGAAATTGGAATGAAAAGAATAGCCTTCAATTTTCTGAGATCCTCTTCAATCTCTTTTTTCAGAGCACTATAATTTTCACTGTATAGATCTTTTACTTCCTTTGTGAGATTGATTCCTAAGTATTTCATTTCTTGGATATTATGAAAGGCATGTTTTTCCTAATTTCTCTCTCCACGTGTTTGTTATTTGTGTACAGAAATGCTATCAATTTTTGAATGTTGACATTGTATCCTGGTATGCCACTGAATTTGATTATTAAATATTCAAATCTTTTGGTGGAGTTTTTGCAGTCTTCTATTTAAAGCATCATATCATCTGTGAATGACAATTTCACTTCTTCCTTTCCAAGTCTTTTTCAATTTATTTTTCTCTCTTGTTTAATTGCTCTGGCTAATGTTTCCAGAACTATACTGAATAAGAATGGTGATGGTGGACACCCTTTCCTTGTTCCTGATTTTAAAGTGAAGGCTGTCAGCTTTTGTTCATTTAATTACTATGTTGACTGTTGTTTTGTTCTGCCAGTTTAATTCCCTTCTACCACGTAAGATGAAATGGTCACAGGCTTCAGGATCAGGACATGACATCTTCAGTGTCATCATTCTGCAACCATGGATACCGGATGATGTCACAGTGCTGTGGTCTGTGTGTATTTGTCCCCCCAAAGCCTTATGCAATCACCAGGCAGACATCTAGAGTCTGTGATTAATTCAAGATCCACTGGGATTATGGAGTGAGTGCTGCTGGGTTTATGGATGTGAGTACTACGCCCAGCCTGTGGCGGATAGCATGAATGTAATTTAAGGGAGACAGACTTCCTCTCTGTGGTCACTGTTGCTGCTACTCCTCCCTTTTGCTTTTGCTGCCTTCCATCATCATGAACTGCTGCCCTCTGCCATGTGCCGCTCTGCCTTCGAGCCAGCTGCGTATGGACTGAATTCTCCAGTAACTGGGAGCTGAATGAATCTTTCCTTTCCTCATTTCGAGTGTCAGGTATTTGCCCCAGCAACAACAGAAGAGTAACCAAAACACACACTAAGATGATCAGCAAGCTGAGTTGGAAGGTACTGTATTGTCACCCAACTGTTCTTAAACTCACACTCAAGTGTGACCTAGAGGTTCTGCTCACAGTTCCTTGCCACACAGGGAGAAGGCCAACCCAATGAATTGGACTGGGCTTCAGTCCCCACCGTCCAGCAGAATCTACCACGTGACTTCATCATGGGCTGGCAGTGGAGGCATGAGGTGATCTTGCTTCCCTGCCTTGTTCTGCTCCTGTCCTGACCATCCCAAAGCACCCTTGAGCCAAGCATTCTACACAGCATTGCCCTAAACATAGACCAGTGGCATTTGCCCTATAAGTATTGTATTTTCTAAATTTTCCTTATCATTTGTCCTTTTAATAGATTTCTCCAGGAATGTAAGAATTGTAGCCTCTGAAGCTGGGGCTTTTTCCTAGCAAAATTGTCCTTGGCCATCAGGTTAATGCAACTAAGTAGAAAATTGGTCTAGAGTTCAGTTTTGCCACTATGTTTTCCCTGGCCTTTTGGCTGAGAATTAGCACATGACAGAGGGCTTCTTCTGTGGACCAGAGGTCATTTTTTCATCCACTATTACATAAAATTGAAAGCTTAGCGAGCTCCATGAGGAAGTTTTAAAAACTTTTATGAATTATTCCCACAAGTAGTCATCAGCATTTTTCACTGTCATCATTTTGGACTCAGTGAAGCAGTGAGTGGCTGACAGTCACCTGGTTTTATGATTAAAAGGTAAGTTCTGTTGCCAGGTTACACAGGCCTGGGTAGAAAATGAACTGTGTCCTCAGGGCTAAATCAATCCAGTTGGTAAGTAGGAGAGTGAAATGCAAGAGCAAGCTGTGCTCCAGGAGGAATTGTTTCCCCACAAAAGCTGGGAACCACCAACCCCAAACCAAAAGGTAGGTGTAGCATGTATAAGAGCCAAGCATGGACAGGCTGGTGAGGGCTGGCATTGACACCTCTCACTGGGGACTTGGGCACCATGAGTGTCATTCTTCAGATCCCATGATGTCCGACTATCTGCCCCACTCTGCAGATAGCAGACCCTCAGTAGTGGAACTTATAACTCTTACAAGCCACTGACCTGCCTTATGCTTTAGTCTCTAGATGTTTCAGCTGATAGATACCTAGCTCCAAGGCAGTGTGGCATGCCAAATGGCCACCACGGAGGAGAAACAGCTCGTGGCCAGCAGAAGTCATTAAGGCAAGCAACCAAGCCACAAGTCACCATAGGAGCTTCTTTCTGCCCCTTTTATATTCTATCTTGACTACCCAGTTTAGGGTGGTGCTAAACCAATCCATGAATTAATTTAGTAGTCACACACTCTTAATCCCAGCATCACACATTCTAGATCCAGCACCAACAAGGACTGTAAGAGGCTTTGAGGGGACATCTAGACACAAACGGTAATATCAACTTGCCTCCCTAAAGCAGATGTGCAGCAAGGCAGGGTGAAACCTCTCCACCTCCCCCGCCACCTGCAAGGGACAAAGAATGCCACCATGAGCCCTCTTGCCACTGACCTGGCTCTTGAATCTGCACCCACCCTGTGACCTGCCTCTCCCAGCAGAGTGCTATAAAAGCAGATCTTGGCAGCCCTCAGCCAAGGCCTCAAGAGGCCTTGAGTCATGTGCTTGCCTCCTTTGGGCCATGGTTCTAGGATGAAAGGCCATGTAGCCAATGTCTAACACTCACTGCCACACATGAAGTCAGGTTACCCCATCAGCCTTGTCAAACCTCCAAAAGGCTGCACTCACCAGGCAACTTGAGAACAGCCAAGTACCATATCAAATACCAAATACCAAATACCAATGGCCAAATTTCTGACCTCTGGTTTTCAAGGGGGAAAATGACTACTGTTTTAACCAAGTTTCACACTCAGTTCTGGGATGATTAGCTGCATGATACATGGTGGTTTAGGGCTGACCACAACCCCAAAAACACAGAATGGACATGCTCAGCTTGTTATACATTCCACCCTTAGATCAGGACCACAGATTTTGATTCTCTAAGAGATCCATATGTATTCAGGAAATAGTTTGTTCTACTCCTGTGTTCTTGTAACAATAGGCCTACTGTGGACTGAGACAGTGCAGGAGGGAAAACACTGGGAGATGATGCAGCCCTTCTGATGGAGTGGCTCTAACGCAAGTCGAGTCACTTGTAGTTTCTCTCAAGCCTAGTAAAAGCATGTGGTCCACCCATGTAGCTCACAAGCTTTGGAATTAAAGCCTTAATATGCAGGAGCTTTGGGTGTTGCCTGCCTTGACAGCTAGGCAAACAATAGTGGAGTTTAAGGCAGCTGACACTCAGTTTCTAAGGAAGTCTGATCACACAGACTGAAGTTCATGACTATTGCATGGTGCCCTTTTGAGCTCTTGTTCTGTGAGCTCATGCCAAAGTTTGGCCTTAGTGCCCAGAGCAAAGCTGTGGATCAGCAGAGGGGAACACCTGAGCATCCACAAAAAGTCTGAGTTAACCTAGGAAAGCCAGTCCACCCTCAAGTGAAAATGAAGAGCCGGATAAGGAGGGTGAAGCAGAGAATGAGGTTTAATAAAAATAGCCATGAAGCCCATAGAGGTAGGATCTGGAGGGAACTTGGAACAGCCAAGTTTCTCTTCCTGTATGCAGACTGGGCATGGTGGCACGTGCCTGTAATCCCAGAGCTTGGAGGATCCTACAAACAGGAGGATCACTACGTGTCCAATCTATGTAGTGAGACCCTGTAGATCCCTGTCCTAAATACAGTTTTAAAAAGGGCAGGGGGATTGCAGTTTAGCTCAGTTGTTTAAAGCGCCTGCTTGGGTAAAATCAGTCAAGTGCAGGAGACCATAGCTTGATCCTCAGCTCCACAGGCCACACCAGAGCTGCCCTGAAGGCAGCCTGAATGAGCCAAAACAAATCCTTCTCAGTCCCTCCCTGTACACATGGATACCAGACATGAGCAGGGGTGTGTGAGCCCAGGATGTAGGCGAAGGCAGGATCGAGGCACGTAATATCTGAGGAACTATGGAGAACTAACCAGGTCACCAAAACGTCTAAGTAGCAGAAGTTGATAGAAGACAAGAGAGGACTAGGGACATGCTGGAGAGGAGATCCAGGTATGACACATATAAGAACATATAGCTATGACCTTTGCCACCAACCACCTGTGTGTCATGGTTGGGATCTTTCAACTGCACCCCCAGGCCCTGTCTGTAGACCTCGGGCTTAAGGGTTCCATCAGACCTCCAAATGTCAGCCAGGCTGGAAGGCACTTCTGCTGGGAGCCCCTTCTGTATTTTGCAAGCACCCCATGCAGAATGGTGAGCACAGGCTGCTATATATAGCAGTGAGGATGCAGAATCAAATGTTTCTATATCATATAGTCCAAAAAATATGCAAATGAGAATTATAAAGGCATCTTTAAACTTTGATTTCCAAAGACATTTGGCAAACAACTCATAATTTTACACAGCTGCTATAATAATACGATTAGCTGACTTGTACTGGAAGCTAGTAGGAAATATCTCAGAGACAGTGCTCTCCTCCCTCCTCTAAGCACCACGCAGGCATGGCTTGAAACCACTCCATGAGACGACTGATGATTAGAGTGCGGCCCTCTCCCATTATCACAGGAGTCTCAGGCCGTGCGATCAGACTGGCACGGACCAAATATTACTGGAAAATATGTCTGCAACTTGGCCTATAAGGTAGAGAATTCAAATATACCCTCAAGACAATTTGTCACTATTCATACAGGTCAACATCATAGTTAATAACTGCAGATAAGTGAAGTGCCAAATTGAGAGTTATTGCTGGGAAAGATGTTTGATATGCATCGCACAGTATCAAAGTGCCTCATGCCTTCCCCATTCGTGCTGCCAACTCTAGAAATAAAACAATTGCACTCTTCTGAAAAGCGTGATGCTTGGGAAAAGGCAAGGGAGCACCTCGCGTGGCCGCTCCACACCTTCCCACCCACTAAGCTGGGCTGGCGCTCCAGTGCCACCTTCCCTGTGGCCATGATAGGGATGTTCATCACACACAATGCCAGACCAGCAATTAAAAGAATATTTTTTTACTCCTTGGCGAATGGTTGCTTGGTGCAACTGCTTGCCCCTTCATTTGTTGTCAGGAACTTGCCTGTGAGCACGAACATCTCCGCCTGGGTAATCCGCCCATCCCAAAGCATAACAGATTTCCCTAGCTCGCTTCAGTCAGCTCATAATATGCTGGCACCTAACACCACAGGCACACACACACACACACACACACACCAGCCAGTGCCTTGGCACTTGCTTTTGCAGTCAGTGTCCATACCAGCCAAGCTGCACCCATCTGATGAGCTGGGAATCCATGAAACCAAAATTATCTTTTCATATTAAATATCTAAATACATTAGGCAAAACTGGTCTTTAGGAATCTCTTCCTGGATTACCAGTGCACTCTGTTGGGAATAATTCAAAACCATGGAGGCAGAGAGCTAGGAGAAATGTCACACAGAAGGCAAAGGACCTACATCGAATCCCTCCGTCCTGCATGTGAGGAAACCATCCTAAGCCAATGTGCAGAGACAGAGGACTAGGTCTAGGCTGTTCCCAAGGATCCAGAACACACCCGGGAGCCTAGGCTTGCATTTGTAGGGAAGGGACACAGGAATGCATGCCCAGGAAGTAAGAAAGAAAGGAGGATCCCTGGTGCCCTCCTCTCCCTAGGGTCAAGGTTCATGTCCTCCAGCTGTGAGGGTCTGGTCTCCCCTGGGAACACAGCACTTCTCATTCAACAAAGCACTCCCTGGAGGCAGCCTCTGCAGCTCCCTGCCCAGCCCTCCAGTCACCAGTGTTTGATGACCCTGCAGCCAGAGAACAGCTGGGGTGCACCACACCCTGCGCTTACCGAGCATCAGCTCAGGTGAGTCCACAGAAACACTGGCAATGGGGGCTGCAGCTGGCCTGTGTTACAGGTGAGGAAACTGAGACACAGAGCAGCACAGAGCCTGTGCAACTAGCTCCTCCTGACAATGCAGCCCACAGCCTGAGCCTTTGAAGTCCCCACTTGAAAACCATGCATATTAGTCAGCTTTCTTGCTACTGAGACACAATACCAAACACCGCTAACTTAAAGAGGGAGGTTGAACTTGCTCACAATTTCAGTCCAAGTTTCACTGACTCTAGAAATGTCACAGTGGAAGCATTTAGTGAAATAAAACCTAATTCATGCAAGCCAGACAGCAGGGCAGGAGAATAGTAGGAAAGAGGGGAGCAGGGGCAATGGAACAGACATAGGCCCATGGCTGCACCAAGAGACCCTCCCAGGCAGCAGAAGTGTGTGCCACCAAGCCCTGACATTATCCTACAGCAAATCAGGTTGAAACTCCATGTTAACCATTACACACCATGAGCAAGACTACATTATTCAGAACCGTTCACAGTTGCGAGAAATAACAGGGAGATTCCTCATTATTTATCTCAGTTCCATGCTATAGGGACCTCCTGCAGAACTATGAATATTATTACAACCACAATAGAGACAATGATAAAGCCAACAGAATGGATTCAGTCTTGCTTGTATATGTGTTTGTGATGGGAGTGCACGTGTATGTGTGCATGTGTTTTAAGATCTGTAGTCTTGGGCCAGGGAGATAGCGCAGCTGTCTAAGCACCTGCCTGGCAAGCTTAAGGGACCTGGGTTCAAACTCCAGTACCAGATGCCATGCCAGCTCAGAACACCAAGTGCAGTGTGCCAGAACCAGAACTGGGCATGGTGGTGCACAGCTGTAATCCCAGCTCTGGGAAGGCTGAGACAGGAAGATCACTATGAGTCTGAGCTGTGTAGCAAGACCCTGAAACAAGTAACTAAGTAAACAAATCTCTTTTATTTTTTCCATAATTTTATTGAGAAATAGCAATGAGACAGTTTCAAATCAAATTGGTAGGACAGTTTCAATAATTAACACATTGCATACATTCTTCCTAGTGGTTAATTGCTGTACAAGATGTGGACATGATATCCTATTTACAAACACCATTAGAACAAATCCCTCTATTCATTAAGAGAATGTAACTATATATCTATCCTAACCATTTTGAATACACAGATACAAAATGGCCATTCATCTGTATCCCCTTTTTGATTTAGTTTCATTATTTGAATATTATAGGTGTGTAAACTCAGCAAAATATTCCAAAATAGTCCAGTAGCCCATGATATTATTGGGTCCTCCGCTTGACTGGCAAAGGCAGAAATTGTTGACCTGAGTCCCCCACAGCTCAACATAACAGCATGGCTTTACTTCCTGTATTTCATCTTCATACTTTTCTACTGGATGGTTAAGACCAAGCTAAAGCAGGACCTATGCAACAAGAGTTGTAGCTTTTGGTTCTGATAAGGTCAGTGAAATCCTTTCAGGATTTATCTCAGATTGTAGAACCTTTCTCAGGGTCAGCCATGTGGATGAGTCACAGCTATTGCTTGGCCAATGTGCTCTCTGTGAAAGTCTGAGAGAATATTTTCTCTCCATGTGACTCTCCTTAGGCACACTTTACAGCATCAATCACTTTCCTCTTTGGCCCCATAATCTCCTTGATCAGAAAATTTGGGACACTACCGAGTTACATGACGTTACAGTACAAGTTAGCATTCTATAGTCTTATCTCCCCATAGGATCATAGAGTGTAGCAGTTCCCAAGCCCAAGCATCCCTCTCAGTCACCTCCCATCCACACACCTACCACCAGCACTTCTGTCTCCCTCCCCTCCTCTCCCTCAATCATCCTACAAAATAGTCACCACAAAATTTGAAGCTGAATTGTCCTCTCTGAAAGCCTTTCATCTCAAATGTCATAAGGAAATGGAATGTTGGATGATCAACTCTTGGGACTGACTTGATTCCTTCCTCTGGGATTTATCCAGGTCACTGTGTGTTTCAAAAGTTTATTCCATCTTATTGGTGTAGAAGTCTGACAGTCATTGAACCAGTCACCATTTATGACATCTGGACTAATTATGGAGACAGGGATTATTTGTTTGTTTGTTTTTGTGATACCTGGGATTGAATTTGAGACCTTGCACTTGCCAGGCAGGCGCATATGCCACTGAGCTATCTCCCTGGCCCCTGATTACAGTTTTTACAAACATATTTGTTATGAACATTCAAGTACAGATTTTTGAATGATGTTCATTTTCAATTTCTTTGAGGTAAATGGCCAGTAGTGTAATGACTGGGTCCTCTGGGAGATGATGGATAGATAGATAGATAGATAGATAGATAGATAGATAGATAGATAGATTTTTGAGGGTTTCATTTTGTTTTGTTTTCTTTTTGTTTTTTTAAAAGGGGTCTCACTTAGCAGTTGGCTGCTGAGATTCTCACCCTGACTAACTCTATATGCTGGTGCCTGTGAACCAGGCAGCTACACTGAGGATGGTGATGTGTAATAGAGGGGTCACGCTTGGAGTGCCTGCCATCCTGGTCTTCTAAATATGTACTTCTTGTCATGACATACCACTTATTGCCATAATGTCTCTCAAGTAAAGTTTTTTTAAACGGTAATAAATGAAAAATAAGTCTCAAGAATAAGAAAAAAAATGTCACAGGTCTGTCCTGTTACAATTCTGTATATGGTTAGATTTCTAAATTTCTTTGTAAAATTATATAAATGCTTATTTCTACCTTTATAAAATTATTTTTCCTACATATTCTGTAAGGTCTTAAAGTTCAACATATCAATATTTGATGGAAAATATCTGTTCCATGATACGCCAAAGATTTGATATTTAGACAGATAAGGTAAACCAAGCTGCATATATTGCAGGTTAATATAATATTCTCTTCTGGAGGGTTAACAACCTAAGTTAGCAGTTCAAAATTGGAGAAAAGGAAAGGCCGCAAGGTCAGCCAACATTTTGGCCCTAGCCTTTCAAGGTCAGTGAAGACTCGGGACATAGGAGAACCCATACTGTAACAACATGTAACTCAGTTGTGCTACAAATTTTCTGATCAAGAAGATTATGGAACCACAGAGAAATGTGTCCGATGATATATAGTGTGCCTGGGGAGAGTCACATGGAGAGAAAAAACATTCTTTCAGGCTTTCACAGAGAGCAAATCAGTCAAGCAATGGCCGTGACTGATCCTCATGGCTGACAGTAACAAAGGATCTACAAAGTGTGGTACAGGGCTACAGGATAAATCCTGAGGGTACTTGACTGACCTCATCAAATACAAAAGTTACGTTTCTTGCTATATAGGTCTTGCTTTATCTTTGTCTTAACCATCCAGCAGAAAAGTATAAAAATGAGGTATATAAAGTAAAGCCATATTAATACGATGAGCTGTAAAAGGCTCAAGTCAACAACTTCTGAAGATAACCCAGTAATATTATAGACTGCTAGACAGTGTTGGATTGTTTAGCTGAATTCAAACACCTTAGTATTTAGATGCCAATAGAATGTTCACCTCTGACAGGACTAAACAAAAAAAGGGAATACAAAGAAAAGATCATTTTGTATTTATATATACAAAACAGTTAGGATAGATATACTGCTACTTTCGCTTAATTCACCAAGAAGAAAGAGATGTACTAATAGTGTTTGGACAGGATATCCTGTCTGCTTCTTGTACTGTGGATAACCACTAAGAAGATAACAATGTACAATGTATTGATTATCAAAACTGTCCTATTAATCAGCTTTGAAACTGTCTCATTCATATTTATTTCTCAATAAAATAAAAAATAAAAAGGGGGTCTCACTATGTAGTTCAGGCTGGACTTGAACTATTAGCAGTTCTCCTGCCTCAGCCCCCTTTGTGCTGGGCTTCCTGCAGGTATGTGCCACTACAGGTATGTGCCCCTACCCTGACTATTCCAGCTTTAACTTACAGTTTCTTTTTGACTTAAATAAAGGTGAACTCTTCTCAAGAGCTTAGCTGCCATCTGTACACCCCCTTTGGTGAAATGCTTCTGCCATCTCTTAACAAAATAGTTTGGCTTGTGCTGTGAAAAGCTGAGCTTTATATATTCTAGGTATTAACACACTTTTGGCCTTGCATCTTGTGTACTTTTGACACAGACACTTCAGACATGTACTATGGTCACCCAGTGGGTAGCCCGTCTCTCACCCTTTTTCCACAGACTTTCACATAGCAAAAATTTTTATTTTTCCTTTTGTGGATTGTGTTCTTGTTGCAAGTCTAACAACTATTGCCTAGTCCTAGGTCCTAAAGATTTTGATCCTATTTCTTTCCAAATTCTTTTATTGTTTTACATAAAACAACTTCACTCTTAAATCTATGCTTCAAAATTTATTACATTCTTTCAGGGAGAATGGACTGCACCAGCGCCGGAGTTCACTGCTGCTCAGCCTGAGGTCGCAGACTGGTCCGAGGGTGTGCAGGTGCCCTCTGTGCCCATTCAGCAGTTTCCTACTGAAGACTGGAGTGCTCAGCCGGCCACAGAAGATTGGTCTGCAGCCCCCACCGCGCAGGCCACTGAGTGGGTAGGAACCACCACCAAGTGGTCCTGAGCTGTTCTGCCGACTCTTCAGCAAAGTGGGAATGAGACTGATGAAAAATAAAACAATTTCTAAGAACTGTCTAAAAAAATTATTACATTCTGTATAAATGTGAGGCTTGGTTCAAGGTTTTTGTCTTATTTTTCTGTGTTTATTTTGCTTCGTTTTGTTTTGTTTTATTACCTGTTGATGTTCAGTTGTTCCAGTCCCAGTTGTGTAAAAGATATACTTCTCATAACTTGCTTTTCAATCTGTGGGTTTCTTTGCGGGTTTTCTCTTCTGTTTCATTGATCTGCATGTCTGTCCCTCCACCTTGTACTCCAGCTTCACTATGATAGCCACGCAAAGGTCTTTAAATTGGTTAGACTGATTTATCCCACCTTATTATTTTTCAAAATTGTTTTCACTCTTTGAGGGACTGATCCTTCCCACACAGATGTAAAGCTAAGCTCAATTATGTCTACAAAATTCCCCTCTTGGATTCATATAGGAAATCCTAAAATTCTAGATCAATTTAAGCAGAACTGACTTCTTTCAACTCATGAGCACAGTGTTTCTTCATTTATTTGTCTACTTTGATTTCTTTAATTTTTTAGAATACATACTTATTAACTATACTTACTTTGTCATACAATAGAGCTCTTGAATTTATTCATCCTACCTAACTGAAATTTTGTATCCTTTTTAACCACCCCAATCCCTTGCTAAATCTCTACTTCTATAACTGTACTTTTCAAAATTTCACATATAAGTGATGTGTAGTACTTGCCTCTGCATATCTGCTTTATTTCACTGAACATAATGTCCTCCATATGTATCCATTTTGCTTCAAATGTCAAGATTTTGGGTTTTTGTCAAATAGTATGACACTGTTTATACACACACATTTTTTATTAATTTTATTGAAAAACAAATAGCAATGAGACAGTTTCAAAACCAATTAGTAGGACAGTTTCAATAATTAATATGTTGCATATTGTTGTCTTCATAGTAGTTATTCATAGTACAAGATGCAGACATGATATCCTGTCCAAACACTATTAGTACAAATCTTTCTTCTCATTGAATTAACAGAAAGTAGCTGTATATTTATCCTATTTTATATATACAGATACAAAACGGGCCTTCATTTGTATCCCCTTTTTTCTGTTCAGTTTTGTCAGAGATGGGTATTCCATTGCCATTTAAATATTGTAGGTATGTGAATTTAGCAAAATAATCCAATATAGTGCAGTAGTCCAAAACAGTAACGGGTTATTCATAGGACTGGCAATGTCAGAAGTTGTTGACTTGAGTCTTTTAGAGCTAAGCATATCAATATGGGTTTACTTTTTTACCTAATTTTTATACTTTTCTGATGGATAGTTAAGACCAAGATAAAGCAAGACCTATATAACAAGAAATGTAACTTTTATATCTGACAAGTTCAGTCAAATCCCCTCAGGATTTACCCTGAAACCCTGTACCGAAGTTTGTAGATCATTTGTCAGTATACACATACATTTTTAATCCATCTATCAATTGATGAATACTCAGTTCGATTCCATCTCTTAGCTGTTAGGAATTGTTCTTTGATACATCTGGCAGCAAAGATGTCTCTTCACCTTGTTGGTTTCATGTCTTCTGAATTCCATTAGTGGAATGGCTGGGTTGTATAAGTTTCACTTTTAGTTTTTTAAGAAATCTCCACACTACTTTTCTGCAATGGCTATTCTAACTTACATTCCAGCCAACAATGCACAAGAGCCCCTTTCCTCCACATTTTCTCTAACACTTACCTGTCATCTTTTTTATAATACTCATCCTAACAGTTGTAAAGTGATACCTCATTGTGGTCTTAATTTGCATTTCCCTGGTGATTGGTGGTTTGAAGTATTTTCTCATACACCAGTAGGCTATTCATATGTCTCATTTTGAGAAATGCCTATTCCCATCATTTCCTCATTCTTAATTGGATGGTATCCTTCCTAGTAAGTTGTTTGAGTTCTTTATATATATTGAGTATTAACCCTTTCCAGATATAGGATTGCATGGGCTGGAGAGATAGCTCAGTAGAATAAGTACCTGCCTGGCAAGCGAGGGTCTTGAGTTCAATCCTCCATACCGCAGAAGAAGGAACTGGAGATGCAGCCTCAGTCTCACACTACAAGTTGTATCTGATTGTTTCCTTGGCTGTGCAGAAGCTTTTAACTTAAACCAGTTCCATTTGTCTACTTTCAGTTTTGTTGTCTGTGCTTGTGTTTATTGCAAAAAAAAAAAAATTTAAAAATGGCCAGCCCAATGTCATATGTTCTCTTCTAGCACTTTACACTTTAGGGTCTTACTTTTAAGTTTATAATTTTTTAGAATTAAAGATGGAGGACTCATTCGTCCTAGTGCAATCAAGCTGAACACATGCATCAGCTACTGGGCACAGGCGAGTATCAGAGCACAGAGATTGTGTGGTGCAGAACACGAGATGTCACTGAATCATGCAAAGCCACTCTGCCACATGTAAAGAGAGCACAAGACCATCATGAGAGACTTACCAAATACAGACACACATCATTCACCACATACATTCACACACAGGTGTCCACCAGACAAGAACACCCCAAACTTCTGTAAGTGCCTCAAGGATGCAGCCAGAGCCTCTCCACATCATGTGCTTTCCAAACAGATCCACTAGGAAGTTGTGTGGAGGAAGTTGGTGTTTTGACTCATCCTAAGAATGCAATCTGCAGGCTCATTAGCCGGAGCCTGTCTCAGTTACCATGGGTTCCACCGGTGGGCCTGACATGACAAATCATAGTTATTACAGCCACTATGGATTGTCAGCGATTAGCGAAGAAACTAGTACATTAGCCTAATTTAATTATCCCTACAATCTGATGTTTATGATGATCACTAACAGTACTTATTTCTAAAATGAAATGTGCTATTCTCTAATTGTTCACAGTTCGAAAGAAACAGCCAGAGAACATTTTCATTCATTAAGGAAATGATATTTTAAATGATGAACATACTGTATATGTTTGTACTTTAAGGAAGCAGTCTCTGGTAATGTTTGGGGAAATTAGTGAAAATTTACTGATTCCCAGAAGAAAAATAGTTCTATATAACTGTCTCAGGCAGAATCTGTGGGCACCGTCTAGGGAGGGGCTGCATATTCTGGGGCTTAGAGTCTCTCTGAGCAGCCAGCTTAGCCACACAGACCCAAAACTGTCCCCACCAAGGGCCTGGGAATCAAGGCAATCATGACCTGCTGGGGCTATTTTCTCTGATTGCACTAGCACAGCCTGAGAATGTCATGTGGGGCTAAGAGAAATTATCCCCATAGCACTCAGAGCAGGGCTGCCATGGAGTGGACACTCTCTAATGCCTTCCCTTGTCCAATGTCAGCTCCCTAGAAGTCACAGGGTTCTAATGGGCCTTGAGGACCTGCTGATATTCTAAAGAGCTGAGTACTTGCCTATCCTGAGGAAGAGTCAGATTCAGATCTGGGTCATGCCCTGCCCTAGCCTCAGCTGGGAGCCCTGGGCACATTGCATGTCCTTGTGTGTGTACAGTGGAGCACGGTGCTCCTGAGAAGATGAAGTGAGACTGCTAAAGAATGTGAGGCCTAGAATAGGGATGAGGCTCGGTGGCAGAGAACTGAACTTGTTTAACATATACAAGGCCCTGAGTTCCATCCCCAGCACTGAAAAACAACAACATAAACAATAATATGTCCCATGCACAGCACCCGTGAGCAAGACTCAGTGACACTTTGCAGCATCACACTTGGTTCTGGGCTGGATGATGAAGAACAGGAAGGCAGAGCATCTGTCTGGAGCCCCACGCATGTCCATGCGGGTAGCGCACTGGGGTGGCAACTGCACTATCCCCTTATCTGACAGCATGCATACTCTGCTTCTTTTCTTTCCTGGTGCATCTACAAGTGTTTATTTCTCTCTGTGTGTGTAAGAAATGAGGATGCAGGTCACTCGCATTATGGGTCCATCCTTACCCCTTCTTCCAAGTCCCCCATCCTTGATTATTACAATTTCAGTGCTTTTACTCATTGCTTCAGAGCCAGTAAATATGTTTAAGTCTCTCCATCTCTCTCCTTTATCCCCTACTTCTCTCTTTCAGAATATGGAAAGAATCATTTGACTCTAGATACCTCTTTCCCTTAACTTTCTGTCAAGTCTACCCTCATTTAAATTATTAGCGCATGCTATTAGTTATGCTGGAACAGCTGAGCAGGACCCTAGGATCACACCTTCCTTCCCTGAGCTCAGGACCATACAAGGGCAAGAAAAGAGTCCTGCTGTGGTGGGCCATGGCTTCTCTTCCTTCTGCTCCACCAAGAACTCAGCGTCGTGCCAATCAAGGAATGTCTCCAAGCCACAAATTCCTAAGACACTGTGGGATTTTTCCAGTTGCATTTTCCTGGTGGAAAAAGAAATATCTGCTCTCCACCTCGGCCCTGCCACCACCCACTCCTCCATTCCGCTGTCCTCGATGGGTTCCCCTGTGCTCTGCTCTGGACCCAGTTCTGGAATCTCATTGGAAGCAAGAGTGGTTGCACCTGTTGCTTCCGGCCTGCTTCAGACTTCTTTCCAGCCAAGCAGGGGCCCCTGCTTCTCTCACTCATGACCAGTTCACTCCTTACCCAGAGAAGTGGCAGCAACGCAGGAAGGGCCATGAGAGAGCATTTACTAAAGACGCTGGGTGACAAGCCATTTTAGCATGACTGGCATCTCCAGTAGCTGAAGTGTCATGCAGATGAAGGCAAGGAGGCAGGGCATTCTCGTCCTGGACACAATTTTGTTACAGAGGCTGGATGCCTGTCTGGTTCTCTCCTCCCTCCTTCTCCTTTGCTCACTCTTTCTGTGACTCTAATATTTCTGCACCTGCCTATTTTTTGGTGGGCACTGTAGGGCCTTCCAGTCCAAGCAGCAGCAGCTTCCTTCAGCTCTGGGCTCTAACTACACTGCCACAGTTCCCTTTCCTCTAGTTTTTTTCGTTCTCTCTTCCTTGGGCCTATAAACCAGTAAGTCCTCAACTTACAAACATTTGAATTATGACCTTACACGGGTAAAAACACACCTCGCATTTGAGCATTCATAGATGTAAACAAATCACAGGCGTGGCTCACATGTCTGCTGGATGCTGTCATGGTCATGCTGCTGTGTGACTACTGTACACAGAGACAGTGTACAGCAGTACAGAGCTCAGCCAGAGCCCAGGGCGTCTTCAAACAAAATGAAAAGCAGTGGTGATGAGAAGTGCTGCTAGGAAGGACCAATTGACATATATTGTATACTTATATCAAAGGTATAAGACTCACTATCACAGAAACTGGCAACAAGCCAGGGAAACATCCAAGACTCTATAACCAGCTCCATTAGGGGAATTCAGGTGACTGGTCCTTTCTCCTACATCAATGGGACCAGGTGACCTGGGGGAACTCCAGCCCCACAGTAAGACCTTAACTGGGGTGCACACATTGCACATGGGAGACTAGTAGGATGCAAAAGTCTGAAATGTGAGTCAATGGGTGGCAAGTTAGGTGAACCAGCATTGTACAAAGATATAGGGAAAAGAAGAGGGCAGGTGAGCCACTCCCCCTTTTCAAAATCTAATTTAATTTTATCTTTTATCTTTTTGTTTTTCTTACTTGCTTTCTTTTACTTTTTCCTTTTCTGTTTATTGATTTTTTTTCCTCTTTTTCCCCCTTCCTTTCTAAAGGATGGAGAGCTCCAGCCACCAGAAACTAATCCCATCCCACAGGAAACTAATCCCATCCCAAAGCCAAAGACCAATCTCAGATAATCCCTTCATTATGCCTTCATTCTTTCTTTTCTACCCTCTTCTCTAGTTCCCCAAGGCTTGCATGATCATCCCTTGCCCTCCAGCCTTGCTTTTACTTCCTTTCCAGTTATCTTCATTTTATACACTATCCTTCTTAAATTTCCCCTCCATAGGGTAGAAACACTCTACCAAGGGGACACACTTTGCATACAAGCTCGTAATTCATGATCAGTTCTGTTACACAACTATAGACTTTAATCCTATGGTCTAAGACATAAAATTAATAGTTTCCACAGTTTACCAGTTTCTAAACTGCACATGCTGTTATTGATATTGTTAATTATACTACTCTAGCTAGAATACCATATCTGTTGAATCAGTTGCTCTCCATTCTGTGACAAGAATGACAACAAGAGTATGACTGGTATCTCCAGAAGCTGGAGTGTCATGCAGGTAAAGGCAAGGAGGCAGGGCATTATCTTCCTGGACACAATGTTGTCACATTGTGGTAAGCTCTGTTGTAATGTCCTCATCACAGCCTTACACCAAAGGACTGAGGATTGAGCCACTCTTAATTAATTAATCCCACTCTTAATTAATTGGGAAGGTAGGCTCTTGGAACAGACACAAAGCAAGAACCTCTACACAAAGAAAATATTCCTAAAGAACAGACTTTTCCTAGAGAATCCCTGGTACTAGTGACATAGATACCTAAAACAAAAACTCACATGGATCATCATTGCAAACAGTTTAAAAATTTTTAAATAGAAAATGACATGACACAGAAGCAAAATCCAGTCTCAGACCTCTAGCCCACTCAGAACAATGACATAGAGGAAAATGGAAGTTACATACATGAAATTTCGGAAATGGTAGAACCTGATAGTAAAGAAACAAATCCACAAAGCTATAGAGGAAATCATATCAGAAATAATCTCTCAGGTAAAAGAAATAAATGACAATCATATTGTGCAAATAGCTCAGCATATCTAGTGTAGACATAAAAAAATAGATGAGCATAGAAAACTGATGGAAACCTTGAATGAGCAATATAGAAAAGAAATAGAATGCATAAAACAGATTCCAAGTGATAGCTATGAAATTAATCATTACATTGAAAGCTGGCAAAATTACTTGAACAAAACTAAAGATAGAATTTCAGACCTTGAAGACAGTATTGAGGCTAGCAATCATAAAAGGAAAGATCTCTTAAAAATAATGAGAGACCAGGAGATAAAAATGCAACAGTAGGGGGCTGGGGAGATGGCTCAGTAGAATACGCACTTGCCTGGCAAGCACAAAGGCCTGAGTTCAATCCTCAGTTCCAGAAAAAAAAAAAAAAACACCTGCAAAATGATGTAAATAAAAACCATGTATGATTAATAGATATCAACAAAAATCAACAGTCAATACAAATAACATGAAAAGACTACTTGCAGAAGTAATACCAGAAGATTGCCCAAGAACAGAAACAACCTGGACAAAGTGAAGCATGTATAAATCCAAATAGCCATGATCAAAATAAATCTGCACCCAGACATATAATAATCAAGAACCCAGAAATTTAGCACAGAAATGAATATTGAAAGCTGTTAGAGCGGGCTGGGGAGATAGCTCAGTAGAATAAGTGCTTGCCTGGCAAGCACAAGGGCCTGAGTTCAATCCCCAGTTCTTCCAAAAAAAAAAAAAAAAAAAGCTGTTACAACAACTTCAGGAGGAAGGGAAAATAATGCATAGGAGACTGGAATGGCAACCACCTAGTGAAAGATTTGAAAAACCACTTGAAGAAAAGGCTGCCCTTGGGCTGGCCAAATAGCTCAGAGGATTAAAGCACCTGCGAGCAAGTGCAGGAACTGGAGTTCGATCCCTGGACCTACCGTGCTGGCCCTGCCTCTGGGGCGCGCTGAGATGGCGATTGAGATTGGGCGTGGTGGTGCGCGCCTGTGGTCCCAGCTCTTGGGAGGCTGTAAACAGGTGGATCATTATGAGTCCGATCTAGTAGTGGGACCCTGAGCACCCTGTAGACCAGACCCTTCCCTTAAAAATACATAAAGAAAGAAAGAAAAGGGTGCCCTAGTATAAGAACTCAAAAGAAGAAATAAAAATTGAAAGGTATAAAACAGTTAAATTGATAGCAAGAACTTAAGATTTAAACAACAAAGAGAGAGAAAGGAGAAAAGTTAGGAAATATGACAGGGGCCAAACCATACATTTATTTAAACAAGATGGTTAAGGCAATGGTCCTAAGAGTCTCCATCAGGTTTTTGAAAACAGTGGTTAATGGGTAGAGTTCTCACCCTGACTAACCCTATATGCTGATAACTGTGAACTAGACAACTACACTGAGGATAGCAATGTGTAATACTAAACCCATGCTTGAACTACTTGCCATTTTGGTCTTCTAAATGCATACTGCTTCTAATGTCATATCAATTATTGCTATGCTCTCTTTAATTTTTTAAAGGTAATAAAACAAGAGATGAGAAAAAAGTCATAGAATTGTCCTGCTATAATTTTCTATATGGTTTGATTTCTAAATTTCTGTGTAAAAATGTCTAATTGCTTTTTCCAGATTCTATAGGGATTTAAATTTTATAATATCCATGGTTGCTAGAAAATAGCAGTTCCATGTTATGTTTATGGTGTTTGATATTCAGACAGATAGTGATGTTCAGCTCAACTGCTTCTGTTACAGGGTAATAATATCATTAAGCTTCTCCTCTGGATGTTTAACAACTAAAGTTTGCAGACCAAAAATTAGAGAAATAGAAGGCTAAAAGGATTGCCAATATTTTGGCCCTAGAACTTCAAGGTCACTGAGGACTCAGGACATAAGAGAACCTGTGCTATGACATCCAGTAACTCAGTGGCGTCCCCAATTTCCTGATCAAGGAGATTACGGGGTCACAGAGGAAAGTAAACATGATGTATAGTGTGCTGAAGGAGGAGAGTCACCTAGAGAGAAAAAATTCTCTCAGGTTTTTACAGAGAGCAAATTAGTCAAGCAATAGCCATGACTCATCCACATGGCTGACACTGACAAAAGATCTACAAACTGCTATACAAGGTTTCAGGGTAAATTCTGAGAGGATTTAACAGACCTTGTCAGATACAAAAGTTACACTTTTAGTTATGTAGGTCTTGCTTTAACTTGGTCTTAACCATCCAGCAGAATAGTGTAACCATGAGGTATAAAAAGTAAAGCTATATTAATATGCTGAGCTGTAAAAGCCTCAAGTCAATGACTTCAGACATTTGCAGTTGTGTTGATAACTCACTATTATTACAGACTATGGGACTCTTTTGGGTTATTTTGCTGAATTCAAGTACCTACAATCTTTAGATTGGTTTCAAGAATGAAAAGTTCCTTTAAAGACTTCTCCAAATACAGCTTCTCTAACTGCAGAAGATCATCTATCTCTAAAAAAACAAAACAAAAAAGGGGGATATTTTGGGAGCCATGAAGCTAGGAAATCGATCAAATATGTGCAGGTGGGACTTGGCCCAGTGCCTAAAGAAAACAAGCTACCTCACTCCTGAGATGAACATCCTGTCTGGTTAAGGTTAGCTATCAGCTTCTAGGCAACCTAGTGTCATGTGCTTCACAAAAGTATAAAGGACAGTTTTGTTGTGAAAAAAAGGGAAGAAAAAAATATATATGTATACACAAGAGAGTTAGGATAGATATACAGCTACTTTCTCTTAGTTCACTGAGAATAAAACTTTGTACTAATATTGTTTAGACAAGATATCATGTCTGCATCTTGTCCTCTGAATACTACGAAAACAACAATATGCAATGTATTAAATTACTGTAAATGTCCTACTAACCTGCTTTAAAACCGTTTCATTGCTATTTTATCTTCATTAAAATGAATAATTTCTTTTTTAAAAAAAGGGGATAAGGAGGAGAATTTTCCCTTGATAGACCCATTATTGACCAGCCTATCTGAGGGCGTGGTGCCCTTGGAAGAGGAGGTGGCCACGGCCGTGGCATGAGCGGAGGAGATGGGTTTGATACTGGTGGCAAGCGTGAATTTGACAGGCATAGCAGAAGCAATGGATCTTCTTCACATTGCAGTGGCCTAAAGCATGAGGACAATCAAGGAGGCAGCGGATCTCACCACTGGGGAACTGTCAAAGGCAAATTAACTGACTTGGATCAATCAAATGTGACTGAGGAAACACCTGAAGGTAAAGAGCACCTTGTAGCAGACCCTAAAAATAAAGAGAATGAAGTTGAGGAGCTTAAGGAAGAGGGTCCAAAAGAGATGACTTTGGATGAGCAGAAGGCGATCCAAAATAAAGACTGGGGAAAAAAAAAAAAGCTCATCAGGATCACAATGGACATTGCAACACAAACCCTCAAGTCAAGAAAAGGTTGGACAATATGCACCCCCTAGAATACCACCCTTGCTGCAGAAGCCATGCTGCAGCAATCTTGGTGCTGACTACTTTGTGCTGCATTTCACATGGGCACTGCACTGGCAGGGCATGTGTCTCCCCATCACTCAGTGGGTGGGAGGGAAAATAGATTCCCTCCAAACCTTTAGGCAGCAGTAAGTTTTCATTTGTTTTAGTTATGATTTTCCCCTTCTTTCTTGCTGCTTTTAAATCTAAATGTTAATATAGATTTAATATTCAAATGATGGAACTAAACAAAAAAGGGGATACAGATGAATGTCCATTTTGTATCTGTGTATTCAAAATGGTTTGGATAGATATATAGTAACATCCTCTTAATGAATAGAGGGATTTGTTCTAACAGTGTTTGTAAATAGGATATCATGTCCACATCTTGTACAGCAATTAGCCACTAGGAAGAATGTATGCAATGTGTTAATTATTGAAACTGTCATACCAATTTCATTTGAAACTCTCATTGCTTTATGTCTCTCAATAAAATTATGGAAAAAAAATAAAATAAATAAATCTAAATGTTGGTACTCAGGCCACAGGCATAATAGGCAATAGAAGCCAAAGAAACAAAGGAAAAGTATTCAAAACATCCTATTCTAGCTAGTAGGCTTCTGAACATATTGCTCTGGTTCACAGGGAAGACTGCAGAAAGTAACAAAGAGATACTATATCAGATACTACAGCCTTAAAACGAAGTTGGTATACATTTGGACTTTAAAATTGTTCTTATGAAACATATTTTATTCTGTTTAATCAAATAAACAAGAGAACTTTTCCCTGTTTAAAAAGAAGAACTTGTAGCGAAGTGTATCAAGTCCTAAAAGAAAACAACTTACCACTCAGATTGATACATACTGTAAAGCTAAATTTCAAAATTAATGTAGCAATAAGATAATTCCATGACAAATGACAACTAAAGAAATTCATGACCATCAGACCAACCCAAGAAAGAGTACTGAACCTTATTTTAGATAAAGATTAAACCATTCAGTAGAAAAGTGTGAAGACGAAATATAGGAAGTAAAGTCATGCTGTTATGTTGAGCTGTGGGGGACTCAGGTCAATAATTTCTGGCATTGCCAGTTAAACAGAAGACCCAATGCTATTATGGGCTACTGGACTCTTTTAGAATATTTTGCTGAGTTTACACACCTATAATATTCAAATAATGGAACTAAAAAAAAAGGGGTATACAGATGAATGTCCATTTTGTATCTCTGTATTCAAAGTGATTAGGATAGATATATAGTTACATTCTCTTATTGAATAGAATGATTTATTCTAACGGTGTTTGTAAATAAGATCTCAAGTCCATATCTTGTACAGCAATTAACAACTAAGAAGAATGTATGCAGTGTGTTAGTTATTGAAACTGTCCTACCGATTTGATTTGAAACTGTCTCATTGCTATCTGTTTATCAATAAAATTATTTTAAAAATATAAAAATTAAAAATAAAAAATAAAAATAAATGACCACAATTCCAAGAACAACATCAGAAAAAAAACCACCAAGAAAAGCAAGAAAATAAACTGAAAGGAAAGAAATCAACAGGAGGAAATCAACATGACAAAGATAATCCAATATATATCAGTTATTACCTTCATTGGAAATGGCTAGAATTCACCAATCAAAGTAAAAAGACTGGCAAAATTGATTAAGAAAGAAGACCCAACCATATTCTGTGTACAAGAAACACATTTAACTCAAAAGGAAATTTATACACTAAAAATCAAAAACTGGAAAACAATATTCCATGCAACAAGAACCCCCCAAAAAATAGGGTTAGCTATTCTGTTTGCAGACAAAGTGAAATTCAGACCAAGAATGATCAAAAGTGTTAAAGAAGGTCACTACAAACTTGTTATAGGGACACTTCAAGAGGACAAGGTAGGGCTGGTGAGATGGCTCAGTGGTCTAAAGCACCTACTTGGAGCAAGCTTAGCAAAGCACAGGGACCGCGGTTCAATCCCCCAGCACCACATGCCAGTCAGCCCCGCCCCCTGGTGGGCTGAGCTGGCCACACACACACATAAATAAATAAATTAATTTAAAAAAAAAGAGGACAAGGTAACAATCTTTAATATATATGGATAAAATATAGGAACACCCAACTATATAAGACAAATATTAATACACATGAAAAAAATAAATAAACAATATCACAATTGTAACAGGAGAACTTAATATATAATTGTCACAAAGAGATAGATCAAATAGATAAATCAGCAAAAAAATAATAATAATAGCAGAAGGGAAACAAACTTGTTCAAAAATTGACCCAGTAGATATTTACAGAATCTTCCATCCAATCACATCTGAATACACATTCTTCTCAGGTGTACATTGAATGTTCTCTGAAACAGAACATATACTAGCCCATAGAGCATGCTTAAGTAAATGCAAATGAATTAAAATTATCCCATGTGTAGTATCTGATCATAGTGCAATAAAATTGGAAATGTATGATAGAAGAAATTTAAAAATATATATATAAACACATGGAAATTAAATAACAATGTAACACCCTCCTGAACAAGCAATGGGTCACAAATGAAGTTAAAGAAGTAAATGAACAATATTTAAAATCAAATGAAAATGCAAATCTAATGTTCTGGAACATGTGGGACAAAATGAAGGCAATTCTAAAAGCAACGTTTGTAGCAGTGAATTCTCACATCAGGAAAACAGAATGAACCTAAATAAATGATCAAATACTACACAGCAAGCTTTTAGAAAAAGAAGAGCAAGTCACTCCTGAAGCTTAAAGAAGGTAGGAAATTATAAAGATCAGAACAGAAATTAACACAATTGAAACTAAGAAAACAGTATAAAGAACCAGTGCATCAAAGAATTGGTTCTTTGAAAGAATAAATAAAATTGATAAACCCCTAGCCAACATTATCAAGAAAAGGAAAGAAAATATTTAAATTCATACAATAAGGAATGAAAAGGGTGAAATCACTACAGATCCTATAAAAATTGAGAATATCATCAATATCTATTTCCAAAATTTTTATTGTCAGAGGATGGAAAACACAAAAGAAATGGACAGATTCCTAGAAACACATGAATTACTCAAGCTAAATCAAGAAAACATAAATTTTTTTTAATGTATTTAGTACAGGGTCTACAATTTCTCACTACACGGATCATACACATAGTGATCCTCTTGTTTTTAGCCCCCCAAGAGCTGGGATTACAAGTGCACACCACCACACCCAGTTTCATCCATTGTCTCAGCAAGCCCCAGGTGCAGGGCCAGCATGGCATGCTGGGAATCGAACCCCAGTCCCTGTGTCTGCGTAAGCAGGCACTTTAATCTGCTGAGCTGTCTATCCAGCCCAAGAAGATATAAAACCTTTAAATAATTCATATCAGTTAATAAAATTGAAAATGTAATTTAAAACTTACCAAAAATAAAGCTCACATCATGATAGATTCACTGCTGAATTCCACAAGAAATTTAGAGAAGATTTAATGCCAATACTCCTCAAACTCTAATAAATTTGAAAGGGAACAATTCTGTCTAACTCATTCCTAGTGGCATTTATTATTTTTGACACCAAAACCTGAGAAAAACCCACTCAAATCAGAGAACTATAGATTAATCTCCCTTATGAACATAGGAGCAAAAGTCTTGAATAAGATCCTAGCAAACATAATGCAGCAAATCCTCAGAAAAATTACACACCATAACTAGGTGAATTCATCCCAGGAATACAGGGATGGTCCAACATACATAAATCAATAAACATAATACACCATATCAACAGAGCCATAGACAAAAATCACATGATCATCTCAATAGATGCAGAAAAAGCTTTTGATAAAGACCAATACTTATTATGATTTTTAAAAACTACACAAAATCAGAATAGATGGTGTTTATCTCGATCTGATAAAAGCTATCTATGACAAACCAATAAGCAACATCATACTAAATGCACAGAAACTGAAAGCCTTCACTTTAAAATCAGAAACAAGACAAGGATGTCCATTGTCTCCTCTGCTACAGTACTGGAAGCACTAGCCAGACCATTTAGACGACAGAGAGAAACAAAAGGAATAAGGATCAGAAAGGAAGAAGTGAAATTTTTGTTATTTGCAGATAACATGATACTCTACATAAAAGACCTCAAAAACACCAGAAGACTTCTAGAATTAATAATCAAATTCAATAACATAGCTAGATACAAAGTCAACTTTCAAAAATCAATACCATTCTTGTAGACAAACAACAGATACCAAGAGGGAAAAATTAGAGAAATATTACCCTTCACTATGGCATCCTTAAAAATAAAATACTTAGATCCAACAAAGCAAGTAAAATATTTTTGCTTTGAAAATTATAGTACTTTGAAAAATGAGATTAAAGAGGATGTCAGAAATGAAACAATATCACTTGCTCATGGATAGAAAAATCAGTATTGTGAAATGGCTATATTCCCAAAACTGTTATACAGATTCAATGCAATCCCAATCAAAATACCATTAGCATATCTCACAAATCTAGAGAAAAAATTCCTAAAATTCATTTGGAAAAAAAAGCCATCTAGAATAGCGAAGAAAATCCTAAGAATAAAGATAAAGCAGAAACCATCACAACCCCTGACTTCAAATTATACTATAAAGCTACTTTGATAAAATCACCTTGGTGCTGGGAAAAAGAAAAAGACCTGAGGATCAATGGAATAGGTTAGAGCATATAGACACAACTATAAACATACTCAGCCAACTTCTCTTTGACAAAGGGGCAATGTATGTTCACTGGAATTAAGAAAGTTTCTTTAATAAATGGTGCTGGAAGAACTGGCTGTCCACACACCAAAGACTCAAACTAGACCATGTCTATCACCATGCACTAAAGTCAAAATGATCTAATTATTAACTAATCAATTAAGCTAAATTCAAAAATTTAAATAACAAAACAGAAACACTAAATCTGTTGGAAGAGAGAGTAATTAGAAATCTTAAAGATATAGGGTTAGGCAAATAATTCATGAACAGAAACCAAGCTGCACCGGAAGTACTTCAAAGAATCAGCACCTGGGATTTCATCTTATTAAAAAGTTTGGCACACCAAAAGAAAAAAGACATCTCACAGAGTGGGAAGAAACTTTAGTCAACTATACCTCAGATAAAGGACTTCTATCTAAAACATATAAAGAATTGAAAAAAAAATCAAATCCCCCAAAATTCAAGGATCCAATCAAAAAATGGGTATCTGAGATGAATATACACTACTCAGGTGAAAAAATACGAATAGTAAAAAAGTATATAAAAAACTGTTCAATATCAGTCATTTGAGAAGTGCAAATTAAAACAAAACTGTAATTCTATCTCACCCCAGAAAGAATGGCTATCATCAAGAAATCAATTAATGACAAATGCCAGCAGGGCTGTGAGGGAAAAGGAACCCTTCTCCACTGTCGGTGGAAGTGTAGACTGGTACTACCACTGTGTAAATCAGTGTGGAGATTCCTAAAAAACCTGGGAGTAGAGGCTCCATTCCACCCAGCTATTCCCCCCACCTGGGTGTTTCCCCAGAAGAATTCACAGGGATAGATGTTCCCCCATGTTCACAGCAACACAATTTTTAACAGCTTAATCCTTGAAACAATCCAAATGCCCATCAACTTAGGGATGGATAAAATAGGATGTGGCATTTCTAAATAATGAACTACCAGTCAGCTATAAAGAAAGATAAACTCAAGGGTTTTATAGGTAAGTGGATGCATTTGAATAAATGCATTGAAATAAATGATTCATATGTATCGACATCATATTGTCTCGCTAGTATGAGAAACTGGAAAAGAAAAGAAAATCCAAAATCTACAATGGATATTATAAAATGGGAAGAAACTGTTCAAAAGGAAAGAACAACTGGGATGGAGGAAAGAAGAAAAGGAGAAAGTGAATAGAAGAAGTAGATAGATGATAGGTAAATAGATAGATGATAGATAGATAGATAGATAGATAGATAGATAGATAGATAGATAGATAGATAGATAGACAGACAGACAGATAGATGATAGACAGATAGACAAGATGGTTAAAATAATAATTTCTATTTGTTCATTTAAAAAAAGTTTTGTGTTTATATTGTTTGATCAATATTTCATGATGATAATCTATAATTTGAGCAATTACTTTAAATGTATTAACCATATGCAATGTATTAACCATTATTTATCTTCTATTATCCTGTTTTGAAGTTTTGTATCATTGTTTTTATTTTTTCCTTCTTTAAAATGAAAAACAAAGACTGACTTTGTCGGACTTATGAACAAATCCAACTTACAAATGTTCTCCAGAAATGGAACTAGTTTATAAGTCAGGGACTTACTGAAGCTCTAAAATCTCCGCTTCTGTCTACATCCATGACATTCCTAGGTCCTTACCTTTCGTTTCAGTCTTCTCACTGAAAGAGTGTTTCCATGTGGAAGTTGTGGGGAGTAGAAAAGGGAGAGATAAAAGATCAGGCCTCTTTCTAGTAGCCAGGTAATGGGGAGGAAGTTAGTTATGAAAACAGAGAAAAGCCATGAGAACGGGATTATATTTTGAAATAGAACTGATAGTTCTTGCAAGCAGATTAAGAATGCGGAGTAAGAAAGAATGAAAGTCAAAACAGACTCCTACTTTGGGTGTAGTCCATGGAGTGAGTAGCTTGGCCACTCCTTGGCTCAGAAAGATGGAAGAGATTAGGTTTAGATATAGGGAATGTGTGGTAAGGAGGAATCAGGAACTCTTGGGGGCACCCTGAGTATGCGATGTGTTAGCCATCAAAGTGAAGATGCCAACAAAGGACTTCAATATGTCAAACTGGAACTGAATGGGAGAGGTCTGGTGCATAACAACAGCCTAATGAGAGAGACTGGGGCACCCCCCAGCCACAGCCAGGCAGGCATCACCAAGGGGAGACCCAGACAAGAAGCCAGCCCCGAAGACCCCAGAAGTCCAGGCAGAGGCCAAGGATCACAGGGCTCACAGGGAAACATTTTAGAATGAGATGCCTTCACAGCATAGCAGCCAGGGGTGGGTGTGTCTGCTGATTACTCACACACCAACCGGAAGCCACTTTCTAAGAGCCACAGTGGGCAGAGAGGCACTCAGCTGAAGACAAGACCATTGGCCCTTTCAGTCCAAGACTTCATACAGGGTCCTCCAGCAAAGGTGAAGGAGAGGCAGGCAGCAGTGAGCTCTGAAGAGTAGCGTGGCCACCAGTGGCCCAGAAGGAGACCACGTGCATTGCATCCCATGTTTGAGTCTACCAGACTGAACCCACAAAGTAAGTCTGCTTCTTCTTGATTCATTTTTTTTTTCTTTTTTCTGTATTTTAAGAAAGAGTCTACAGGATGTTCAGGGTCTCATTACTACATCAGACTCATAGTAATTCTCCTGTTTACAGCCTCCCAAGTACTGGGATTACAGGAGCACACCACCATGCCCAGTCTCAATCACCCTTTCAGAGCACCCCGGGGATGGAGTTGGCACAGCAGTTCGGGGGATCAAACTCTGAGCCCCTGTGCCTGCTTGCAGGTGCTTTAATCCACTGAGCTATTTGGCCAGCCCTGATTCTTCTGACACGTGGTACTTGGATGTTTCTGTTTCTGGTTATTGTTGTTACTGGGGGTGTGAGTGTGTGTGTGTGTGTGTGTGTATGTGTGTGTGTGTGTGTGTGTGTTTCTAGGAGTAGAACCCAGGACCTCATGCATGCCAAGCAAGTGCTCTGCCATTGAGCCATAGTCTAGGCCCTCACGAGTATGTCTAAGAAGGAAGAGAGAACTCCAGCACAGGTCTGGGTTTGTGGTGCCCTCTCCTCTCAAGCTGAGCAGGCTCTGGGCTGGGGGTGGCAAGGAGGGCAGCTGTCTGAGCACTGTGTGAGTCTTCATGAGTTCTCATGTGTGAGCTACATGCCTGGAAAGAAGGCTCCAGTTCCTGAGTGAATGGCAAATCTCAGAACCCTGCTCCAGGCAGCTCCAGGCGCAACTATAGCTCCCTCTGTAGAGCTTCCCAGCTGCCTACAAATGATCTTCCACCTGTTGCTGCTCTACAGCTCCTCCAAAACCCCAATATAAAGAAAAAGAAGTGGCTAGAGCTCCAGTGGAACCCCAAAACCCACAGGCCCCTCCCCAAGGCCTAATACCTGGGGCAGCCCTGGGCATACTGCACTGGCTACTCCCCACCAGTCCACCCAGAGGCCCAGTTTTCCATTGCGTTCAGGTGGCCCTAGCTACCACCCTCAGCCTGTGCAGAGCTACCTTTAGTACAGAGCTGAGCTGCGAATAAAGCAGCCCACCTGTCCACGCTGGTCCATGTCTCCAAGAAGCAATCTGATGGCCACCAAAGGGATGGTCCCAACATTCACAGAGGGAGGCCACTCTGCTGCCCTCAATGCAGAGGCCACATTCTAAGGTGCTGAGGGTGAAGGAGAACACAATACACAGCCAGGTTGGGGTATCTGTGTTGAGGTCCTTAGCTGGAATAGTGACTGAGTTTGGGGCTCTGGACAAAAGTCAAGAAGCCCAATCATGTAGCCTACCACATCTGCCTAGGTACGGCTGGCCTGATGATTCTTTTTAAATCTTTTCAAAACAAGTATTTCTTTGAGGGATGAAACTTGGACAGGACCGTTGTAGCACAAGCCTACCAGGGTGACTGGAGCTCCTGAAGACCCTGGGGATCTCTCCCAGAAGATAGCGCTTCTCAGAGCTTTGGTCAGGGAGGTTCTGGGCTCTGAAGTGAATGTTGTCAGCAAATAGGGCAAGTGTTTTGAGAGCCAAGCATGCAATCAATCACAGGTCTGCTTCTTTCTGCCATGGGCAGCATCAATGGGGTCCAGCTAGAGTCCCATAAAGGTCTCTTGGGAGCCCAGAGGCTAATGCCTGGTCCCTGGAGGGAGTGGTCCGAACTACCTGCACCCCAAGGGTGGAAGAGGCTGGGAGCCAAGGGCCAGCCCCACGCTGCACTCCCCACTAAGCTCCAAGTCTTACATGCATCCGTGGCCTCTCTCTTTGCAGACTTCTCTTCATCAAATGACTACCTGCACACCAATATTCCACTATGCTACTTCTCACTCTTTTCCTACTCTCTTTTTTCTGCAGATGAAATAAATACTTCTGTCCTGGCTTCATGGTAGAAAGACCTAGAGACCTCTGTGGGGAGCTGCTGCAGTCCTTCCCGCAGGCCTCCTCCAGTCTCCTCAGTCTCGCCGCACCCCACCTGATCCTCCTCCTCTCCATTCCTATCACCTTCTCCTCCTCTCAGACTTATTAATGTCGGGAGAGTGGCCTGAGCTGGCCAGAGATCTGCCAGTGTCCTGGGTCATTCAGGGTGCAACTGTGACTGTCCAGGAGCCTCAGCGAGCCAGGTCAGGCCCCCATAACTGCCGGCTCCAGCCACAAGGTGAGTGCACGTGTCTACTGTCCCAAGAAAATCCTGCTCACACCATTTAATAAGCGTTGATGTTACATTTATTCTCTATGTAAATAAATTTTACATTCTTGGATGTGTTCTCTTTCCATGTAAGGAAAAAGTAAATAAATCACAGGAGCTCATCCCTAGATGTCATAGCAATGTCTACTATAATTGCCTTTTAAACTGGAAAATGTGTTAGGCACATTCCCTGTGATTTGAGGAATGATTGATTGCATAGTTACACTAGGGAATGAAGGCACGTACCTGCAGCTCGAACTGACCCAATGGAGGGAAAAGTGGCCCTTTCAATGGCCTCCAGAGCATGAGGACCAAGGCCACCAGGGAGAACAAGGCCTCCAGCCTGGGCTTGTGGCATGTTACAGCAGTGAGTGTAACACCCGCTTCTGTAGTCCTGTGCAGTGGCTGATGCCCTCCCTCAGGCCTGCCACAGGCTGAGGGTTCCAGTGCCAAGTAACCCAGAGGCACCAGGGAGGGGGACAGTTCTGAGACCCTTGGGAGCCTGTGGAAGTCTCAAAGACTATGTGGTTCACCTAACTCACACCAGAGGAGAAGAGTAGGGCCTGGGATCTGGCCTTGTACTTTTGTGTTTTGAATTTTACCAAAGGATTCTGATGTCCAGAGAGCTTTAGAAAACTGGTTGTTGATGTGGGCACCAATGAGTGCTTTTTAAGGAACAGATGCCATTTCCAGTTCTGCAGGTCATGGGGTCTCTGCAGCAGGACCCTGCCCACCGGGCAGCAGGAGATAGCCACAAGCCATATGGCAAGAATGGCCTGGCTGTGCGCCAATAATCCCCTCTTAACAAAATTAGGAAGAAGCTGTGTCTGGACCAGGTGTAATTTTTAATCCCTAGCCTATGGCCTTGTCTGCTGACAGGTGCTTTAAAATGCAATAACAGAAAAGCATACAGAAATAGCTTCTCAGATCCCAGGATTGACTGAAAATATTTCTGTTATAATCCCGTTGTAATTTGTTCAGATATTTAATGAGATACGCAATCTCTTATTTTTTTTCTTTTATTTGACTTTAAAAACAAACCATGACAGTAAGTTAGATGTAAAGCTATCACAGCCACAAAATTCAAATAAAAAGTATAAGTTTAATGCAAAAGATGATGCTGTTCTTTGAACACGAAATCACCATGCAGTGGTTCAGCTCCATCACTTTTCTTTCATGCAACCCCTGCTTCTTGGGCTCTGTGGCTGCACACAGCACCCCCCTCAAATGTGCAAAGAAAGAACGACAGGCAGAACAGATGCCTAGTGTGTGCTGAGCCAGAGGCACAGCCTCACGGTCATGAGAAGAGCTCTGAGCTCAGCAACCTCCAAGCTCACGCAGAAGTTGGATCCTGAGTGATTCGCATGCGTGCACACTTGCGCAGCATGTGGGGTGTGGCTTGTGCCTGTGAGCTCGCAGCTCTGGCTCTTTGGGGGCCGGCATTTGAGGTTGTAGGGTAGCAGCATCCTCATTCTGCTGTGCTCTGAAGGATCTGTCACTGGGCCTGAACTGTGCAACCTGCAGGGGCTGCCCATAATTGAGGGAGGCAGAGGGGGGCCTCCCTGCCCTCAGGTGTTTCCACTGGGGTGCAGCAAGCCCCTGCTGTGACTGTCATCACAGAATCTCCAGGCGACGGAACATAAAATATTTATATCTATATTAGGGAAGAAAAATTAGACCAATAATAAAAACAGCCTGGAGAGAAGTGGCAGGCATTATACTTGTGAGGAGTCCCTTTTTGGGGAGGGCCAACATGGGAACAGGCATTTGGCCACTGTGGGGCCTTCCCCAAGTGCTTGTACCACCTTTTGTGGCTATGTCCACCTGCTCCTCAATACCTGCAGGGGGACAAACAGGCAGGGGAGGGTGGTGGCCTGGTGGGCACCACTGCTGGGCACAGCTCTAGCTGGGGGCTCTCCAGAGGGGCCTCTTGTCTACTATGTAGTAGCCTAGGGTACCCCAATCCCATCAGAAAGGGCCTAGAGATAGTGTCTTGGTTACTCTCCTCTTGTTGCTGGGATGAATACCTGACACTCAAAATTAGGGAAGGAAAGGTTTATTTAGCTCACAGGTACTGGAGCGTTCAGTCATACCAGGCTGCCTCCAAGGCTGAGTGGCACATGGCAGAGGGCATCCATTCACGGCAGCAGCAAAGAGCGAGAGAGAAAAAATGGAGGAGTAGCAGCAACCGTGGCTACAGAGAGGAAGTCTGTCTCCCTTAAGTCACATTCAGGCTGTCCGCCCAGGTTAGGTGTAGCGCTACACCCACAATCCCAGCAGCACTCACGCCCATAATCACAGCACTGGATTATGAATTAAACACAAAGTCTAGAAGTCAGCCCATGACTGCATGAGGCTTTGGGGGAACAATTAGACTCGCCATAACAAAGTCTCCTCAAGAGGTTGACAGGAGGAAGAGTTTGCATCATGCACTCAGCACCAAACTGTTTATCCCAAATTTCATCAGCCATCTGCTCCTCCCACTCATCCCTTGACCTCCAACAGGGACCTTATCCTGACCTAGTCCTCAGGTGCTACCCACCGCCCCGCTCCGTCTTGGCCACTTAGATGAAATCATAGAGAAGGAACTTTCAAAGCAAATTCTAAAGTACCATAATTAAAGTTAAAACAAGACCCCAGAGGCCCCCTGTCACCCTAGAGAGTTAGCACATAAAATATTTCCACAGTGCAGACACTAATGATTGCCCGGGAGAGGCTCGAACTGTCAGGATTTGTCAATGCAGTGCTGTGCACCAAGAAAATAAGGGAAACTCTGACAGTTCATGAAAGTACTCTGTGAAGTTGCTGAAAATGTGATTATGTAAATAAATCAATAGTTTCTATACTAGCAATAATCAATGGGGGGGAGTCCCAATACCTTTAATGATAGCAGCAGAAAATATACATTTTGCAGGACTGTTCTTACATAATTAAGAGATTTATTTGTAGAAAATCCTAAAGCTTACAAGAATGACACACAAAGGAAAGTAACAGAGGCATGCCATGCGGGCTACACAGAATGCTGTTCTCCAGAGCAACCCATGTTCCATAATAGCCTGTGACTGGGTCACCTTACCCGACAAAAGGGAGTGTACAGAGGAAAGACTACTCCAGATTACCCAGGCAAAACCAGTGTCCTCACGAGCATCCTCATAAGAGGGGGACAAGAGGGTGGGAGTTGGGAAAAGGAAAAAGATAGTCTAGGATTTGGATCTAGAATGTCTCCAGTCCACAACACAGTGGAGAGTGGTAGAACCTTGGGTAGGCGGCATTGAGAGGAAGGCCACATCCATGGAGTGGATGTTGGGTCCCTGGCCTCTCCTCTTTTCCTCCCAGTCACATGGAGATTTGTAGTATCCTCTGCCACCTGCTCCCATCCATGCCGCACTACTCCCCATGGTCCCCAAGCAACAGGGTCAGCAATCACAAACCAGAACCACGGGCTAAAATAAGCCTCTCTCTTTTTAAGTTGATTAACTCAGGTGTTTTGTCACCATGCCGAAAGGTGGCATGGTGACAAATGCCACCTTTCAGCATTTAGAATGACAGAAGCAGAGGGCAGAGAGAGACAAAGCTGGATGATTCTACAGGGTTGACTCTAGAGATGGAGGGAGGGGCTTCAAGCCCAGCAGCACAGCTTGCTGCGGAAGCTGATAAAGGCTGGGGCGGACTCTTTGTGGAGCTACCAGAGAAACACGCTCTGCACCCAGCCTCCTGACCTCCTGAGCTGAGAAACAGGAAGTGCATGTTATTTATTTGTTTTATTATTTTAGAAAGATTTTATTCAATAATCATATATTATTTTAAGAGAATAGAAATAGTAAAATAAAAGAAATAATACAGAATTTCTCTAAACAAGAAGATATGAATTCAACAATGATTGTTATATTGCAAACTGTTGTCTTCTAATTAGTTGGTGAGATTACCAGATAAAAGCATACAAAACTGGTCAAAAAATTAAGAAGAGGGCCAGCCAAATAGTTCAGCAGATTAAAGCACCTGCAGGCAGGCCCAATGGCAGGGTAATTGATCCCAGGGTCTGCAGTGCTGGGCCCACCCCTGGGGCACACTGAAAGAGCAATTGAGATTGGCTGTGGTGGCATGTACCTGTAATTCCAGCTCTTGGGAGGCTGTAAACAGGTGGATCACTATGAGTCCAATCTAGTAGTGAGACCCTGAACACCCTGTAGACTCTTCCCTAAAATACAAAAAAAGAAAAAAAAAAAATATTAACAGTACCTTCCAATATCATTGTCTCCCAAGTGTAAAATACTGAAAAAGTAGGTAGAATCCAAAAGATACAGTGGATACTGTGAGGGAGAAAGAAATTGCTAAAAGGGAAGAAACAACCAGGATGAGGAGAAGGAAAAAGAGAGATAGAAAGAAGGGGGAAAATATGTATGTACATACACAGGATAACTGGGACAATTGTACTGTTGATTTCTACTGGTCTAATACATGTTATTTAAGGCCACTGAGTTTATGATAATTTGTTTTAGCAGCCAAAAGAAAACAGCATCATATTTTTTTAAAAAACCTTTTTTAAAAATGATAAGCTGAATTTATTCCAAAATTATGTGCAGGTTCACCCCATTGGAATAAAAAACCAAGCAAATTTTTCTTCAGTATGACAACATGATTACAGAGTCATCTTGAATATACAGGCCAAAAGCTAAGACAACTACGGGAAACACAAATGTAGTCAAGAAAGAACAATCCTCAGGCCAGGAAGATAGATCAGTGGCTTATGCACCTGCCTGGTCAGTATAAGGTCCTGAGTTCAATCCCTGGTACCAAAAACAAAAAGCAAGAACAGTCCTCCTGCCTTTCAGGAGACAGCTCAGTGGTAAAGTGCCTGCCTGGCAAGCAAGAGGTCCTGAGCTTGATTTCCAGTACCAGCAACAACAAAACAAAGCTGAGGAGACAGGACACACACATATCTCCATCTGCTGCCTGGAATGCAACTGCAGTCACCTGTCCTCTTGGGCTCCTTGCATTTGGTGCACAGAGACTTACACAGTGCCCAGAGACTCAGAATGCAAAGCAAGAAGTCCTGGGGCTCCTGGTTCATGGACAGCCTGCTACTCGGCACGTGCATTCTTTTCCTTATCTTGGATTGGTCACATAGCCTCTGTTCTCAACACTCAGCTGAAGTTTCCTTCAAAGAGATTGCTCACTGCTTTATGATAAATCAGCATGACTTGCCTGTACAAGCCCTCGGAGTCCCCGCTGCAGGAACGGGACTGGGAGCCACCCAAATATGTCTCATGTGTTGCATTTCCTAAAATCTGAAAGTTCCTTTCTCCTATAGCTTCTGAACTTGAAGGGTTCTGCAGATCTAAGGTGAAGTTTTGATCTATGTCTGCATTATAAGACATTCAGCCAAGCTAATTAACATATCCGTCACCTCACCAACCTGCCATTTTTGTGGTAAGAACATTAAAAATACATTCCTTTATCAATTTTGAACTGTGCAGAACATCGCTATTAACTGGGGCTGTTGTGAATGCGATAGGTCATCAAGTCTCATGCTTCCTGTCTAACAGACACTCTACACAGCGGTCCACCTCTTCCCTGCCACCTGCCGCTGGCCTCTGGGTGCCACCTTCCTGCTGTCTCATTCTGCGAGCTCAACAGCTCGGGTGGAGCTGGAGGACACTATGTTACGGGAAGCAAGTCAGGCACAGAAAGAAAAGCGTGTGCGATCTCACGTATAAGTGGAATCTAAAATGTCTCTCTCACAGAAGCTAGTGTGTTCTTTCTGAAGAAGCTTTATTGAGGCATCGTTTGTACACATGAAGCTTACTTTAGAAAAGTACCACTGAATAGTTTTGAGCATATTCACAAAGTTAGGATATCATCACAATTACTTTATTTTTAATTCAATTTTATTTTATTTTGAAGAGTAAAAGCAAAAGCAAAAACAAATAGAAAAGAAAGACAGAAACAGCATACATACAACAATATATGTTGCAGATTTTCAAAACAGGAATAGCTAACTAACAATGGCTGTTCTGTTATCTATTTTATCATCAAATCTGTTGCTTAGATTAACATATAGTTATGAAGCAAGATTGGGCAAATAATTCAATATTAATGCTTCCTTTCAAAGTCTTCATTTTTCCCTTGTCTTTTTTAAAATTTATTTCAAAGAGAGTATAAAAATTGATGACATTAGAAACAGTACACATTTAGAAGACCAAGATGAGAGGCATTCAACCATGGGTTTTGTATTACACATTGCTGTCCTTGATGGAGTTTCTCACATCGCAGATATCAGCATACAGAGTTAGTCAAGGTGAAAATTCTACACATTAACTCTGTTTTCAAAAAAGGAGAAAAGATAGGAAAAAAGAAAGGGAGGGAAAACATGCAAGTATATACACAGGATGGCTGAGATGGTTGCACAATTATTTTATAACATATCATCATCCAATTCAAAAAACTATCCCAGTTATCAATCAATGTCATCCCTTGCTCCTAACCTCAGCCCTGATCATAACTAATCTGCTTCCTGCTTGTGTGATATGCCTGTTCTGGGCATTTCATTAAGTACTACCACCTTTGTCTCAGTCTTAAATTTCAGGTAAAATGCTCAGGGTTCTCCTTTAAGCTAATGAAGGCTGTGGTTCTTGCACAGAGGCCACCTATCAGGTGGAGCTCAACCCCAACCACTGTGTGTCAAGTGTTTCCTTCATGAAGGGGGTGGGGGGCTGTAGAAGGCTCCTTCTGTATCTATTGAGATAATTGTGTGGCTTTTGCCCTCTATCTTATGAATAATATACTGATTTTCAGAATTTTATCAAATCTTGAATTTCTGGAACAAATCCCTCTCAGTCTTGCTCTATAGTCCTTTGTGTATTGCTGAGCTCTACTCACTGCTGCCTTTGAATGCATGTTCATGGGAACATGTGCCTATGCTTTGGGAACATCTGTCTGTGCTTGTCCTGCCACATAAGGACCTGGTCTGTTTTGATGTCATGCTGGTGCTAACAACACAGGCTGTGTTGGGAAGTGTTTCTCCCTCTTCTACTTTTGGGAAACCTTTGTGGGAAACTTATAGAAATACTTCTCAAATATTTGGTAAAATTCACTAGCTTTTTTGGATAAAATTTTTAAATGAATTAATTAGTCTCTTCACCTATTATGTCTTTATTTTAGTTTTCTATTTCTGCTGTAGTCAGTTTAAGTAGTATATGTCTTTCTAGGAATTTTCCTATGTGACCTAGTCGTGTAATTTACTGGCATACACTTGTTCATAGTATGACATTATTACCCATTATATATCTGTAAAGTTGGTTTTAATGTCCATTCTTTCATTGTATTTTAATAATATTAATCTTTTCTCTCACTGTTTTGGTCAGTCTATATAAATTTATGTGAATTTTATTTGTCTTTCAAAAAACCAAAAATAAAATAAGCACATAAGATACAATAAATGCGGGATTTTGTTAATTCTGTTTACTGTTTTTATTCCATATTTTATTTCTTTTCACTCTAATTATTACTGCCCCCCTCCTGCAGGCTCTTATTTTGTTCTAAACTATCTCAGAAGGCAAAAGTTGAGACCACTATAAATCCTGAGGGGATTTCACTGACCTTATCAGACCCAAAAGCTACAACTCTTGTTGCACAGGTCCTGCTTTACCTTGGTCTTAACCATCCAGATGGAAAGTATAAAAACGAAATATAAGAAATAAAGCAATGCTGTTATGTTGAGCTGTGGGGGACTCAGGTCAACAATTTCTAACATTGCCAGTTAAGCGGAAGACCCAATACTATTATGGGATACTGGACTCTTTTAGAATATTTTGCTGAGTTTACACACCTATAATATTCAAATAACGGAACTTAACAAAAAAAAGGGTATACAGATGAATGTCCATTTTGTATCTGTTTATTCAAAGTGGTTGGGATATATATAGATAGATAGACAGACAGACAGACAGACAGACAGACAGACAGACAGACAGACAGATATATCATTCTGTTAATGAATAGAATGATTTTTTTCTAATGGTGTTTGTAAATAGGATATCATGTCTTCATCTTGTTCAGCAATTAACCACTAAGAAGAATGTATGCAGTGTGTTAATTATTGAAACTGTCCTACCGATTTGATTTGAAGCTGTCTCATTGCTATTTGTTTATCAATAAAATTATGGCAAAAAAAGAAAAGAAAAAAAAAAGTTGAGACCACTGATCCCAATACCTTTTTCTATTGTTTTATTTTCTTTTTCACTCACTTTACTTTATTTTCTATGATTTATTTGACCCACATGTCATTTTAAAGTATATTTTTAATTTGATGGTTTATTAATTGCCCAATTTTTTTCTCATACTATTTTCTAATTTTTTCCATTATGTGCACACAATACTTTGTAGAATTTCTGTCTATTTTTTATTCATTTTAATGAGGAAAAAGATAAAATAGCAATGAAATGCTTTCAAAACAGGTTAGTAGGACAGTTACAATGACTAATACATTGCATATTGTTGTCTTCATAGTACTTTAGAGGACAAGATGCAGACATGATATCTTGTCTAAATAATATTAGTACAAACTTTTCTTCTCAATGAACTAAGAGAAAGTAGCTGTTTATCTTATCTTGTGTATACATATATTCTTTTTATTTTTTTTCACAATAAAATGGTCCTTCATTTATACTTTTACAAAGTTAGTAACACATGACACAAGGTTGCCTAGTGATGAATAGCTGACCTTAACTAGACTGAATGTTTATCTCAGGACTGAGGTAGCTTGTTTGCTTGAGGCACTGAGACCTAGTCCCACCTACACACATTTGATCAATTTCCTAGTTTCTGTGGCTTCCAACATATCCCCATTTTTGTTTTATTTTGTCAGAGATCAGTGTTACACTGCGGTTAGAGAAGCTGTATTTGGAGAAGTCTTTAAAGGACCTTTTCATACTGGAAGCCAGTCCACAAATTTTAGGTACTTGAATTCAGCAAAATAACCCAATATAGTCCAATAGTCCATAATAATGGTGAGTTTTCAACACAACTGGCCATTGTCAAAAGTTGTTCACTTAATGTATTAATGCCTGCTTTATGAGCTAACATTAGTCTATCTTGGAAATTGTTCTGCACAATTGAGAGGAATGTATATTTTTGCTGATGTTGAGCAGACTTTTCTCTGTATGTCTGTTAGGAGGACAAGTTCATTCACAGTATTAGTCAATTTCCTTATGTATCTTCCATTAATTTTTCTAGTTATTATTGAGAATGTGGTCTTGAGATTTCCTACTGAACTAAGAGTTTGCTGAATTATTTCTCCCCTTCTATTCTAAATCTAGGATGACAACATTTCAGGACCCTTTACTTCATCATATCTACAATAAAACTTACAAAAAGGTCACATTCACATTTACCGAGTGGGCATCTTTGGGGAGTGACACTACCAAACCAACTGAGGAGGGCCTGTGACCTATATGCACATACAGAATAAAGCACTCCAGCCACAGGGTAGGAACCAAGGGGAAGCCCTCTACACGCTCAGTTCCATCTACCTCAAGAGGCACATGAGGGACTTTTGCCTGTGTCCTTGGCCTAAGATCTCTTTTGCAGCATTAAACAAGGAAGCTACAGAATTGGGGACCAGAGGTTGAAGACATGTAGCAACTGTGAGCCTCACCCAGTGGTTCAGTCTCAGAAACTCCTTTTTCCACCCTTTGGGCCTCCCTGACCCAGATGAGATTGTGCCCTTCCCCACCGCTCTGTCTGTAGGACCCATCACACCTCAGCAGAGCTGTATATGAGAATTTAGGGGTCAGTATCAAATGAGCTATGGGATAAAATCTTTGAAAGGTTTTTCTCCCCTTTTGTCCCCATGGCACCTGTCTGAAGGGCAGAAGAGGCATCAGAGGTAGAGGGATTGTCATTCAGCCACTTCCTTCCACCATGGCAAGCACTGTGTTCAACTAGAGCCCTGCTTGCCATCCAGGACCCCCACCTTTGAAGAGGTGTCTGGACCCTCCAGCCACTGTCCCCTCCCCTACACTTCCTGGTTCCTTCCATTCCTCTCCATTCCTCAGCTCTGCAGACAACCATGGGAAATGGTCAAAATTTGACTCCCTCTCACTCTGGCAGTTTCTAGACTTAGTTTCCATGGAAACCACGATGTGATTGTGGGCAAAGAAGGGGGAGCAAGATCCTTTAAAATAAGGAAGGTTGAAAAACTTACTCGGGCCAGTGCTTCCAGCTACCTGGTGGTTTCCATGGAAACTCTAGCCAATGACAGACCGGAATGGAACAGGTGCTGGATTCCCCAACTAACAAAACCTTGAGTACCTGTGGGATTTGCTCTGGTGTCCACCTAGTGGATTCCTTGGCCACTACCACTGCCTCATCCGTGGATGTCATTACTTCTTTACATAAATGACAGCCCCCTCCCAAATTACAGGAAGAGGACACATTTTTCCAAAGCTCACAAAAAATTGGGCCTAAGGAACAGGGAGAAAAGAAGGGGTCAGGTTTGTCTGGGTTGTCTCTGATTCCTGCCACTGAAATCAGACCCCAGACATCATTCTTCTCCACACCAGTGATCTGCAATGGAGAAGGGGAGACACAAGGCTAGTGGAGGCTTGAGCACAGCTGCTTGCAAAGGTCATTCAGGGTTGCTCAGGAGCCCCTTTTAACATCATAAGGCATGCATCCCCTCTCCTTCTCTGAAAGTCACCATGGGGAGGCCCAGTCACGGGGAAGGTAAAGCCAGGCTGGCATCTCCTAAACAGCCTGCTTCAAGAAGCTGAGGAGGAGCTCAGTGGAGAGCCCAGAGCCCTTGCCCAACAGTTTACATACTGAGGAGGTCATTGTATTCCATGTCTGCTCCACAGAGGGCATGCTCAGGAAACAACCTGGGAAAGGGCAGACAAGAACACTGTCCCTGTGCTGCAGCAGACTTAGGACCCTTGAGACTCTTGGGACCCTTGGGACCACTGTTGGCTTTATAGCTCTGGGTCTCAACCAGAAGAGATGGGCTTTGTGGGAGCCCCCAGGAGTGGGCAGCCTGCCTGGTCCACACTGCGCTGGTACCTACCTCCAGAATGAGGACTCAGCAGCCAGAGCATAGCCCAGTCCAAGTGCCCCGCCTTGGTCTTCAAGTAAAGCCTGCTGCAGCAGCCTTCCTTCTCCTGTCTCTACTTCCTCCTCCACTGCTCAACAACCAGGAATACCTGCTAGATTCCTGTCCTTTTAATTTCAACATTCTTCAAGTAGTTATTCAACTTCAAAACAATTGGACACATGGCCATGTCTCTGTCAATGTCCCACCATGATTATCACTTTTGAATGACACTAGAATCAAAACATACTGACCCATATGACATGTCCAAGGATACTTTCCAGCTGTCACTCATGGAGTGCAGATTTATACCAATTCCTTCCCCTGGGCCACCTCCTGGACTCTGTGAAGAATCCAAAGCCTTCCATTATAGGTGAGGTAGCTGGGGCCACTCAAGGGACACACAGGAGACCACATGCTTTGTAATGCCTACCTGAATGCCAAGCAGGAGCAAGCCTGGGACTTCCACTGTATTTAATTTGCCAAGTATCATCCCAGCTGCTCACCTGAGTCTTCTGGGAGGATCCATCTCAGGTTGATCGCAGGCTGGAACGCTCCTGGCCCTGTCTGTAGGGAGCTCCATTATGCCCTTAACTCAAAATCCAGATGGTGAGGGATGTATTAAGGCCCATGAGAATTAAGCTTAATGAACATACCCATAGTTCTGTGCCACAGACTGCCTCCAATGTCACTCCTGTCCCTAAAAAAGAAGACAAAAAAAGACATCCCCATTCTGAGACATAAAATATGAATGTGAATTTAGATGAAACTTTTAAATTGATCTTAAAGGACAGAAAAATGTCAATGAACAGCAACGTTTACAGAATGCTAGAAGACACCTAGCCAGCCTGCCTGAAAGTTCTCCTAGCAGTAATGGGATCATATTTCTTATACATATCCATTATCACTCATCTCTAATCAGTAGCACTGAGCAGGCACTACTGGTAGAAAGTACTTATACAGGCAGACAGGAGCCCATTGTCCTCAGAGCTGGCCCACAGAATGAGACAGGGTCTGGGCAGCACTCAGTGGCATACTGACGTGTCATATTTGACACAAGTCGAAGGACCAGGAAGCTTGAAGTTAGCTAGCCCATGTGGGCATCACAGAAGGCTCCCTGAGAAAAGTCACAGTACTGAGAACTGGAAGGTGAGAGGGCTTAGCCTGGAAAAAGTAACGCAGGCAGATCACATCCCTGGCAAGACCTGGAGCTGCAGTGTTGCCACTAGACACAGCAAGCACTTTAGGAGACTGAGCTAAAGGCAGGGCGTGTCCCCTCTTGGTCAGCTGACCCAGATCATAATATGTGGAGGGAGCTGCCATGCTGGACAGGTTCTGCAGGATTCCTATTCTCAGATCCCTGTGGGTCCAGTGGGAAGGGCCTTAGAGGATGAGCAGCTAGGGTAGTAGGACTCCCAGGAACTTCCCTGTAAAAGTCAGGAATAGATCCACAGAAATGTTTGCCTTCACTGTCCCTCACTAGAGCCAAAGCAAAGTCTGTCAAGCTTCACCCCTGCAGCTCTCAGACCTCTCTTCGCTCCAGAGTTGTGGGAGAGGTAGGGTGACCATCCTATCCCCGGTGACTGGGGACCTCACTGTGGCAGCACAAGCAGTCGTGCGAAGACAGGCTACTAACAGATCAAGAGAGCCAAAGGCTTCTCCTGGAAAGGGGGACAGCATGTGCCCCAGATCCATGTGGCTCATGCTACTGGGTGCAGAACTGGGGCTTCTGACCCCAAAGACCACACTCAGCCTTTGATCTCAGATTTGGAGAGAGGAAGAGAAAGCAAAAATATACAAAATATCTTCACCAGCTCGAACACTTCTCCAGGGGCTGGTCTTTGCCTGCCTGCCCACTTCCCCTCCCCCGCCCCCCACCTGGCCTATTGCCTTAACTGAGAGCAGACAAGCCTTAACCCTCATGCAGATTGGCTCAGCTGTGGCTCAGAAGGGAGTGCACCTCTGTTGTGCCCTGCGTGCTCCTCTGGCCAGGAGCGTCCAGTACAGGAACAAAGGGCAACATCAGGCCCAGGGGGTCACTGCTGCATGTAGTGGGTCATCAAGTCCCCTTGGCTTCTCCGGAAAGTGATCATTTTGCAGACAAAGGAGCTGAGGCGCAAAAAAAGTAAAATAAATTCCTGTTCCCAGCAGGTCCTCCTGCCTAAGTTAGGACACAGATACATCCTCATCCTCCTCCTGCCCCTGGCAGCTCCTTCTCCTTTGCACGCATTCCAGTGCTTTTCAGAATGGGCTCTGGTCATCAGTCCAAGCCACTACCAAAATAGGGGAGCAGAGACCAACAGCCCCCCCCCCTTGCTCAGGTGCTGGTCAGTGCAAGGGGGGTAGTTCAGGAAACATGACAGACAGGCAAATGTTCCCACAGGCAGGCTGAAGTGTGGGTCCACCTCAAGGCTCAGATTTTAGTTGTCTTAGTCTTTCTCAGAACTCAGAATCAGCAAACACTTTATCTAATTGTGTAGAGGGCCCATGCAGACCCCCTGAGAGAGGCAAGCCATGCGCAGAGGCCAGCGAGGTGATGACCCAACCCTGGCAAGGCATGAGGACCAGAAAGGGAGATGGAGCTTCCAGGATACATGGCTCTGAGGTTGCACTTCACCCCAAGTGCAGGGCTCCCTCCTCCAGTGTGAAATGCTGGTGCAAGCCAGCTGCTGAGAGGATGTGGAAGAGGCTCTCCTCCTGCCTGGGAAGGCAGCCAATGAGCCAAGAGCACAGCCCTGATGGAAGGGCGACTGAGGAGCACATCTGCAGAATGGCAGAAGGCAGAGCTCTTTCCTAGACTTTGCTTCACCCCTTGCCCTGGGTGTCCAGGGCAGTCATCTGTTCTTGGGGCTCGGTAGCAGGCTTGGAACTCTCCCGGTCATCTCTTGTCCTACTAGCCTCACCTTCATTTACTGCAGGGGCCAAGATGAATGAGCACACACACTGGGGCCAGAAGGTACCCTTCATGCCCTTGAGCTTCCTGAGGGTGTAGTGTGCATAGAATATGCCATTTCAGATCTTGAAATATTAATTAGTTCTCTAGAGAAAATAAGACTCACATTTTTAAGGGTCTAGTGGCCCACAGTCTGCCCTGCTTCCTGAGCTTGCCAGGAAAGAACTGTCTGGTGTGGGCTCTCAGAGCACCTGTCCCTTGCTGACCTTACCCAGCATATTCATGGCGTCCATGGGCTCTCAGCAGGTCCCTCAAGCACTGTCATCTGGTCCTCTGGCTGAGACCTGTGAGCTCATCAAAGAGAAATGGAAACAGACCACCTGCAGATGGCAGGAAGCCTCCCTGCCTAGTCAGCCAGAGGAGAGATGGCAGCCCCAGCCCCCAAAGACCCCAGCCTCACCCAGATGGCATGGCGGAATCTGACTAACTTGCCAAGGAAGAACAATCCCAGCTCAGGAAAGCCTAAATAATGGAGAGAGGTAATGATCAAAAGCACTCAGTGGTGTCCTCTGGCCTCAGTTTCCTCCCTTGAGAAGCAAGGTAGTTGACAGCCCCACGGGATTGCCTAGATTATTCCACCTTCTCCAGGGCACACAGGTAGGAGGGAGGTGATGAAAGGGCATCAAGCATGACAGGAGCCGTACCTACAGTCCTTCCATAGGCCCTAAACACAGCTGTGAGTCTAAGAAGGCACCTTGATGTGGGCGCCACATGCAACTGAGACACAGGCTCTGATGGAGAGGTCTGGGGAGGCAGCTAACTTTCACTTTCACGTTGCTACGTGAAAAGCCATGGAGAGGAGAGTGCCCTTAGGGAGGTACCCCTAGCACATGGATCCTCCCTCCTGAACAGGACCCTGCACAGCCCCTGCCTGTTGCTTCCTCCCCACCGCAGGACGTTCCGGAGGATGAGCTATGGCTGCCTGCCCATACTAGACTCCAGCTCCCAGCACAAAGCCTGGTACGGAGACAGTATGTGCTCAGCGAGTGTCTGCCCTATGAAGGAACAAGGGCGCGGATGCACCTCTTCGCAAGCTGGTGCACAGTGACCCGCCTAAAAGTGAAGTTACCGAGATGGCAGAGTTAGCAGCGGTCTTCACAAATCACCAGTGAGGACAGCAGACTGAGGAAGCCACTGAGGGCCACAGTCACCTGGTGTCCCTACAGAGAGAACTGCTGGCTCCGCGGTTATATAGCTTCATGTTCGGCAGGTGCCTGAGAGATGCAGGTAGTTTAAAAACCCACATCTACACACATGCAATGCATACATACACAACACACACACACATGTAACATATACACAGTGCATGCACAACATACACATAACAAAGGCATGCACATGTGCACATAACAGACTCTACATACACCTATGGGCAACAGATATGCATGTTATCATCTCAGAACATATATACAGCTGCTAGTTCCCAGCTAGCACAAAACTGGGAGAACTGTGTGTGTTGTGTACATGTGGTAACTGGGGACTGGCTTACAGCAGCTGGACCATTGCCAGCAAATTCTTTGGAGAAAATATAGCTCTCACCATTCACCCCAATCTGACCACTGTACTCCTTTGCTATGCCCAGGGAGTTCCTGTTGGATAAAGCATTCTGGGAGCCTTAGAGAGATGCCTGCTGAGGCTGTGCCTTGATGCCAGTGTGGAAGAAACAAGGAAGGGCAAACCCATGCACTGGAGGACAGGCACCCACATCCACTCCACCCAGAGAAGCAAGCCTGCTGACAAGCAGAAGGCCACCATGGAGCCTAACCTGGACAATGGGGCTTTCTCTCCCACCCGCCCTTCTCTCCTGGTGACCACAGGAACAGCAAGTCAGTGACCACTCGGAACCTATGCCCAGGGTCTGGGAGTAGAGGCTCGCCCTGCCAGCTGCAACTGTGACCCCTAGCAGCTCTCAGCACTCCTACTTAAGCCACAGGCAGCAAGTGGCAGGAGGGACCAGTCTTCAGAGAGGAGCAGAGCCAAGGACAGAAGTCCAAGTGGGCAGTGGTCTAGCAGTCCACCTCATTCCTCTCCTGAATGCCACCAGACACGCCTTCCAACAAGTAGATGTCCTTTTCATAAGCTGCTACTCTTGCTTCATCCCACTGGCACTTGCTTTTTAGCACTTGTAACCAGGAGCCTGCAAGCTGACGCAGTTCCTGCAACCTGACGCAGTTCCTGCAACCTGACGCAGTTCCTGCAACCTGACGCAGTTCCTGCAACCTGACGCAGTTCCTGCCGGCCCCCTCACCTTAACACCTTCCCTCATGCCATGGAAGGAGGAGGGAAGGCAGCCTCGGGCTCCAGGAGCCAGGCTCCAGCCCTCACCTCAGCCTTCATGATCACTCTCTCAGACAAACTGCCTTGTCTGTCTGGCAGTGCAGACAACCCAAAAACAAGCCATTGCTAGCTCATAAATGTCTGCCCAATGACCAACTCTGTAAGTTATATAAAGCAGGAAAAACAGTATCATCAAATATTTAGTGGTTTTCTAAATAACTGTAGTCTTTAAGAACCTCTAGGATTTCTGTCACCCTTATTGACATTCACCGTATGCACAAGTTCTAACCTTTTTCTAGTTCCCTTTGGGGTTTGCACACTGGGACTGCCCAAAGCCAGCCAGGCTCTGAGCTCTGACCTCCCGAGTTCAGGGTACTGATTTAGCCAAGCCTCAGGGGCTGGGGTGGCATCTTCTCTGTCAGCCTCTCTCAGCCACAGGCCTCTTTTTCTCTTCAGCCCCTCCTCCATCACATCCTTTTCTTGCTACACTCATCTTTTGGGTGGGCTGAGCTGTTCAGAAACAGGAGTGACATCTCCAGTCCTGAACAGGGAGAGGAGCTGCACAAAACAGCAAAAGGAAGTCCTCCCAGGGCTTCTGCTCTGATTTCCCAGAACAAATCCAGCCTACTCGGGCAGGGCTGCCTGCTGCAGGCAGCCAGTCCATAGCTACACACTCCCTGCTTTTTAGAGAAGTGGTCCGGGGCAGCTAGGTTCCCTGCCCTTTGTCAGCAGCCAGTCCCATAACAAGTTCCCCAGCACTAGAACCGCCACATCTGGGGCTTATAGATCAGGAGCAGCAGGAAGCTTGACCCTGGCTTCCCAGGAAGCCAAGTGGAGCACAGCACCCTATGAAAATGCGATGGGCAGCTGCTACGCTGGGGTCCTCCGTGGGGTCAAATTCAAGGTGATCAGAAGGAGCTCGAGATGTAGGCTGTGCTGACCAACAGCTTAGCACCATCAGGGCATTGGAGCAGGGACGTGGGGCTGGCCCTCTGGGGAGGCCAGAGGAGCAGCGGGCCTGACGGTGAGTGAGCACACACGGGGATTGTGAAGGACTCTTCTCTCAGAAGGCTTGAGTGAGCATTCTCCACTCTCAACCGCAACTGAATATGATGTGAGTGGTGTGAAGTCTGCTGTGAAACTAGGGATGGCTAGCTGTGGCCAGAGGCCTTAATCCAAACCTCCTCCTGTTTTTTACAGCCAACAACTAAGAATGTTTTTCACATGTGAAATGGTTAAAAAAAAAAAAAAAGCCAAAGTAGATATGGTATTTCTTGACGTATGAAGGTTATATGAAACTCAACTTTCAACGCACCAAATTGAGGCACTGGGACAGGGCCACACTCTCCGTGTCTGTGTTGCCGGGGATGGGTCTTTGTACGCTGCAGCAGCAGAGCTGAGCTCCAGCCAAGATCTTACAGACCACAGAGCCCAGGTCATTTATCTTTGGAAACCATGGAGGAAAAGCCTGCTGACTCTGTAGGCAAAAATCTGGAACCTCTGACAATTCCCTAGCTGAGAGGGCAGGGGGATGAAACGATGGCACGTGATGTGGAGCAGCGGGGAAGAATCTCCATCCTCTGCCCAGGAGGAATCAGAGCAGTGGTGGACTTGTGGTGTAGGGGGCAGGGAGTCCAAGTCCCCAACCATCCTGTGAGAAGGGCCCTGTGGCTCTGAAGTGATCTTACTTTACTCTACTACATCCTTGAGAAGTTCATATGTCTGTCTTCTGTTTTGCTTCAGGTTGTGACCCAAAGCCATGGCTTTTGTGCGTATCCCATGCTAATGGAAACCTTGAGGTGGACAAAAGGCTGCTGGCTGTCCATTCAGTGTAATGGATGGCGTGGAGCATTTTGGGGTCATCTGGTTTTACAGAGGTCTGTGCCTCATCTCTGGCTGGACTATTTTATACCTCAGTGAGAACAGATGACCATATGAAAGGCTCGCAGTGATTAGGAATGATTCCTGCACAGAACTGCACCTGAAATTTTGTCCACTGCTGTATAATCGATTTCTACCCTATAGAAAAGGTAATCGCAGACACTACATTATTGTTCCAGAAGGTGTAATTCTTTTTTTAATTAAAATATATTTTTAAAATAGGAATAAAGAATTATACATGTTTACACATGAGTCCAGAAATCTAACCATATACAACATTGTTGCAGGACAGTCCCGCAACACTGCTTTTCCTGTCTTCTGACTTCATTCACCATCCCCTTCCTTTTTATTTTCTTTTGCAGATTCTTAATCTTTTAATTCCAGAGCACAGCAATCTCATTTGGTTTTTAATCATTGGGGAGTGCTATGGGTTTTTTTCTTTTATTTTTGGGGGTTTTTTTTCAAAATTTTATTGATAAACAGATAGCAATGAGACAGTTTCAAATCAAATCGGAAGTGCAGTTTCAACAAACAATACACTGCATATATTCTTCTTAGTGGTTAATTGCTGTACAACATGCGGACTTGTGATCCTATTTACAAACACCATTAGAACAAATCATTCTATTCATTAAGAGAATGCAACTAT
>NW_004524586.1:11021785-11026590 GCF_000260255.1 Octodon degus | reverse complement strand
TACAAATTACCATCTGCAGTGCAGTAGCTTAGTTCACAGATATCAGTATATATAGTTAGTCAGGGTGAGAATCTTTCCAATTAACTGCTAGATTAAAGAATCTAGAAGGTATAATTCTTGCCTGTAGTGGCACATTCATCTCAGTATTCCTCAGAGTGCTTATGTATCATCCTCAGCTTCTCATTGGAACTGGTTTTTATATCTTACTGGTTCTTCATTAATTGAGTTAAATAAAATTTTTGAAATGTTTATCTTATATTTATATAAACACCCATTATCCATTGCATTAAAAATACCAGTGAAGCAGAAGAATTACAAGTTTGAATCTAACAGCAGTGATTTAGTGACCCAGAAAGACCCTGCCTCAAAACTGAAATACAGGAAAGGACAAGAGATGCATGGAAGTGCTGTGTTCAATTCTCAGTATTAAAAACAAAATCTTGGCAAATGCGAGGATCTGAGTTCAATCCCCGGTTCAGCAAAAAAAAAAAAAAATCTGTGGGACACCTATGATCTCAGGTTACTCTCAGAGTATTTACAGGCCCAAATATGTCAAGCTGTGAGTGTGACCAGACTAGAAAAGAAGGAGACCTCGTGGTGTGGCTGCAAGGGAGGCACAGGTCTGGGGAAACACCTTCTCATCCTTCCAAGCAGACAGCCACTGATACCCTATGATGGCACAGGTTAGTGTCATCGCTGTTAGTTTTAGATGAAAAGTTTAAAATCCAAAACACTGGAGTCCTACCTTCCTCTTAACTTATCTCACATTGGGAATGTTGAACAGCATTTTGCTGAAAGCAGAAATTCTTCAGGAACCAGTGAAACTCTCAGGTAAAACACGAATGCTAAATCGGCTTCATCAATACTAAATATATGAAATGCTTCTTAAACTATAAAATGCGATATAAGGGTAGATACAAAGTACCTTGGGTTCAGTCCCAGCCTGCTGTGCTGGCCCCACCCCAGGGGCGCGCGGAGACACCGATTGAGACTGGGCATGGTGGCAGTACCTGTAATCCCAGCGCTTGGAAGACTAAAAACAGGAGGATCACTAGGAGTCTGATCTGTGTAGTGAGACCCTATAGACCCTGCACTAAATACATTTTTAAAGCACTCTGATGAGCATAGCGCTTTTCTCTGCTCCTAAACAAAAATCTTTTATACATTTGTAGATGCAATGATTATTCAATAGAGGTTGTTTGAACTTGACCTCAGCAGCTCAGTTGGTCCACAAGTTCAAGATCTTTGGGTAAATACCTGCAGACCCCAGTTGCCACAAATAGGTGGAGGCTGTTGTCCCTTCCCCTCAATAGCAAGAAAAAAAGCAGAGTGAAATAAGGCACTCTATAGGGTAATATGCAAACACACACACACACACACACACACACACACACACAAACTTCTATTCTGGGGCCAAGGCTAGCCCCGCTCTCTGCCCTCAGGAATTCTGACAAGACCCGGGGCACAAACTTCCACTTGAAGTTCAATGCAGTGGCCACCTAGCAGCAAGTACCCAATGTGCTGTGGGCTGAGTTCAGAGTTAGGCCTGAGTGAGGCGGAGGGCAGGTGCCACCAACAGGTGTCAGACTCACTTCAGCACCAGGTGCCATAGGTTCGCTACCGCTGCTTTAGCAGGTCAGAATGCTGGACACTTGGGCTCAAACCCCATCCAGGGATGCATAGGGCTTCATGGTCCTTTTTCGACTCAACTTACCAGTGATGAGTGGCTTCTTGAAGCCATCTGCTGCAGCTCTTAATAATGAAGTCGAGTGCTAAGAAGCCACTACCTGCAGAGCCCTGATCCACGGCACAACATCCCTAAGGTACAGTTTCACGTTAACTTACGCAGACATTGCAATTTTATGCTTAAGCATTTTAAAACTAATTACTACACATGTAATCGTCTGTTTCCTTTCCAGGAGGTAAACAGAAACTCTCACATCAGAACCATGTGCATTAAGATTTTAGGGGACCAGTGGTTGACTTTAGAGTCACACAGAAACCAGCCTGCTGGGCTGAGTCTCTGCACGTAGCCAAGAGGAGAACATGAGGAGAACAGCCAGGAGCCATAGTTCCTCATTTGTGGACAGAGACTCGAGCCCTGATCTGCCCCTGGGCTTTGTCACTTGGCCCTGAGGGTCCAGCCATCCTCTGGCCTGGGAAAGGTCTCAGATCCATAATGGTCTTGACCACAGCTGGGGGCCCAGTGAGCTCTGTGGTAGCCTGTAGGAACCCACAAGGTGAACACGATCCTCTGCTGGGTTGTCCACTCCAACACAGTGGCCTCCTCCTCCTCACTGCCCCCCAGGAGCCACTGGCTTTCCCCAGAGAACAGTCAAGGAGCCACTCTGTTTTCTGTGTATCAACCTTGGCACAGGACAGCCAGATAGGGATGTGTGACTGCACCCACCAAGATTTAGGAGCTGGGACACCTGGACCTACCTGTGGCTGCCTTGAGGTGGAAAGAAGCTGCGGCGTAGTAACTTAAAGGAAACTCAGCGCGGCTCATCTTTGGATTTCACAGGCATTGTAAGAGGAGCAAGGGGCCAGGAGGAGGGGAGTCTCTGGCACATGAATGGCCTTGGGCTCACTCTCCCCTCAACTGGCCATCTCTGCTTTACAGGAACAAATCCAGTGTCTGTCAGCTGTTGCTTGCCTTGACACTGACCTGCACAAATGTCTTCCATCAGCACCTCCTCTCTACATGACAAGGAAACCTGAGCGGAGCCCAGCGGGACAATCCAGGAAAATCTCTCCAGATTCCTCCACATAAAGGAAGCTTCTGGGCAGTGGGACATCTCCAGCTCCATTCTCTCCCCTTAGCAGCAGGGCTCAGCGTGCAGAGATGCTCAGGAGATAGTCACTGGCTGCTTTTCCAGAGCTGCACAAATGAGGAATGAGTCTCAGAATAGGTAATTTGCTGGAGATTACAGTTATCAAGTGAGAGAACTAGGATTTGCACAGAAATTGCAAAGCTCATGCTCTTATCAACTGCATAAGGGTCTCTTCAGGGAGGAATGAATCCATGTGAAGAAAACATGTAGCTTCTTAATTGGGAGATTATTCTGCCTACAACATAATCACTACCAAAGTGCAGCCTTCAAAGCCTTCGCTTGAACTTGTGGTCGACATGGGCCTGAGAATACACCCTCATTACCTCTTCTGCGGCAAACATATGGCAGTTGCAGATAAAAACATAAAAGTTACAGTCCAATTGCTGTAAATGACAAAAATAAAAGATGCAGTGCTGTGAGCACGCTGAGCCCACAGGCCTGCTGGATCCCAGGATGGATAACGGTGGCCTTTTCCCTGAATAGCGAGAAGATTAAAACAGTTCATATAAAATGGGGACCTATCATGGCTTGAGACTAGGTGTCAGTCCAAAAGCTCAGGCACACCGCGGTAGGGCTTTTAGGTGCTGTCTGGATCCAGGGTGTGTGGTCCTGGGTTCAAGGGCATCTAATACTTAGGACATCGAGTGGCTTAGCTTAACTCCAGGGGTGGGTAATGGGGAGTCCCACCCTGGATGGGGGCAGCACCGCCCAAAAGCCTTACAGCCTGGATGAAACGCAAAGGGAGGCCTGCTGCTGCTGTTGCTGCTTCCTGCCTACCTTGCTGTGGGCTGTTTCTTCTCTGTAGTGTCCCTGTGCTGTGCTACCCTGCTTTGGAGCCAGCTAACTGTGGACTGAACCTCTACAAACTGGGAATGAAATCTTTTCATCTTTAACTTGTGAATGTCAGGTACTTCATCCCAGCAATGAGAAAAGTAACTAAAGCAGGACCCCTGAGCAGCCACCATTCAAATCCCACCTCATCGCCCCACCCCCACTCATGCAGCTGCTGACCTCCCTGCAGGCCACCAGAACTTACAGCCCACACAACAAGGCTATGGCCAGGAAAGCCTCCTCGGCCTGCGTCTATGAGAAACCTCATGCCCCAGAGGGGCAGGGTCTCACTTCAGGCACGAGATCATAAGGCAACTTCAAGGCTAGTAGAAAGAGATATTGAGGGCACAGCAAGGGCAAGAAAGAGTTGCAAAACAGCAACAAAGAGAAGCCAACGTAAAAACAGAGCTCATCCCACTGAATTTGGACCTGCACACCCCCAAAATAGTTCAGGTCAAAGAAGTCTGACGTGAGGATTTTGAGAAGCATGATGCAGACTCCTGCTCTGACAGGAATCCTGGCCCTCTCAGTTCAAACAACACACTATCAGAGCAAACGTTCTGAACCTTAGAGAGAAAGCATGGCCAGACGCACTGTGGCAATGGCTCGACATGCTTACATGTGAAAGGAAGCCCGGGCTGCTGGCTGCGCTCCTGAAAGTGTGAGTCAGACCCGAGGGAGCTGCTGGCCGCAGAACAGCCTCAAAGGCCTTGGGAAAAGAAGACAATGCCCAAAGCCTGCCTAGGGGGATAAACAGAGAGAGACCAGGTACCCCCTGGGATTTTCTGTGGCCTAAACCCACCCCACAGTGTAAGAGAAAAGAAGAAGTAAATCCATCACAAAGAGGAGACAAAGAAAACCTGCCTGTTGCCACCCTGCTCCATGACCTTCCCACTCTGGAAGTTGTGACAGTGCATAGGCCTTTGAGCAAGACTGTTCAGCCACCCCTGTGTCCCCCCAAACCTCAGGATCAGCTCTAGACTAGTTCCAGATGTAGACACCCCCCCCCCATTATTTGAAATAGGAGAAGCAAGCTGTTAGGAGGAGGAAAGGAAGAAGAGGAAGAGCAAAAGAAAGTGGAGAAAAGAGAAGCAAAAGAGGAAAAGAAGCAGAACAAAAAGGAGGGGTGAGGAAGAGGAA
>NW_004524586.1:11016916-11021592 GCF_000260255.1 Octodon degus | reverse complement strand
AGGGGAGGAGCGGGAAGAGAAGGAGGAGAAGGAGGAACCCGGCAATGAGCAAGAAAATAAAGGGAAGGAGAAGAGCTCTCTGGAGAAGCATTACTTCAGCCTGGACTATTCTGAAAGGTTTCCCAGCTCATAGGAAGAGAAAATCCTCAAACAATGCCCATGAGGAACAAAGCTACCATGAGTGACTAGGGAGGAAAAAAGCAAAAATAAAAAGCAGTAAGACCTTAGATACTAGAAACATCAGATTTGTACTATTAAAATTTTACCATGTTTTAAAAATTCAAAGGAAGCTTAAAGGTATTCGCAAGGGACTAGCTGATTTGGAAAAGAATAAAACTTCTTAGAAACTACAAGCAAATTAACACATTGAACAAAGTTTGAGAGAACCTGGGAGAGGTGCATCCGACGTTATCTGGAGTACAGCCCGGAGCAACACAGAGATGGGACACATGGAAGTGGGAGGGAATAGTAAGTCACAGAAAAAATGTAGGTCAGCCTAACACGCATCATCAATCGGGATTCTAATAGAAAGCCCAGGGGGCCTGCAAGAGAGCTTGGTCTAGAGCACTGCTTAGGCAAGCTTAGACAAGTGTAGGGACCACCACTCCATCTCCAGCACCACATGCCATGCCAGCCCTGCCACCAGGGAGGGCTTAGCTGGCCAAAAAAAATAATAAATAAATACAATAATTTTTTGTATTCTTTAGGGAAGAGTCTGCAGGGTGTTTGGGGTTTCACTACTAGATCGAACTCATACTGATCCGCCTGTTTACAGCCTCCCAAGAGCTGGGATTACAGGCATGCGCCACCACGCCAAGTCTCAATTGCTGCCTCCGTGGGCCCCTGGGGCGGGGCTGGCACGGCAAGCCCGAGAGTGGCCTCTGCACCTGCTGGCAGGGGCTTTAATCCGCTGAGTTATTTGGCCAGCCCAATAAATAAACAAAATAAATTTTAAAAAATAAAGCCCAAAGAAAGATCAGGAAGAAGCAATATCTGGAAAAAAAAAAAACAGCTATAATTTTCCAAAATATCTCTGCATCCCGAGCATGATAAATAATATAAAAATCACACCTCGATGCACCATTGTGAAACTGAAAAGATCAAAGACAATGGGAAAGAAGTGGAGAGCTCACAGAGCTGGCCTGGGGAGAGTGTGGGGTGAGCACCGCTCACAAAAGAAAGCCAGAGCGGCCCCTTGCCCCTCTGCAATGTGACAAGCTAATGAAGCCACATCCTCAAAGTTCTTATAATGAACAACTTCCAGCCTAGAATTCTGTACTAATTCTAGAAATCTCTAGAATGAAAATGAAATAAAGGTAAAACTAGTTTTGTCACATTCCTGTTACCTTTCACTGCAAAGCACCTCACTCCAAAGCTCAGTGACTGAAACCCTCCCAATTCTAGGGTTTGTCAAGGCTTGTCCTCAACCCACCAGGCTGGATTCTGCGGGCTCCTTCCTTCTCTGCCTCTGGGGCAATGTCCTTCCTCCCACATCTGCTGCCTGGCTGAGCACCTCATCTTTCCTCTTTGGGGGCTTTCCTCCTGTGAAGGCCTAAGCAGGCTCATTCCCAATGTGGTCTCAGGGTATCAAATACTGCAGGACAGCAAGCCGCACAGGCTGGTGTTTGACAAGTATCTGCTTGGGTGACATTTCTAAACAGCTCCAAATGGTGGAGAAAAAAACTTGGCAAGGGAAGAGTCTATGGCATTTTTGCAGCCTATTACACAGAAGACCCTAAGCAAAACAAATCCTAATGGATGTAGTGTAAACAAAAGGTGAGGAGCTCAGATGGAAGTCCTAGATGCAAGAAGATGAGCCAAGAGTGTGGTAGGTCCAAGGCCATTGAATCGTGCATGTACTATGCAGAAAACTAAGGTCTCGGTGACAATGAGCATGGAATAATGCTGGACAAGAATGCATGAGGTCTTGGGGCTGGGAGATAGCTCAGCAGTCTAAGAACCTACCTGGAAAGCACAAGGTCCCAAGTTTGATCCCAGGTACTGCATGCTGTGCTGGCCCCAGAAACCCAAACGCACCATGCTGGCCCCGAAACCAGGTGCAGTGGTTCATGCCTGCAGTTCCAGCACTAGAGAGGCTGAGACAGGAGGATCACTAGAAGTCTGAACTGTGTAATGAGACCCTCCATCAAAAATATAATTTTTTAATATTTATTTATTTATTTACTTATTTATTTAGTGTGTGGCCAGCTCAGCCCACCAGGGGACAGGCGGGCCAGCATGTGGTGCTGGGGGATTGAACCGAGGTCTCTGTGCTTTGCTTGAGCTTAGCTTGTTCTAAGTAGGTGCTTTAGACCACTGAGCCATCTCACCAGCCCCAAAAATATAATTTTTAAAATAAAGAATGCATGAAGTCTAGGATGGATAGTCAGGATCCAAGCACAATAAGATAATAATTGTCCAAAAGAGGAGATAAAATCATAGATGATTAATCCTGTGAAATGTGAGGGGAAAAAAGGGGACTTACACCGTGGCTGGTAGGAATTCAGGTACAATGGTAAAAGGAGGAGGATTTCTCTGATGAACAGACCAAAAAGAACACAAGACCATCAGTCAGAGCATAACCATAGAGAACTGTACAAGAAACCCCACGACCTATATCTTACCCATTTTCCACCTTTTAGTATTCCCCGAGACCTAGCCATGACTGTGCCAGAGTGACAGGATACTGTTTACTTGGTAGCGCTTCTTCCTTTCACAAGGCAGAGAGCAGATGGTGCATCTTACAGCCAACAAAACATGGAACATGAAAAGGAGCAAATATTTCTGATGAGCAAGAAGCACCAAGAACAAAAGTAGCCGAGAAACAGTCACAGAGGAAACCCGCCCCCTTCTCTCCCTTACTGCACCTAGTCAGCAGGATCTGTCAGGGAGCTGCTGGCAGCGAAAGCCAGGAGACATTCTCTACAAAGTCCAGCTCCAACCTCAGAAAGCAGCGCACTGAAGGGCAGGTTCCCAGCATGATCATGAGAGGTAAGTAACCATATACCTTAATTAAAGCATAGCAAGGGATTTTTTTAATGGAACAAGTAGAAACAAAGTAGGAAGAGGTAGGTGTGTAAAAGTTCAATTATATGCTTCAGAGAATAAAGTACAGTCACTGAAATGAACAAAGGATGTAACCAATATATTCTCCCAGACCCTTCTGGCCACCCCAGTGCCCCAGCCTGAGGGTAGCCTTATAGCAAAAGATGAGCCTCAGAGCTTGATGGAGGTGGTGAGCATGAAAACAGGTGGAGGAGGTAAGGGAACATGGACAGTGTCAACTGTGCCACCAAACAGCAAGGACAGACCACCAAACAGGACATTACTAGGGTAGGCTGCAACCTCCAACAGCAGCAGTGGTTGCTGGGAAATCCTCATCCCATCTATCATGCTGTGAAGGAAACATAAAGACAAAGGACTTCCACCCACAGACTCTCACCAAGAGAACTATTAAAGGATGTACTTCAATAAGAAGAAATGGCAATGGTAAAAAGAGAAAGAGGAACAATTAGTACATGGGAGCAGTGTAGGAGACAAGTCAAAGGCAGCAGTGAGAATGCCAGCCCAGGAACCCTAGGTGTGCCATGCTGGCCACCAAAACCAAACATGGTGACACATACCTGTAATCCCTCCACCACTGGGGAGGCTGAGACAGGACTATGAGTCCAAATTGCATAGCAAGACCCTGTACCAAATAAATAAATAAATAAATAAATAAATAGAAAAGAAAAATGACATGATATGGAAGCAAAATGTAATCCCACATACCCCCCCCAAGGACAAGTCCAGAGAACAATGAGATAAAGAAAATTGGAAGCCAACCACTAGAACTTCTTGAAATGAAAGCAACAGAAGGAAAAAAAACAAATAAATGACAATCAAACCAAGGCACAGATTTTTTAAAAATAGACGAGCTCAGGAAAATGATGGAAATCATGAGGGCACAACACTGAAAAGAAATAAAAGCCTTGGAACGCATCCAAACAGAAATCCAGATTAAAAATCCCATTCCCTCAAATGAAAGAGGCTTAGTGTGAGATATTTCAAGCATCTAAAAGAAAACCACCTGGAGCCCAGGTTGATATACCCCACAAAACTATCTTTCAAAATCAATGGAGAAATAAGCTATATTCCTAAAAATGAATAATAAGAAATTCATGACCATCAAAGCAGTTCTTTAGAATAGTGTAGCAGTTCACTTAAATCAATGAGAAGAAAGATTTGTAGTAATAGTGTTTGGACAGGATATCCTGTCTGTATCTTTTACTATGGATGACCACTCAGAAGATAGCAATATAAAATGTATTAATTATTGAAAAATGTCCTATTAATGAATTTTGATACTGTCTCATTGCTATTTGTTTCTCAATAAAATAAAATTTTAAAAAAGAAAAAAGAAACATTAGAAACAGTATAGAATTTCACTAAACAAAAAGCTAAGAATGCAGCAAAGGATAGTAAGTTGCATACTATATTTTAAAAATTTATTAATGTTCTGGATGGTTGAAGCCAAATTATGTTCTTGTGAACTTTGCTAGTTTTGCATGAAGTATGAAATACATCAAGATGAATAGTGTTACATTTGGTGTTTGTTAGCTGAATACATGAGACAAATCTTGAAGCATGAATAAAATACATGCTGCTGTAAAAAACATAAAATAAAAATTTAAAAA
>NW_004524586.1:11014719-11016816 GCF_000260255.1 Octodon degus | reverse complement strand
ACCAAAACTCCATCCTAGTAAACTGTGTGTCCAGGATATTATTGAGCTCATCAAAGTGCTTATTGGTTAAATAAAAAAGCAATGATGTGAAAAAAAAGAATAGTGTAGCAGAATATTTTAGAAAGAGATAATGGAGACCAAAAACACATGAACACCAATAAAAATAAATCACCAATCAAGATAGGAAATTAAGTGGAGAGAAAAGACAGGAAATCAACAAGAGGAAAATAACATTAAAAAGATAAACCAAAGCATATATATCAATTACAACTACCAATATAAGTGGTAGGAAACTAATATAAAGAATCAGACTGGAAGAGTGAATAAAGAAATAAAATCCAACAATATACTATATACAAGAAATATATTTAAGAAGAAGAAAGAAGACTCTTTCTCCAAAAGAAATTCATAAAGTAAAAGTCAAAGGATAAAAAGAAATACTCATGCAACAGGAACCCAGAAAGAAGCAGGAGTAACTATTTGATTTGCAGACACTGGAAACTTCAAGCAGAGACTATTCAAAAGAGACAAACAAAATGGCTACATATGTGTTAAGGGGAAACTCCAAAAGAAAAGATAACAATAATAAATATATATGCACCAAACATCAGTGGTCAGCATGGGCATAATTTGCTGACTGAGCGATCAATTACATTTAGGTTTTTTTTTATGTTTCTTTGTCCATATTACCACTATCTATATTGGCATTTAAAAAAAACTCTGAAGAGTTATAATGCATTCAAAGTCAACAGTGCATCCAGGAGCTATGCTCCCTGCCCACCATCATGAATGATAGCCTGAGGTCTAGACAGCTACAGGGGCCTTGTTAATCCCTGCACCACTGCCACACCATCTGGGGAGCCTCATTAATCTGTGGCCTGCCCCCACCATCAATGAAGTCTCCCTGAACTGTAATCTGCACCCCTACCATCACAGGAGACTTGGTGAGCTCTATCCCAGACCCCCATGATTTCAAGAGACTTATGCAACTCTAGCCAGATCCCCACACACACCAACATGGAAGCCAGGATAAGCCTCAAACAAGGTATGGTGCCTTGATGAGCCCTGCCCTGACACCCGGGTATGGTAAGAGCCAGGCTGAGTGCTACACAGTTTGGAAAACTGGGTAACTCATGCACCGTGCCCCCACTACTGGGAGGTCCATGCTGATATTCAGCCCACCCCTCCATCATTGTGAGAGCCTTGCTAAACTTCAATTTCACTCCCCCATCATTGCTGAAGCCATGCTGAACCCAAACAGCTGGAGTCTTGGTGAACCTACCCCACACCCAACTGTGATGGGACCCATGAAGAACCACAGGATCACAGAGAGAAAGAGAGAGAGAGAGAGAGAGAGAGAGAGAGAGAGAGAGAGAGAGAGAGAGAGAGTGTTAATGCTGACCCTTGGTGAATATTTGGAGCATCAGAATTCCAAACTAAGGGGGAAAATGCAAACTGAGAACTCCAGTCCACACAGAACAAGTTCAGGAGACAAGGACAGAGAAGAACATGGAAGTCACATGCCTGAATTTTTGAATTCATAGCAACCAAAGTAAAAATTAAAAAAAGAAAAAACTCCATAGGACTATGGAAGAAATCAGATTACAAACAATCACTCAGGTTAAAAAATAAAGAAAGAAAAGACAATAATCATGAAAGAATTGCTCAGCACATCTAAAGAAGACAGATTTCAAAAATGGAGAACAGCAAATTGATGTAAACACTGAACAATACAGAAAATAATTAGAATATGTGAAACAGATTGAAACATCTTTCAGGAAATTAAGAAATCCATTGAAAAACAGAAAAACTGCTTGAATGAAATGGAAGAAAGACTTGCAGACGTTGAAGACAGCATCGCAGTTAGCCACCACAACAGGAACAATCTTAAAAATAACAAGGAAGCAAGAAATAACAAGCAGTTACAAGATGATGCAAAGAAAAGCAACACAAGACTGATTGGTCCAGTTACTGCTAAGATGTCTCTCGGGTAGGTGGATGTTCAAGAAAAAGGGGGTTGTGAATGAAAGCAAGAGACAGGAAAAGGAATATTGTGGGACTGTCCTGCTTCAAGGTTGTATATGGTGAGATTTTTGG
>NW_004524586.1:10997405-11014619 GCF_000260255.1 Octodon degus | reverse complement strand
GAAAAGTATAAAAATGAAATATAAGAAGCAAAGCCATGCTGTTATGTTGAGCTGTAGGGGACTCAGGTCAACAATTTCTGACATTGCCAGTGAAGCGGAAGACCCAATACTATTATGTGCTACTGGACTCTTTTAGAATATTTTGCTGAGTTTACACATCTATAATATTCAAATAACGGAACTTAACAAAAAAAAAGCAGATACAGATGAATGTCCATTTTGTATCTGTGTATTCAAAGTGGTTAGGATAGACATATAGTTATATTCTCTTTATGAATAGAGCGATTTGTTCTAATGATGTTTGTAAATAGAATATCATGTCCACATCTTGTACAGCAATTAGCCACTAGGAAGAATGTATGCCATCCTACAAAAAAAAAAGAAGAAGAGGAAGAAGAAGACGAAGAAGAAGAAGAAGAAGAAGAAGAAGAAGAAGAAGAAGAAGAAGAAGAAGAAGAAGAAGAAGAAGAAGAAGAAGAAGAAGAAGGATAAAAAGAGATAAAGATCTCTATATACTTGTAGTGGAAAATGGCAAGGGAAGAATAACAATTATAAATATATATGCACCCAGAAAGGAGCATACAATTATATAAGAAATTTACCAGAAATAAAAAATCAAATGAGCAATAATACAGTTGTAATGGGAATTTATAATACCCCATTGTCACAATGACAGACCTGCTAGGCAAAAAAAAAAAAAAAAAAAACACACACACACAAAGAGTAGAACTAAAGCAAACTTACAACAAATGGACTTCATACACCTTTACACAGTGTTTCACCCAACATCATAAAAATACATATTCTTGTCAGTTGCACATGGGATGTTCTCTAAAGTAGACCATATACTGTAGCATAAAACATGCTTAAGTAAATACAAAGGAATAAAACTCTCCCACATATATTATCTGACCATACTGCAATGAAAATGGAAATTACTGATAGAAGAAATAGCAAAAATTCCATAAACACAAGGAAAATAAATAACATCCTCCGGAATAACCAATTGGTCATAGATGAAATTAAAGAAGAAATTAATATTTACAATCAAACTAAAATGCAAATAACAACTGTGGGCCTCAATGAAAGCTGCCTTCAGAGAGATACTTATACTGGTAAACTCTCACACCAGAAAAACAGAACAAGCCCAAATAAACAACGTTATGTGGTACATCAAGGTCCTAGAAAAAGAAGAGCATGTCGAGCCCAAAGCCCAAAAGAGACAGGAAATTATAAAGATCAGAGCAGAAATCAATGAAATGGAGATGAAGAAAACCATAAAAAGAATGAAGACTTGGTAGTTTGAAAGAAGAAATGCAAGGGGCCAGGAGGTGGCTCAGTAGAATATGCACTTGCCTGGCAAGCACAACGACTTGAGTTCAATCCCTGGTTCCACCAAAAATAAAAAGAACAACAGCAAGAACAAGAAGAAATACAATTGATAAACTCCTAGCCCACCTTATCAAAAAAACAAGGAAAGAAAAAACTCAAATTCATGCAATAAGGAATAGAAAGGACAAAATAATTACAGACCCTAACAAATTCAGAAGATCATTAATATCTACTTTAAAAATCTTTTTTATTAATTTTATTGAGAAGCAAATAGCAATGAGACAGTTTCAAAACAGGATAGTAGGACAGTCACAATAATTAACACATTGCATGTTGTTGTCTTCATAGTAGTTATTCATACTACAAGATATAGACATGACATTCTATCCAAACACTATTTAGTACAAATCTTTCTTCTCATTGAATTAAGAGAAAGTACGTGTACATCTATCTTAACTATATTGTATATGCATTTACAAAATGTTCCTTCATTTATATCCCCTTTTTCTTGTTTAGTTTTCTCAGAGATGGGTATTCCATTGCCATTTTAATATTGTAGGTGTATGAATTCAGCAAAATATTCCAATATAGTCCAGTAGTACATAATAGTACTGGGTTATCTGTAGGACTGGCAATGTCAGAAGTTGTTGACTTGAGCGTTTTACAACTCAGCATATTAATATGACTTTATTTTTATACTTCATTTTTATAATTGTCTGCTAGATGATTAAGATCAAGATAAAGAAAGACCTATATAACAAGAATATAAAAAAGAAGAAATTTTTTCTTTCTGTATCTATCTGACAAGGACAGTCAAATTCTTCAGGATGTAACCTGAGACCCTGTACTGAGGTTTGCAGATCATTTGTCAGTGTCAGTCATGTGGATGAGTCACAGCCATTACTTGACCAATTTGCTCTGTGAAAGCCTGAGAGAATGTTTTCTTTTCATGTAACTCTTTTTAGGCACACTCTACATCATCAATGACTTTCCTCTGTGGCCTCATAATCTCCTTGATCAGAAAATTTGTGACAATACTGAGCTACAACATGTTACAGTACAGGTTCATTTATGTCCTGAATACTCAATGATCTTTAATGACTACAGCCAAAATGTTGGCTGCCCTTGCAGCCCTTCTTTTTACTAATTTTTGGTCGGCAAACTTCAGTTGTTAACCTTCCAGAAGAGAAGCTTAATGATACTATTACCCTATAACATAGGCAGTTGAGATTAACTTCACTATCTGTCAGAACATCAAACATCTTAGACATAACACGGAGCAGGTACTTTTCATTAAGTATTTATATTTTAAACTTTTAATCCCTACAGAATGTGAAGAAAAAAATAATAGGGGCCAGGGAGATGGCTCAGTGGAGTAAGTCCTTCCCTGGCAAGTGCAAGGGTCTGAGTTCAATACCCAGTGCTGCCAGAAAGGAAAAAGGAAAAGAAAAAAGAAAAATATTTTTAAAAAAATTTTAAATAGGACAAAAGGGGGGCCAGGGAGATAGTTCAGTTGAATAAGCATGTGCCTGGCAAGCTCAAGGGCTTCAGTTCAATCCCCGGTTCCCGCCCAAAAAAAAAAAGGAATAGTTACATATTTTTACACAGAATTGTAGAAATCTAACTATATGCAGCATTGTATCAGGACATTCCGAGGACACTTTTATTCTTGTTTCTTGTTTCCATTAATTATCCATTTTCTTTTAAACAAACATTTACTTGACAGACAGTATAGGAGTAATTGATATGATATTAGAAGCACTCAGTACTTAGAAGACTGGAATTACAGGCATTCCAAGCACAGCCCTAGTATTACACATTGCTATCTTCAGTGCAGGTGCTTAGTTCACAGGTATCAGCATATATAGTCAGAAGGAGAATCCTACCAATTAACTGCTAGTTTCAAAAACCTGTTGAAGATTCTCACGATCATTATCTTAGCCATATTGTGCACATAAATGTATGATTTTGCCCCTGTCATGTTTCCTTCTTTTTCTCCTTGTGCTCTCTTTGTTGTTTAATCCTTAAGTTCTTGCTTTCTTTATAATTGTGTTATACCTTTCTATTTTTATTTCTTGTTTTGAGTTCTTGCACTAGGGAGACTATACAATATTTACACATGTGGGTCTGGTTTATTTCACTTATAAGTATATCTTCAAGTGGCATCCACTTCAATATAAAGGCTTTGAGTTTATCATTCTTTATAGCTGAGTAATACTCCATTGTATAAAAATGCTACATTTTTACATTCATTCCTCAGGTGGCAGGCACTTTCATTGTTTCCAAGATTTGGCTATCACAAACTGTGCTGCTATACACATAGTTGCACATATATCACTATGATATGACATTTTCAGTACCTCTGCGAAAATTCCCAGTAAGGGGATAAGCTCGTTTCAATGGGATTTCCAGACATAGTTTTTTTTTAAAGAGTCTCCACACTAATTTCTATAATGGTTGCACCAGTCTACATTCCCACCAGCAGTGGAGAAGGGTTCCTTGTTCCCACAGCCTCTCCAACATTTGTTGTTGGTTGATTTCTTTATGATAACTGTTCTTGCTGGGTTGAGATGGTATCGCACTGTTGTTTTAATTTGCATTTCACGGATGGCTAATGATGTGGAGCATTTTTTTTCATGTATTTATTTGCTTGTTTAATATTGTCCTCTGAGAAATGTGTGTTCATCTTGGATGCTCATTTCTGGAAAGGGTCTTTAAATTTTGGGTCCTTTGTGTTTTTCAGTTCTTTTTAAATTCTAGAGAGCAGACCTTTGTCTGAGTGCTTATTATTCAAGATTTTTTTGAAGTTTGTGGGTTGTCTTTCACTTCGTTGGAAATTCCTTTTGACATGCAATGACTTCTCAATAAGAGCAGGTCCAGTAGTTAATTCAAATATTACCCATGCAATTTGATTTTTGTTCATGAACTCTTTGCCTACCCCTATGTCCTTAAGAGTACCTCCTACATTCTCTTCCAGGATATTTGGAGTTTCTGTTTCAATGTTTAGATCTCTCATCCATTTTGACTGTAGCTTAGTGCATGGTGATAGACCTGGATCAAGTTTGAATTTTTGGCATGTAGAGAGCCAGTTTTTCCAGCACCATTTGTTAAAGAGGCAATCTTTCTTCCTGCAAGCATGTTTGGCCTTTTCTTGATGATATGGTAGCTGATATCTTTGACAAAGGGACCAAACATACTCTTTGGAAGAAAGATAGCCTCTTTAACAAATGGTTCTGGAAAAACTGGCTCTCTACATGCCAAAAACTGAAATTTGACCCAGGTCTATCACCATGCACTAAGCTAAAGTCAAAACGGATTGAAGATCTAAACATTAAAACAGAGACACTAAATCTCATGGAAAGAAAGTAGGAGGAACTCTTGAAGACATAGGGGTAGGCAAAGTGTTCATGAACAAAAACCAAATCACAAAAGAAACAGTTGAAAGAATTAACAACTGGGACTTGCACTTACTAAGAAGTTTTTGCACGTCAAAAGAAATTACCGAAAAAGTAAAAACAAAGCCCACAAATTTGGAAAAAATCATGACAAATAAGTACTCAGACAAAGCTCTACTCTCTAGAATTTATGAAGAACTAAAAAACACTAGGGCCGCAAAATTTAAAGACCCAGTACAGAAGTGGGTATCTGAGATGAACACATACTTCTCAGAGGATAAAATTAAAGAAGTGAATAAATATATGAAAAAATACTCCACATCACTAGCCATCTCCAAAATGCAAACTAAAACAACATTAAGATATAATCTCACCCCAGAAAGAATGGTTATCATAAAGAAATCACCCAACAACAAATGTTGGAGAGGCTGTGGGGAAAAAGGAACCCTTCTCCACTGCTGGTGGGAATGTAGACTGGTGCAACTGTTATGGAAATCAGTATGGAGACTCCTTACAAAAGTTGGACTGGAAATCCCTTTTAAACCAGCTATTCTTCTACTGGGAATTTTCCCAGAGGATCTGAAAACATCATATCATAGTGATATATGTGTGCCTATATTTACAGCACCACAATTTGTGATAGCCAAGTCTTGGAAACAAACAAGATGCCCATCACCTGAGGAATGGTTGAAAAGATGTGGTATTTTTACACAATGCAGTATTATTCAGCTATTAAGAATGATAAACTCCAAGCCTTTATATTGAAGTGGATGCCACTTGAACAGATACTCATAAGTGAAATAAACCAGACACACATATGTAAATATCTTATAGTTTCCCTAGTATAAGAACTCAAAAGAAAAAATGCAAATAGAAAGGTATAGTATAAGTAAAAGGAAAGCAAGAACTTGAGGACTAACTAATCAAAAGAAGGAAAGGAGAAGAGCTAGGAAAGATAACAGTGACAAGTCATACAGTTATATTTAGAAGATGATCAAGGCAATGATCCTGAGAATCTCCAGACTTTTTAATCTAGCAGTTAGTTGGAAAGATTCTCACCATGACTAACTATATATACTGATACCTGTGAACTAAGAAATTGCACTGAAAATGGCAATTTGTAATAGTAGGTGTATGCTTGGAGTTCCTATCATTTTGGTCTTCTGAATATGGGCTGCTTGTCATGATATGCCATTGCTACTGTGCTTTCTCTTGGGTAGATGAGTGTTCAAAAAGAAGGGGATGATGAATGAAGGCAAGAGACAGAAAAAGGAATGTGGTGGGACTGTCCTGCTTCAAGGTTGTATATGGTGAGATTTTTGGACTAATGTGTAAACATAAGAAGTATATAATTCTTTATGCCCATTTTTAAAAATATATTCTAATTTTTAAATGTTTTTTCATCATATTCTCTAGGGACTTAAAGTTCAACTTATCAATTTGATGAAAAATACCTGTTCCATGTTATGCCTAAGATGTTTGATATTCAGACAGAGAGTGAGGTTAAGCTTAACAGCCTAGGTTGTATGGTAATAACAATAAGCTTGTCTTCTGGATGTTTAACAACCTAAGTTTGCAGACCAAAATTTGACAAAAAGGAGGGCCGCAAGGAAAGCCAACATTTTAGCCCTAACCTTCCAAGGTCAATTAAGACTCAGGACATATGAAAACTTCTACTGTAACATCAGGTACCTTGGTAGTGTCCCAAATTTTCTGATCAAGGAGATTATTGGGCCAAAGAGGAAAGTAATTGATGATGTAGAGTGTGCCTAAAGAGAGTCACATGAAGAGAAAACATTCTCTCAGTTTTTCACAGAGAGCACATTGGCCAAGCAACAGCCATGACTCATCCACATGGCTGACACTGAAAATGGTTCTACAATCTGAGGTACAGGATCTCAGGATAAATCCTGAGCAGATTTCACTGACCTTATCAGACCCAAAAGCTACAACTTTTGTTGAATAGGTCCTGCTTTACCTTGGTGTTAACCATCCAGCACAAAAGTATAAAAACGAAATATAAGAAATAAAGCCAATGTGTTATGTTGAGCTGTAGGGGACTCAGGTCAACAATTTCTGACATTGCCAGTAAAGTGGAAGACCCAATACTATTATGGGCTACTGAATTCTTTTAGAATATTTTACTGAGTTTACACACCTATAATATTCAAATAATGGAACTTAACAAAAAAAGCAGATACAGATGAATGTCCATTTTGTATCTGTGTATTCAAAGTGGTTAGGATAGATATATAGTTACATTCTCTTAATGAATAGAATGATTTGTTCTAATTTTGTTTGTAAATAGGATATCATGTCCACATCTTGTACTGCAATTAACCACTAAGAAGAATATGTTCAACGTGTTAATTATTGAAACTGTCCTACCAATTTGGTTTGAAACTGTCTCATTTCTATTTGCCTCTCAATGAAATTATGGAAAAAAATTTAAAAAAAGAATTACAAGATTGGCTTACAACAGTCAGCTGCAGCGTCAGAAGAGGGAGTGTGCAGAGAGCATCTGCACACCCCAGGCTGAGAAATTCAGTTCCAAGGTCTGAATTGCGCTGCTGTGCTCCATGAAGTTCTCTATTTGTCAGATAATGGGTCTGCCATGGAAGACTGAAGAGTCTGTGAAGGACGCTAAAGAGTCTGCAATGGAAGGTGAAGGTACCAAGCCGATTGCCGAAGAGCCTGCACTGCAAGCCAGGAGATGAAGTTCAAGCCAAATGCTAAGACTGAATTTCCTCCGAAAAAGTGAAACGTTGACTACTTTCTCAGCTCCTTTATATAGTCTTTTTGTGCTGAGTCACTTTGAGGGCAGAACAAATTGTGCCCTAGGGTGGGACCCCCACCAGCTGGAAGTGCACCTCAGAGTCATCCAACCAAGTTGACACAATGTATCAACCACGACGATCCACCCCTTGTCAACTTGGCACATTTTAAACCAGTCTCTAAATACAGAGGTATGCATATGATTATGCCTAACATTGTTTTAACCATCCTGTGTACAAATGGAAATGTGCTAATACCCTTACCCATATAGAAGTTAAGATTTTTTGCTTATGCTTCAACATTAACACAAGTTTGATAATCTTAAAATCTTGTACTAAACCTATCCCTATTATACTATAACAGAACCATATATAGGGGTGAAGTAGTACAGTTATAATCCCTTTTCTGTAGCTGATTACGAGGTTGTAGCTGGTATTTAGAGCTACTTTTTTCTACTACCCATTATGTATTCCCTTGGCCCTTAGCAAGTACCTCAGCAGGTCTGGATTCTTTCCCAGGGGGAGTGACCCACACCTTCATTCCTGAAGGCTCTGGACCATTTATCATCATGCCTGTATTAGAGTGTTGCAGTTTTCCACTGACTTTAACAACAGCATGGCAATGCTAAGAGGCACCCCAAGAGATCTCCTGCACTCCATGTATATTCTTCCTTTCCTCCATTATAGAGTAATAATAAAATTTCCCCTTGATAGTCTAGGTCAATCACCCCTGACAGCACTGTGACTCCCTTTTTAGCTATTTTCTCAGAGGCATAGGGAGACCAAAGTGACCAGGGGGAAATCTTAGCTTCCAGTTCAATGGTATCATTGCTGTGCTTCCTGGTACAATTCTTCCCCTCTTTGGGGCTAGGACTTCTAGTCGAGTAGAACATAAGATTGTGGGATCAAAGCAAGAATTTTGCTAGTGCATCACCAGGAGTAATGGTGGGTGGTACCATTCCTACTCCCACCGCTTGATTTCTGGACCCATGAATCCTGGCTATGGGAGACACAGTACCCTACAGGGTGCTTATTCAAAGCATATACAGCCTTCTGAAGAACCTTACCCCAGCCCTGCAAGCTATTGCCACCTAGCTGGCACTATAACTGTGTCTTTAAAAGACCATTCCACCTTTCTATCAATCCAGCTGCTTCTGGATGGTAAGGAACATGATAAGACCAGTGAATTCCATGAACATGAGCCCAAAGTTCTGCTTCACTTCTTTGGCTATAAAATTGTTCCTTGGTCAGAAGCAATGCTGTGTGTAATTCCATGGTAGTGGATAAGGCATTCTGTAAGTCCATGGATAGAAGTTTTGGTAGAAGTGTTACGTGCAGCAAAGGCAATTCCATATCCAGAATATGTGTCAATGCCTGTGAGGACAAAGCACAGTCCCTTCCATGATGGAAGTGGCCCAATAAAATCAACCTGCCCCCAGGTAGCAAGCTGATCACCCCGGGGAATGGTGTCATGTCAGGGACTCAGTGGTAGACTCTGTTGCTGGCATACTGGGCATTCAGCAGTGGTTGTAGCCAGACCAGCCTTGGTGAGTGGGAGTCCATGTTGCTGAGCCCATGCATAGCCTTCATCCCTGCCACCATGGCCACTCTGTTCATGGGCACACTGAGCAATGACTGGGAAGGAGGAGGTTGGCTATTATCCACAGCCTGAGTCATTTTATCCACTTGATTATTAAAGTTTTCTTTTGCTGATGTTGCCTTTTGGTGCGTTCACATGGGAAACAAATATTTTTATATCCTTTGCCCATATGGAGAGGTCTCCCCATGTACCCCTTCCCCAAATATTTTTGTCACTGATTTTCCAATCATGCTCCTTCCAAGTTCCTGACCATCTGGCCAAACCATTAGCTATGGCCCACGAGTCAGTATATAGTCACACATATGGCCATTTCTTTCTCCAGGCAAAACGCACTACTAAGTGCACTGCCCAAAGTTCTGCCCACTGTGATGATTTCCCCTCACCATTGTCCTTTAGTGATGTCCCAGAAAGGGGCTGTAACACTGCAGCTCTCCACTTGTGGGTGGTGCCTGCATAGCATGAAGAGCCATCTGTAAACCAGGCCCTAGTCTTCTCATCCTCTGACAGTTGATTATATGGCACACCCCAAAATGTCATAGTTGCATGCTGGGAAACAGAAGGCAATATAGCAGGCATAGAAACCATGGGTATCTGGGCAACTTCCTCATGTAACTTACTTATCCCTTCTGGATCTGCCCTGGCTCTTCCACGAACATACCACTTCCATTTAATGATAGACTGTTGCTGTGCACATCCAACCTTATGACTTGATGGATCAGATAATACCCTGGTCATGACAGGAAACTCAGGTCTCATGGTGACTTGGTGTGCCATAGTCAAGCATTCTGTTTCCACCAAGGCCCAGAAACAGGCCAACAGCTGTTTCTCAAAAGGAGAATAGTTGTCTGAAGATGATGGCAGAGCCTTGCTCCAAAATCCTAAAGGACTCCACTGCAATTCACCTATGGGGGCCTGCCAGAGACTCCCAATGACATCCCTCCAAATGACATCCCTACCTACCACTGACACTTCAAGTACCGTTGGATCTGCTGGATCATATGGTCCCAGGGGCAGAGCAGCCTGAACCATTGCAGGGCTGTAGCCAGATCAACCTTTGTGAGTGGGAGTCCATGTTGCTGAGCTTTTTCCTGTTCTGGGCCCCATTCAAAATTAGCAGCTTTCCAAGTCACTTGGTAAGTGGGTCAAAGTAAGACATCTAGGTGAGGAATGTTGTCTCCAAAATCCAAATAGGCCCACTAGGCACTGTGCCTCCTTTTTGGTCATGGGGGAGCCAGATGTAACAACTTATCCTTTACCTTTGAAGGAATATCTCTACATGCTCCACACTACTGGACTCCTAGAAACTTCACTGAGATAGATGGACCTTGAATTTTTGTAGGATTTATCTCCCATCCCCTGGCTCTCAAATGCTGTACTACCAAATCCAAGGTGGTTGCCACCTTCTACTCACTAGGCCCAATCAGCATGACATCATCAATATAATGGACAAGTGTAATATTTTGAGGAAGAGAAAAATGATCAAGATCCCTATGGACTAAGTTGTGACACAAGGCAAGACAGTTAATATACCCTGTGGCAAGACAGTAAAGGTATATTGCTGGACTTGTGTCTTAGTTACTTCTTACTCATTGCTGGAACAAATACCTGACACTCAAAATGAAGGAAGGAAAGGTTTATTTAGCTCACAGTTACTAGAGGGTTCAGTCCATATTCCACTGGCTCTAAGGGAAATGACATCAGTTCATGTGGTAGAAAACAATAAAAAGCAGAAGAGGAGGAGCCGCTGCAGCATCCATCAAGCCTTCTGTTCCTTCTACACTGACTGCCAAGACTGGTGCTCCGTGGTGAAGATCATAGGTCTTCCAAAGTGGTGTGGCTGTGAAGATCAAGCTCCCCTGAAGACTGGGACTTCTCCATGGAAGCAGGGCAGGGCAGCAGGAAGTTGGGCAGGGCAGCAGGAAGTCTTTCTCAATTCCTGGTCCCTGCCCACCTGCAGGGCTCGGCTCCCACACTGGGTACTACCTGGGCTGATTCAGCCAAGTTGACACAATGTATCAACTAACACACCTTGCCAACTGAAAGCAAATTGTTTCTGATGGTCCTCATGTATAGGTATGGAGAAGGCATTCACCAAATCAAAAGCTGCGTACCAACTACCAGGAGATGTGTTAATCTGTTCAAGCAAGGAAACTACATCCGGTAGTGCACGGTAATCTACTGTCATTCTCCAAAATGCATCGGTCTTCTGCACAGGCCAAATGAGAGAATTAAATAGCGATGTGGTGGGTACCATCACCTCTGCAACCTTCAAGTCCTTGATGGTGGCACTAATCTCTGCAATTCCTCCAGGAATGTGGTACTGCTTTTGGTTCACTATTTTATCAGTCACGGGCAACTCTAATGACTTCCATTTGGCTTTTCCAACTATAATAGCTCTAACATGGCAGGTTAGAGAACCAATGTGAGGATTCTGAGAAGAACTAAGTATATTTATCCCAATTATACATTCTGGAACAGAGGATATAGCTACAGGATGGATTCGAGGACCTATTGGACCTACTGTGAGTTGAACCTTTGCTAAAACTCCATTGATCACCTGCCCTCCATAGGCCCCTACTCCTACTGGAGGGCCACTATGGTGTTTTGGTTCCCCTGGAAAAAGTGTCAGTTCAGAACTGGTGTCTAGTAGTCCCCAAAATGCCTGATCATTCCCTTTCCCCAGTGTACAGTCACTCGAGCAAAAGGCCTTAGGTCTGTCTGGGGAAGGATAGGAGGAAGACTAACTGTACAAATTCTGGGGGCATTAGGATCATTCACCAAGGAGACCTGGCCTCCCCATCATTCAAGGGGTTCTGGATCTGTAAACTGGCTCAAATCCAGGAACTGGTTGAGAGACCATGATTGCTTATTACCATGATTCAAAGTAGGTCTCTGTTCTTTTGCCCTGTTATTCTTCTGATTATATAAATATAGCAAAAATTTTGTAGGCTTCCTATGTATTTCACTTTTTGGGAACACCATGACTCATCAGCCAATGCTGTGGGTCTATGCATGTCAGATTATTCTGGTCACTGTTTTGCTTCTGCTGTGCACAGCAATTAAGTGCTGCCACTTGACCTCTGCCATTCTGGGATCCAATTAAGCCCATTGCCCTTAAATTTCCTAACTGAGTAACTGCAGTCCCCACTGTAAGGTCTGGCATGAAAAGAAGAGCAATGACAAAGCTCTTCAGGGATGCTGGTGCTCCCCTCACAAACCTGTTTCTCAAAGTGTTAGTAAAGGGTATGTTTTCAGGATCATCCCAATACTAAGCTTTGGCTTAACATGACAGATCCACTCCAGCATCCCCATTTCCCTAAGCCTCTGAATCCCTTCATCAATAGTAAACCATGGAAGATCAGGCATCTCTAACTCAATCACAGTGGGCCATCTTTTGAACCATAGTTCTGTCAACCAGCCAAATAGACTGTTAACACCTTTTTGTACTCCATGAGCTACAACATTGAATTCAGAATCCCTACTTAATGGGCCCATATCAACAAACTCAGCCTGATCCAGGTGTATGTTTTTGCCACCATTATCTCACACTCATAAAACCCAATCCAATGCCTGCTCATTAGGCCTCTATTTATAAGAGTTAGAAAACTCAAGAAGATCTTTGGGAGAATAACGGATCTCTTCATGCATCATATTATGTATCTCACCCTTAGGCGACTTCTGTGATTGAAGCCTGATTATGGGCCTAGAGGCAAAAATGGGTGCTGAGGGTGGGTCCTGAGAAGTCACAACATTATCCTGTTTGTTCCACACAGGACTGGTGTCTCCAGATATATTAGGAAACACTAGTACTGCAGAGTATGAAGGCAACGATTCCTTTGCCACAGTGGGAAGGTAATTCTCTTCCTCAGGCAAAATAATCTCATTATCATCTAAAAACTTAGCATTCTCAGTTTCCCCAGGATCCTCCCACACATCCCCATTCCAATTTATGGGATCCCATTCTCTTTAATCAGTGCCCTCACCTTTGCTTCAGATACCCTCTGAGGCTGAGCATTTAATTTATGTTGCAGTTCAGACAATCAAATTATAAGGGGCTGCATTTGGGATTCTGCAATCTCAGCCTTGTGGTGAAAAGAAAGGAGATTTTCTGTCAGGACACACTTAGAAACTTTTAAATTTTTTTATCTGGGTCTGAAGGCAGGAAATTGAATCTGGAGGTGCCTTATTTTCTTTTTTTTTTGTTTTTGTTTTTGTTTTTTTTTTTCTTTTCAAAGTTTTATTGATAAACATATAGCAATGAGACAGTTTCAAATCAAATCGAAAGTACAGTTTCAACAAATAATACACTGCATACATTCTTCTCAGTGGTTAATTGCTGTACAAGATGCAGACTTGTGATCCTACTTACAAACACCATTAGAAAAAATCATTCTATTCATTAAGAGAATGCAACTATATATCTATCCCAACCACTTTGAATACACAGATACAAAATGGACATTCATAGTTATACCCCAATTTTTTTTAAGTTCCGTTGTTGAATATTATAGCTGTGTAAACTCAGCAAAATATTCTAAAAGAGTACAGAAGCCCATAATATCATTGGGTCTTCTGTTTAACTGGCAATGTCAAAAATTATTGACCTGAGTCCCCCACAGCTCAACATAACAACATGGCTTTACTTCCTATATTTCATCTTCATACTTTTCTACTGGATGGTTAAAACCAAGGTAAAGCAGGACCTGTGCAACAAGAGTTGTAGCTTTTTGGTCTGACAAGGTCAGTGAAATGCCCTCAGGATTTATCTTGAGATCCTGTACCTCAGATTGTAGAACCTTTGTCAGTTCAGCCATGTGGATGAGTCACGGCCAATGCTTGGCCTATGTGCTCTCTGTGAAAGCCTGAGAGAGTGTCTTCTCTCCATGTGACTCTCCTTAGGCACACTCTACGTCATCGATCACTTTCCTCTTTGGCCCCATAATCTTCTTGATCAGAAAATTTGGGACACTACCGAGGTACATGACGTAGGTGCCTTATTTTCATACATCAGTTTGTCCATTGAGGCTAAGACCAACCAACCCGCATCATTATATTCGCTACTCTGCCAAAGATGTTCAAAAGTTTTATGTATGGAATCAGTAAATTCCTGACATCTCACAAGTGGTGAATTAGGATAATCAAATGGATCAGTACAGCATATTAAACAGCTCATGCCAAGAAGTATCAGTATGCTCCTTAAGATCAAGAGAGACAATGGTGTCTTTAGGTCTCATGAAATCTTGGAGCCAACTCCAGGCACTCTGAAAGCCATTTAAAAACACCATCATTACATTGTTTCTCTAGAGCCACTCCTGGTACCATATTCTGTATCGGTCAGGGTTTTACTTAGAGGAACAGATATAATATAAGGAGCAGATGTTAACACAAGATATAAAATGTTTAAGGAATTATAATACTGGCTTACGACAGTCAGCCACAGAGCCAGATGGGGGAATGTGCAGAGGGCATTTGCACACCCCAGACTGAGGAGTTCAGTCCCAAGGTCTGAAGCTCACTGCTGTGCTCTGTGCAAATCTCTATTCATCAAATAACGGGTCTGCGGTGGAAGACTGAAGAATCTGTAATGGAAGGTGAAGGATCCAACCTGGGTGCCAAAGAGTCTACACTGCATGCCAGGTGATGAAGTCCAAGCCAAATGCGAAGACTGAAGTTCCTTGGCTGAAGTGGAACATTGACTACTTCTCAGCCCTTTTGTGCTGAGTCACTCTGGGTGCAGAGCCAATTGTGCCCCAGGGCGGGACCCCCACCGCCGGAAGTGCGCCACTGAGTCATCTGACCAAGTTGACACATTGTATCAACCACTACAATGTTCATGAGGGAAATTGGCCTATAGTTCTCTTTTTCAGTTGTGTCTTTCCCTGATTTTGGTATCAGTATAATACTTGCCTCCAGGAATGATTTTGGGAGAATGGTTTCCTTCTCAATTTCATCGATCAGTTTGAGGAGTTAAGGGATTACATTTTATGTAAATTTCCTGTACATTCACCTGTGAATCCATCAGGACCTGGACTTTTCTTTGTTGCTAGGTTTTTCATTATGTTTTGTATTTCAATAGCTGTTATTGGGTTATTGAGAGTTGTTATATCTTCTTGCTTCAATTTTGTAATTTGCACCTTTCTAGGAATCTGTGTACTTTGTCTGTGTCTTCTACTCTGTGAGAGTAAAGATTCTCAAAGTAGCTATTGATGATCTTCTGGCTTTCCACTGGGTCTGTGGTGATTAAACCCTATTCATTTCTTATTGCTTGTGTTTGAGTTCTTTTTTCTTTTTGATGAGGTTAGGAGTGTGTTAACAATTTTATTTAAGTTTTCAAAGAAACAGCCTTTGATTCATTAATTCTTTGAATTGTTTTCTTCATCTTGATTGAATTAATTTCTTCTTTTATCTTTATTATTTCTTCCCATCTTTGGGCTTTGGGTACAGTTTGCCCTTCCATTTCTAGGTATTGGAGGTGCAACATTAGGGTGTTTATTTGTTCCCTTTCTGTTTTCCTAAGGTGAGAGTTCACAACTATAAATTTCCTCTGAGAACTGCTTTCATCACATCCCATAAATTCAGATAAGTTGTGCTAGAATTTTCACTGAATTATAGATAATCTTCACTTTCCTACGTAATTTCATCTGTGACCCATTGGTTGCTGAGCAGAGTGTTGTTTAATTTCCATGTATTTATGGGGTTTTTTTGCTTTTTTTTTTTTTTTGACACTTCTACCTTCATTGCACTGTGGTCAGATGATGTGCATGGGATAATTTCTGTTTTTTTCCATGTACTTAAGCATGAAATAAGCACTGGTATGTGGTATATTTTAGAAAATAACCATGGTCCAAACCCAGGTGCAGCATGAGTGAGACCCTCTTCCACACCCTTGGGACCCCACTCCCACCCTGCAGCCACCCCTCTATGCCCGACAAGTGAGTGAGAACTTCTGCCATGTTCTTGGGACCCCCAGATCCAGCTCTAGACAAAGCCCAATGAGTATGTGGGAGAGCTTCTTGCTACCTTGTGCCCACAGGAACTGTTGGTTCAAACCCAGGTGCAGAGGGACTGAGACCCTTTCCGTGCCCTTGGAACTCCACCACCACCACTCTGCAGAACTCCCCTCATGCCTACCCAGTTAGTGAGAACTTCTGCCACCTTGTCAGGATCCACAGATCTAGCCCTAGCCCAGGTGGGGTGAGTATGTGTGAGAGCTTACCCTCTCCCCTACTTCCCTTGTCGCCTTCAGACTCAGCTCAGGCCTGGCAGGTAGGCCTGGGCTGAAAATATGGAGCTGCAGTCCATGCAGAGAAAGTAGGTGACAGAACCACCCAACTAGTCTAGATGCACAACATCTTGCCAGAGGGGCACAACAGGTTCACTCCCAAGGGTTGCAGAAGGAAGGAGCTGAGCACAGCAGCCAGACCCAAGCCAGGCACAATGGGATAAATTCAAACTTTGTAGATCTACACCTGGATTCCAGAAGGTGCTACGGTTATAACTGTGCAAAACCTCTACATCAAAGCTCAGAAGACAGTGCTATAAAAAATGACAATGAGAAGGAGCAAAATGTAATCTCAGAGCCAAGTCCTACCATAACAATTGCAGAGGACACTAGAACACAACAAATTGGGAATCACACAGCTGAAATTAATGAATCAAGAGCTTCTGAAATAAAGAAACAAATGCAGAAAGGTATAGAGGAATTCAGATAAGAAAAAAAATCCCTGAATTAATAGCATCTGCAGTAAAAAATCAAATGTAGAAACATATGGAGGAAACACAACGCTCATCCAGAACAAATGCAGAGGACACTAGCTCAGCTGAAATGTATGAATTAATAGCGTCCAAAGTAAATAAGCAACAGAAGAAAGATATAGAGGAATTCAGAGTGGAATTAATTTCTAAAACAAAAACAGGTATCTCTGAACTCATAGCATGTGAAGTAAAGAATCAAATACAGAAATATGTAAAGATGAGCAGGGCAATGATCATGAGAATATTCAGAAGATTCTTTAATCTAGCAGTTAATTGGAAAGATTCTCACGCTGACTGACTATATGTGCTGATATCTGTGAACTGGGCTACTGCACTGCAGATGGTAATTTGTAATAGT
>NW_004524586.1:10990183-10996284 GCF_000260255.1 Octodon degus | reverse complement strand
ACAAGTCTGCATCTTGTACAGCAATTAACCACTAAGAAGAATATATGCAGTGTATTATTTGTTGAAACTGTACTTTTGATTTGATTTGAAACTGTCTCATTGCTATATGTTTATCAATAAAACTTTGAAAAGAAAAAAAATAATAATTAGTACATTAAAAAAAAAACAGGTATCTCTGAACTCATAGCATGTGAAGTAAAGAATCAAATACAGAAATATATGGAGGAAACCCAAGCTGAAAAAAAAAAACACTGTAGTAAAAGAATTGATAAGTGCTTCTAAAGAAGATATTGATTAAAAAAACAAATAAAGGAGATTAGAAAAATGATGGAGTCCTTGAATAAGCAATGCAGGATAGAAATAGATCGCATGAAGCAGAGTCAAAGAGATATAGAGGAATTTAAAATCTCAATCACAAGTTTGCAAAACCATTTGAGTGAAAGTGAAGATAGAGTTTCAGATCTTGAAGACCCTGATGCATCCAGTGAAAAGGTAAGAAAGGATCCCTTTTAAAAAAAACTAGGAAGCAGGGGGAAAAAATTCCTTACTTGCAAGATGATACAAACGTGAGCAATGTGAGACTAATAGGTATGAATGAGAAAAAAGGAGTCAATATAAAGGACATTTTTTAAATGTGCAGAATTAATAGCATAAAATTTCCCAAATATGAAGAAACAATCTGACATCCAGGTAACCAAAGTATGCAGAACGCCAAGAAACCTCAACCCAATTAAAAATACACCAAGACATACAATAGTCAAGATCCCAGAAATCCAGTAAAAGAATAATATACTGAAAGCCACTAGAGAAAAGAAGCAGATCACATTCAAAGGAAAACCAATTAGAATTATGACAGACTTCTCTTCACAACCCATGAAAGCAAGGAGAGCATGCAGCAAAGTACTTCAAGTCCTCTATGAGAACAAATTGCAGCCCAGACTACTACACCCTGTAAAACTCTCTTTCAAGTTTGATGGAGAAGTGAAATGCTTCCATGACAAAAAACAACTAAAGAATTTCATGATGACAAAGCCAAGCATACACCAAAAAAAGCTCCTTAAAGATATTCTAGAGAGGGATCAAAATGTTCAAAACTCCATGAATGAGAACATAAGCAACCCACTAAATAGGGCAATGAATTAAACACAGGAGAAAAAGGCATAAAAAACAGCAGGTAAAAAACATATCAATCATAAGTAAACACATCTCAATTCTAACCATCAATGTAAATGGGCTCAATTAAGCAAGTAACAGAAATAGACTGGCATAGTGGATTAGGAAACAAAATCCAACCATATGCTGTATACAAGAAACACATTTAACTCATAAAAACGTTCTTAGGCTGAAAGTCAAAGGATGGAAAACAATACGACACACCCCAGCACCTCAGAAATAGGCAGGGGTATCAATCCTCCCCGTAGGCAGTCTCAACTTCAAACCAAGAATGATCAAGTGAAATAAAGAAGGCCACGATATACTGGTTAGGGGAAAAATACAAGAGGAAGAGGTAACACTCAAGAATATGTATGCACCAAACACGGGATAACCCAACTATATTAAAAAAAACCTTAATGGACATGAAAAATCTAATATTCAATACTACAATCTTAACAGGAGACCTTAACACCTCTTAATCCCAAAAAGATAGCTCAACCAGATAAAAAATTAGCAAAAAAGTAACAGAAATGAACTCGATCTTGAAACAGATGGGCTTAGAGGACATATACAGAGTGTTCCACCCAAATACAGCTCAATACACATTTTTTTCAGTTACACATGGGTCAATTTCTAAAATAGACCACATACTGGTACATAGGTCATGCTTAAGTATATGCAAGAAAACAGAAATTATCCCGTGCATATTATCTGACCACAGTGCAATGAAACCAGAAATAAATGGCAAAAGAATCCAGGAAAAAGGATCTACAATCTGAGGTACAGGGTCTCAGGAAAAAGCCTGAGGGGATTTGACTGATCTTATCAGACCCAAAAGCTACAATTCTTGTTACATAGGTCTTGTTTTATCTTGCTCTTATCCATCCAACAGAAAAGTATAAAAATGAAGTACAAGAAATAAAGCCATGTTGGTATGTTGAGCTGTATGGGACTCAGGTCAAAATCTTCTGACATTTCCAGTCAAGTGGAAGACCCAGTACTATTATGGACTACTGGACTATTTTGGAATATTTTGCTGAGTTCACACACCTATAACATTTAAATGATGGAACTAAACAAGAAAAGAGGATATAGATGAATTACCATTTTGTATCTGTGTATTCAAAAATATTAGGAAAGATATATAGCTACATTCACTTAATTCCAGGAATAGATGGATTTGTTCTAATTATATTTGTAAATAGAATATCATGTCTGTATCTTGTACAACAAATAAACACTAGGAAGACAGTATAGAATGTGTTAATTATTGGAACTCTCCTACCAATTTTATTTGAAACTGTCTCATTGCTATATATTTCTCAATAAATATTATGGAAAAGATAAAATACCAAAAAAAAAAAAAAAGAAACCAGAAAAAAAACCAAAATTCATGGAAATTAAACAATATCCTACTCAGCAACCAATGTGTCCCAGATGAAATTAATAAATTCAACAAAAATATCTACAATTTAATGAAAATTCAAGCACAACTTATTGGAATTTAAGGGATATGATCAAAGCAGTTCTCCCAGGGAAATTCATATCGCTGAACTCAAACCTTAGGAAAACAGAACAGGAACAAATAAACACCCTCATGCTGCACCTCCAACAACTAGAAAAGGAAGAGCAAATGAAATCCAGAGCCCAAAGATGGGAAGAAATCATAAAGATTAGAGCAGAAATTAATTCAATTGAAATGAAGAAAACAGTTTAAGTAATTAACGAAACAAAAAACTGGTTCTTTGAAAGATTAAATAAAATTGATAAGCCCCAAGCTAACCTCATCAAAAAGAGGAAAGAAAAAATGTAAATACAAGAGATAAGGAACGAAAAGGGTGTAATCACCACAGACCCAGTGGAAATTCAGAAGATTATCAATAGCTACTTTGAGAATCTTTACTCTCACAGAATAGAAGACACAGAAGAAATGGACAGGTTCCTAGAAAGGCACAAATTATCGAAACAGAGTCAACAATATATAACCACTCTCAATAGCCCAATAACAGCCAATGAAATACAAGATGTAATTAAAAACCTACCGACAATGAAAAATCCATGTCTGGATGCATTCACAGGTGAATTCTACAAGACATTTACAGAAGATGTAGTCCCTATACTCCTCAAACTCTTCAATGAAATTGAAAAGGAAGCAATCCTACCACAATCATTCCTGGAGGCAAGTATTATACTCTTACCAAAACCACTGAAAGACACAACTAAAAAAGAAAACTACAGGCCAGTCTCCCTCGTGAACATAGATGCAAAAGTCCTCAAGTTCTTTTCTGCTTCCAAATAAATTTTAGGAAAAATTTCTCAAGGTCAATGAGGTATGTTGGTGGTAGTTTTATAGGGATTGCATTAAATCTGTACAGTAGTTTTGAGAGTATGGCCATCTTCACAATGTTAGCTCTTCCTATCCAGGAGCATGGGATATCTTTCCATTTTCTGAAATCCTCTAGGATCTTTTTTTTTAAGTGTACTATAACTTTCCTTGAAAAGATTTTTGACTTCTTTAGTTAGATGAATTTCAAGGAATTTCATTTTCCATAGTGCTTTTGTAAAAGGTATTGTTTCTATAATTTCGCTCTCAGTATGTTTGTTATCTGTATAGAGGAATGCTATTGACTTTTGGATATTGACTTTGTATCCTGCTATGCTACTGAATTTCTGAATTAATTCTAGTAGCTTCTCAGTTGTTTAAGCACCTGTTTGGGCAAACCCACTCAGGCACAGGGAACCTCAGTATCAACCCCAGCTGTGCATGCCACCCTTAAGGCAGCGTGAACTACAAAAAAAAGAAAAAAAAAACTTAATTCTGGTAGCTTCTTGGTGTTTTTTGCCTTCCAAGTAAAGTACCATGTCATCTGCAAATAAAGATAATTTAACTTCTTTGCCTATTCTTATTCCTTTTATTTCTTTCTCTTGTCTAATGGCTTTAGCTAATGATTCTAGAACTATATTGAATAGGAGTGGTGATAGAGGACATCCTTGCTTTTTACCAGATCTGATGGTATAAGATTTCAGTTTTTCCCCATTTAGAATTATGTTAGCCTTTGGGTTTTCATAAATGGCTTTTACCAGATTGAATTAGAGGTCATCTATTCAAATTTTCTGTAGGACTTTGAATATGAATGAGCTTTGGATTTTGTCAAAAGCTTTTTCTGCATCAATTGAAATTATCATGTGGTTTTTAGTTTTTGCTCTGTTTATATAATGTATTACATTTATAGATTTTCAAATATTAAACCATCCTTGCATCCCTGGGATGAATCCTACCTGGTCATGGTGTATGATCTTCTTGATGATTTGCTGTATTCTATTTGCTAGGATTTTATTGAGGATTTTGGCATCGATGTTTGTGATGGAGATTTGCCTGTAGTTCTCTTTTTTGATGCATCTTTCCCTGGTTTTGGTATCAGCATAATACTTGCCTCTAGGAATGATTTTGGGAGGATTGCTTCTTTTTCAATTTCATTGAAAAGTTTGAGGAGTATTGGGATTATATCTTCTGTAAATTTCTTGTAGGGTTTTTCCTTTAAATGTAATCTGGTTTTTCTTCTCTAGCAGCTTTCAGTATATTGTTCTTTTACTGGATTTCTGGGATCTTGACTATTATATGTCTCGGTGTGTTTTTAATTGGGTTGATGTTATTTGGAGTTCTATATGCTTCACTGAATGAGTGTCAGATTGTTTCCCAATATTTGGGAAGTTTTCTGCTATTATTTCTATCCATATTCTTTTTATATCATTTGTATTGACTCCTTTCTTACTTATCACCTTTGCATCATCTTGCAAGTGATGAATTTTTTTTCCTGCAACCTAGTTGTTTTTAAGAGATTTTTTTCCTGCATTCATTCTTACTAGCTATGACAATGTCTTCAAGATCTGAAGCTCGGTCTTCACTTTCACTCAAACAATTTTGCAAGCTTGTGATTAAGATTTTAAGTTCCTCTATCTCTTTAACTCTGCTTCATGTGATCTATTTCTTTCTTATATTGCTTATTCAAATATTCCATCGTTTTTATAATCTCTTTTTTTATCAGTGTCTTCTTCAGAAGCAGTTATGAATTCTTTCATTATAATTATTCTTTCTTTTTTACTTCAGAGATTATTTCTGATCTGATTTCCTCTACATGTTTCTATAGTTGATTCTTTACTTCAGATGCAATTAATTCAGATATTTCTTTTTTATTTCAGAGGTTATTTTGATCTGAGTTCCTCTATATGTTTCTGCAGTTCTTTCTTTACTTCAGAAGCTATTAATTCAGACATTTCAGCAGTGTGATTCCCAATTTCCTCTATGCTAGTGTCCTCTGCACTTGTTCTGGTTGGCTCAGGGCCTGAGATTGCATTTTGCTCTTTCTCTTTGTCATTTTGTATAACACTGTCCTGTGACCTTTGCTGTAGAACTTTGGTGCAGATATAATCTTAGCACCTATTGATATACTTAACCAAGAGAGATTATATGATTAAGGAAGTTATAGTTTTGTATTATAGAACTACAATAAGGAATGCTAATAATGGGTAAAGATATTTAGCAGTTGATGAACTTTTGTTAGTAATGGCTTTGTATTTTGAACAGTAAAAGCAATCATTATGTCTACATAGCTAAGTAGACATTAAATTAGGAAATTGTACTTAAGTTAGTTCTGCTAAGTTCTGTCTGATCACCTCCCCTTGCTGTATCTGGTGATTTCCAGGCAGAGTAGTTCACCCCAGTTAACTTTGCCCCCTTTCTCAGTCAAGAGAGAAAAAGGGAGGATGCTCTTATAGATCTGGGTCTAGTAAAGTGTCACAGTTTGTTTGGTGCAGATCTACAAAGTTTAAATTTAGCCAGTCTTTGCACTGAAGATGGTAATCTGTAATAGTAGTTTCATGCTTGGAGTGCCTGTCATTCTGGTCTTCTGAATATGGGCTGCTTGTCATGACATGCCAGTTGCTGC
>NW_004524586.1:10983413-10986383 GCF_000260255.1 Octodon degus | reverse complement strand
ATATATGCAGTGTATTATTTGTTGAAACTGTACTTCTGATTTGATTTGAAACTGTCTCATTGCTATCTGTTTATCAATAAAACTGTAGAAAAAAAAGAAAAAATAAATAAAATAAAATAAAATAACAAATGCAAATATCTATGGGAGTTCGTTCATCTGTCATGTGTTAGCTCATCTTTAGAAACAGTGCCTTCATCCACTGCTGCCTAAGTAACTGCATCATAGAGCCCCTCAGTTCTTTCTCTGCAAGTCAGAGGTCCCCAGAATCCACCTGAACTTTATCCTAGCAGTTGTGTTCTTTTTGGGATTTGAAACACATAGGAAACTGCAGGCAAATCCAAGGTAGAGGATTGTAAAGGGAATATTTTGTATCAAAATCATCCTTATTTATTTTGATTCTTCCTTAGGAAAAACATTGCAGGGAGAGACTGCCACCTCACAGGCAACAGCAAGAGTAAGAATTCAAGCAAGGAAGGTACATTTAGGTGAGAGTTAAAGAGAAACTCTGATACAGGTTGACTATACAGACATCATGTCTGCATCTTGTCCTCTGAGCAGCTACTACAAAGACAACAATATGCAATGTATTAACTATTGTAACTGACCTACTAACCTGTTCTGAAATGGTTTCATTGCTCTTTTATCTTTTTTTGCTCATTAAAATGAATTTTAAACATTTAAAAGGAAAAGAAAAGAAAAGGGAAAGCTTGCTGGGCCAGAATGCCAGTGCCTGGGAGCTTGTGAGGAAAAATCAGACAACCCATGAATCACAATAGCCCAACCACATCCCAAGCCTCACACACACACACACACACACACACACACACACCCCATCTCAGGCTCAGAAGCAGCTGGCGCATAAGTACTGGCCTGGCTGATAGAATAAACCCCAATCACTCTCACATCATCACTAGAAAGAGGCTCACTGTGGATTAGGTACATGCAAACCAGGGTTTCAGAGAAACTGAAAGACAATAGCATATGAAAAACCATAGCACACACTGGGGTTTTTTAACAACAGCACTCCAAGAACAGGCAGCTCTTGTGTGTAGTAACAACTCTTCTTGGGGTGCCTGTTATTGGAGTCCCCTGCAGTGGGTTCCAATCTCCTATGGCACATGGTGGGAAAGGAAAGAAACAGCAAGAGACAAAATAGAAGGGTGCATAGCAGGAATCTGGGACTACCAGGTGCTCTCAAGGAGCAAAAGGCCACAAATCTCCTGCTACATAGCATTGCATTAGCCAATGTAGGGAAAGGAGAGGGGCACTTCTTCCAAAACTGCATAAAGGCATTGGGAGAATGACAAGATTAATATCATAAAGGGAAAAGTCAAGATCCATCCCCACATCTGAGTGCTAATCTCACTGACCAAGAGGAATGTGATTTCTGCATTCCAAAACCAGCCCACAATGCAGGCAGGACAAGGAGACTATGTCAATTTACAATTGTGGTTCCTAACATGGAAACACCAAAACCTGAGAGAGAGAGAGAGAGAGAGAGAGAGAGAGAGAGAGAGAGAGAGATCTTTCCCAACATAGAAAAAAATTCATTTCCCAATCCTCAAATAAATAACAAGACCATTGTGCTTGTGGGACATTCAGTGTGCTGCCCACACTTACTGGGAGAGCCCCCATCAACATGCAGAAGCGTGGGGGACCTGAGACTGCTAAGCACACAGATCATGAAGTGAAGCTTTTGGCACAATGTTGAAGGAAGGTCTATCATGGAGACCAGCACCTGAGATGAAAGACTTCTGGTGCTGCAGTGAGAAAAAGATTTTCAGAGACCTGGGGAAGCCCCAACCCTAAGCAGGGAGTGACAGAACACACGAACTTGGAGCAGAGCAGATTCCACTTTAGGGAGCCACAGATTTCATCCCTATGGATTCAGGAGAGAGAAGAGTGATTTCAGCAGAGCCAGGATAGATCAGGTACTCTTCTTATTGTTTCCCCAAGCACCAGGAAGATTTAACATAACATGAACTGCTGCCTACCACCATCATGCATGGGCAAAGGGTGCCCTCTGCCAAGCCTAGGACTGCACCAAGTTCTGAGGGAAGGCTGGATAGTGGAGCTCTTGAGACAGAAGCAGATAGAGGACTGTGTGCTGAGGGACCAAGAGGAGCGCCTGGTGGGAGAATTTATGGTGATACTAAGCAAGGAATGCCTGTGACATGAACACACAGAGACCATCACAGGATTTGCCCAGCAGCAAAGGAAGTAGCAACGGGAGGTACCAGGCAGAAGTGGACAAAGAACTAGTTGATATTAGGCAAACTATATGCCATTCACGTCTTCACAAATAAAGTAATCGAGACAGTCAGATTTTGAGGTAGTAACAGAAACCCACAGTTGGCCACAACCACGGAGCATAGCTTACAGCCAGGAGTGGCATCCAGAGGTTTCACTGACCCTCACTACTGGTCAGGCAGCTGGGCTGTCCACAGGCAGGAAGAGCTCAACAGCTTACAATCAAACTAAGACAGTGTAAAGGGAGCTGTGCAGAAACTCTGGGCTACTGGTATAGCAACTGTGTGGTGGTGTTTTTGTTTGTTTCCTTGATTGTTTGTACTGGGTTTTTTTTTTCATGGTTCTTGCTTGTAATATATTTTATTTTATTTTTAAGATTTTCTTCTTTGTCCTTCTCTCATTTTTGGTCTTTCTTTTCATTTATTTTTTTAATTCCCTTCCTATTCTTTTTCCTTGTCTTTTCCTCATTTCTCACCTCTTTGTCTTCCCTTTTTCTCTCTACCTTTCATATTCCAGTCAACACACAGGTGCCTGTATACAAACAAAAGAAAATAAGAATTAACCAGTGCTGTCAGGTAAGAGCATTCAAAGGATATGACCAAGCAGCCCTTAACAAAATTATGCTTAGAGGGCTGGTGAGATGGCTCAGTGGTCTAAAGCACCTACTTAGAACAAGCTTAGCAAAGCACAGGGACCACGGTTCAATCCCCCAGCACCACA
>NW_004524586.1:10976038-10983313 GCF_000260255.1 Octodon degus | reverse complement strand
AGATTTTTGGACTTATGCATAAACATAAGAAGTATATAATTCTTTATGCCTATTTTTTAAAATATATTCAATTTTTTAATGTTTTTTCATCATATTCTATAGGGACTTAAAGTTCAACATATCAATACTTGATGAAAAATACCTGTTCCATGTTATGCTTAAAATATTTGATATTCAGACAGATAGTGAGGTTAAGCTTAACAGCCTAGGTTGTATGGTAATAAGAATAAGCTTGTCTTCTGGATGGTTAACAACCTAATTTTGCAGACCAAAATTAGAGAAAAAGGAGGCAGCAAGGAAAGTCAACATTTTAGCCCTAGCCTTCCAAGGTCAATTAAGACTCAGGACATATGAGAACTTGTACTGTAATGTCATATAACTCGTTAGTGTCCCCAATTTTCTGATCAAGGAGATTATGGAGCCAAAGAGGAAAGTGATCGAAGATGTAGAGTGTGCCTAAGGAGAGTCACATGGAGAGAAAACATTCTCACAGGCTTTCACAGAGAGCACATTGGCCAAGCAATGGCCGTGACTCATCCACATGTCTGACACTGACAAAGGTTCTACAATCTGAGGTACAGGATCTCAGGATAAATACTGAGGGGATTTCACTGACCTGATCAGACCCAAAAGCTACAACTCTTGTTGCATAGGTCCTGCTTTACCTTGGTCTTAACCATCCAGCAGAAAAGTATAAGAATGAAGTATAAGAATTAAAGCCATGCTGTTATGTTGAGCTGTAGGGAACTCAGGTCAACAATTTCTGATATTACCAGTCAAGCCAAAGACCCAATACTATTATGGACCTCTGAACTCTTTTAGAATATTTTGCTGAGTTTACACACCTATAATATTTAAATGATGGAACTTAACAAAAAAAAAGGGGATACAGATGAATGTCCATTTTGTATCTGTGTATTCAAAGTGGTTAGGATTGATATATAGTCACGTTCTCTTAATGAATAGAGGGATTTTTTTCTAATGGTGTTTGTAAATAGGATATCAAGTCCACATCTTGTACCATAATTAACCACTAGGAAGAATGTATGCAATGTGTTAATTATTGAAACTGTCCTATCAGTTTGGTTTGAAACTGTCTCATTGCTATTTGTTTCTCAATAAAATTATGGGAAAAAAATTTAGCCAGTTTTGCCCGGCTTGAGTCTGGCTGCTGTGCTCAGCTTCTTCCTGCTGCAGTCCTTGGAAGTAAACCGGCTGTGCCCCTCTGGCAAGATGTTCTTCTCCTGGATTTGCTGGGTGCTTTCTTGCCTCCCTAGCCTCTGTGCATTGACTTCACCTGCAGTTTCACACAAGGCTTGTATGCCATGTCTGTGCTGGGTCTGGAGGGGTCCAGAGAGCAGGACAGAAGGACTCACCCACAGTGGGCCTGGGCTCTGTCCAGAGGGATCCAGCAGGCAAAGGGAAGCTCAGAATCTCTTTCACACACTAGCCAGGCCTGCACTTGGGCTGCTGTCTGGAGGGGTCCCGAGAGCACCGTGGATGTTCTTACTCACATGCTGGGCCTGGGCTTATTGTGGAGTGGTTCGAGGGGTCTTGGGAGCATGGCTGAATGTCTCACTCACACATGGGCTTGGGCTGGGTCCAGAAGGATTCAGGGGGCACAGGGAAGCACGGAGGCTCTCCCACACACTGGCCAGTCCTGGGCTTGGGCTGCATCTGGAGGGGTCCTGAGAGCACAGCAGAAGTTCTTACTCACAAACCAGACCTCATCTGGTTCTGGTGGGGTTCAGAGGGGTCCTGGTAGCATGGCTGAAGGTCTCACTCACACGTCAGGCTTGGGCTGGGTTTGGAGCAAAAATCGTTACTCTCACAGTGTCCCAGTTACTTTTCACTTGTTGCTGGAACAAAATAACTGACATCCAAAATTAAGGCAGAAAAAGTTTATTTAGTTCACAGTTTGTGGAGATTCAGTCTATAATCAACTAGCTCCAATGCAGAGTGGACATGGCAGAGGACAGCAGTTCATGGTGGCAAAAAACCAGCAAGACAGCACGTGCAAAAATGCAGGAGCAGAAGCAGCAGTGGCAGACAGCAGGCCTGTTGCACTACCTTATATTGCATTTGGGCTAACCATGGGTGTTGCACTCACACGTATAATCCCAGCAGCACTCACACTTAAATTCCCAGTATTGGATCATGAACTTATCACAAACTAGAAGCCCACCACCACATCAGTGCTAGAGGATTTGGGGGGAGATAAGTAGATACAAACTATAACACAAAGGATGGAAAACACAGAAGAAATGGACAGATTCCTAGGTACATATGAATTGCCAAAGCTGAATCAAGAAGATAAAAAAAAAATCTGAAAAAAACCAATATCAGCCAAGGGAATAGAGACTATAGCAAAAAACCTGCCATCAAAGAAAAAACCAAGGTCCTGATGGATTCAAAGCTGAATTCTACAAGAAATTTAGAGATTGAATGTCAACTCTTCTCAAAGCCTTCAGTGGAATTGAAAAAAGAAGCATTTCTCATTCCTGGAGGCTAGTGTCAGTCTGATACCAAAATCAGAGAAAAACCCAATCAAAACAGAGAACTAAAGTTCAATGTCCCTGATGAACATAGATGCAAAAGTCCTCAATAAAATATTAGAAAACAAAATGCAGCAAATCATCAAGAAGATTACTCATCATGACCAAGTGGGATTCATTGCAGAAATGCAGGGATGGCTCATTTTATGCAAATCAGCACGTGTAATACACCACAACAACAGAGCCAAAGACAAAAATCACATGATCATCTCAATAGATGCAGAAAGAGGTTTTGACAAAGTCTAACACCTGTTCATCATAAAAACCCTGCAGTAAATTTAAATAGATTGTCTTTATCTCAACCTGATAAAAGCTGTCTATAATGAACCAACAGCCAACATCATACTAAATGGACAAAAATTAAAAGCTTTTAGTATAAAATCAAGAACCTAAGGATGTCCACTGTCACCACTCTTATTCAACATAGTTCTGGAATCATTAACCAAGCTATTAGACAAAGAAAATAAATAAGAGAGATGAAGATAGGAAAGGAAGAAGTACAATTATCATTATTCATAGGTGACATAATACTCTACATAGAAGATGCCAAAATCTTTACCAAATGACTTCTAAATTTAATAATCAAATTTCAGTAGCACAGCTAGATACAAAATTAACACTCAAAAATCAGTACCACTCTTGTACATAGCAACAAACTCACAAAGAAATTTTTAAAACCACACTATTCAAATTAACATTTAAAATATGAAATACTTACAAATCAATCTAACAAAGGAATATATATGTAATATATATGTAATTACAGAACTCTGAAAAATGAGATCAAAATAGCTATCAGAAAAAAATTGTTTCAACTAAAAAAGAGATATCATAAAATGGAAAAATATCCCTTGCTCATATATAGAAAGAACCAGTATAGTGAGTATATGGCTATACTCCCAAAACTATTACCAGATGTAATGCAGTCTCAATCAAATTACCACTAGTACACCTCACATGTCTAGAGAAAACATTCCTAAAATTCTTTTGAAATCAAAAGACACCTAGAATAGCAAAAGCAATTCTAGGCAACAAAGGCAAGGCAAGTTCTGTCAGATTCCCTGACTTGAAGTCAGCCTACAGAGCTACTGTGATTTTTTTTGAAGAACATGGTACTGGAAAAAAATGGACTTGAGGTTCAGTAGAACAGATTAGAAGATGGAAGCACAACTACCAACACACTCAGCCAACTTATCCTTGACAAAGAGACCAGACATGTGCACTGGAAGAAAGTTAGCCACCTTTAATAAATGATGCTGGAAAAACTGGCTTTCCACATACCAAAGATTAAAACTAGAACCATGTCTATAACCATGCACTAAAATAAAATCAAAATTGATTAAAGAACTAAGTATTAAAATAGAAACACCAAATCTACTGGAAGAGAAAGTAGGTAGAAATGATGAAGACATAAGTCTAGGACCTCAATAAATCCAAGATCACTTGGGAAATAGCAACACAACAAATACTGTAAATTTGTATTATTTTATTGAGTGAAATTCTGTATCATTTCTAATGTTTTTAATTATTATTTTGTATTTTCTTTTAAAAAATAATTTTTTAAAAAAATTCAACAACTGGGATCTCATCTTCTTAAAAAGTTTTTGCACAGCAGAAGAAATCATCAACAGAATGAAAAGACAACACACAGAATAAGAAAAAAATATGATCCACCAGTTATCCCTCAGACAAAGGTCTTATATCTAGAACATATAAAGAATTAAAAAATTTAGATGGCCAAATTCAAAGACAATTCAGAAATGGACATCTGAGATGAATACACACTTCTCAGATGAAGAAATACACATATAAATATATAAAAATTATTTAATATCTTTGGTCATCTGAACAAGTCTGAGATTCCATCTCACCCCAAAAAGAACGGCTATCATCAAAAGTCAACCAATAACAAATGCTGGAGGGCATGTGGGAAAAAGGAACCCTTCCCCACTGTTGTTGAAAGTGTAGACTGTCACAACTATCATGGAAATCGGTCTGGCAATTCCTCAAAACTCTAAGTTTGGAGGTCACATTCAATCCAGCTATTCTCCTTCTGGGTATCTTCACACAAGAATTAAAAGCATTATACCACATTTATATATGGGCATGCATGGTCATAGCCACACAATGTGTGATAGCTCAATCTTGGAAAACATTCCAAATGCCTATCAACAGAGGAGTGTATAAAAAAAGATTTGGTCTTCTTACAAAATGAAGTACTACTCTGCCATAAAGAATGATAGACTTGAGATATTTATAGGTAAATGGATAGAACTCGAGAGCATACTCACAAGTGAAATAAATCAAACTCACGTGCTCAAACATCATATTGTCTCCTGGGGAAACTGAAAGTAAATAAGGACCAAAACGTACAATACATATTGTGAAATGTGCAGAAATTGTTCAGAAGGAAAAAGGAACTAGGGTGAGGGGAAGAAAAAAGGAAGGAAAATAAAAGGAAAAATTCAAGATATTTATACTATTAGTTTCTTTAGTTCATTGAAAAGAAAGTTCTGTGTTAATACTGTTTGGAGAATGTTTATACCCATGTCTGAATAAACACTTTGAAGAAAATGATATGTGATATTTTAACTATTGTTATTCTCCTTTAATTTTGTTATGAAATTTTTTCTTATTTTTTAATAACAAAAATATTATTTCAAAAGTTCTACAAATTATTTATTTTACTTTTTATTTATATTTTAGATTTCTCTTAAGAGAGAAACCATGTTGTGGGTTTTTTTCAATAATTTTATTAGGAAACAAATAACAATGAGACAGTTTCAAATCCAATTTGTAGAACACTTTCAATTGGTGCTGGAAAGACTGGCTCTATACATGCCGAAAACTAAAACTTGACCCAGGAAGAGAAAGTAGGAGGAACTCTTGAAGACATAGGAGTAGGCAAAGAGTTCATTAACAAAAAGTAAAACATACTATCAAGAATATGAGGAAAAGAAAACCATTAGGTAATAGAACTCCAAGGCAGGCAGAACTCCAGCAAATTTTTCATCAAGAGTTCTTTACCCTACTTGCACTTATCCCAAAAAGCTTGTCCCTCAATCTAACTCTTTCAGTGTTCATGGGGTCCAGGAACACACACAAAAACCATGCAAAGGTTTTACAAAGGGTGCTTTCTCAAGTACATAGTGCAATGTAAACAAGTGCTCAGTTTTATAATTGCCATCCACTGAGGTCTTGCCCTACATCTTTGCATAACTTCACTTGCTTCTAACTGTCCCCACAGTCCCTGGTGCCCGACATTTATTGAACACTCAACAGCAAGATACTACCTCCTCCTCATGTCCCTTATATCTCTGCTGCTAAAAAGTTTGAAAATCTAGCTTTAAAACTTTAAAAATTCCCATTCCTGGTTCCAAACTAACTTGTGTTAAAAGTATAGACACAACAATATTGATTTGTACACACTCCCTTTTACCTCTTATAGCAAATTCCTGTGGGCTTGACCTTTCTTCATGGAAGCAAGGGTTGAGCAAAGCCCTCTGGTTAGCCAGTGTCTTAATGAAAAATGAAAAACTCCATTCCATATCTAAACTCTACCTCTCACCACCTATGTAACCCTGGACAAGAGAGGTCCAGCTTCTCTGAACCTCACGTTCTTTTTCTGTTTAACCAAGCTGCTCAAACTCCACCTGCTTGAGAAATTAATTTGTGCAGTCCTTAAACAATTCCAACAAGCCATCAAGCTTCTTGCTCTGCTGGTCTGCTTGGTATTTTTTGCTGTCTGACTCCTAGAATCCTGTGAACTCAGAACCAGACTTCCCCAACCAACAGAAGTAAAAACTGTGCTTTAGTTCAGCTCTTGCCCATGACCTTATGTTCTCTGACAGGCTTACAACAAGATTCTCATGGAAGTGGAACAAACCTAGCATACTTCCTCCCCATCTTGTTTCCTCTAGCCAAGGATCCAAGTCCTTCCATCCTCCCCACTACCACTATAGCTGCCCAGCACCTAAGCTGTTCCACAGTACACGTGCCCAAAGGCTCTTAACCAACACAGTCATTCTTTAAATGGAACAGCACATATATTTTGCTGCATATTACTACTGATCTTGTCATAATAAACTCCTGTTTTTGCTGTATCAGGTCCCATCAGATCTATTCATCAATAAAGTATTGTCTTTTTTAAAGTTCAAACTACATCTTTATCAAGTGGTCATTTAAATATTAGTCATTTTAATCCATCTGATTTAATCCTAATTCCCTCCTGAGTGCTCTAGTTTGAATCTCATTCTTGGCACTTCAAATGGCAAAAGCAAAGCCACTCCATAAATTAGAGTTCCCCCTCTTGGTCCTACTTCAGGGTTCCTACTTCCTCACTCTCCCAAAAGTCTTGAGATACATTGTCAAATAAAATAACAGGAGAGCTTCCTGCTACCCTGTGCCGGAGGGACCAGTCCCAGCCCAGGCGCAGCGTGGGCCGGACCCTCTCCCATCCCCTCGGGCCGCCCCACACCACTCTGCCATACGTGCCCACCCCTCCCACCAAGTAGGAACTTCTGCCGAATTCCGGGAACCCCCAGACCCAGTCCTAGCCCAGGTCCAGTGAGTCTGTGGAGAGTTTCCTGCTACCCTGTGCCGGTGGGACCAGTCCCAGCCCAGGCGCAGCGTGGGCCGCACCCTCTCCCACCCCCTCGGGCCGACCCCACCACTCCTCCCTACCTGCCCCACCCCTCCCGCCAAGTAGGAATTTCTGCCG
>NW_004524586.1:10965283-10969543 GCF_000260255.1 Octodon degus | reverse complement strand
CGGTTCAATCCCCCAGCACCACATGCCAGCCAGCCCCGCCCCCTGGTGGGCTGAGCTGGCCACACACACACACACACACACACACACACACACACACGTAAATAAATGTTTAAAAAAAGCAAAAAAAGAAATTAAAAAAATTATGCTTAGAACATCCAAACAAAACTAAATACAAATATATTTATAGTTTCTGAGAATACCACAGTCGTCCTCAATCTCCAATGACACTTCTATCCCTCCTCTGGCCTCCACAAATACTCTCCCCAAATGGCTCAACACTAGCCCGCTAGATAATTCCAACAGAGTTCAACCCATTTCAGCCATTGATATTCCTCTTACTTCCCTCTCCAGTTATTGGTTCAGCTCTTTTTTTTTTCACTTTCTTTTGTCCTTGTCCCCACTCTCCACATCCCAGATCTGATATTATACCGGAACATTGTCTAACATATTATAATATATTCTAGAAACATTGATAAAAAGGTCCAATTATCAAAACAAATTTTAATATTCATAACTAATATATGGTTGAATCTGGTAATGATGTTATAACCAGTAGAAATTTTTTCCTTGCAACATAGGAAGTAGGCCCAATCCAATTAAACAAAATTAGCTTAAGACACTACTTCTTGAAAATTAAAATGATGATCATATCACTTGAGAACATAACTTAATTAAAGGGCTCTTCAAAATAAGAATAAAGTCTTTAACCATCAGCAAAAATAAATAAATAAAAGCATGAAAACACAAGACAAGAAAATCCTCCAAAAACAACCAGTTCCCCCAAAGCAGACTCAAGGGATGCCACAAAATAGAAAAACAACCACCAACTGGCTGAATGAAGAAATGATCAAAGAGAAAGCTACGAAATGTGGCAAGACCTTTATCAGTAAGTGGATGCAACTAGAAATCGTACTCTCAAGAGAAATAAATCACCCCTGCATGTGTAAACATTGTATTATCTCCTTAGTGTGAAAACCTAAAAAAAGAAAATAAAATCAGAAGGGTACAATAGATACTGGGGGAAAGGAATGAACCTGTTTAAGAGGAAGGAATTATTGAGAATCAGAATCATGATAGACTTCCCAACACAAACCCTCAAGTCAAGAAAAGCTTGGAGCAAAGTATCTCAAACTCAAAGAAAACATTACCCCAACCCCGATTGACACAAAAACTGTCTTTCAAGCTTGAAGGAAATGGCCAGGGACATAGCTCAGTAGAATAAGCATCTGCCTGGAAAGTGCAAGGTCCTGAGTTCAATCCCTGCTACCACAAAAGAAAAAACAAGCAAACAAAATTGAAGGAAAAATAAGATACCACCATGACAAAGAACACTTGAGGAAATTCAGAAACATCAAGCCAGCACTCCAAAATGTTCTCCAAAGGATTCTAGAAAGAGAAATCAGGGGCTGGAGAGATGGCTCAGTGGTCTGAAGCACCTACTTGGAACAAGCTTGGCAAAGCACAGGGACCGCGGTTCAATCCCCCAGCACCACATGCCAGCCAACCCCGCCCTCTGGTGGGCTGAGCTGGCCACACACACACACACACACACACACACACACACAATGAATAAATAAATAAAATTTAAAAATTTAGAAAGAGAAAGCAAAAACAGCAAGTTCATGAACCCTAAAAGAACAAATCCACCAGAGAAGCCAAACAATTAAATGGAGAGGAGGGCAATAACAGAAAAATAAAATGAGGATAAGTTCACACATATGGCTCTAACTATTGATGTTAATGGTTTTAATTCACCAGTCAAAAGAAACAGACTAGCAAGAGAGGGACCAAGCAGCAAGATGGAATGCTATGCTGCACACATGAAACACATTTAACAAAAGAAATTTATGGACAGAAAGAAAACAATGCTCTATACAACAGAAACACAGAAAAAAGCAGAGCTATTCTATTTGCAGACAACTTGGATTGCAAGAGAGACAAAGAAAGTTGCTATGTCCCTTGAAAGGGAATAATCCAAGAGGAGGGGATAACAACCATGAATACCTATGCAAAAAATACCAGTGCACACAGGTATATTTAAAAAATGGTAATGGACCTGAAAAGTCAAATAAGCAGTAATAGAGTTGTATTGGGAGATCTCATTACTACACTGTCACAAAGAGACAAGTCAACTAGATAAAAACAACAGTGAAATATTAGCACTGAACCAAACTTTTGAATAAATGGACTTGGTAGATGTCTACAGAATTTTCCACCACACAATATCCTAAAGCACATTCTTCCCAGATACACGTAGGAAGTTCTCCAAATAGACCACACTCTGCATCATAGAATGTGCTTAGGTAAATGCAAAAGGTAGGGGAATGGGGAGAAAGAAATGTTATATCACATACAGGTACAAATTCTCTATCATAACTGTGATCACTATGTGTATCTAAAATGTACCCAAAAAATGTAATTGGAAAAATGGTAAAATAAAATGTCCTAATAAACTTAATTAATTTCTAAAAGCAGGACATCAAAAAAGATGTGTTATGTTCTTGCATCCCCATGATAAATGAAATCAGTACATACTGTAAACACATACTAATATACATAAAAATTGGAAAAAGATAAAATATGGACATATCCTTGATCTTAACAATAAAATATGTGATATATAATATATTTACACAGACATAAAAATATTTCTCAGCCATAAAAAAGGATGGATTGGAGTCATGTGTAGAAAAATTGATGGATCATGGAAACATAATGCTCAGCATACTAAGCCAGGAATGGAATGTTAGGTATTGGACAAATGGATTTAATAGATATTGACAGCTTTCTACCTGATCACAACAGAGTACACATTCTTAACCAGCAGCACATGGAAATCCTCCAAAATAGACCACATACTATCACACCAATGTAGATACTCATGTTTTTATAGAACAATTTACAATAGCTGGACCTTGGATATAACCCAAATGTCCCTCAACTGAGGAACAGATTAAAAAAAGATGTCTTTTTATACAATGGAGTATTATCCAGCTACACCAGATAAACTGGAAACTTTTATAGGTAAAAAGATGAAACTAGACACAATACATGTAAGTTAAATAATTTAGATGGACATATGTATATCATATATTGTCTCCCTAAAATGAGAAAATGAGAGCGCAAATAAGATCCAAAATATACAATAATGTGAAAGGAGAAGAAACTTCAAAAGGAAAGAGAAACTGGGATGGAGAATGGAGAAAAGAATAATTTAAGGTAGTTATACTATTCATTTCTCTCAGTGCTTTGAAAAGAAATGTTTGTGTTAATATTGTTTGTTCAATTAAATGCCAATATCGTGTACTCTGAGTGACTGATTTAAGACAGCAATATGCAATGTGTCAACCATTGTTACCATCCTATTATCTAGTTTTGAAGTTTTGGGTTTGTTTGTTTTTGCTTTTTCTCTCTTTATAATTAAAAAATGAAAAAAAGCAGACTGGGAAGCCCTCAGAAAACACAAAATTAACCCATGTTCTTGAATAGGCAAAAACAATACTAATAAAATGGCCACACTATTAAAATTGATACATAGTTTTGATGAAATTCCAATCAAAATACCAGAAGCACTCCTCACTGAACTAGAAAAAGAATCCTAAAATTTATATGGAATCAGAAGAAACTACAAAATGACAAAAGCAATCTTGGACAACAAAAATGAAGTAGGGGACATCACAATTCTAGATTTCAAGCTATATTACAAAGCTACAGTGACAAAAATAAAATATAAAATATAAAAACAGCAAAGCATTGGTGCAAAAGCAGACGTGTAGATCAGTGGAATGGAAAAGAAGCCAGTGAAACAACCGTAGGCACATTCAGCTATCTGGTCTTTGACAAAGGGACCAAACATACACACTGGAGGAAAAATACCTGCTTTAACAAGTGGTGCTGAGAAAAATGGTTATACACATGCAGATCATTGAATTTAAATCCTTATCTATCACTGTGCATCAAAGTAAAGATGGATTAAAGACAAATATTAAAACAGAAGTAGAGACCCAGTCCTAGCCCAAGTCCGGTGAGTGTGTGGAGGGCTTCCTGCTACCCTGTGCCGGCAGGACCAGTCCCAGCCCAGGCGCAGCATGGCCGGACCCTATCCCGCCCCCTCGAGCCGCCCCCAACCCCTGCGCCGAGTAGGAATTTCTGCCGACTTCCGAGAACCCCCAGACCCAGTCCTAGCCCAGGTCCAGTGAGTGTGTGGAGAGCTTCCTGCTACCCTGCGCCAGCGGGACCAGTCCCAGCCCAGGCACAGCA
>NW_004524586.1:10943433-10954258 GCF_000260255.1 Octodon degus | reverse complement strand
ATAAAATAAAATAAAAATAAAAATAAACAGAAGTAATCTGCTGAAAGTGAAAGAGCTAAAATCCTTGAAGACAAGCACAGGTAAGGACTTTCTGAACAACTGCATAAGAAATGAAAGTAAAATTTGACAAGTAGAATTATATTAACTTATAAAGATTTTTCATAATAAAGGAGAAAATCAAGAGAGTGAAAACACAAACAACGGAAAAAATTTTTAACAGCTACTCCTCTGACACGACTAGCATCTAGAGTACATAACAACTCAAAATACCCAACCCCCTCCCCCACAATTAAAAGATCCAAGCAAAAAGCTATGTGAATGAAATGCATAGACTTTTGTCAGAACAAGCATAGATGCTCAATAAGTTGAGCACTTAAAAAGTGTTCAACATTTCTGATCATAAGAAAAATGTAAATTAAAACAACCCTGAGAATTGATCTTTTTTTATGTATTTAGTACAGGGCCTAAAGGGTCTCACTACACAGATTGGACTCATAGTGATCCTCCTGTTTTCAGCCTCCCAAGCGCTGGGATTATAGGCATGTGCCACCACACCCAATGTCAATCACCATCTCAATGTGCCATGGATCAAACCCCAGCCACTGAGCTCTGCTTAAGCAGGCGCTTTAGTCTGCTGAGCTATCTGGCCAGCCCCTGAAAATTCATCTTACTCCATAAATAATGACCACTATCAAGAAACCAAATAGTAACAAATGTTATCAAGGCTGCTGGTGAAAAAGAACACTTCTACATGGTTGGTGACAGCATAAGCTAGTATAACCAATGTGAAAATCAGTATAAAAATTCCTCAAAACCCTAAAGCTAGAAATCCCATTCAATCCAATTACTTCCCTCTAGATATTTTCCCAATGGAATTGAGACATCATATTATAAGGATACATCCATACCAATATGTACATCAGCACAATTCATAACAGTTAAATCTTGGTAGCAATCCATATATTTATCAATAGATAACTGAATAAAGAAAATGTGGTACTTCTACACAATAGAATAATTCTCTGCCATAAACAAGAATAAACTTGTGTTGTTTGCAGGCAAATGGATGCACCTGGTGACCATACTATTAAGTTAAATAAATCAGACACATATGTTACATAACTTTGCTAACATATGAAACCTAAACTATAAATAACATAAAGAGCAAAAGAATAGATAAGCAATAGAAAATAGGAAGATAGGTCTTTGGTCCATGGCAAAGGGATCTTGAGGTGGTGTAGGGGAGAAGAGAAGGGGAATAAAAACAATTAAGATGCATCATATACATGTACCTATTCCCCAAAATGAATGCAATTGTTATACAGTGCAAGCGCATACTAATAAAAAAGGAAGAAAAAAAAACAAGGCAATGTGGCATGTTGTGCCAGCCAGGCGCCCTTCCTCCTGGAGCTCCTAGCTTGCTATAGGCCCTGCTGTCTCGCCACTGGCATGGCCAGTAAAGGATGAGCCTGAGGACTTCTCCGGGGCCTGAAGGAGTGCTGTTTACTGGGCTTCTGCTAAGTGGCCTCCAATGCCTTGGCAACTGTTGAATACTCATTGTGAGAGCTTTGTGATTAACCTGACTTCATTTTTTTTAATTTTATTCACTAAGAGCATAACACTGAGTCCAACATTACTTTTCTTGTGTAAATTTGTATTTTGTATTTTAGTACCCAGCCATGAGTCTCGGTAGCTTTCCCTGAGGAATACATGAAGAAATCTGTGTTTATTCACTTGGTAAGACAAAAGACAAGGTGCATGCACATGTGCAAAAATGGCAAAATGGAATTTTACCCACATTGTGCTGCCTGACTGGGTATGTTTACTGAGCATCACAGAGGACCCAGTAGACCCACACTACTCCAGGATTTGTTAAAAATAAATAAATAAAGTTTTCTTTTGGCTTTTCTGGTAGAAGAATCCCAATTCAGATCTGTGGCAAATGAAAAAACAGATTTACTAGTTTTTGGAGGATGTCAAAAGTTAATCATCAGCTTACTCATGCATGCATGCATGATGAAGATGATCCACTGTGGTAAATGTGTGCTTTTGTAACAGAAGAGGGGTGTGGGTGAGGACGAGATGATGACGGTGGTGGTGATGATGTTGGCCATGTGAGTCAAAGTTTCGGTGACAGTGAAATGGAGCAAAAATAATCTGCTACAGACATGGGGCATGCAGACCTTCTTCATTCAGATGATGAGGAAAACAGCAGCATAAGTACATATTTGACTCATTGAAATTTTCTAAAATGGCACACAGCCAAGTGGAATGACCCAGTGTTAGAATTAGGTCCAAAACTATAGTGAAGGCCTTGGCAGAGGAGAAGCACACTGAGCAGAATGCCGGCGCTGACGTTGAGTGTTGGAAATTGTAACCTACAAGATGCTGCGCGATGCTGTGAAATACACAAAGGAGGGGATGCAAACAGAACGTTCTCATGCACCAAGGCTGTACCCAAAACTGCATTTATTATGACCGCTCAGTAGCTGAACTGGAAGCATTCATGCATCTGCTGTACTTAGAACAGATTTCTCATCATGACCACAGGAATGTAAAAGCAATGGATCAAAATGTAGCATAAAAATGTATGCTTTTGCAGAGACTCGTTATTCTTCCAGTTTAGACACTCATCCTTGAATTCAGCCATCAGTTCCTTATTCATATAGCAATAAATTGAATGATACTGTGAATAGATTGGTTGCTTCTATCTCCAAAACTAATCAGAAAGGGATGTTTGCAATTAGTTTACCAGTTTTGAATTAATATCACCTAGTGCAGAAACTATATGCAGGAACAAAGGAGAAATTCAAAATGAGATGTTATTATTCCAAAGCACAGAATTGTAGAGTACAATCTTTGGATTATAGAAAGATAGTACCTTGGCTTCATATGTAGCAAAGAAAAACACACTGGCACTTCTGATGTCGACGTTTCACCCTGGCCCTTCAAGGTCAGTGTGACGGAGAAATATTCACAGAGAAAACTTGACAACATGGAAGTCCTACATGGAAACTTTCTACAACAAAACCAAAGGTGGAGTAGATGTTGTTGACGAGTTATGCAGCAACTATTATGTCACTTGAAACACAAAGCATTACCCATTTTTTGTGTTTTACTCCATCTAAAACATATATGGCCTAAATAGTGGAATAGTTTACAAGAAGAATAACATGCGAAAAATACCACAGATAAATTTTCTTAGAGGATTGGACTTGAATCCATAATAGATCATTTACAGCAGAGTAAAAACAAAATATTTCTGACAGGTGAACAGGCAGAAACAGAGTCACAAAGAACTAGTAAGACAACAAGGAAAACAGAAAAGATGTCAACTATGCCTACAGGAAAACAAAACATATGTACTATCAGTGTAAGTGATGCTTGTGTGTGAAACATGCAGTTGTCATGTGTGAAGACCTGCTTGGATGTGACTATTGAAGCAAGGCTTATTTCTAAGTTAGGCTTGCTTGTGTTTACATTGTAGCATACATGGGTTTTTATATCTGATGTTATCTGTTAGGTTTTGCAAGAAAGTAAACAGCTGACATGAAAATGTTGATGCCTATTCTAAGCACTCACTGCATGTTTGATACTATCTTGATATCTTATTTCTTTGTTAAGCATGTGTTTTGCAGTATAATGGGAAGCTTTTGACAAAACAGGAAGAGAAGGCAGGTGAGCAGACTGCCGCATGGGAATGGAAAGCTAAACATGTGTGCTGTCAGTGTAAGCAAGACATATGTGTGGCACATGCAACAGTCATGTATGAAGACAGCCTTGGGTGTGACAGTTGAAGCAAAGGTTATCTTCGTGGAAGAGTTCTATTGGTGTTCTTATTACGGCTCATACAGGAATTTATATCTGATGTTATAGTTTAGGTTTCATAAGCAAGTACACAGCTGATGTGAAAATGTTAATTTGTTTTAAAGTATTTAGTACAGTCTTCAAGGTCTCACTACACAGATTGATCTCATAGTGATCCTCATGTTTTCATCCTCCCAAGTGCTGGGATTGCAGACACACGCTACCACACCCAGTGTCAATCACCTTCTCAGCGGGCCCCAAGCGCACTTTAGTCCACTGAGCTATCCAGCTGGCCCTTGTATTTTCTAAAGGTACAATATATAATAAGAATTTAATACTTTATTTCATTAACATTTTATGTTCCTGTTAACTGCACACTGCATAATATAATAAGAACCCCCCCAACAAAACAGCAAGACCACTGAATGTCAAGTATGTCCTACAAAAGGCCAGGAAAGCAGAACACATGTGCAGTCAGTGCACACAATGTGTGCATGAGAAATGTGCTGTGTCATGTATGCAGATTGCCTTTGGTGTGATAATTAAAATAAAGCTCTTTTTTTTGTAAAGTGCTATTGGAATTTTCACTTTAGTTCATATAAACATTAATTTGTGCTCTTTTTAGGTTTTGTTCAGCAAAAACCAGTTGATGTTGAAAGTTTTGAGTAAAAAAGACAAGAAAAACCATTAAGGTTTATTGAAAGCAAGTGTCAATATTTGATTATTAACAGTTCTCACACTCTTAGCTACCCATAAGGAATAGTGCATAAACTGTGATAAGGTGGATTATGCATCTCAATTACGTATCCAGGCATTTTACGAATACGGGGAAACTGTGCAGTGGCGGGTCCTTTAATAAAAATTAAGAATCTTTGGGCAAGCCAGATAGCTCAGCAGACTAAAGTGCCTGCTTAGGCAGAGCTCAGGGACCAGGGTTCAATCCCCCGCATGCTGTGCTGCCCACACACACACACACACACACACACACACAGGGCGTGCTGAGATGGGGACTGACTGGGCGTGGCGGCATGTACCTGTAATCCCAGCACTTGGGATTCTGAAAAAAAAGAAGATCACTACGAGTCCGATCTAATAGTGAGATCCTGTAGACCCTGTACCAAATACCTTAAAAAATAACAATTATTATTATTATTATTAGATCCAGAGATCCCTCCAGATGTTATGAAAGATGCCTTATACTTAGAATGAATGACATCTACAAGGCATTATCACCTTTGCTATACTTTTTTGTGAAGAAAATGAATAAATGAAATGTAAAAATCAAGAAAAAGAAAGTTTTAATTTTTTTATAAACAATAAATATTAAAAACTCAGTACTTTACTGTTGTGGTTTTTCCTGTTAAGTACTCATTGTTTAATATAATAAAACTCATAAAATTAAAATTAATTATTCATCAATATAAATATCCTACAGAATAATTGTAGGGATAACAGATCCATGTTTCTGTTCCTTTATGACAACATTAGCATTACACTCGTAGTTAAAATGCACACATGGAGTGTTCATTGTTTCTCTTCCATACTAATCCTTCTCAAAACACAGTGTCCCCATTCCTGAGTCTCATATGTGGAGCCAGAGTGTGGGCCAAAACCCACTGACCAAGGACATCCCCCACAAGGTCATCCTGATTCTAAAGGGTATAACCCTTTAGAATCCATTAACAGAGCCTCCTCTTGTTTAATACCAACTGGGGCTGTGCTTGGCACAGGAGTTGAGCATATGCATTGAACTATGCATATGTAATCAACTGTGCATGTATAATGAGCTGTGCATATGTAATAAGCTGTGTGTATCTAATGAGCTGTGCATATGTAATGAGCTGTGGTGCATAAATGAATGTGATGCTATGCACCTTGGTGTGATACCTATGTAAATATGACCTATTCCCCACCACCCCATCCATAACCTTCATGGAGGCCATTGACACAATTTTGGTCTCTGTGTGAAAGCTTACCCTGGCAATGTTATTTGATGCTAGCGGAAGCATCTGTGGAAGACGTGAAGCCTTTTGTAAGCTGCTTTGCAATGTGTTTCAAGTTGTTTATTGCCATCTAACACAGCAGCGAGTTTATAAGAGATGTTTCATTTCTCTTAGCTTAATGGATATTGGCAACTCTATCTCATCCCAGTAACAAGTGCACTGACGGGACTAGGTGCTGACGCCTGCTGCTGCTCTGCTGTGGTTTCCACAGAGCACCTGGAGAGGTCAGACTTGGGGGGGCCATTGAGATCATGGGACACGGTCCAGAACCTGTGTAAACAGGAATCATTTGATTCTTGGGGGAAAAGGGAGGGGGTTTTTTGTATTAATGAAACTCCTGCTGTAAAATCTACAGTACAGCAGTATGAGTATCATGATTAAAAATTGACTTCAAGTTTGAGCAGGCTGTGAGCCTCATTGAATTTTTATGGGTCTGTTGACTAAGGCACTCCAGGCTGCATCTTCTGGAGTTGGTGGCAATGTTGTGGCCTCCTCTCCAAAAATCCATCAGCACTGACCAAGCTTCTGCACTTCCCCCACCTCACTAAGTCACTGGGGATCAATACCTGCCTAGCTGTTGGCCGGCCTCTCCTCAAAGAACATATCGATTTGCTGAAATGAATGATTTCTGTCTGTAAAATCCAAATTGTCACTTCACTCAATGTAACACTTATAATTTTTGTCTCCATAATAGTGTTAACATCATCCATAATAGCCTCCTAGGGGACATTTAATCCAGTGATGGAGGGAGCCAGTAAGGAAGCCAGTGAAAGCCTGCATGTTGGTGGCCTTGTAACCTGGGCCCAGGGTCAGGGGACATGAGAACTGGGCAGTATTGGAGCCATGCTGCAGCACTGTCACCAGGAACTGCAGGATTCTAGAAGTGTCCACGTTTGCCTTTGTAGCTGCTGATACAGCCCAGGCTCCTGGGTTTGCAGAACAGCTCTATTCTACATGCAGGCCTGGGCTTTGCATCACTGCAGGTCTTACCTGCCAGCATGTGGATCATAGGGACATTGTTCTCTCTTTACTTCCTTTACTTTACTTCCTTGCCATCTAACACACCAGCGAGTTCATAAGAGATATTTCATTTCTCTTAGCTTAATGGATATTGGCAACTATCTCATCCCAGTAACAAGCGCCCTGATGGCACTAGGTGCTGACACCTGCTGCTTCTCTGCTGTGGTTTCCACAGAGTACCTGGAGAGGTCAGACTGGGGACCAAAGAGACCATGGGACATGGTCCAGAACCTGTAAACAGTAATCATTTGATTCTTGGGAGAAAAGGGAGGTTCCCCTTTTCTTTACTTCCTTCAGGACATAGTCTAGGCCCCAGCTGTGTGCTAGGCTCATTGACACCAAATATAAGAATGGTGAGAAGCCTGGCCATCTTCCAGGAGTTCACAAAGAGGGGACATCATGATACATAACCTTAAAACTTCAGCCTGGAGCTCTGAGCACACAGGCAACAGACTAAGGGGGTTGGGGAAAGAAAGCATTTGCCATGCATGTCAAAGGCTGAATGCCAGAAGCTGCAGGCTGAGGACAAATCACCTACAAGGAAAGACAGAGGAAAGTCATATATTCTTGAGGGCAGGAAATGTTGGGTAAGGCAGGATTGAAGGGAGAGACCAGGTTGAGAACCACTCAGACAGTAGGGGAGGAGACAACACTGCCAGGTCCATGTATTTGTTGCCAGTCTTTCCTCCTTCAGGGAGCAGGGACACCAGCAAGGGGTCCCTGGCAGAAGGGAGGCCTACTGAACCTCCAGGTGGCATGAGGGCAGGACGGAAGGACAGCAGAGAGCTGGCCCTGGGATGCACAGGAACATCAAGAGGCATTTAAATCATGACTGGCTCCTCTTGCAGAATGTCTTTGACTATATTCATAATTATCCTTTTGATGTTACTATTTGGCCAATGTATGCATAATTGTTTCTTTGATTTTGTCTCCTCCAGACTTAAAGCTACAAGCCTACCAAGAAAGTGCCTGGTGTCTTGAGGGCCTTTGGTAGAAACTCTGGGGAGTATCTCTAACTGCCAGTCAACAACTATGAACCCTGTCAGCCTGAAGAAGCCAGAGCGGTCTCTGCCCACTATTCCCTCTCAGCAGTCCAGGTTACTTCTTCAGAGGAAGGAATGTTGTAGGAGGCTGAGTTAGATTAAAAATATAGGCAGTCAAACAGGGATGGGCCTTCAAAGGACCCAAAATGGAAGATAAAATACCTTGCAAATGTGATAGGGACAGGCACTCCCGCTGTGGGCCTCAAGACAAAAGATGAAACAAATGCACCCACATATTTCCCTAGAGGTGGACATCAGGTATTGATATTCTAAATAGGTGCAGTCACCTTCACAAAGCCAAGAAGAGTCACTAATCCAACTGTCTACAAAAGGAGTGCCTGTTCTGTATTCATGCCTGCTTGCTATGTGATTGATTCCCAGTTGTTCCTGATTTAATCAATTTTACCTGGTCAGTTGTGCTTGTACTCTTTGGTTGACCATGGTTTTGTCCCACCTCATGCACACTTAGAAAGTTCCCATGTTTTACACCTTGGACCCACCTCACCTCATGGTTTTGCACAATAAAAGTCCCTAGAAAACTCAGGTTCATGGGCAACCCACTCAGGTCCCCTTCTGTCCCTCTCTCATACAGAAACTTTCTTTCCCACCAATCAACATATCCTACTCTTTTTTAAAACAAAGAGGCAAGTTTGTGGTGTTCACTAGCCCAGGTGGAGGGTAGGCCAGGCCTGTAGGATCATTAGGCTCAGGATGAGCTGGAGCCCTCCACAGGAACTGGGGGATTCTCAGACCAGGAGGGGCTCAGAGGCAGAGCTGTTCATACTGGTGCCCAAGCTGAGAATTCTACAGGGACTGAAGGCCCCAGCATCCCTGCCACAAGTTGGCCTTGGACACAGGCTTGGTAGGTTCTCTGTATTCCCTCAAGTTGCCTGCAAAAGCAGGAGCTGACTGACAGGAAAATGAAAGGTCACCACCACCTCTGCTTCTGGGAACTGGGCAAAACTTACAAGGTCTGGTAGTCAGTACTCAGATGTGATCAGTGTTTAGAAATTCTATTTTAAATATGAGGCATGAGGGATAATTAATGAAGAACTCCGACCTGGGATAGGAATATGTCAGTTTTTATTCTTGTGCTTCACTCTCTCAACAAACTGCCTGCATGGGGAATTGGTGTGATTCTATCCATCATAGCAGTGGGGCTATATATTGTACAACAGCAAAATACCAAAGGAAACAACTAGAGTCACATGAAACAGGAATATCCCAAAACAAGAAGAACCTCAAGGCCACCTGAGACACCATACTGTTGTCCAGGCTAAGACTTCCAACCTAAAATCAGGGCATAACTGCCCACTATCTCCACACTATCCTGCAGAGCCCTTGACATTATAGGATGGACCTAGGACAGATGCACTGGGGAGGCTTGTTCCTGAAGTGGCCCAAGAGCTGGCCTGTCTGGACTCTTGCAACCTGATGGTGGGCCTTAGCCTGAAGAGTAGCCAAGGCTCTCTCAGAGCACATGGAGTGAGCCAACAGCTGGCTGGGGTCAAACTACTTCTTTAGGGATCATCCCACATTCTGGAAATGACACCTGTCAGAAACCTCTGGAGGGGACACAGGATGAGCATGGCTAGGGCTACCAAGGCCCAATCTTTTGGGAGTGCCACCCTCAGGGACACCCAGGTGAACCACAATGTGGGTCCTACCTGCTCATCTGCCCATGGTGGTGGGCTTTTGCCTGCCTGAGGGTCTTGCTGTTAGAAGACTCATTCTCCCTCCCTCTCCATCTGTCTATGCAGTGTCTCCCCAAAGGGTCTCGGCCTACTTGAAGGTAGGGTCCTCTCAACCCACAAAAGCAGTAGTAAGTGGTCAGGAAGAGGGTCTGCAAGGAGGTAAGGCCACCAGTCAGGTAAAAGATATTCCCTTTCCTTCTTGGTGGCATGTCCAAGCAATACTGGTAGTGGATACCAGTGCCTGCCTGGAAGAAATGTTGGCTGACAACACCAGGCCCCTCCTGCTTCTTTTCTCACCTCCAGCCACAGAGCAGTAACCAACACTGAGAGGAGGAAGGCAAAAACCAGCCCACATGGGTTTCTTCCGTGTCACTTCAATCCCAGGATACACTGTCCCTAAGCAGTTCATGGCTCCTTTAAACTTTTTTTTTTACTGTCAAAACTATAGAAGATTTATAATTTAGACACTGTAGTTTCTCTTTGGCCATACTTCTACTGGTTACCAATAGCCCAAAATGTCAGGTGGTTTTATAAATGGTGAGAAAACAAAGGGAAGTGACTAAATGGCATACAGCATAATCCGTTCTAAATTTTTTTATATCCCAAATCTGTGTTTCTTCAAACCAGATGATTTTACCCATTATGGGACATTGGCAATGTCCAGTGGAACCTTTGTCAGAACTGGAAACGACAGCCTCTAGCATGTAGAAATGGAGGCTAGGGATGCCATTCAGCATCCTACAGAGTACAAGACAGCCCCTCTCCCAAAAAAGTCATCCAGGGAAAAATGCCAGCAGGACCAGTCTGAAAGCACTGCACTGAACGGGGGCTGAAACGACCACATGTGTGTGCCCTGTCCTACAGGGACAGTCCATCTACACATTTCCTTTAGAACTTTGATGCTGGTATCATCGTGTACTTGTGCGCAGGTGCACACATGCGCGCGCGCGCACACACACACACACACACACACACACTTGCACATGCCAAACTGTCGTGTCAGCTCAGACTTCACTGTTACATGTCCTAACATGGAATTTCCCCTCCCAATCTTTTAGGACTAAACCTATCCAGTAGGCCCACTTCTCCACCAAATTCATCAAATGGCTCCACTCTGGTTTACTTTACCTATGTTTTTGGAAGCTATTAGACTCACACAAAGCCCTCCCAGAAGATAAATACCCCAATTAGTGCATCCAAGAATTCTCAGAAAGAAAGAGAGAGAGAGAGAGAGAGAGAGAGAGAGAGAGAGAGAGAG
>NW_004524586.1:10924744-10943333 GCF_000260255.1 Octodon degus | reverse complement strand
GAGAGAGAGAGAGAGAGACAGGGAGGGAGGGAGGGAGGGAGGGAGAGAGGGAGAGAGGGAGAGAGGGAGAGAGGGAGAGAGAGAAAGAAGAAAAGGAAGGAAGAAAGGAAGGAAGGAAGGAAGGAAGGAAGGAAGGAAGGAAGGAAGGAAGGAAGGAAGGCAGGCAGGCAGGCAGGCAGGCAGGCTTGACAACATCTCTTCTTTTTCCATTCTGTTACCTCAGGCTCAAACACCTAATGCCCAGGCCACATGACTTTACCAGGAGGGTCCACCGAGGAAGGAGAAAGCCTTCATGGCAGCCACTGTGAACAGGCTTCCTATCACATGCCAAGCTCAACTCCATTTGTTTCAGGCATGAGAATTTCCTTAAAAGCCAATTGGAAATTCAATATAAGTTCCAGGAAAGCCTAAGTCTATATGTGCCAAGCTTTCTGGAAGGATCCTATCGATATAGAGCAAGAGCAGGTGGAGTATAATTAAATTAGCCCTGTCTGAGGGGATGTTTGGAGGACATCTGAGGGATAAGCCTGTGCAGATGAAATGTCAATATTTTAATAACTTTCCCTAGAAATATATTGCTATGTAATTCTGCTTTGGTTCACTTTCGCGATTCCTGCCATTCGTCCGGAAGATTGGGCTAGAGGAGTTATGCTGCTGGCTATTGACTGCTCCCTTCCCATCCCCCACGAGTCCCACCCTCACTGCAGGTCTGAATGAGAGAGAGTTATACTAGGAACTGAAATGGAAACGTGCTTCAAATGCCACTCAGAGAGCGCTCTGGTTTCATATTTTCATCTTTGTGACAAGAAAATTAGAATGCTTTGCCAGCTCAATTTGCTTTCAAACAGCTGTGGCAGCAAAAGCAGGTCCTGTGACACATCCACACGCCCCCCACCCCCAGGCCCACTGGGGTGGAGGGAAAGGGGCATCACCGGCAGTGCAGCCAGCCAGGCACCATAGCCAGACCTGGCAGGGCCACTGCCGGAAATCAAGGTAGAGAGACGTCAAAGGGAACCCAGGAGCCTCTGGGGTGGGTGTCTTCCTGATCACCTGCCATGCAGCACCACTGTCCCCCACTGGGGAACAGTGAGCGGCATCAGCATGGGTTGCAGAGCTGAACAGAGAGGCAACTGGCTCACTGGGAAGGAGAGAGATCTGCATCACTCTTGTGCCCTAAACTACACACACAGTTCTGTGTTGGCCACAGTCCAGAAGCCAAGAAATGGCGAGCTCATAGACATCCCAGTAACATCCATCATGTCATCTATGTCTCCCAAGCCAACCCTGACAGGACCCTCAAAACCCCCACCACTCACTCTCCAGGCCTGGGAGTGCCCACTGCACCCTGCCTGGGTTCTCTTGTGTGACACACAGAACAGGATAGAGCAATCTGTCTGCTCCTGGACATGGGGTCAAAGATAAGGAGTGTTAAAGGAAATAACATAGGGAGTATGAGCTGGAGGATGGAGAACCCCTATCCCAGGACATGTGCAGTCACAAAGCCCTCAGCAGAACTGAGGAAGGACCCTCCAGCTTCCCATCTGTCTCACATAAGCTTCACTGACACTTCCAGTGCTCTGAATGGGACCCTGAGTCCTGCGCCAGTTGCCTCTCTGCTCAGCTCTGCAACCCGTGCTGATGCCGCTCACACAAGAGCCTCACCAGAGGAGGATTTTGAAGGCTGGTGGTGTTGGAAGAGGATGTTTTTTGCAGAGATTTTCATGAGCTAACAGCTTTGATCTCCTTGAGGGCAATCAAATCCAGCCTTTTAGAATTACCTCTGGGGACCATCATTCCACTATTTGGATTGTTCCATAACAAAAAATGCAAAAGAATTCCTAGCAGGGTTTGCAAGAGACTAAAAATAACCAGGAGCACAGGCACCCTATTTAGCAGAGGTTGAAAGAGGGTCACTGATAACACGGCCTGCACTCTATTGGTTGATTTGTTTCAACAGCAGTCTCCCAGACGGTGTGGTGTCTCCTTGCTGGAGCTCAGGCTGTCCCCATTGTACCAAACACTCCTCTTCCTCTTGTAATTCAAAGGTAGGAAACAGCTCATGAACCAGGACATCTTCTAGAGCCCTTAGCAAACAAGGTTCCTCCTGATAGATTAAGCTCACAAATGCAACTTGGAAGGGCCATGACTTCAGCCCGTGCTAACAGGGCTCGGCACAGAGCAGGTACAGGATGGGAGAGCTGCAGTGTAAACAGGGAAGCCACAGATAGGGATGAAGTAGACTGCCACATGGGAAGGGAGGCTGGAGATGGAACATGCATAAATGTGTTTTGTTGTTGTTGTTGTTGTTGTTGTTGTTGTTGTTGTTGTTATGTATTTGGTACAGTGTCTCACTATGCAGCTTGGACTCAGTGACCCTCATGTTTCAGCCTCCCCAGTGCAGGGATTACAGGCGAGCAGCCAACTGAGTGGCCAACTGAGCACACCCAGGGTGGGGCTCAGGCAGCATGTGGTGCCAGGGATTGACCCCAGTTCCTACGCTTGCCTAAGCAGGTGCTTATTCAGCGGGGCTATCTTGCTGGCCCATGCAGAGGTGTCATAAGGGACCAGTGAAAGGGGCACACTCAGCTTTCTCTGAGTGATCCCAAGTTGAACAAACAACAGAGATCAAAGCATCTGGGATGTATTGATCAAGTCCTGCCCATTCTGATCCCATTGTTATAATAATTACCATTTATTTTCCTTGTCTGCATGCTAGAGATAGTGGTCTGACTTTCTGGTCACGGTTAACATGAATGACGGGCTGACTCCCAAGCTGGTTAGTGTTGAAGAGAGTTTGGCTTCCTGGCCTGGTTATTGCTCATGGTGTGTCAGTGTCATGTTTTAATATAGTCTGGCCATTGTTCCTTTGTTTATTCGTCCTCTCAGGGCCACAGCCAGGACTGCCATCTGCTGGAGGATAGACAACAAGTGTCTAGGACTAAGAGTGAGGACCAGGGGCAGGAGGTACAGTTCAGAGAGTGGAACTGGGCCTGGGCAGCAAACAGAGTCAGCATCTACCCTGAAAGGGTCTTTTCAGAGCCAAGACAGCCAGATCAGAAATGAAAGAATGAATGAATGAATGAATGAATGAATGAATGAATGAATGAATGAATGAATGATCTTTGTATCCATGTCAGGTACAGCCCTTTGCTCCTTCATGCCATGGAGGACATTGAACTCCCTCAGTCTTGTTTGGCATCCCTGGGAAGACTGGCTGGCCTGCTGCACAAGTGGCATCTTTATGAAGGCACAAGTCCCCCATCTGGTTGGGGCGAGAGTCCTCCAGGCCAGGCTTTGCCACACACTCTACCATGTCTCTGGCACAAAAGGTTTATCTGGGCCCCTCCTTAAATAGTTCCAGGCACAGCCCATCCAGAAATGGACATGGAGGCCCTCTGTGGGTGTGAAGTGGGTGTGAAGGTCTCCAGCTCTCACCTTTTTAATTTGCGTCTTCAGTCTATACTGAGATCAGCAAGATTCCTGCACAGAGGTTCATGTCCAACTGGGCCCAGGGTTCACTCACAAGCACAGCACTCCTTGCTGGAGCCTTGAGATAACTGGACCAGGCCCCATCCACTGAGGAAAGGCCTCCATTAATTAATCCACTTTCTGATGTGCACAGAGAACAGCTGAGTCAATTTGTCAAGCAGTGCTGAGGCCAATTTCTCGAGCAGGCAGATACCATGCCAGTTTCTCAGACCACTTGGTGGAAGGTTCGCATCCCCACTAATGACTCTCCTGCTCCCCTCGGCTTTGCCCCAGCCAACCTGCTGGCACATTCTGCAATCCTACCAGTCCATCCATCTCTAAATGCAGAGCCACTTTGTGTCTCCTCAGGGCACGATCTGCCCTTGAGTATGCTGAAGAGTCAAGCTGGCACAAGCTGACATCTGCAGGGCCCAAATAGTGCCCTGACCATCTAAATGATGAGGAACCAGCCTTCTTCCAGAGCAATGAGCAGGATCAAAAGATCTCAGCTGGCTTTCTCATCTGCAGTGAAGTGTCCCGAAACCCTATCCTATGTGTGACTGTGCCTGAAGTGATGGATCACGAGAGTGCTCAGGCTCATCACAGAAGCACAATTATCAGTCTTGAGGTCATGAAATCAGGACTGCAGCTCAGTATGAACACGATGTGAAGATCTCCAGCTGTCACCTTTCTGGTTTGCCTCTTCAGTCCAAAAGCATGTAAAGCTAGGTGGGAAGACAACCAAGCAATTTCTGTGAACCTGGGAAGGGCAAGGGCCATTGCATCTCCTTCCCTAAAGCCTCTGGACCTGAGGAAGACTCAAGCCTTGTTCTCAGGAGAGGCCCCAAGGACTCCCCAGGAATACACTGCCCTACCAACTCTGTCTTAAGACAACCACCTCCCAAGCCTGAGCCACCTTGTCTGCAGGGGCAAGGACTATTGAGGTCTTGTCTATACTGAAAGTTATAACCATACAGGTAGTGACTTGCTGCCACTGCTGCCCTATGGAAAGGCCATGGTGTACAGCCCCCACCTCCATCCTGGTCAGCAGAAACCATGATGAGTTATAAAAGAAATTCAGGTGCCCAGGAGAAAATCCAGTCTGGCTCAGCCTCAGAATTAGAGTCATGTGGGGCCAGAACACTTGAAGCCAACATCCCTGGCTCCCACCCACTGAACACCAGAAATTCCACCCAACTGTGACAAGCGAAAGCATCTCTAGACATTACCACATATTCCCTGGCAGCATAGCAACCCTGTTTGAGAACTACAGAGTTAAACTCAGCAAAGACAGGCTCCTGTTGGACTTCCAGCCACAGATACCTCAGAGGGCAATGCCCTGCCACCCAGCCAACCTGGTTATGGCCTTCAACAGTGGGCACGTGCAGGACCAAGCTACCCATGTGAATGGGGTCATGAGAAAGAAGGGAAAAGGCAAGGCCAGAGACACCTATGATAGCCCACTATGACCATGGCCTTGGATAAAACAAGACTAACATAGCTGAATAACAGCTCTACTCCCTTCCAAACACATCCAGCAAACAAAACTCCCTTTCCAAAAATTCCTAAGACTTTCTGTGTCATCCCATCTTTGCTATTTATTAAGAAACTACACTGGGCTTGGTGAAACTCAGTGCTAGAGTGTTTGGCTAGCCCCCATAAGGCCCTGGGTTCAATCCTCAGCACCTCAAAAAAAAATCTATGCTAAGTACAGTGGAGATTAGCCAAAGTGACACTTGGCCACAAGAAGCAGATTATTTGTGCAAATAAATGAAAACTTTAATGACCAAATACAAATACAAAGGCTGGTCAGCACCTCATGGCTTTGAAACTGGGTGACTTTCACAGCTGGCACATACTTCTAACAATGGCATTGGTTACAAGCCTTTCCCTGGTCTCAGGCATGACTAGAATCAAGTATGACACAGAAGTAACTACCAAAGGCTGGAAAGCTCTGCCAAGTCAGCTTTGTCCAGGCCTTTCTATCCTGGGCCTAGGCTTTGGCCTGAGTGCTTACGAGAACCTGCAGCAGCTCAGGCCCAGTCCTGTGTGCCACAGACTGGCTGGTGAGCAGCTGGGGCCCCTGTCTTTGTGGCCTGAGGGAGGCTTTCTCCACAGCCCCATGCTGTTGGCATTCTGCTTTGACCCTGATATTCCACCTCCTTCATTCTCCCAAGATACCATGTGCCAGAGTACTGATGAGGCTGATTCATCAGGAATGGGTTATCCCACTTCAGACACAAGCACTGAATGTTCCACCTGATTCATTGAGGGAAGAGAATGGTACAAGTCTTTGTCATGCTGTTTATTTCCTAAGACTTTGAAGTATTTGCTTGGGGCAACAGGATAATATCATTATTCTTCTTTCTCCATATTTGCCAAGCCAACATTTTCTGGGCTTTACTTTCTCATCCATAATAAAAGAAGAGTGGGGCAGCTATTTGTAGAACTGGAAACAATAGCTAGATTTTTTTCTTGAGGAGAATGTGGATTTCATTAAATTAACCAGTGTGAGTACTCATTTTCTTCACTGTGAAGAATATACATATTATGTTGACCAACTTAAAGTGTTTCCAGAATTCTCACCAAATAGGAAACCCAACAGCCTTCTCTCACAGCTCATCCCATGTGGCTTTTTGTAGAAATGATGACATTTGATACTCTTCTTTCTTCCCAAAACTGACACTAACAATGTACTCACCTGGGCTCCACCTATAGGGTACCATACATCTGGTTCTTTGTGCTCCAAGTTCTAATTTCAACAAAAACCCACCTGTTCTGGGGCAGGAAATGGTAAAGGCAGCAGGCATTGTCTATGACACACAACGTTTGAGGATATAGATGATACATGTTGCTGTATGCCGTCTCCAGGTTGTCTGTGTTAGTGTGAATTCTCCAGAGAAAAGAAACCCTTGCGTAGAAATATGACAGATAAATAGTCACAGATAGAAGATAGACAGATCATAGATAAAAGATAGATTAGATTAGATTAGATTAGATGATAGAAAGATAGAAAGATAGATAGATAGATAGATAGATAGATAGATAGATAGAGATACATACATACATACATACATACATACATACATACGTACATAGTAGAAAAACAGAGAGACAAGACGTACTACAGAGTTGGCCCACATGACCATGGAAGCTGACAAGTCACACTCAGCAGCTGGCCAGCTGGAGACCCAGGAGAGTCAGCGATATAGTTCCCATCTGGAAGATGGAAAATTAGAGCCCAGGAACAGACAATATTTCAGATCAATTCCAAAGTCAGAAAAAAAAGTAAAAACTAAAAGTCATGGCTCAATGCAGTTAGATAGGAGGAAATTCCCTCTTACACAGGAGAGCACTAGGCTTTTTTATTCTATTCAAATCATCAGCTGATTGTCCACATGGTGGAGGATGATCCACCTTATCCAGTCTATACATTTAGATGATAATCTCATCCAGAAACACCCTGACACCTAGAACATCTTTGACCAAATATCTGGGTAACCATGGCCCAGTTCAGCTGACATAAGAATTTCATCATAAGGTCCTCTCTTAGCGGACTGACTCAGTGATGGCTTCTGAATGCTCCATAATTGTTGAGATTCCTTCAAAAATAAGTCTTTGTTTTGAGTATAGAACATCTGGGTTTTTGGTACAGCTTGCAGTGTCCCTCTAACTGAAGTAACAATACCATCACCCAGGGAGCCCAGGCTTACCCTTCACACCTGGGGCACCTCAGCCCTCCTGAGCTCTACCACGTGTCTGACCCAGGCTTTGTCAGTAGGAGGTCCCATCACACTGGCAGGCCACAGCAGCTCCTCATCCCTGTGCTGCAGGCCAACCTTTCCTCTGGGGATCCTCATCTGAGTCACATTGGACAGTCCACCTTCATCTCTGGTCCCTCTCTTCACCACACTCAATGACCAATCCCTTTGGGTCCACCTGAGCAAGAACAGAACTTCCTTCCATAGACTGGCTTCAGTCCCTAATCTAAGCTCCATAAACTATCCTACTCTCACCACTCTGGGACATATGGAAGGACAGTGAGACTCAGGCATCCTGGCCTTACTGCCAGTGCTATCTTAGCACATCTCCCCACAGCACTCTGCCGGGTCAGACCATTCTAGCCTGGGGTACAATCTCCAAAAGGTCACTCTGATCTCTCCACACCCCACTGCTGCTTAGCAGACACCTAAGATGCATGGAACTAAGCAGACACCTGACACCCAGGAACACACACAAAAGCAGCAATACTTCCAAAATCATCTGGTTTTAGCTGCTGCCATTCAAAACAAATATTGAACTTTTAAAATTCTAAAACCCACTATTTATTGACTACCTATTATGTACCAGACAATTCTTTGAGCCTTTTGTATCAACTATCTTGTTTAATCCTAAAAATAATCCATAAGGCAGATGCTATCATTATCTTCATTAAACAGAAGGGAAAATAAGACAGAGAGAAGTAGCTTGCACACTGGCACCCAACTAATAGGCAAAGAACCAACCTCCAGCCCAGGTGTGACTCCTGGGCCTGTCAACCAAGTCCAAAATGACTGGCTCAGTATTACACAAGAAAAGGTGATGGTCAAAGTGAGAGTGAAAACGGAAGGTGAGCATCAGCTCCGCTCCCTTCACTGTGGACTCAAGCACACAGTGTACCTCTGCACCTGTTCACCAGGGCAGGCCCTGGCCAGGGTGGTGGGCACCGTGCATCACCTTCACCCTGGCTTGCTGCATTTGTGTCCACCACGCTTGTGTGCGAGGGCATCCCTGGCCACCCCACTTCCCCACAGGAATTGTTAGGTGGTCCTTCAGAGCCCTTTACTTCTGTCACTTCTGTCTGCATGACTCAAAGTGCAGCAGATATTAGGTCCCTTCCCTTTCCCCTAAATTCTTACTTTTTAAGATGAATTCTGAGCAAGATCTGCTTTATCAAAAAAAGAATTACATGATATAGCTCCATTACAGCTTAAACTGCCCTCCCAAACTTTATTTTTCTCCTATAATTTTATTGATAAACAAATAGCAATGAGACAGTTTCAAATCAAATTGGTAGGACAGTTTCAATAATTAACACATTGCATACATTCTTCCTAGTGATTAATTGGTGTACAAGATGCAGACATGATATCCTATTTACAAACACTATCAGAACAAATCCCTCTATTCGTTAAGAGAATGTAACTATATATCTATCCTAACCACTTTGAATACACAGATACAAAATGGACATTCATCTGTATACCCTTTTTTTGTTAAGTTCTGTTATTTGAATACTATAGGTGTATAAACTCAGCAAAATATTCTAAAAGAGTCCAGTAGCCCATAATAGAATTGAGTTTTCAGCTTGACTGGCAATGTCAAAAATTGTTGACCTGAGTCCTCCACAGCTCAACATAATAGCATGGCTTTACTTCTTATATTTCATTTTTATACTTTTCTATTGGATGGTTAAGACTAAGGTAAAGCAGGACCTATGCAACAAGAGTTGTAGCTTTTGAGTCTGAGAAGGTCAGTGAAATCCCCTCAGGATTTATCCTGAGATCCTGTACCTCAGATTGTAGAACCTTTGTCAGTGTCAGCCATGTGGATGAGTCATGGCCCTTGCTTGGCCAATGTGCTCTCTGCGCCTTCCAAACTTTAACCTAGAAAAATATCAGAGTCCTTCATTGTGTATTAGAGGATACACTGGGCCAACAAAAGGTTTATTTTGATAACTCATTCATAAACACCTTATCAAGTTCCTCCTTCATTCAGCATTATGAGCTGGAATTCATGGGCAGGAATGTGAGTCTGCCAAGGAAAAGGAGCTCACAGGCAACTACAGGTGCAATGTTTTTAAGCTGTACTTTTCCACATTTAAGGATAATACTGAATGTACTTTTTAATACTTTGTTTTTCATCAGGAAATTTATAAAACTGTTCAAGTCTGAATGCCTTGAGTCATTCATCACAATGAAGCTAGGCCTCTGTAAGATGGATTTATAACTTGCTACAAAAATAAGCATGGAAATTGGTTCTTTTCTGAGGCTCTTGGTAGCTCTGCGTGGGGCCTTTGTCAGCTGGGAACTATGGTGATGCACAAGTAGACAAGGTAATGAACAGATGGATGAGGTAACGAACAGCACTACCAGCTGACACTGCACAGTGCTGGGAAACTGGGCCCCACTTCTCCTGTGCCATGCTAACAGTCCCAGACAGCCCAGTGGGGAAAAAAGAAAAGACAAAATCAGTCAAGTTGGTCGTGACTGATGTGGCTTGTCTCATGGAATTGTATTACTAGGGTTTAAACTCTTAATTTTTTTTCAAATATATTTATAACTCAAAGGTCCAAATCTATAATTAAAATACACTGCCACCAACTGGTAGTGATGGGGTCAATGTCATATGTCCAAAATAAAGTTAACATCAGCGACTGGGATTTGTTGAAGGTAGCAGTAACACATTTTTCTCATTTACTTAGAACATAGCAAACTGCATGAATATATTCATAGTTCATTCTGTACAAGAAAAGTATAGTATAAACACAAGCTATGAGGCAGCATTTCTTAACTTTATTTTAGGTCATGGATGCTCTTGAAGATGCAATAAAATTTGGGATGTTCTGAGGAAAACAATACAAATGCTCATTCAAAACATTTTATATGCATAGCTGAAAGAGCATAGTACAGAATGAAAATTCTTGCTTTAAAGAAAATACCTAGTAATCAATTTTATCAGGCAATTGCAAAGCAAGAGGCTCAGAGCACTGTGAAAGTAGAACTAGGAACCACTGTAGCTTTTCTAAGAAGACGCATCAAATGTATCTTCATTTTATTTTGTGACCTAATGTGCAAGGGCACATAGACAGGATGTATATTTGTGTATACATGTTTGTGCACATAACATAAACATCTAAATACATACATGAGGGCTGGCAAGATAGCTCAGCAGACTAAGCACCTGCTTAGCTTGATCCCTGGCACTACATGTCCTCCTGACCTCACCCCTGGGCATGCTGAGCCAGCGACTGAGTCCAGGCACGGTGGCACACACCTATAATACCAGTGCTGGGAAAGCTGAAAACAGGAGGGTCACTAGAAGTCTGAGCTGTGCAGAGAGACCCTGTACAAGATATAGATAGATAGACAGATAGACAGATAGACAGACAGATAGACAGATAGACAGACAGATAGACAGACAGACAGACAGACAGATGATAGATAGATGATAGATAGATAGATAGATAGATAGATAGATAGATAGATAGATAGATAGATAGATAGATAATTTCTGCCCAAAAGAAACGCACAGCCTGGCAAGGAAAGTGGACTTATTCGTAATAACTACAATCTACTATATTAAGTGATCATGCAAATGTGTTATAGGAGCAAAACAACGAAGCCATTTGTCTACCTGAGCTAGGAAATGACAGTGAGATAAGTCTGACTTCAAACAGGACACACACAGGAATCCTCTCCCTTCCACAGCCCCTGAGGAAGCAAAACCCCTGCTAGGGAGCATCGGCTCAGTAGACTGTGGTAAAAATTTCACTTTGTTACTTTTGCAAAATCTCATGTCCTTTCTCCTTGGTTTTCCTTTTTTTTATTTTTTTTTAATAATTAAGCTATAACCCTCGGCTTCATTGTTGTTGGCCTCTACTCCTTGTTGAATAGAGTAGCACAGCATTTTATTCTTTTTTGTACCAGGAATTCAACTTATGACCTTGCTCTTGCCAGGAAAGCACTGTGCCATTGAGCTGTATCTCTGACCCCCTAGTATTTTATTCTTCAATTACAAACTGAAATTTCTCAGTGGGTTTTTTAATACATTTTATATTTCATTGGCTGTTATTGGGTTATTGAGAGTTGTTATATCTTCTTGATTCAGCTTTGGTAATTTGTGCCTTTCTAGGAATCTGTCCATTTCATCTGTGCCTTCTATTCTGTGAGAGTAAAGGTTCTCAAAGTAGCTATTGACAATCTTCTGAATTTCCACTGGGTCTGTGGTAATTAAAACCTTTTTATTCCTTATTGTTTGTATTTGAATTTTTTCTTTCTTCTTTTTGATGAGGTTAGGTAGGGGCTCATTGATTTTATTTAATCCTTCAAAGAACCAGCTTTTTAAAAAAATAATTTTATTGAGAAACAAATAGCAATGAGATAGTTTCACAACTGATTACTACCACATTTTAAATAATTAATACATTGCATATTGTTGTCTTAGTGGTTATCCATTGTATAAGATGCAGGCATGATATCCTGTCTCAAACACCAATAGAACAAACCTCACTATTCATTGAATTAAGAGAATGTAGCTATATATCTATCCTAACTATTTTGAGTATACAGATATAAAATGGTCATTCATTTCTGTCCCACTTCTTTCATTAGTTTTACAACCACCCTTTTGATTCTTTAATTCTTTGAACTGTTTTCTTCATCTCACCTGAATTAATTTCTGCTCTAATCTTTATGATTTCTTCCTGTCTTTGGGCTCTGGATTTGGTTTGCTCTTCGTTTTCTAGATGTTGGAGGTGCAGCTATAGAGTGTTTATTTGTTCCTGTTCTGTTTTCCTAATCTGTGAGTTCAAAGCTATAAACTTCCCTCTGAGAACTGCTTTCATTGCATCAAATAAATTCCAATAAGTTCTGCTTGAATTTTCATTGAATTGTAGATATTGTTGAATTTCTTGTTTAATTTCATCTGTGACCCATTCGTTGCTGAGTAGGGTGTTGCTTTATTTCCATGTATTTATGGGATTTTTCTGGTTTTGTTTGTCATTTATTTCCAGTTTCATTGCACTGTGGTCAGATAATATGCATGGGATAATTTCTGTTTTCGTGTATATACTTAAGCATGACCTATGGACTAGTACTTGGTCTATTTTAGAAAATGACCCATCTGTAGCTGAAAAAAGGGTATATTCAGCTGTCGTTGGGTGGAACACTCTGTATATGTCCACTAAGTACATTTGTTCCAAGCTCTGGTTCAATTCTGGTACTTCCTTGCTAATATTTTGTCTGCTTGACCTATCTTTTGGAGATAAGGGGGTGTTAAGGTCTCCTATTAAGACTGTGGTATTGGATATTAAATTTTTCATGTTCATTAAGATTTGTCTTATATGGTTGGGTGCTCCCATGTTTGGTGTGTATACATTTATGAGTGTTACCTCTTCCTCTTGAATTTTTCCCCTAACCAGTGTATAGTAGCCTTTTTTATTTCATTTGATCATTCTTGGTTTGAAGTTGAGACTGTCTGAGAATAGGATTGCTACTCCTGATTTTTTCTAAGGCGCTGGAGTATGTAGTATTGTTTTCTATCCTTTGACTTTCAGCCTATGAGTGTCTTTATGAGTTAAATGTGTTTCTTGTATACAGCATATTGTTAAATTTTGTTTCCTAATCCACTGTGCCAGTCTATTTCTTTTAATTGGTGAATTGAGTCCATTTATATTGATGGTTATAATTGAGATGTATTGATTTATGATCGACATGTTATTTATCTGCTGTTGTTTACTCCTTTTTCTCCTGTGTTTAACTATTTGACTTATTTAGTGGGATCCTTTGGTTCTCCTTCATGGAGTTCTGCCCATTTTGGTCTCTCTCTAGAACATCTTTTACTACTCTGTGTAGGGTTAGCTTTGTCATCATGAAATTCTTTAGTTGTTCTTTGCCATGGAAGCATTTCACTTCTCCATCAAACTTGAAAGAGAGTTTTACAGGGTATAGTAATCTGGGCTGGAATTTGTTTTCATAGAGGACTTGAAGTACTCTGCTCCATGCACTTCTTGCTTTCATGGTTTGTGAATTTTGATGGGTTTTCCTTTAAATGTGATCTATTTCTTTTCTCTAGTGGTTTTCAGTATATTGTTCTTGTGCTGGATTTCTGAGATCATGACTATTATATGTCTCTGTGTATTTTTAATTGGTTTGAAGTTATTTGGAGTTCTGTATGCTTGGGATACCTGAATGTCAGATTGTTTCCTCATATTTGGGGAGTTTTCTGCTACTACTTCTGCCCATATTCTTTTTATATCCTTTGTATTGACTCCTTCTTTCTCATTGATGTCTATTAGTCTCACGTTGTTCATCTTTACATCATCTTGCACATGATGAATTATTTTTTTCCTCCATCTTACTTGTTTTTAAGAGATCTTTTCTTACCTTTTCACTAGCTGTGACATCATCTTCAACATCGGAAACTATCTTCACTTTCACTCAAATGGTTTTGCAAGCTTGTGATTGAGACTTTAAGCTCCCTAAATCTTTTTGACTCTGCTTCATACAATCTATTTCTTTCCGGTGTTGCTCATTCAAGGAATCCTTCACCCTTCTAATCTCCTCTTTGTTTTTATCAGTGTCTTTTTGGGAAGCAGATATTAATTCTTTTACTTCAGAGATTATTTCTGATCTGATTTCCTCTATATGTTTCTGCATTTGATTCTTTACTTCAGACGCTATTAATTCAGAGATTTCTTTTTTATTTTAGAGATTAATTCTGATCTGAGTTCCTCTATACATTTCTGCTGTTGTTTCTTTCCTTCAGACACTATTAATTCAGACATTTTAGCATGCTAGTGTCCTCTGCACTTGTTCTGGGTGGGCTCGGGACCTGATATTGCATTTTTCTCCTTCTCTTTGTCATTTTGAATAGCACTGTCCTCAGAGCTTTGGTGTAGAACTTTGATGCAGTTACAACCTTAGCACCTATTAAAATTTGGGTGCAGATCTACTAAGTTTGAGTTCATCCAGTTGTGCCTGGTGTGGGTCTGGCTATTGTGCTCTGCTCCTTCCTGCTGAAGCCCTTGGAGATGAACCTGTTGTGCCCCTCTGGTAAGATGTTCTGCTCCTGGATTAGCTGGGTGGTTTTGGCCCCTAGTCTCTCTGCAAGGACTTCAGCTGCAGAATTTCACCCTAGGCCTGTATGCCAGTCCTGGGCTGGGTCTGGAGGGATCCAGGGGATGCAGGAGAGTGCAGAAGCTCTCCCACACACTCACTGGGCCTGGGCTTGGGCAGGTCTGGAAGGGTCCCTAGAGGGCGGCTGAAGTTGTCACTCACAAGGCAGACTTGGGCTGGCTCTGGAGGGGTGGAGTGATCCCAAGAGTGCAGTGAAAGGTCTCACTCATGCAGTGGGCCTGGGCTTGGTCCAGAGAGGTCCAGCATGTGCAGGGGAGTGCAGAAGCTATCCCACGCACTCACTGGTCCTGGGATTGGGAGGGTTTGGAGGAGTTCCAAGAGCGTGAGGGAAGTTGTCACTCACAAGGCAGGCTTGGGCTGGCTCTGGAGGTGTGGAGAGGTCCTGAGAGCTCTTCTTGATTCTCCACCCTGCCCAGCATCCCTACTTGTCCCTTTTTGTAGAGTATCCATTTCCCCAATTCTCCTGGGATTATCTGTAATTCAGAACAAATAGGAGTGCACCCATCCTGTGCTATACTACCTCAAAGTGAAAGACAATTATATGAGATTTTTTTTGTGCATCTCTTGAAAATCCCCTCAAACTCACCTCTTACTGCAGCCAGGTCCCCCCAGGCTTTGCACTGAGGCCACCTGACACTACCTAAACCCCTGTTCCCTACTCATTTCTAGCCCTGGCTCTGGGGTCAATTTAGGAGGCTGCTTGTCACTTATGGGTCTGAAGGTTTCCAACCTCATTTATTTGTGCAAGTTATTCAACCTCGCTTGGCCAAGGCTCAAGAGATATCAAAATGCTTTCCCACATGGATGTTCCAAGTGACTATGCTGAGATACACTGCATAAAAGAATTCAGAATGTCCTGTCATGCCAGCAGGAAGTGAGGACATAGCCATCCCAGGCCACCTCTGATGGCAGTGCATTATGTCAGCCAAGACAAGTTTCATGGCCATTATCTTGTTCAGTGGAGATAAGGATATTCAGTGACCAAATAAGTCTCGTAGCTCTAATTTTGTTACTTGTTTTTCAAATACTAAAGATTGTGACATATTTTCTGACTTTTTTTTCAAATATTAGGGATTTACTCTGCCATCTTTACACTTAACTATATCCCAAGTCCCTTTTATATATATTTTTTTTTATTTTCATACACAGTCTTCATAAGCAGCTAAGTTATTCATGCTCAACACAAACTTGGATTTTCCTGCCTCAACCTCCCATGGTGTTGGAATTCGAAGCATGCACCACCACAGGCATGCTCTACCTTTTGTTTTATCATAGCATTTTGCCTGCTAGCCCATCAGCAGCTCTGGACTAGAGTCCATTCAAGAGGGCACTGGGCATATTCATCCTTGTATTGCACAAGGGCTGACACTTCTGGAATACAATCACAGCACAGGAACAGATTAATAAAAGTAGATAGAGAAAAGAAACAAATCACTTATGAAGGAAAACCCATCAGAATCCCAGCAAACTTCTCAAAACAAACCCTCCAATCAAGGAGAGCTTATAATAAGGTATTTCAATCCCTAAAAAAAAAAAATCTTCAACCCAGATTGATGTACTTCACAAAACTATCTTTCAAAATCAATGGAGATTGGCCAGCCAAATACCTCAGCAGATTAAAGAACCTACAAGCAGTCGCAGGGGCTGGGGGTTCAATCCCCAGGCCTGCTTTGCCAGCCCTGTACCCTGGGGCTTACTGAGATGGTGATTGAGACTGGGTGTGGTGGAGTGCACCTGTAATCTCAGTTCTTGGGAAGCTGTAAATGGGTGGATCACTGTGAGTCTGATCTAGTAGTGAGACCCAACACCCTGTAGACCCTTCCCTAAAATACAAAAAAAAAAAATCAATGGAGAAATAAGATACTTCCATGACAAAGAACAGCTGAAGAAATTCATGATACAAAACCAGATCTACAGAATGCTCTAAATAATATATTAGAAAGAGATAACAAAAACCACAAACACATGAAAACTAAATAGGAAGAAGTAGGCAGACAGGGCAAGCAATTAAACAGAGGAAAGAAACAGGAAATCAAAAATAGGAAAATAATATGAAAAAGATAAGCTAATACATACCAGTTATAACATCAGTGGAAATGTTTTCAACTCACCAATCAAAAGAAAAAGACTGGAAGAATGGATTAAGAAACAATATTCAACAATACATTGCCTTCAAGAAACACATTTAACACAAAAAGAAATCCATACACTAAAAGTCAAAAGATGGAAAATAATTTTCCATACCACAGGAACCCAGAAAAAAAGCAGCAGTATCTCTTCTATTTGCAGACAATGTAAACTTTTAGCCAAAGTTGATCAAAAGAGACAGAGAAGGTCACTACACATATGTTAAGAAAAAATGTCAAGAAGAAGAGATAATAATCATACATATATATGCACCAAACACTGATGAACCAAACTACATAAAACAAATATTCACAGACATGAAGAACAAAGTGAGCACTAACACAGTTGTGGTGGGGAGCCTCAATAATCCACTGTCACAAATAGATAAACCAAACAAAAAATCAACAAAAAAAATCAAAACTAAATGATACTTGTAATCAAATAGACCTGGTAGATGTCCATAAATCATTCCACCCAAGAACATCAGAATACACATTCTACTCAGCTGCTCAAGGGACATTCTGTAAAACAGGCTACACGTTAGCCCAGAAAACATGATTAAGTAAATGTAGAGGAATGGAAATCACCAAATACATACTATCTAACCATATCTCAATGAAATTGGAAATCAACAACAAAAGAAATCACAAAAATGCATAAGCACATGGAAATTAAACACCCTTCTGAACAACCAATGGATCACAAAGGAAATTGAAGATGAAATTAAACAGTACATACAATTAAATAATAATACCAGTACAACATACTGGAACTCATGGGATACAATGAAAGCAGTCTTATCAGGGAAATTTGTAGCAATGAATTCTCACATCAGGACACCAGCGTGAGCTCAAATAAACAATTGAATGTTGAACCTTAAACTTCTAGAAAAGGAAGAATAAATCACATCCAAATCTCATACCTCAGAGGAAATTATGAAGATAAGAGCAGAAAACACTACAATTGAGAATAATAAAATAATATAAAGGGCTGGCCAAATAGCTCAGCAGATTAAAGCACGTGCAAGCAGATGCAGAGGCCAGGGTTCAACCCCTGGGCCTGCTGTGCTGGTCCCGACCTTGGGGCATGCTGAGATGGCAATTGAGACTTGGTGTGGTCATGCACCTCTAATCCCAGTTCTTGGGAGGCTATAAACAGGCAGCCTAGAGATCCAGTCCTAGCCCAGGTCCCGTGAGTGTGTGGAGAGCTTCCTGCTACCCTGCGCCCAGGGGCAGCGAGGGCCAGACCTTCTCCCACCCCCTAGGGCCGCCCCCCACCACTCCGCAGTACCACCCCCACGCCGCCCGCCAAGTAGGAACTTCTGCCAACATCCAGGAACACCCACACCCAGTCCTAGCACAGGTCCAGTGAGTGTTTGGAGAGCTTCCTGCTACCTTGCACTAGCGGGACCTGTCCCAGCCCAGGCACAGCGTGGGCCGGACCCTCTCCCACCACCTCGGGTGGCACCCCACCACTCCGCAGCACCTCCCCACGCCACCTACCGAGTAGGAATTTTGTGGTATTCTGGGAACCCCCGGACCCAATCTAAGCCCAGGCCCAGTGAGTGTATGGGAGAGCTTCCTCTTCCCCCTACTTCACCTTGCCCCCTCCAGGCTCAGCTCAGGCCTGGCATACAATCCAGAGGTGTAACCCCGCAGCTGCAATCCCTGCAGAGAGTGTAGAGGATAGATCCAGCCAGCTACTAGAGGAGCAGAACATCTTGCCCCAAGGGCACAAAATATTCACCCTCAAGGGCAGCAGTGGGAAGTAGCTGAGCACAACAGCCAGACCTAAGCCAGACGCAGCTGGATAAGTCCAAACTTTGTAGAGCTCCACCTGAACTTCAGTACCTGCGAAGGTCATAACTACAGCAAAGATCTACAACAAAGGTCAGAAGACACTGCTACACAAAATGATGAGAAGGAACAAAATGCAACCTCAGAATCCAAGCCCACCTATAACAAGTGCAGAGGACACTAACACAGAACAAACTGAAAATCACACAGCTGCAAGCAATGAATCAACAGCTTCTGAAATAAAACAGCTGCAGAAAGATATAGAAGACCTCAGATTGGAAATGAAAAAAGAAATCCCTG
>NW_004524586.1:10915559-10917981 GCF_000260255.1 Octodon degus | reverse complement strand
CCAAAAGCTACAACTCTTGTTGCATTGGTCCTGCTTTACCTTAGTCCTAACCATCCAGCAGAAAAGTATAAAAACAAAATATAAGAAGTAAAGCCATGGTATTATGTTGAGCTATATGGGACTCAGGTCAACAATTTCTGACATTGCCAGTCAAGCAGAAGACCCAATACTATTATGGACTACTGAACTCTTTTAGAATATTTTTTGAGTTTACACACCTATAATATTTAAATGATGGAACTTAACAAAAGAAGGGGATACAGATGTATGTCCATTTTGTATCTGTGTATTTAAAGTGGTTAGGATAGATATATAGTTACATTCTCTTAATGAATGGAGGGATTTGTTTTAATGGTGTTTGTAAATAAGATGTCAAGTCTGCATCTTGTACAGCAATTAAACACTAGTAAGAATGTATGCAATGTGTTAATTATTAAAACTGTCCTACCAAATTGGTTTGAAACTGTCTCATTGCTATTTGTTTCTCAATAAAATTAAGGGAAAAAATAATAAAAATAAATACATAAATACATGAGAAATGTACCACAACACTGGCCATTCAAGAAATGCAAATTAAGAATAGAGTGATTTGTTCTATTAGTGTTTGTAAATGGCATATCATGTCTACATCTTGTACAGCAAATAACCAGTAGGAAAAGAGTATGCAATGTATTAATTATTGAAACTGTTCTACCAATTTGATTTGAAATTGTTTCATTGCTATTTGTTTCTCAATAAAATTATGGAAAAATGCAAATTAAAACAATATGAAGGGCCAGGGAGATGGCTCAGTAGAATAAACACTTGCCTGGCAAGCGCAAGGGCCTGAGTTCAATCCCTGGTTCCGAAAAAACAAAAAAAAAAATTAAAAACAATATGAAGATATCATCTCACCTCAGAATGAATGACTAGCATAAAGAAATCAACTAATAGCACATGTAGGAGAGGCTGTGGAGGAAAAGGAACAATTCTCCATTGTTGGTGGGAATGCAGATTTGTACAACCACTATGGAAATCAGTGTAAAGACTACTCAAAAAACTAGGACTGGAAATCCCATTCAATCCAGCTATTTCCCTCCTTGGTGATTTCCCAAAATAACTGAAAACATCATACTGTAATGAGATATATATACCCATGTTTATAGCTGCACAATTTGTCACAACCAGGGTGAGGGAGATGGCTCACTGGAATAAGCATTTCCCTGGCAAGTGCAAGGGCCTGAGTTCAATCCCCAGTTCCACCAAGAAAAAAAAGATAAAAACAATTTGTCATGACCAAAGCTTGGAACCAATCAAAATACCGATCACCTAAGGAATGAATGAAAAAGATACAATATTTTTATACAATGGAATATTACTCAACTATGAAGAAAGACAAACTCAAAGCCTTTATAGATAAGTGGATGCAACTAGAGACTATACTCATAAGTGAAATAAATCAGACCTACATGTATAAATATTGTATTTCTCCCTAGTGTAAGAATCTGAAAGAAGAAATAATACCTGAAAGGAATAATAGATACAGTAAAACAGAAATAAACTGAACCTAAGTACTAAACAATGAAGATATAAGGAGAAAAATAGGAAAAAATAAAGGGGGAAAACACATGCATGTATATGTACAGGATGGCTGAGACAACTGTATTAATTTGCTTGAAAATAGCAGTTAATATGTAGAATTTTCCCTTTGCTGGATCTGTATGCTGATATTTGTGGTCTGAGCAACTACATTGCAGACAGCAATGTGTAACACAAAAAATGCCTCTCATTTTGATCTTCTAAATGTGTATCATTTTATTTCTAATGACATCAATTAATATTATATTCAATTTAAAATTAATTTTAAGTATAAAAAGGACAAGAAAAATGTTCTTGAAAGCAATCGATAATATTCAATTATTTGTCCAATCTTGCATAACTGTATCTGTTATTCTGAGCAACAGATTTGATGATAAAAATAGATTATATAACCACAATTGCTAATTTACTATTGTTGTTTTGAATATCTGTGACATATGTATTATTGTATGCCACCCTGTTTCTATCTTTGTATCTGTTATTTGCTTTTGCTTTTGTTTTTACTCCTCAAAATAAAATAAAATACGACTCCGCAGTGCCTCCCCCACCCCGCCAGCCGAGTACAATTTTCTGCCCAGTTCCGGGAGCCCCCAGACCCAGTCCTAGCCCAGGTCCGGTGAGTGTGCGGAGAGTTTCCTCCTACCCTGCGCCGGTGGGACCAGTCCCAACCCAGGCGCAGCGTGGGCCGGACCCTCTCCCAGCCCATCGGGCCGCCCCCCACCACTCCTCAGTGCCTCCCCCAACCTGCCCGCCGAGTAGGATTTTCTGCCGAGTTCCGGGAGCCCCCAGACCCAGTCCTAGCCCAGGTCCGGTGAGTGTGCGGAGAGTTTCCTGCTACCCTGCG
>NW_004524586.1:10908779-10912865 GCF_000260255.1 Octodon degus | reverse complement strand
GAAAAATTGACTTTCTGCATGACAAAGACTAAAACTAAACCCATGTTTAAAATCAAAATGGATCAAAGATCTAAATATTAAAACAGAAACACTAAATCTGCTAAAGAGAGATTAGGCAGAACTCTCTTGACATAGGTCTAGGCAGAGACTTCATGAACAAAACTCAGACAACACAGGAAATGCTACAATCAACAAATGGAATCTCAGCATAATAAAAAGCTTTTGCACACCAAAATAAATTAACAGCAGAGTAAAAAAGATAGCATAGAAAATGTGAAAAATTATAGCCTGCTGTTCCTCAGACAAAGGAATTTATTCTAGGACACATAAAAAATTGAAAAAAATCAGATCCTCTCAAAATTCAAAGACCCAAGCCAAAAAAGGGCATCTGAGATAAATACACACCTCTCAGATGAATAAATACAAATGGCAAATAAAATATGAAAAATATGTTCAAAATCATTGTCATTTGAGAAATGCAAACTAAAACAACACTGAGATGCCATCTCACCCCAGAAAGACTGGGTAATATAAAAAAATCAACTAGTAACAAATGATGGCAAGACTGTAGGATAAAAGGAACTCTTCTACACTGTTTCGGGGAGTGGAAACTGGTGCAACCACTGTGAGAATCAGTATGGAGATTCCTCAAAAAGCTAGGAGAAAAAATTAATAAATAAAATGCATTTGGAACCAACTAAGATCAGGGATTCCATTCAACCCAGATATTGCCCTTCTGGGTATCATTCCAGAATTAAAAACATCATACCACAACAATATATGTGAATCTATGGCTCAATGTGTAATAGCTAAATCTTAGATATCACCCAGGGCTGGCAAGATACTTCAGTGAACTAAGGTGCTGCTTTGGCAATTGCAGGGACCACAGTTCAATCCCCAATCTCACATGCCACACTAGCTTTGCCCCTGGGATGTGCTCAACTGGCAACTGAGTCCAGGTTGATGGTGCACACCTGTAATCTCAGTGCTGGGGAGGCTGAAAACAGGAGGACCACTAGGAGTCTGAGCTGAGTAGTGATATCCTGTACCAAACACATAAATGAAAAATTTCTAAAAAGAAAACAACCCAAATACCCATCAACTGAGAAATGCATAAAAAAGATGTGTTTTTTTATAAGGTAGAATACTACTCAGTCATGAGGATAAATTTAAGACTTTTATTGGTAAATAAATATAACTCAAAAGCATACTTATAAGTGAGTGTGGTACTTGAAAAATTGTCTTTCCACATGCCAAAGACTAAAACATATTCATAATCAGACCTGCATTAATAAATATCATATTGTCTCACTAGTGTGAGAAGCTGAATGAGTAAATAAGGTCTAAATGTACAATAGATACTGTGAATTGGGATGAAACTATTCAAAAGAAAAGAGGAATTTGAATGGGGAAAAGGGGAAAGAAGGAAGGGAAGAGGATATACATATATGAAAATTTTACAGCCAGTTTCTCTTAGTTCATTAAAAAGAAAGATTTCTTTGGACAATAGTCCTTTCCTGTATCTTGTACTATAAATGACTACTACAAAGATAACAACATGCACTGTGTTAATTTTTGTTACTGTCCTGCTAGCCTTTTTTTCTGTATTTTTTTCATAATTTTATTGAGAAACCAATAGCAATGAGACAGTTTCAAATCAAATTGGTAGGACAGTTCCAATAATTAACACACTGCATACATTCTTCCTAGTGGTTAATTGCTGTACAAGATGTGGACATGATATCCTATTTACAAACACCATTAGAACAAATCCCTCTATTCATTAAGAGAATGTAACTATATATCTATCCTAATCACTTTGAATACACAGATACAAAATGGACATTCATCTGTATACCCTTTTTTTGTTAAGTTCCATTATTTGAATATTATAGGTGTGTAAACTCAGAAAAATATTCTGAAAGAGTCCAGTAGTCCATAATAGTATTGGGTCTTCCGCTTGACTGGCAATGTCAGAAATTGTTGACCTGAGTCCCCTACAGCTCAGCATAACAGCATGGCTTTACTTCTTATACTTTGTTTTTATACTTTTCTGCTGGATGATTAAGACCAAGGTAAAGCAGGACCTATGCAACAAGAGTTGTAGCTTTCAGGTCTGGTAAGGTCAGTGAAATCCCCTCAGGATTTATCCTGAGATCCTGTGCCTCAGATTGTAGAACCCTTGTCAGTGTCAGCCATGTAGATGAGTCATGGTCATTGCTTGGCCAATGTGCTGTCTGTGAAACCCTGAGAGAATATTTTAGGGAAGAGTCTACAGGGTGTTTAGGGTTGCACTACTAGATCAGACTCATAGTGATCCGCCCATTTACAGCCTCCCAAGAACTAGGATTACAGGTACACACTACCATGCCCAGTCTCAATTGCTGTCTCAGTGCACCCCGGGGGCAGGGCCAGCACGGTAGACCTGGGGATGAAATCCCCCTCCCTTGTGCCTGCTTGCAGGCACTTTAATCCACTGATCTATTTGGCTGGCCCTTCTGCTAGCCTTTCTTTTATGAGCAGAATATATTTATTGAGGGAAAGAAATCTCCTATCTGAGAGAGGAACAGGAGGGGGACCAGAGTGGTGAGTTGTTTTTCCCCAGAAGCTGTCTCTTCCAGAGACTTTTATATTATAAAACTGCTAGCCTATTTTGAAACTCTATTTTATTGTTATTTTGGTTTTTTCTCTTTTAAATAATTAAATAAATATGCATAAAGAAACCTTAAGAGATTTCTTGCCCTGAAATAATTCCTTTTTGTATAACTGTATTTCACTGGCCATAGAATTGTTTACTTTGTTTCCAAACTATAGATTAAACTCTATCAAACCAACACTGGGCAGTTCTAGAACACAGGGGGAAACTCCTAGAACTTGTCTATCAAATATTCAGATCAAAATAATTTTCACAATTAAATAAAAGTTAATTTTTGCCTCATGTGGTAAAAGATTATATCAGATTTCTCGTTCATTTGAAAATCAGCAAGAACTTGATAACAAATACCATAATTATCTGCAAAGACTGAACAGTGATTAAATTATCAGGAGGCTGTTCCTCCTAAAACTATTTCTTTAATTAGCTAAAGCTGGCAGTATATATTAATATTTCCAGAGGTATTTGCATACATTCAAAACAGGCTAACTAGATATTAGCTGAAATTTAATTTTTCTAATATTATGTTAGAAATATTTTTAAGATTAAATCATTTTATCATTTTTAATGATTATTAGAATATACACCCTTGATTTATTACCATAAATTCTCTAATTTAGGAACAGAAAATGCTTCTTGTATTCATGATGAGATTTTTGGATTCTGCTTACAAAATAAAGGAAGGCTCTTAGAAGCCAAGACAGTTTGTCAAACGTGTTTTCTAAAAATCCACAGCTCTGAAGGAGCTGTAAGGTGGAAAAATTTTACTCCACTGTCTGCCTGGTGTCACCCACAGCTACTCAGGCCATCTGACCACAGCAGAAAGGCTTTGGGCATCAGTAGCTCAGGCCCACAAGGGACCAGTGGTCCTAAGCTAGCTCCATGGAAGTCAAGAGTAGAGGGCTGTCAACAGTACAGTGCCAGTCATGCTTCCAGAGTCCACCTACACTTGTCCCAGTGTCCCTGCACAAAGTAGAACACTCAGTCATTTGGATGATTCTTAAAAGGGTCCATTAAGGAGTCAGTACAGAGGTGTGGGGCATGTGCTGGGGCCATACCTAAGATCTAGAGCAAGGTTCTATTATCACCACCCAGGGAAAGGACAACGAGGAGGCTTTTGGTGAGTCCTGAAAAAGAGGGCTACCTTGAGAAGAAAGACACAGCAACCTCTAGGCAGAATCCTAGGGTGAAACCAAGAATAAGATTCTCCAACAAGATACATGCATTGTCTGATTGAAGGAATTTCTACTCCGGTCATGCTGAAATCTTAAAACACAATTATCAAATGGAATATCCTTTGAAAACCAAATCAGAAATTTCCAGAGGGCGTTCTGCCACAGTAACCATTGAAAAAGAGTAGCCATGGCCCTCCACTATCCCATGGCCATGGGCCTCAACAAGGGCCACAAGGTGACTAAGAATGTGAGCAAACC
>NW_004524586.1:10907031-10908679 GCF_000260255.1 Octodon degus | reverse complement strand
ATGGTGTTTGTAAATAGGATCACAAGTCCGCATCTTGTACAGCAATTAACCACTAAGAAGAATATATGCAGTGTATTATTTGTTGAAACTGTACTTCCAATTTGATTTGAAACTGTCTCATTGCTATATGTTTATCAATAAAACTGTAGAAAAAAAAATAACTTAAATGGAACCTTAAACCCAGATGAAGGTCCTAACATTTCTAAACTCCTACAAGAAAATATTTAGGTTAGCAAAAATTTCATAGAAAAAACCATAGAACAGAACCACCAAACAAAAACAATCAAAAAATTGGATTTATAAAAACTTTAAATTTTTACTCTTCAAAAAGTACTATTAAGAAAACAAAAAGACAAGCCTGGATCTGAGGGGGGAAAAAATATTTGTAAAGCATATGTATCAAAAAAAAAGGATGTCTAAGTAGAAAATATGAAATCTTTGCACCTTCATAATAACACAAATAGGAAATAAGAAAGATTTAATTAAGCAAAACCAGAATAATAAACAGACAGGTATTTGGCAAGGGAATATCTGTAAGTGGTCAGTAAGCATAAGAAAAAATAATCAGGATTATGTATAAATTAAAAATGCAAATTTAAGGCCAGGCAAATAGCTCAGCAGATTAAAGCTCCTGCAAGCAGGAGTAGAGGCCTGGGGTTCTATCCCTGGGTCTGCCGTGCCAGCCCCACCCCCGGGATGCACTGAGACAGCAATTGAGATTGGGTATGGTGGTGCATGCCTATAATCCCAGCTCCTGAGGGCTGGAAACAGGAGGATCACTGTGAGTCCAATCTAGTAGTGAGACCCTGAACACCCTAGAGATCCTTCCCTAAAACAAATAAATATGCAAATTTAAAACCATAATGACATGGCACTACCCACCTAAATGGTTAACATTAAGAAGACTACTGGTACCAAGCGCTGGTTAGAATAGGCACAAGCTACAGCTCTATGCACTGCTGAGGCATGCAAAGTGACATGATCATGTTGGAAATTAGCTCAGTGTGTTACTCAGCAATCCCATTTCCAGGGATTTACCCATGAGAGACAAAACATATATCCCCATGAAGACATGCTTGCAAATGTCCCTAACAATTGCATTTATAAGAAAGAAAAAACAGACCCAACCCAAATCTCCACTACTTAGTGCAAGAACATGTGGTATGCACACACCAAGAAGCTGCTTCTTGAGGAAGAGAGCTCTGCTGACGAAAGCCACAGCAGCATACTGTGGGAGGCTTTATAGTTATGATTCATAGCTGGGCTGTGGGGCATGGTACCTGGGGCCAGGGGAACACGGAGAGGAGGAAGAAGCCATGCACTGGAGCTGATGCACTCCAGAACTCCATTTCGGGGACAATCTAGGAAGGGAAAAATGACAGAGGTTTTGGGGGAGTGAAGGGAGGGACAGCAGAACTGTTCAAAGCATTGCTCCAGGTACAGGACCAGCCTGCAGCTTGACTATAAAGGCCTGAGAAGCCGAACTTATACAATATAAGTGGCTATCATAACTCGTTGCATTGCATACTTTATTTTTTATTAATTTTAATGAGAAAGAAATAGCAATGAGACAACTTCAAAACAGGTTAGTAAATAGGATATCAAGTCCGCATCTTGTACAGCAATTAGCCACTAGGAAGAATGTATG
>NW_004524586.1:10901156-10906931 GCF_000260255.1 Octodon degus | reverse complement strand
AGAGAGAGAGAGAGAGAGAGAGAGAAAGAAAGAAAGAAAGAAAGAAAGAAAGAAAGAAAGAAAGAAAGAAAGAAAGAAAGAAATTTCAGAGAGTCCTGAGACTGTCATAGAGGCAATTAGGCAGCCCAAAGCTCTCAACACTGCTTGAGCCAGCAAGTGCTGAGATGGCCATCAGACCACACTCAAGCTCAGCAGAGCTGCGAGGAGATCCTACAGTGCTGGCCCAGTCACAAAAGGAAGAATTTCTTCAAGAGCTTAAAATAGAGGGAAAAAAGCAGGTGTTGGACAACAGATACTCAGTTTCTCCTAGAAAGACTGGGCTGGGATGTGGTGACTGGTGATCCTTTTCCTAAAGAAAAGAATGACTGACTGTGCTTGGGGTTCAGCCAAGTGACAGTGTAGTAGACACTGGGAGCCTGAGACTCCTCCACACCCCTCAAGGACCTTCCTCCAGACAGAAAGTCCCCTTTGCCTGAAGCAAAATGTGTCTCCTCCCCATAGTTAGCAAAACTATTTTAAGAATTAAAATACAGTAAATTCAAATTAGTCTTTCTGAATTATGATACCAAAAAGAAATGCAATATTCATATTCAACTTGTCATCTCAATTAATTTGTCTGTAATATTTCAGGAGTTCTTAAAAATAACAGGGCAGTCATCAAGCTAAAATGGGAGAGTAAATAAAGCAGTTCAATTGTTGTGATTCATGATCCATCTAGCAGACTGGTGGTCAGAAGGTCTCTCCATCAGGACAAATGGGCTGAACAGACGTACAGAAAAGGCCACCAGGAGTGGGTGTGCACAAAGTGGAGGCTTCTTGAAGGTATTTTATAAGCTCTCCCCTAGGGAAATTCACATTCCTTTTCTGGGTCATTTTATTAATAAATTTCCACATTTTGAGCAACTTTAGGTCCACAGTACAAGTGAGAAGAAAGTTTCCCACACACCCGATACTGCCCGACATGTTCTGCCCCCCCCCAACAACATCCCTGTCCTAAGTGGTCCATTTATTAGAATTGAGAGCTCTATGTTCACACATCATTACCACTCAAAGTTTGTAGTGCACAGTAAGGTCCATTCTTGGTGCTGTGCATTCTATGAATTTTTGCAAATATATAATATATATCCACCATTCCAATAGCGTACAGATTACACAATTTCACTTCCCCATGCTCTGCCTGTTCATCCCTCCCTCCCACCTAAACCCTAACAAATATTAATCTTTTTACTTCTTCCATAGTTTTGCCTTTTCCAGAATGTCATAATTAGACTCTTACAATATAAGCCTTTTGAATAAATTCATTCCCATTTCCCAGTGTCTATTGTACCTTTCAGATTCCATTTTTCTCTTTTAGGTTCTCACACTCAGGAGACAATATGATGTTTGCAATTATTCAAAAGGGAAGAGTTACTGAGTTGAGGAGAAGGACAGGAGAGGGAGTGAAAACTTCATTTTAAGGTTCGTATGGAATGATCAAAACGTAGGAAACAGTCAACAGAGGGCTGAGGAAAAAAAAAAAGTGGAGGGCCGACACCACCTGATTCCAAGACACTGGAAAGCCCCACAATAATGTGTGAAGGTTCCCAGTAATGAAGAGAGTATTGTATGGCAAAAACACATGAGTATATGTGAGGAAAAAGATTTATCTATGTATGTAAGCAGGATGGTTTGGACAACTATACTGTGCATTTTTGCTGGTCTATGGAAAGGAATAATTAATACTTAATTTGTTTTGTCTCCTTTTTTCAATGATTTGTATTTTTTCTCTTAATTTCTTTTTTTCTTGCTTCTTCCAATTTTTATGTTTATATCTGGTAATATGAATAACTGATTGGAAGAAAACACTATGTATTATGACAAATACTGTGAAATCCATATTATTTTGTTAATTCTATATCACTTGCAATTTTTTGTTTTAATTCTAATTTGTATTATATATATATATATATATATATATATGCTTTTTATAGATTGGCTTATTTTACTTAGCTATGTGTTTACTATTCCTCTGTGTTTTTTCATGATGTCATAGTTCATTGCTTTTTGCTGCAGAATAATATTCTGTTGTTTGGGTGTACCACAATTTTTCCATTTATCCACTAAAGGATGTCTTGGTTTCTTCCAAATTCTAGGTATTAAATAAAACTACATAAACATCTTTCTCCATGTTTTTGTGGGTGCAAAAAGTCCAGTTCCTGAGAAATATAATAGGAATATGTTTAGTTTAATAGGTAACTATCAAGCTGTCTTGCAAAGCAGTGGCCTCACTTTGCATTCCTGCCAACAGTGAAGGAGAATGCTTGTTACCTCACCCCCTTCAGCACTAAGGGTAAGCTGTGACCTGGGTTTTCACCATGTAGTAGGTGTGTAGCATTGTCTCACTGTTGTTCTCAACTTCCTTTCTCTGATACACGATGGGCCATTTCTGTAGGATCACTTGCCATTGATAGCTCTTCCATGTGAAGTATCTTAACACGATGTCTTTGGCCCACTTTCTAAGTGGCATTGTCTTCTCATTGAGTTTTTGTTTTGTTTTGTTTGTTTTGTTTTGTTTTTTGTTTTGTTTTGTTTTTTGTTGTTGCTGTTGTTTTGTGGAACCGGGGATTGAACTCAGGCCCTTGAGCTTGCCAGGGAAGCGCTTATTCCACTGAGCCATCTCCCCAGACCCTTCTCATTGAGTTTTAACAGTTGATTGTATGTTTTGAATAAAGGTCCTCTATCAGATGTGTCTTTTGCAATGTTTTCTCCCTGATTCTAGCTGATTTTCTTAGCATTGTCTTTAGCAGAGATGCAGTTTTCAATTTTAATGAAAACCAGCTTATCAATGCTTTCTTTCATGGGTTATAACTGTAGTCTTGTGTCAAAAAGTCATGACTGGGTCAGGGAAATAACTCAGAGGTCTAAGCTCCTGCCTGGAAAGCACAAGGACCTGGGTTCAATCTCAGTACCGCATGCTATGCCTCCTCAGAACCCTGGGCACTTGGAGCTTGAAACCAAAACCAGGCATTGTGGCACACACACCTATAATCCCAGCACTGGGGGAGCAAAGACAGAAGGATCACTGCAAGTCTGAGCTGTGTAGTGAGACCGTGTACTAAATATATAAAATTAAAAATAAAAATATAAAGAATAAAAGTCATCCCCACACCCAGGGTCAGCTAAACTTTCTCCTAATTACTTTTTAGCTATAGCTCTGTACTTAATTCTGTGGTCCATTTTAAGTGAAGGATATAAGATCTGTGTCTCAGTTCATGTTATTTGCACATGAATATCCAATTGTCCCAGACCAATTTGTTTAAAAGATTATTTTTTTCTCTTTTCAGTTTATTATTTTGTGTTTGTTTATTTGTTTGTTTGTTTGTTTTGTCAAAGATCAGTTCACTGCCAACTTGTGGGTCTATCTCTGGGCTCAGCATTTTGCTTTACTGGCATGCTCATGTGTTTTTGCCATACCATGCTCTTTTCATTACGGAACCTTCACACATTATTGCGAGGCTTTCCGGCATCTTGGAGTCGGGTGGTGTCAGTCTTCCACTTTGTTTTTCCTCAATCCTCTATTGCCTGTTACCTAGGTTTTGATTATTCCATACAAATCTTAAAATGAGGTTTTCAGTAAGCATATAAAATAACTTGCTGACATTTTCATTAGGATTTCATTGAACATGCAGACAATTTGAGAAGAGCTGATGTCTTAAAACTGGGTCTTCTTATGAACATGGAGTATGTCTCTGCTTACTCCATTCATTAGATTCTTGTAGACCTCCTCATGTATGCTACCCATATTTTGTTAGATTTAAGTTTAAATATTTTTTTTGAAATGGTAATGTGATCTTAGTTTCAAACACCACTAGTTCAGCACTAGTAAGCACACAGGAAAGCAACAGACTTTTCATTGATCTCTATAATTAATTATTAGTTTTGGAAGGGATTTTTGATCAATTATTTTGCATTTTATGCATTTTTAAAAATCATGGCATCTATAAACAAGGATAGTTGTATTTTTTCTTCTCATTATGTACTCTTTGTTTCTTTTTCTTGTCTTACTGCATCAGCTAGGACTTTGAGTATGATACTGAAAAGCAATGGCTACAGGTGATATCCAAGCCTTCTTTCTGCCCAGCATGAATTTTATCCTGTTTCTCTTTTTACTTTTCAGAGAGAATACAAAATTATGATAATTTTAATACACATTAGAAATGATACAGAATTTCACCAAACAAAATAATACGCATTTGTCAATATTTGTTGTACTGCGTAGTATTATCTTCAAATTAGTTGTTTAGTCTACCAGATAAACTGTTTCCCTTTTTATTTTTTTACTTTTTTTAATGTATTTGGTACAGGGTCTCACTACACAGCTCAGACTCCTAGGGATCCTCCTGTTTTCAGCCTCCCCAGTGCTGGGATTAAAAGCACGCACCACCACACCTGGACTAAGGTGCAAGCACAGCTTGCCCAGAAGGAAGGTGGGGTGCCAGAGCTGCAAGTGGGACCAGGAATCTAACCCCAGTTCCTAAACTGGCATAAGCAGGCACTCACTCTACTAAGTCCAGCCTCAATTGCCATCTCAGCAGGGCCCAAGGTGGAGCTGGCCCAGCAGACCCAGGAATCAAACCCCTAGCCCCTGCACCTACTTGCAGGTGCTTTAATCCACTGAGCTATTTGGCCAGTCCCTAATCCAGCAGTATTTGTTGTATTGCTTAGTGTTGTCTCCCTTTTTAAAATTGTTTTCATTAGTTCTTTTTTTCCATAATTTTATTGATAAACAAATAACAATGAGACCATTTCAAACCAAATTGGTAGGACCGTTTCAATAATTAACACATTGCATACGTTCTTCCTAGTGGTTAATTTGAGAGATGGTATAATTTCAGAAATGCTGTACTTGTAGACTTTGTATCATAAAATAAGACACAGCTGTTTTTTGTTTAAATGACAATATTTCTGTTTGGCCAAATAGCTCAGTGGATTAAACTAGGGGTTTGATCCCCAGGTCTGCAGTGCTGGCTCCACCCCTGGGGTGTGCTGAGAAGGCAATTGAGACTGGACATGGTGGTGAGCACCTGTAATCCCAGCACTTGGGAGGCTGTAAACAGGTGAATCACTAGGAGTCCGATCTAGTAGTGAGACCCTGAACACCCTGTAGGCCCTTCCCTAAAATATAGAGAAAAAGAAAAGAAAGAGTGCTTGGCTTCCAAGTGTGAGGCTGAGTTCAATCCCCAGTCCTATAAAAAAGGATAAAAACAAAAAGAAAATATTTCATTTTAAAAAATTTGAAGCCACACTTACAAAGGCACTCTGTAGTCTTCTTGGCTGGCACCGAGTCTTGACATGAAAAGATATTCACCAAGGAGAATGGTCTACTTTATAAAGAACAGAGGGGGAGATGAAAAATAACTGTTCCATGTTATGCCTAAGATGTTTGATATTCAGACACATAGTGAGGTTAAGCTTAATAGCCTAGGTTGTATGGTAATAACAATAAGCTTCTCTTCTGGAGGGTTAACAACCAAAGTTTTTAGACCAAAATTGGAGAAAAAGGAGGGCTAAAAGGAAAGCCAACATTTTGATCCTAGCCTTCCAAGGTCACTTAAGACTCAGGACATATGAGCACTTGTACTGTAATGTCATGTAACTCGGTAGTGTCCCAAATTTTCTGATCAAGGAGATTATGAGGCCAAAGAGGAAAGTGATCGATGATGTAGAGTGTGCCTAAGGAGAGTCACATGGAGAGAAAACATTCTCTCAGGCTTTCACAGAGAGCACATTGGCCAA
>NW_004524586.1:10883311-10894011 GCF_000260255.1 Octodon degus | reverse complement strand
GAAACTGTCTCATTGCTATCTGTTTGGCAATAAAACTTTGAAAAAAAAAAAAGAAAGAAAAAGAAAAAATAAACAGAAAAAAAGCTCAACTTGATAAAACTTAGGTAATTTTTTCCCCACTCAACTTCCTCTTTGGTTTGTCCTCCCAGGTATTTTCTTGGCTTATTCAGGGAATTATTTCTAGTTCATACCAATCTCTTTAGCAGCCTTCTGCCCATTCAGGTCTTCAACTCTATACTATATTTTTGTAGAATAGCCTTCTCATTTATTGTATTAAGAATACCTCATAACATGTGGCCAGTTGTATTCTCAAAGATGGCCCCACCAGTATGTTGTAATGCATGACCTCCTCTTACAGGGTGCTACATTCACAAATTCTGATGCAAGTTATGCCTGACACTGATGGCTGTCTCTTTGATCCCACTCATGTGTCTAAATTATACTCAAAATCAAGCTTAAGTCCTAGTTGCCAGTTTCATAATAGTAATCATTTTCAGACCAATCTGCAAACATTCTTCATAGAGTCCTCTGTGTTGAATCATTTTATCAAATAAAAATTTAATTTCTTGTTTAAAAAAATACAGGTTAGTAAGACAGTTACAATAATTAATACATTGCATATTGTTGTCTTCATAGTAGTTATTCAGAGTACAAGATGCAGACACGATATCTTGTCTAAACACTGTTAGTACAAATCTTTCTTCTCATTGAACTAAGAGAAAGTAGCTGTATATCTATCCTAACTATTTTTTATATACAGATAAAAATTTTTTTCACTGCAAAATGGTCATTCATTTATATTCCTTTTTTTGTTTTGTTTTGTCAGAGATAGGTGTTCCGTTACCATTCAAATATTGTAAGTGAGGATTTTTTTGGGGGGTGTGGCTGGCTCAGGCTGCCTTAAATGTGGGTCCGGTAAGGAATCAGGAGACGGGATCAAACCGCAGTCCCCTGCACCTCACTGGGTTTGCCCCAGCACATGCTTAAACAACTGAGCTAACCCACAAGCCCCCACATTGTACACTTTAAATTGGTGAATTTTATTATTGTAAATTTTACCTCTGTGATGGTGACACAAGGACAGTTGCTAACCGTGTAAGAACTCCATACTGCCCGCAAGACAGAGCCCAGGCAGTATGAGCAATGATGCTTTGTCACCTCAAGTCACTCTCCACATTCCCCTGTCCCCAGGCACCATGCCCCACAACCCAGCTATGACACACAACTATAAAGCCTCATCCCCATGGTATAGGATTTCCTGTTTCTTACCCTCCTTAAAACTATTTCAAGTAAAATCTGTATGAGTTGTCAAAAATAAATAAATAAATTTAACCAAAAAAAACTATTTCTTTGTAGTTCTGGTTTGGTTTGGGTTTGGGGGGTTTTTTTAATGTATTTTGTTGTTACAGGGTCTCACTACACAGCTAGGACTCATGGTGATCCTCTTGCTTCCAGCCTCCCTAGCAATGGATTTACAGGAATGCACCACTATGCCCAACCTTGTGGCAGGCTCAGCCCACCCTGGGGTTGGGGGCTGGTGCAGCATGCGGTGCCCACAATCGAACCATAGTCCCTGTGCTTGCTGAAGCTTGCCTAAGCAGGAGCTTTGGTCCACTGGGCTATCTCCCCAGCCCCTGTATTCCTTTGTTGAAACACTTTCTTTTTATTCTTTTCCATGGACTGGTAAAACCTCCTGTATTTAAAACACAGAGCTATTTTCAGTAGGTTTATCCAGAGAATGAAACAAGGAGCCTTGCTAACTCTCATGCCAATCAGCGTCACGCTGCCAGAGTTCCTGCCCAGGCAATATGTTAACTTAAAATAAATGAAGTGTACACATTGTGAAAGACATAATGATTATTGACAAACTTGTATAGCTGTGTATGAAAAGGAAGTTCAGCAAAATTATTACTTACAAGTTCAACACCAACACCCTAGAAATAACTAATTAGAGAATGCAGTATTTAGAAGATCATATTCACAATTATAAGAAATAAAGATGCTAAATTTGTCTAAGACTAAATTTAACAGAAGATGTACATGATATTCCTGAAGGTAGTAACAAAAATACTTAAAAGTAAGTAGAGAGAGATACAATGTTGATCAATAGGAAGACTTGATATCATAAAGATGCCAAGTCTTTACAATAAATGTAAAACAATTCCAACTAACATCCCAAGGACATTATTACTCTAGACTATGTAAATATATTCTAAAATTCATGCAAACATGTTAACCCATTAACATGTACAACTTTTATGTTTTCATGTACCAGTTAAAAATAAATTTCATTGGAAAATAAAATGCTTGTGAAATTATGAAGTTCCAAAAGTAGTAAAGGCATTCTGTCCCTCAAGGCAGTCTGTTCTTCTGAGCCTACAAGTTTGCTACCTCACAGCAGGCGGGCTGTGGTGCAGGTCGGTTGGAACGGCGGACAACTCCAAGCCTTCAGCTGTGCATGTTGGGAAAACTAGATGTGCTCACTTCCCAGTAAGACCTCATGCTGAAAAACAAATTTAAAAAAATTAGAGAAGAACATCCTAATGAACCACAGTGGAGAAAGGAGAAAGGAGAAAAAATATAAATCTCAAAAGAAAGAAATCATTAATATGGCCATATCAAATTTCAAAGTTTTGGGACAATAGAAGACACCAAGAGCAACAAAAGCACAGACTAGAGGAAATTTGAAATTTGTTTAAGTTATAAATGGTTATTATCCAGAAAGTATGATTTTTTCCCCCACAGGACTATAAGGAAAGACAATAAATTCAATGCGGAGAGTGCTCAATTCTATCCTTATAGCAGATACTTGTGAGGTCGTTCACGAGGAGCAACCATGAATGCCCAGCAAAATACTAACAAGGAGGGAATTTCAGAGTAAAACAATGAGCTGCCGTTTCATGGGCAACAGACAGGAAGTAACGCAACTGTCAGATCCCACCGCTGGCTGGGATCCTGAGTGTAAATGAGGAAACGCATTTTGGAGAGTGTTTGGTGTTGTCTACTGCAGCGCAGAGGCAGGATTCCCAAGAGCAAGCACAAACGGAGCTGCAGGATGTCTTATGGCCAGTCACAGAAGTCACGCCTGTCACGTTCGTTACCTTGTTCTATTGTTTTGAAGTACAAGATTAAGCCCAGCACTCATTGCAAAGGCACTGAACTCGGCTTCACCTTTTGACAGAGGAGTCTCCACGAGTTTGTGAGCATCCCGTATATGTTATGCTTGCCCGGGAGTTGGACAAGGAAGAAGACTGCAAATAGAAGTCTAGGGAGGAGGTCCTGATTCCAGGCATTCTTCAGATTCTGGCTACGGAGGCCAAAATTCTACCCTTATAGCAGATACTTAGACTCCCAGGCCCTATATGAAAACAGGACCCTGTCTGTGAGCTCTCCCCCTTACCCTTGTAAAAATTTCATTTCTAATTTTTTAAAATCATTTTTATTTATGTATGTATTCATTTATTTGGTACAGGCTCTCACTACGCAGCTTGGACCTGTAGTGATCCTCCTGTCTCAGCCTCCCCAGTGCTGGAGCTGCTGCACCACCATTCCCAGGCTCAGTGGCCTACTCAGCCGCCTGGGGCTCTGGGGCTGTCATGGCATGTGGTACCAGGGGTGGAAGCTGGGTCCTCGCAGTTGCCCATCTTCTGGCACCTAGTGAGGGGCTGGGTCCTCGCAGTTGCCAGGCAGGTGCTTCTACTGCTAAGCTATCTCCCTAGTCCCACCTTGCAGTGATTTCATTGGTTCCTTTTAATCAGCTAGTTTGAAAGTAAAAAAACAAAATCATGTTATAACTACTCTTACAAAATCGGAGCAGGTACAAGTTTTGTAAAGTTAGAAATTAAATCACTGTTCTTTTTGGAGACCTATGTTAAGTTGGTTCCTCATTAATCTTCTTTCTGTTCTTAGACTGTAACAACCTGGCTACTAAATCTTTTAGGTCACAGAGTCATTACACTTTTATAATCTCCAATGCAAGGATCTGAAAGTTCTTCTTTCTCAAAACATCTAAGAGAGGCCACTTCCACCAGGATAAAGACAGGGCACAGCTTGGAGGAAAGGGTTCCGATGGGTGTCGGGCCAGAGAGCCTGGACCAAGTTCTGGCAAGGAGGATGAGAGATGGAAAGCTGTGAGATCAGCATGGGCACACAGGCTGGCACTGGAATCTTGAAGGGGTGGATGAACGAAAGTTTTTAAAAAGAGAAAAGCACAGAGAACTGTTTCTTTTATATAACGCCTATCACATTTATTTAAGGAAACAGAAGTAATAAATGTTCATTGGGAAAAACTCCAGACTCAGAAAAACTCAAAGAAATCAAAATGCACCCCCAGTCAAGCTTTTCAGGGAGAAAGTTGGTTACATTTCACAGACTCTTTAGTCCAGGAGCTGGTGAACCCTGGCTGCAGGACCACATTGGGGCACCTGTTACTGCTTCATTCCTTAATGCGTCTGCACAGACTCATGTGAACACTGGATTTCTTTCTTTACATAAGTCTCCCCAGTCACTGAAGTCCAGCCGGCCTGAGTTCCTTCATTCACTGTGAAGTCTAGGAGTTTCCCATGTATTGCTATACCTGCCTGCCCCTGTCTCCCGCATGCCCCTCAGGACTCATGTGGGAAGCTGCTGAATATCTTCCTTAGGTTAAAAAAAAAAAAAAAAGTGGAGACTGGAGGTGAACTGTACACACTTCACATCCATCCCCACTGTCTTGCCTGAAAATTTCAGCATAACTTTTAATGTCTACATAGCTAATTTGTCAATACCTCATAAGATTAGTGGGCCTATTTCCTATTATTGAGCATTTAAATTGTTTCCAATATTTCATTCCTATAATAGTATTTTAATTAATATCTTATATAAAAGTGTCTCCTGACCCTCTCTAGGGCTGAGCCTACTGGGCAGAGGGTTTGTACTTCTTTAACTCCCCTGGAGCTGACAAATCACCTTGCTGAAGGTTCTCGTGAGCCCCCAGCCTCTTGCCAACATTGCATTTCATTTTGTACTTGTTGTCATTGACGATGTGAAAAATGGTGTCACTTTATTTTAATGCTATTTGCTTGATTGCTAATGAAATCAACATTTTCTCATGAATGTGTATATCTGCACTGCTTTGACCCAGCTCTGTTTCAATTGTGCCAGGATGTGGAGGGCTTGAATCCTTTGGATAAACTTTCACTTCATTTTTCCTCTCACCACCCACATTCCTCATTGTCTCCAGTCTCGCCATTCCTGGCAGCCAAGTAGTGATGGTAACCAAGACTACCAGGTAGAGGGTACCCTGCATCCCTCCCTGCAGCCACCCACTGTCATCTGTGGAAGCCCAGTGAGGGCCTGGAGGAGTAGGCACCTAGGTTCCGCGGCAAGGTGTAGTAGAGCTGCTCTAACATCCCAGTCCACCACCACCCACACTGCTTCAAGTCATTTCCTTATTAATTGAGAATAAAGGGCAACTCTGTGGAATGCAGGGCTGTCTAGCCCACTTACAATTTAACAACATAAGAGTATCCAATACCTGTGAGACACACCTAGCATGCTCAGGGTGTTCGCTCCTCCAGGAATGAGCACTGAAGTCTTGCCTTAGTGCCTATCTCCAGTTCCACAGAAAGCCAAAGTACTGAGGGCTATTGACAGAAACTTGGGTATCTTAGAGCAAAATAAAAGCCAACACAATTGCTCTGCAATCTTTATTCATATTCTAAGCCTTCTCCAAATGGAAATGTGGATAATGAACAGACACTGATTAAATTGTCCGTATGAATATTCATCAAATCACCTGGACTTTCATGTTAATTTTGTTCTTTCTCCTGTGGCTGTCTCTGAATAGAAAAGCTTCGTTCCTTCTCCAAAGACTGGGAGCTCAGCACTGATTAAAAAACAAAGGGGGAAACTGAGTTTGAAATTCTGTCAAAAGAAAGGCATTAGCAAACAATGTCACTGGCTTCAGGATCTAATTTGACCTTTTAATTTTAGATGAGTTCCACCTTGAAAATCTACTCTCATTTAACTTCTTCATACAATGGAAATTATTTCACCTGAAGGGATATATATTTAATGAGTGCTGTGGGAGTATAATATTGTACAGTATTATCCTACATAATATGATAACTCTATGGTGCTGGAGTTTGTTTGAATAGATGTTAAACTTACATCCGCATTTGAACAAGCACCAGGAAAAAAGTTCCTATAGTTATCAGACAGAGGTCTAGAGATGAAAAATAAAAAGGCAAATGTGGGTGCATGTGGGTCTTGATGAAATTCCCTTGTCTGCACAAATGCTTGCTGTGACCCACAGCTCTGCTCTGTGAGTTATTCCTTGGTCACTGGTGAGAGAAAGGTTCTCTCTTGCCCTGGAGTGGGAGCCAGTAGCACAGATGTCCCTCTTGCTCTTGGAGGCCTGGCCTCCAACCCGTCCTTCTCTGCGGCCTCCTCTCCACCCTAGAAACCCTCCTGCATGGTGCCTGCCTGACAAGCTTGAGAACCTGACTTTGATTCCCAATACAAAAAACAACAATTTCTCCTTCATCTTTCCCAACTAGGGCTTGTGCCCCAGGCTCAGAGAATGCAAAGGAAGGGGCAGAGCAGAAGCCTCTACTAGGGAAAAATCTCCCTCTTCTACTGCCTACCCTGAAGACCTAAACACACACACACACACACACACACACACACACACACACACAAAACTGTAGCTATCAGTGTAGTACAGGCTTCTGACCTATCAGGAACTTCCTGGGAACCTCTGAACCTCTGGGCCTGGCATGGCTGGGTGGGATGGCCTAGACAGTCTGCCCTCATGTTCAATGCAGTCCCTCCTCCGCTGACTTTGTTCAGTGTGTGAACATCCCAGACCCACCCCACAAGACACTGGCACAATCTGTCCTTCACCAAGCTCTAGCCAGAGTCCGAAGCTCTCCTCAAGAAGGCCTCTACCTTGGCCTACATGAATTTAAACAAACCTAAGTGTTTAACAGCTCCTGGCTGCATCTCCAGGATGATTCCAACTCCACACAGTGCTTGCTGGGAACCCCCAAAGCTGCTCATGGAAGATCCTGTTCATTCCAGCAACAACTGCACACAGGGACCCTATCTCCGTGACTGAGGGGGTAAAGGTGGGGCCCACCTCCTGTGGGTGCCAGCCAGCAAGCCCAGATGAATGTCTCATGGACCAGCCCCTTCCTCCTTTCTGTACCTTTCCCTCCCCTGACCCAAATAGCCAGGCTTACTCTCCCACACTCCCCCACCTTCCCTTTAAAACACCTGGTCACCTCCCTGCAAATCCAGCTTGAGCTAAGTTCTCACTGGATCCTTTTCCCTACTGCAGTAACTATTACAGATTAAACCTGCCCCTGCCTCTCTAACTAGTGGTTGGCTTTGTACATCTTTGATAGTATCATTTGTTTTGTGATTCTGTGGCACTTCACAGAGAATGGACTCTGTCCCCAAGGTGACACATCCTCAGTGTTCTCACCAAAGACAGACACCTCCACCATCAAAGAGCACGCTGGCTGGCTCAGGGCAGGGCATCATATTTCTATCTCACACCCAGAAAGGACTAACTAGTTGGATTTTTCTCTGTTCTCAAAGGAATCTGCACATCAAAAGACCTTAACAAAGATACTCAGTTCACATGCACACTTCAGCTGGTGTCTGCTGATGGGTTCAGCGTGTGTTCTGCCTGTATCTAGATGCCCCTGCCAGACGACCCCGGGCCGCGGGATCCTGAACAGACCCAGAGCGCAGGCCCTGCATGTGAGTGAGATGACCCGGGGCCCGCGGATCTTCTTTCGACCCAGAGTGCAGGCCCAGCACAGAATCCTTCAGCAGAACTCCCTACAAAGAGGCTAGAGAGGGGCTGGGGAGATGGCTTAGTGGAATAAACGCTTTCCTGGCAAGTGCAAGGGCCTGAGTTCAATCCCCGGTTCCGCAAAAAAAAAAAAAAAAAAACCAAAAAAAGAGGCTAGAGGCAAGACCCACACAGCTGATTCAGGAGCAGAACATCTTGCCAGAGTGACACAAAGGGCTCAACTCTAACACCTGCAGCAGAAAGAAGTGGAGCGCAGCAGCCAGATCCAAACAACACCTACCTGGAGGAATCGGAACTTCATAGATCCGGACCTGGTACTAAGGTAATAACTCTATCTAAGCTCTACACCAAAGGACAGAAGACAGTGGTATACAAAATGACAAAGAGAAGGAACAAAATGCAGTCTCAGGCCCCGAGTCCACCCAGTACAAATGCAGATGCCCCCACCAAAGCCTCATGCTGCCACAGGCGGGGCTTTTCAGAGATTGCTGGATCTAGGGCGGATGATGCTGAGATTAAATTGTGCAATGCTGGGATTAAAGGTGTGAGATTAGTGAGTCAGTCCACTGATTAGTTGAGTAAGTGTAGTTCTGGGAGTGGATAGGGGAAGGCTGGCCCTGCTGGTGGATGGTACCACCCAAAGAGCAGGTAGCCCAGAAGGGACAAAAGCGAGAAGTTTGTGTGTCACTGCTACCGCTGCTTGTGCTGCTCGGCTGCCTGCTCTTGCCCTGCTTTTGGCCCCCATGAATTGCTCCTCGTCAGGAGTGCTCCTCTTTCAGGCCAACCTGCCAGGGGATCAGCCAACTACAGCTGCAGCCTCTCCATGCTGTGAGCTACAATAAGCCTTCCCTCCTTAGTCAGTGCGGAGACTCCTCAAAAAGACTCAGACTGGAAATTCCATTCAATCTACCTGTTCCCCTTCTGGGAATTTTCCCAAAAGAGCTGAAAACATCATATCATAGTGATATATGGGCAGCTATGTTTACAGCAGCACAAGTTGTGATAGCCAAATCTTGGAAACAACCAAGATGCCCATCGCCTGAGGAATGGATGAAAAAGATGTAGTGTTTTTATACAATGGAATATTACTGAGCTATAAAGAATGAACTCGAAGCCTTTATATTTGAGTGGATGCAACTTGAAGATACACTCATAAATTAAATAAACCAGACTCACATGTGTAAATATCATATTGTCTCCCTAGTGTAAGAACTCAGAAGAAGAAATAAAAATGGAAAGGTATGACACAGCTAAATGGAAAGCAAGAGCTTAAGGATTAAACAATGAAGAGAGAGGAAGGAGAAAAGTTAGGAAATATGACAGAGGCAAAACCATACATTTATTTAAACAAGATGATTAAGGAAATGGTCCTAAGAATCTCCATCAGTTTTTGAAAATAGCAGTTAATGGGTAGATTTCTCACCCTGACTAATTCTATATGCTGATATCTGTGAACTAAGCAACTCTACTGAGAATAGCAATGTGTAAAATTAAAATCATGCTTGAAATACCTGTTGTTTTGGTCTTCTAAATGTGTTCTGCTTCTAATGTCATATCAATCATTGCTATACTCTCTTTAAAGTAAATGCTTGTTTAAAAAAAAAGATAAAAGAAAACAAGAGACAAGAAAAAAAGTCTCATAGGATTGCCCTGCTACAATTTGTATATGGTTTGATTTCTAAACTTCTGTGTAAAAATGCGCAATTTTTTCACATTCTATAGGGATTTAAAATTTAGAGTATCCATGGTTGTTGGAAAATAGCAGTTCCATGTTACGTCTAAGACATTTGATATTCAGACAGATAGTGATGTTAAGCTCAACTGCCTCTGTTACAGGGTAATAATATCAATAAGCTTCTTTTCTGAATGTTTAATAGCAGAAGTTTGAAGACCAAAAATTGGAGAAAAAGAGGAGCTACAAGGATAGCCAATATTTTGGCTCTAGCCCCTTAAGATCAGTGAGGACTCAGGACATACGAGAACCTGTGCTGTGACATCTTGTAGCTCAGTGTTGTCCCAAACTTTCTAATCAAGGAGATTATAGGGCCACAGATAAAAGTGACTGATGATGTAGGATGTCCCTAAGGAGAGTCACAGGGAGAGAAAACATTCTCTCAGGCTTTCACAGAGAGAAAATGGTCAAGCAATGGCCATGACTCATCCACATGGCTGACACTGACAAAAGTTCTACAAGGTGCTGTACATGGTTTCAGGATAAATCCTGAGGGGGTTTGACTGATCTTGGCAGGTACAAAAGTTACATTTATTGTTATATAGGTCTTGCTTTATCTTGGTCTTAACCTTCCAGCAGCAAGGTATAACCACGAGGTATAAAAAGTAAAGCCATATTAATATGCTAAGCTGTAAAAGGCTCAAGTCAACAACTTCAGACAATTGCCAGTTCTGCTGATAACCCACTACTGTTATGGGCTATTGGATTATGTTGGGTTATTTTGCTGAATTCACATACCTACAATATTTGAAGTGGCATCAAGTCTGGAAAGATCCTTCAAAGATTTCTCCAAATACAGCTTCTCCAACAGCAATGGAACACCCATCTCTGACAAAGCAAAACAAAAAAGGGGGATATAAATAAAGGACCATTTTGTAGTGAAAATATATATATACATATATATGTATATACAAAATAGGATAGCCATACCTTCTATTAGTTCAATGAGAAGAAAGATTTGTACTAGTGTTGTTTAGACAAGATATCATGTCTGCATCTTGTCCTCTGAATAATTACTACAAAGACAACAATAAACAATGTATTAGTTCTTGTAACTGGCCTACTAACCTATTCTGAAACTTTTTCATTGATTTTTTTTTTCTCATTAAAATGAATGTTTTGGGGCAAGTGCAAGGGTCTGAGTTCAATCCCTGGTTCTGCAAA
>NW_004524586.1:10881833-10883211 GCF_000260255.1 Octodon degus | reverse complement strand
TGTTAATTATTGAAACTGTCCTACCAATTTGATTTGAAACTGTCTCATTGCTATTTGTTTCTCAATAAAATTATGGAAAAAAAGAAAGAAAAACAAAATTTAAAAAAAAGAACAGAGGGGGTAAAAAGAGATGTGCCTCTCCTTTCCAGTCAGCTTTTTCTTTGCCTGGAGACTCCTAGTCACCAAATATCACGGGATGAAGTCACACTCACCATGTAGCAACCATAGGTATGTGATAATTAGGATGAAACCTGAATGTCAAGAATAAGCCACCCAGTGCAAACTCAGGAGAAAGGCCGTTCTAGACAAGGGAAGAGGCACTGCCTACTAGTGTGCAGCACTGGAGAGAAAAAATAAAGGGAAACACCACATTCAGCCCCAAGACGTTGACACCAAAAGCCACACAAGGAAGACAGACAACCTAATCTCACTTGTGAACATCTATGAATAATTCCAATAAAAATAATCACAAACTGGGCATAATGGCACTCCAGACCCTGAGGCAAGAGAAGTGTTGAGTTCAGAAACTCAAGGACTCCCTGGAAAATATTGTGTGGGAGGGGAGGGGAGGGAATGTTTAGATAAAATTATACCAACTCTGTAGTATGCACATATGTGTAAATCCCTTTTCAGAATCATTCCTCAAAGCATTTGTCTCAATGCTGTCAAAGTTATCAAAAAGTAAGAAAGCCTAAGACATTGTCACAAACAAGAAGTACTCAAGGAGACATAAGAAAATGTATGCATGTCTAATTCAGTGACAACTACACCTCATATTTAATCTGGTGACAACCAAAATTAAGGGACAGCTAAACTTAAAATGGTATCCTGGGTAGGATTATGATACCAAAAAATCATAACAATAATAATAAATAACAGGAAAGACTGAAGAAATCTGACTAAATATAAACATTGGTTGATTTATTGGGACAAATATCCTAACGTAAGCTGCTAATAAAATGAGAAACTGGTCGTTCTCTGTGTGGAAACCCTCTGTACTATGGTTGCAATAAATCTGTAATTCTAAAACTGCTCTAAAATTAAAAATTTATTTTTAAAAACCCACTGGATGAAATCAACTATAAATGAAAAATGTAGTGAATTTGAATATCAGAAGTATAAGCTATCCAAATGAAGCACAAGAGAATAAAAAATCAACATACAGCAGTGCCTGAACAATTGGATATGAATTGAAAAAACAAAATTAAAAGAAATTTAGCCATCATCTCACTGTCATATTAAAAAAATAACTTGACCCAGTCCTAGCCCAGGTCCAGAATTGCTGCCGACTTCCGGGAACCCCCAGACCCAGTCCTAGCCCAGGTCCGCAGCAGGAAGGAGCTGAGCACAGCAGCCAGACCTAAGCCAGACGCAGCTG
>NW_004524586.1:10876434-10877889 GCF_000260255.1 Octodon degus | reverse complement strand
CCAGGCAAGCACTTATTCTACTGAGCTATCTCTCTGGCCCCTTAAAATGAATTTAAAAAAAATTTTTTTAAACCTTCGCTCCTTTAACTTTGGGAGAGAGCCCCAGTGAGTGTTGAGTGTTTTGTCTTGGCAGCAACCAGAGTAACTAAGGCAGTGACCCTGCACCTCCCAGAACCTTGCTTCCTGCCTGGAAGGAGCGAGCTTCTAGACGTTGTAACAACTGCGGAGACAGGAGTTCTCACGTGGGACACTCAGGCCTGATGGTACAAGGATTGGTGTGACTCAGTGTCCAGCACAGAGGGTGGCCAGAGACTGGGTGCACCACAGAGCCTCCTGAAAAAGATGACAACACGGGACACAGCTACAGTGTGCTTGGCCACCACCTGCTCCCACTGGTACAGAACTGCAGGGAGTGACACAAAGGACCAGGTGGGGCTGGTGCAGCAGCAGCAGCGTAGCTGTGCATATTCACCCAGTGTCCGTCAGCCTCCGTGCAGCACACAGGATCCTGTCCCACTGAGTTATAAGCTGCTCCTTTCGGGTTGTCACAGGCACTCCACCTCCATCCTGAGTCGAAAGCCCCAGTGAGTAGTGAAGTAACTGTGGGGAGCTCAGTGGCAGAGCTGCCTGGAGTCTGGGAGCCCAGCTGCACAGCTGAGCCACTGCTGCCAGTCAGGGTCTATTGTAACTGAATCCCCCCAAATGCTGTCATGCTGAAGTGCAGATATGGGGAGGCAGGACAGAAGGATTAGAGGTGTTGAGGTGTCAGGCATGGGGATAGCCAGCCCAAGGCTGTGTCTGGCCACTGCTGTGGGCCATCTTATTCCATGGGGCTAAAGGAAACTTGCAGAACTCTCCCCTATGTGCCCTGAACAATGACAGTCACATCCCTCTCAGGTCAGTCTTATGCTTTGCCAACCAGTTGGGCTGGAGTGAACTAGAGAGCCAGTGGGTCTCAACGTGACCTTCAGGAGGCCCTGACCCTGCTGGTCCTCATGCTCTGTCTTCAGGCTGCCTCGTCATCAAACTCCATGCAGATTTGAGTTTCGGAGGCCAGTTACTGGCGCCCAGTACACATAAAGAGAATACCCCCCTCAGGCCCCAGGGCCATCCACACATTTCCCCCAGCAGATCATGGGCTAATCCTCCTATCTCCTGCATTGCTACCCCATGTGACAAGGTGAGGAGACCTTTAAGACCAGGTCCAGTGGAATGAAGAGGGCACTCCAGCTCACAGCGCTGAGACACAGGAATTCTGAAGTCACCGGATTACTTGAGGGTCCTCCCGAGGTAAAGGGATGTGAAGGTAGATTATGAATGGGTACGCTGTAACAACAAAGGGGGTTCTCTGGAGTACCCCACTTCCCAAACCCTGCCTGGATGCTAGTGAACTTCCAGTGAAGTGAGAAACCCTAAGGGGGCAGGGTTTTCAGCAAGGATGTGTGCCTCACTCTA
>NW_004524586.1:10869573-10874522 GCF_000260255.1 Octodon degus | reverse complement strand
CCTGCGCTCCAGGTCTGTTCAGGACCCCGCGGCTCTGGTCGTCTCACTCACTCGCCAGGCCTGCGCTCTAAGGGTCTTTTTTTAAATAGTAACAAATGAAAAAAAAAAAAAAGAAAGAAAGAAAAAGAAAAGTAAAGCCGTATTAATATACTGAGCAATAAAAATGTTCAAGTCAACAACTTCTGACATTGCCAGTCCTATGGATAACCCACTAGTATTATGGACTACTGGACTATATTGGATTATTTTGGTGAATTCATGTACCTAAAATATTTAAATTGCAATGGAACACGCATCTCTGACAAAAGTAAACAAAAAAGGAAGATATAAATGAAGGACCATATAAAGTATTTGGTCAAGATATCATGTCTACATCTTATATTATGAATAACTACCACAAAGACAACAGTATGCAATGTATTAATCATTGTAACTGTCCTACTAACCTGTTTTGAAACTATCTCATTGCTATTTGTTTCTCAATAAAATTAATTTTTGAAAAAGGAAAAGACTTTCACTCTTTCTGGATTCAAGTGTGAGTCTCCCTTTCCTTTGGTGGAGGAGAAAGTTGAGATCTCATTGAAACCCAACCTTCCCATTCCATCTCCTAAGGTTCAGCCTAAAGAGAAAAATAGACTTAAGACACTGTCAAAATGAACAGTCAAGGGCCGGCCAGATAGCTCAGTGGACTAAAGTGCCTGCTTAGGCAGAGCATAGCGGCCAGGGTTCAATCCCCAGCACCAGCCGTTCTGGCCCTGCCCTCAGGGCAAGCTGTCACAGAGATTGAGACTGGGCATGGTGGCATGTGCCTGTAATCCCAACATTTGGGAGGCTGAAAACAGGAGGATCATTATGAGTCTGATGTATACAGTGAGACCCTGTACTAAAATACACTTTTAAAAAAATGAACAGTCAAGAAATTGTAGTGGAGCTAGGGTGTGTGGTGCCAGAGCACCTGTACCATGATGAACCTGCAGCAGTTGCCATCACAGAGGCCACAGAGCTATGCTCAGGCCCTGGGTAGAAAGAATCTCTCAAAGAGGTTCCGGTAGGAGCTGTGGACCTCCAAAGGGGCTCCTCTATGAGGCTGAGCAACAAAGAAGCTGACGATGAGTTCATAGGCCAATCAGCTTCCTCCCTGTGACTGTCACTTCTCCATCACTAGAATAAAACACACAACACCTTCAACTTAAGGAAGACAGTCTTATTTGGCTCACAGTTTTAGAGTCCAGCCAATGGCCAACTGGTTGCAAGGCGGAAAGGGGACCACAGAAGGGAGTGGCTGAGCAAAGCTGCTTACCCCATGGTAGTCAGGAAGCAGGAGAAAGAAGGAACTGGGGGCAAGATTACACTCTTCCAGGTCATGCCTCAAAGACCTGCCTCCTTCCACAAGGCCCCACAAGGGGCCACATTCAGGCTGAGAGCACATTCAGGTATTACACTGTCCCGTGGATTAACCCACTGATGGAGTGAGAGTCCCCATGAGCCAGTCATCTTCTCAAAGGCCCATCCCTGAACACAAGAGATCCTGAGGAGGCCACTTCAGACCTAAACCATGACGCTGCCTCAGCTTCTTGCCGAGCTTAACAGGGAGTAGCTCCCAAAGAGCATGCAGATGCAGGCCAGGCAGCGAGCCTCCCCGGGCTGAGGAGGGCACAGGTGCATGGAGAGGAGACCTGGACACAACAAGGGACGTTGTCCAGACCAGACTGGTGTCCACCTCATGGTCCCTCCATGAGGAAGATGCATGTTGCACATTGCTGATCAAACCTGCTACCCAGCACCAACTGCCATGCATGCACGGAAGGACAAATACGGAAAACAAGAGTGTAGCAATGGTACACTGCAGGGGCACAGATGGAGCTTTAGCAGCCCTATTTGTTGGTGCAGTGAGGAAGAGGAAGAAGAGTGAGCAGGACATCTCCCCCAGGCTCAGGTAGAGCTCAGGAGCCCAGAAAGAGGCGGCTTCTTCCCATGGTGTCCATAAGAAAGGGCTTCCTGCCTAGTAGGGGGAGGACACTGCATGCCACACAGGGCCACTTAGAGGACTCACTTAGTAGCACAGTGAACATCGGGAGCTCCAGGAGCAGGCAGGGTAGGTCGAGAGCACAGAGTGCCCTACTTCCCACAAGACAATGTGATGAGCTTGTTTGGAGACTCGAGCAGGCCAGCAGGGATCTGAAGCCTGCTCCTCAGGGACAAACACAGTACACTTGGTTCCTGTGGCAAAGAGCAACAATTGACTAGAGTGAATGAATTGTGGGAGTAGACTGATCTGAAGGGGACTCGTGATGAGGCCATCGCCCCCCCACCGCAGGGCTTCCACAGATGTCAGGGCAGTGTGTATGTTGGGGCCATTGTGTTGGTCCCATGCCACCTTGCTCCTGGGTATTTTCTCCCTGCAGTTTTTCTGCCTTCTCCAGGACCAGCTCAACCACCACCAGCAGATAGCAAGCTTCCTGCTCCTATTCCACAAGTCCACATGATGATTAGTTAAGCCTATTTGGATCAATAGGTAATGTTTCCCTTGATACTGTGAACTTTCCATGCATATGTTCTGAGAGGAAAAACAGAACAGAATATTCATGGCAATCAGAAAACAAACCCGGCCAGAGGATGCTGGGTTTACTTCAACATTCAGTTTTTTGTCACATATGGGGAAAGAGCTATGCTTTTGCTTCTGAGGTGGATGTAGTACTAAAACCTGGGTTAATATCATGCATCTGAGCACAGGTGAAACACTTACATATGATTCTGTCACTTTGGGGCAAACGTCCCTTGCTAATCCATTACAATGACCCTAAGGTGACCGTGGAGCCTACAGTCACAGCACAGCCAGCATCAGGTCTGCGCATGGCTCAGGAGACCCTGTCTCACTGGCACCAGCAGTAATTTTCAACAATTCTGTTGGAGCTTCAAACCTCTTGGGGTTTTTTAATCATTTGAAGCTCACATTTTGCAATATGTGAATGTATAAATCTTCCCAGAGAGAACAAATTCTGTCCTCCAAATGGGAGAGAAATAGACACCGAATATTTTACTTTAAGACAGATAACTAAATGATGCATTTCCACTAATTAAATCATTGAATTTAACATCTTTTTCAGCTCTATCTTAAAAATTAGTAAGAATATTTTTTAAATCAGCAGAAAAACATGGAATGACCAGGCATTGCCAGGTCCCTGCGTGGCTCGTGTCAGTGCGAAGTTTCAACTCTCTCTCCAGGTTTCTGGCTCGGTCAATAAATAAAAATAGTCTGATCCTGAAGTCAATAGAAAAGGTCGACCTCCTGGAGCCAGTATAACAGCTTCCTTGGAGACATCCCTTTGCAAACCCTGCAAAAACCAGCTTGTCCTCAAATAAAGATGTTACCGACTCAGCGTGACCTTGAAGAGGTCATTTGGAACAAGAGATGGAGCCGCACTAGAAAATTCTGCAGCAGAGTTCGGACTCCCAGCCGCCATTGCAGCGCCCCGCCCCCACCCCGTGTGTTCCCAGGACCTTGCGTCAGCGTGGCCTTTCCTGCGGTGCTGTCAACGTTCGGCATCCACGGCACACAGCCGCCTCCCTCTGCCTGCTGCGCGTCTGCTCACCTGGAAGCAATCCACGAAGAGCAAGACCTCAGTGTTCTGCCTACCACGCCTCCCTCTGAGCAGAGCTCCCTCAGGTGTGTAGGGGCAAGGTGTCACCGCGTCCCTAGTGTGCCAGACTAGTGTGCCGTGTGGCGCTCAGCCACAGCAGAAGCCAGGTCCCCTGAGGCAAAAACTTCTCCCCAGGTCTTATTTTCCTTCTAGAGACACATTATTCTGTTAAGCAAACTTGCCATTAATTTTATTTCTCAATTTCATTTTTGCCCAATTTAAACATTATCTCCCACAACCACGGGTGACTTCTGCCGGCTAGAGGAATACGTTTGCTAAGCCAGAGCAGAAAAGCATTTAAAGATGCAAGGATGAAATCAAGGCTCTGGCACCTAGCATTACCTGAAGGCTTATTGTCGTCCACGTGAATCCTATGCGGTGTGTCCCCACAGAAGCCTGCCTGAGTGGCTCTATTGGCTTGATTCATAATTGTCAAAACTTGAAACCATCCGAGGTGCCTTTTGGCTCATGAATGGGTAAATGAATTCTTGTATGTCCAGACCGCATTGTTGTTAGCAATGCAGAAAGGAAATGAGCTATCAAGCCACAAAAAGATGTGGAGCAAACGAAATGTATTTGCCTACGTGAAGGCAGTCAGTCTGGAAAAGGCTGTATACTGTCTTCAATACTTTACAACACTCTGGAAAAGGCAAAACTACAGAGGCAATAAAAAGAGGTTGCCAGGGTTTGTGACAAGGGGAGGGATAAATAGGCTGAGGAATTTGAGGGCAGTGAAACTACTCCGGGTGATATTATAATGGTAGATATATAACATCAGGCGTTTTCCAGGCTCACATAATGCACATCACAGATGGAATTCCCATGTGAACTACGGGCTCTGAATGGTAATGACATATCCGTGCAGACTCCTCAATGGCAACAAATAGATCAGCCTGAGGGTGACATTGATAATGGGGGGTGTTGTCTTGTGTGTGTATTGGGACTGGAGCTAGCTGGGAAATCATTTAACTTCCTTCTCAATTTCACTATGAATTGACAACTGTTCTAAAACACAAAGTCTATTAAAAAGCTGTCCTGTGTGAAGAGATAAAGAGATTGCTGTGACAGCATCTGATCCCCTCCCCTGATGGGGGCTGGTGCATGAGCAGCAGCTGGGATTCCCAGCCACAAACCCCGGCATGCCCTGAGCACCACAGGGTCTTATATTCCATTTTATTTTTTATTTTATTTTATCAGTACCTTTTTTCAGTACACCACACACACATTCATTGTGTGTTCTTGGTATATATACATGACACAGCTTTTTTTTTTCAAATGCTTAAATTTTATTGGTTTTAAATTTTTTTT
>NW_004524586.1:10858618-10869473 GCF_000260255.1 Octodon degus | reverse complement strand
GTGTGTTAGGAGCTGTGAAATGGCACACAGTGGGCCTTGTAGCCAGGCAAGGTGGAGCTGGCTTCCTCTGTGAGGACACCGGCAAGGTTTCACCTCACTGACAATATTTTCATTGTAAAACTTCTAAAACCAGCACCAGAATCATGGGCAGCTTGGAGGGTTCCAGAAGGAAGAGAAGCACTGGGAGTGAAGTGTGCGCTGGAACGGGCCAGAGGGCAGTGTGACCAGAGCTGACGTTCAGCAAATGCCATCCCTACTCTCAGACCTTTAAAGGGTCTTCCTGGGATCTGGGTGGAGGTTTGTTCTAACTCAAGACCCAACGTACAGCTTCTAGAAGATGCAAGCGCTAGGCAGGAAGGACAGACATGGAGGTTTACACAGTGCTGCCTGCAGAGGTCACCATTCGGCGGAACATCAGAAGTGGGGGGAATCCAGAAGTCACAGCTGAGTGGGGGGGGGGCTGCCATCACTGTAAACATATAACAGCACGAGTCACACACGATCCCTGCAGCTGTGTGTTCATTGTCACAGCTTTACATTTGTTTGTTTATCGTGAAATATAATCTTAGTTATGAATAATTATTTCCAACTTAATCAAGACTCATACGATAATCATTCCTTGCTTCATCAAGACCCATATACGCAATAAATTCAATTTATTAAAGTTTCAGATGAAACGATTGCCTCGAGGTAAATTTCCAAGTCCTTCGAAAAGGCAACCTTACTACTTTGGATTCCCACGTGGCCGCGCCCCTTCAGCAGCAGAGCACGGATGCCTGCGGATCACGGAGGGAGGAGCCAGGTAAGTACACCGCTCCCTCCCCGACCCCGGCTCCTTAGGGATGGGCGGCACTGTGCCCCACAGACCTCCCACACCATGGAGCACCCAGACAGAGCTGAGTCCCGGCGGTCTGTGCCCTCGCTGGTGGCCTGCGGGACCGCAGCCCATGCATGGACTACATTCTTCCTCGGTCCACATCATACACATCCCACTGTTGCTTCCTGGGACGAGCTTGCAAAAACATGTTCTCTCTGATTTTGTCAGGGAAGTGGCTGCTCTTTAGCTCAATGATGCGCAAAGGTGTCCTGCTCTGGTGTGTGTTCCGGTTGCTGTTGGGAAACAACAACAAAACAAAAAAAAAAAAAAAAAAAAAAGACTTTGAAACAGCAAAGGATGATGGTAACACACATTGCTCTCAGATGTGCCCCGTTTCCTACTCTAGCCCAGACAGGATGAAATTGCACAGCATATTAGAGAGCAAGGAGGCCAGGGGACGTGGCTAGTGAAGACTTCAGAAGAGACACGAATGTCCTGGTTTTCCAGCCTCTGGCGTCAGCTCGCAGAAAGGGTCCGCTGTGACAAGACAAATGAATGGAAGAACGCTGTGCCACAGAGCCTTCACTCTCTGCTCCACACACGCTCAGTGCGTCGTTCAGATAAATAGCATTAAATGAGCTTTGTTGTGTTCTTATGAACCAAGAGGCTCAGGTAGCCGATCATGTTGCCGTCTTCGTTGGCCCCCAGGAAGCTCATTTTTACAACCTAGGAAAAGCACCCTTATATTCTACAAGGCCTGCAATTTTACTTTCCCTCTAGTAGTAGCCGTTTATTTGTACTATTTTATTTCTTTAGCTTTTACTCTTTTATTATCGTAGTCTTTTCCATTTCTATGCATTATTTTAAGATGCCTCAATGTATTGGAAATGTAGAGAGGCCCACCTAAATCCATACATGTGTTTTGTTTTAGCCAACAGTGCACAGACCCTAAATCAAGACTTGAAACCATCATGATCTGAGCTTTGGATGTCATTGTGAAAATGTTGAAAAAGAACTGACAAAACCAGGGCCAGCCAGATAGCTCAGCAGATTAAAGCACCTGCTTAGGCAGGCGCAGGGACCAGGGTCCAATCCCCAGCGTGCCATGCCAGCCCCGCCTCCAGGGCACGATGAAACGGTGATTGAGACTGGGCATGGTGGCTCATGCCTGTAATTCTAGCATAAGGAGCTTAAGATGGGAGGATGCAGAGTTCAAGGCCAGCCTGGGTTATACTGGTAGTATAAAAGCTTCCCGCACCACTGACAAAGTGTAAATGAATGGACACAACTGTGTTCCCATAAAATTTTGCTTACAAAAGGAGACGGCAGGTGGGCCATAGTGCGTCTTTCCATGACCTAGTGATCACCATGTGTGCAGATATAAAGTGGAGACCACGGTAGCCACAGACTGGATGCAACCTGGCCTGCGTCTCTACAGCTGAGAGGAGCCATCCTGCCTGGCTGAAAGCTGCACAGAGGAGCGGAGCCAGGCAATCCCCTCCATGCGGATGAATTTTCAGCACCCAGTGTATCCGCAAGTGCAGAAAACCACAGACCAATACCCATGCGCCCCATTTATGCAGAGTCAGCAGCAAACAAGCCCGCGCTGCACCGCGGAGATGGACATGCACGCAGCGGAGCCTTCAGGGAAACAGGAAATGATCATCACAAAACTTGGGTCACAGCTGCTTGGGAGGAAGAGAAGGAGGAGGAGGAGTCGTGGCCAGATGGAGTGCGGACTGGACGTTCGTATTCAGGCTGAGTGTGACTATATGGAAGCCCATTTTGCTATTTTTCTTTAAGCGGAATCTGGTGCATTGTCTCTCTCTCTCTCTCTCTCTCTCTCTCTCTCTCTCTCTCTCTCTCTCTCTTTCTCCCTCTGATGGGTTTTAGAGCTTAGTTTAGAAGGCATGAAAGTGAAGCAAAGCCCCAGGCATGAGCACTGCTTGCCACCTAATTCTGAGGCAGTGGCAGAAGATGATGGCTGAATGCAGACACGAGGGAAGCAGGCAGGAGGCCAAGGGTGCCAGGAGCCATCGGGACCAGAAACAGGCAGGCGTGTCACAGCTACAGGTCACAGGAAGAAAGGGCAAGGGTACTGGAGGCCAAGAGCCACCTGTGGCAGGGCTACCCTTGAGGGACAAACGAGAGAAACAGCAGCATGGAGAGGAGGAAGAAAGCCTGGGAGGCAAGGATACTACTGAGTCCAACACCTTGAAGCAGGTCGTTGAGCCAGAGCCCACTACACTCCCTAAGTGGCCTGTACCGGGTCCTTAACTTACATTTCTTACCAGAAAATGAAGGACAGGAGCACCTCCTAAGGTGAGTACCATTACTGCAGTAACACGATCACCAGCAACCTGCTCCAAGCTCCTGGCAGCACCATGGAACTCGACAGGCACTTGCTCTAGTCCTCGCATCTAGGCTGGTTATTGCTGGCTGCAGGACAGTCCCAGGGAAGCAGGCACTATGACAGTGTCAGGCACCCAAGCTGGGCATTTAGAGGGGTGCAGATCATCCAGGGGAGACACAGAGATGTCACAGACCCAAACAGCAGCTATACTCTACAGTCCCCTCCTCCTGGGAAGCTCTAGAACTGACACTGTCAGAGTGGACCCACTCTGTGCCACCTTGGCCAGATCTCCTCAGGGTCCCCCAAGGAGGCTGTCTCCTACATACTCCACTGGCTGGGACAGGAGCCCCTTGCAGCTCAGGGCTGATTCTTTAGTGCCTGTCCTGATAGGAGCACCCAGGATGGAGCCGGGGTGAAGCAACAGGACATACAGGAGAAGTGATCCAGGAGGTATCTCGATGCTTGAGGATCAAGGAGAAGGTGAAGCACCTTGAAGTTCAGAGGGAGGGGCCCAGAAATGAAAGAAAATTCCACAGGCAAGAAGCATTCTGAAAACACAAAGTGGGAGGAAACACTAAACATAGTTCTCTGGGCCCTTGACTGGCAAAGACAGATGGCAGTGATCAATAAGATGGATTGATGCCCCGCCTCGGGACATACCAAACTTTAAGACACACAAGAAGGATGTCTCACTGCAGTCACAGCTGTACTGCACCCTGTGGTGACTGACAAGTCACTAGGGCTCACAGATGAGTGATGGCTGAAAGTATGGCTCCTGCATGGGTCTGATGCTCCAGGAACAGCAGGTCCTGAAGACCACTCGTGCTCAAGACAGGCCATGCCTGGTGCCAGGAGATACTGGGGATTGATCTCCTCTGTCTCTCTTTCATTTTTAATAAAAGGCATCTTCACAGGGGGCAGCTCCTTTGGATAAGTGCTACATAAATCATCCTCAGGCACGTTGCTCCTCTCTACCCCCACAGCGCTGGCTTTGTAAGATGGAAACACTGCAGGTCTGTTCAGAGATACTGGGAATGGAGAGTGGTAACTCAGGAAAAGCCAGGCTGAGCTGTAGTCACTAGCTGCCAAGTCCCCGTGGACTTGCTAACCACTAAGAGCGAAGCTCTTACCTAGGCAACGCTCCCCTGAATGGTGCTAAAAACACTGTCCTATTCCTCCAGAGGTGATCTCTGCTGATCCAGAGATTGAGGGATCAGAGTGACTATGAGTGTAGGGCAGAGTGTGTCTGATGGCCAGAGAGGACAGTGACAGGTTCCAGCCTGAGTATAAACTGCTAAATTACTGTGGCCCTGATTCAACATGACTGAATGTCAAAATAATAGCTTATCTTCCTAGGGACTGCCTCCTCCTTCACCCCCACTCCAGCCCTAAACACAACGTCCTTATACCTTTCCCATGCCACAAGGGAAGCCCCAATCAGCTCCTTATGTGTCACTGAGCCTGCCCCCTCAAACTCCACCCTTAGCAAAAATCTGTATGACCCCAGCTCCCTATTGTCTCAGGGCAGGGGATTCCTGCCGCCTTCCTGAGATCCTCTGATGTCTCCAATAACCATAAAGGCCTTTCTTTTCTATTTTTACCTCTCTGCTGTGCCAAAAAAAATAACAGATAGTACGATGTTTCATGGTGTTTACCTGCATATATGTGTGCATGGTCACTTGCATGAGCGCACTTATGCCTGTCTGTACAAGCATGTACACATGTGTATACATGGGACAAGGAACCCTGCACATAGGCAGCAAAGAAGAAACTGAATTTTGCTTTGCATTTACATGAGTTATAAATCTGCATCTGCTTCAACACAAAATCTCTCGCCATGAAGTGGGAATTCATCAAATAAAAGGTGTTTTCTGGTAGGAACAGAGCAACTTTTCTATGGTGTAATTCAGTCGGAGGAGGTACACATTCTACATGTTCAACAGATAGGCATCCTCGCCCTGATTCATGTTATCCACACAGCGCTCTCTGGATGAGCTAGTTAATTAACTCCACTATACGTCCCCAGGCTGCCACATTTGGTGCTCCAAAGGTTTGGAGCTTGACACCCTGCCAGGCCTTCTGTACCCTTCCTGCAGGCCTCAGACTGAGTGAACCTGGCTTCACAGAACACTGGCCAGTGGGAAGAAAAGTGAGGAGAAGGCACAGGGTCGAAGAGGAAGCAGAGACATGAGTTTCATGGCTCAAAACCTGGGATAGAAGTCTGGGGGCGCCGGGGAGATGGCTCAGTAGAATAAGCGCTTGCCTGGCAGTCACAAGTATCTGAGTTCAATCCCCGGTTCCGCAAAAAAATAAAAAAAAAAAAAAAAAAAGAAGAAGAAGAAGTCTGGGGGCTCTGCCCTGAACAGGCAGGTGGGCTTGGCTTGCTCTGTCGTACACAGATCTAGGGGGTGCAGGGAGAGGAGTTTCTGTTTTGTGCCTCTCCTAGAGCAGGGAGGGAGATGTGCCACCCCTCCACTGGTCCATCAGCTCACTGTCCTTCAGATGACTACTGCGTCCACTGGGGTGAGCCAGGAAAAGAACGTAGCCTTCGTAGAGAAGCGGGAGAGGAGGTGGTGGAAGTTGGCTAAGTCACTGGCTGGAGAGAAATATAAAGAATGACACCTGGCAAGCACAAGGACCTGGGTTTGATGCCCAGTACCGCAGGCCAGCCAGATCTGGAACCCTGGGCACAGTGTACCAGCCCTGAAACCGGGCTTGCTGGCACAAGCATGCAATCTTAGCCCTGGGGAGGCTGAGACAGAAGGATCACTGTGAATCAGCTTCGCAGCAAGACCCTGTACAAAATAAATAAATAAATATTTTTAAAAGTTAAAAAAAAAAAAAAACCCAGAACAGTGATGTCAGGCAGTGTGTCCAGGAAAGGGATCTTCAGAGGAGGGAGAAAAAAACACCCAAAGGATGCATAGGATTAGGCTGGGGAAGATGTGGTGGACGCAACACACCAAGCTGAGTGAACAGCACATGCAAGGCCAAGAGGAAGAGAACTAGCTGCAGAGGGCATACCACGAGCACATGACAGCTGAGAGAAGCACGGCCTGTGTGCCAGGAGCCCACCAGGATCAGATACAGACCACTATCTGCCCATAGGGGTCTGTGGTTCTGTGACACTTGTACTTACTTGTCTTTGAAAAACCGGTACATAAAAAAGCTATTTGTTTCTCAATAAAATTATTTAAAAAAAAGAAAAAGAACTTGATCATACTGAGGAACATTTCACAAGGTATAAAAAATAAAGCCATATTAATATGCTGAGCTGTAAAAGGCTCAAGTCAACAACTTCTGACATTGCCAGTCTTTTGGATAACCCACTAATATTATGGACTATTGGAGTATATTGGATTATTTTGCTAAATTCATGCACCTACAATATTTAAATGATGATGGAATGCCCTTCTCTGACAAAACTAACCAAAAAGGGGGGATACAAATGAACAACCAGTTTGTATCTGTATATACAAAATAGTTAGGATAGATATACAGCTACTTTCTCTTAATTCAATGAATAGAAAGATTTGTACTAATAGTGTTTGGACAGGATATCATGTCTGCATCTTGTACTATGAATAACCACTACGAAGACATCAGTATGCAATGTATTAATTATTGAAACTGTCCTACTAATGGACTTTGAAACTGTCTCATTGCTATTTGTTTCTCAATAAAATTAATTTAAAAAAAAAAAAAGCTACCGTGATGGTGGGCCCTTTCCAGTCCCTTGCGAAAATGGAATTAAAGAGGATCCCCTAAGGTCATATGCACAAACATGCTGAGAATGTGAGAGACCCAGGCTGGAGGTGGCCCTGGGGACACAGGGTGGTGAGGGGCTGCGGTCTGTGCCCTGAGGATGCAGCAGTTAGTCTCTGTGTGCAGCTTTCCACGCACACCCAGCTGCAGGAATGCCACAGGGGGTGCAGCTAGCATGCTTCTAGCTCCCGAACTATAGTGACGCTCTGGACGTGCCACTCCTGCAAAAGATGAAAGCTTCCAAATGAACAGTTCTTAAGGCACTAGATCAAGAAGAGGCATGGCCAAGCCCACAGTTTATGTTTTAAATTAAATGCACTCAGAAGCAGCAACCCAGCCAGTGCCACCAACTGCCCACAGGAGGTCCCTCAGGACCCCCCACATGGCCTGGAGCAGTGACAACATGTGCCAGGACCTGAAGCAGCTGTCTCTTCCTTTGTCACAGTCCTGTAGAAAGCTCTTGCTGCTAACAGAAGACATAGTCCTCTAAGAATAAATTTGGTCCCCAGCAGCCAGCCAGGGATGTTTGAGCCCCTCTGTGTTAGGTGCAAATGTACTGGGCTTCCAAGCCACCTCTCAGCATGGCAGCATGTTTGCATCCAGTGGCTCTGTCCTGTGCCACATGTCATCAGAACAGAAGCTCAAGGTTGGAGCCATCATGTGTGCAGCAACCTCACCATAGGGAACAAAAAAGTGAAGAAACAGAGAGACCACAGCCCAGGCTTCCTGCAGAACCATCCAGCTCCCCAGGACTGCCCACCCTCTTAGTAGCTGTTCATATTCCTCAGAGAAATACTCTTCACAAAAGAACCTTGGATGTTAGAGAAGCAGCACAGAGGAGGGAAGTGGTGTGTATGGAGGGCCTGGTGTGTGTGCCAGGAGTGTAGGTGGAGACATGAATCTGCATGCAGTGAACCCACAGAGAACTAAACACACACATGCAGATAAATGCTGGTAACACTGCTGACATCTGTGTAAGTCACTGGACTTTACCAATGGACTTTATCAATGCTAGCTTCCTGGCCTAGATGTTGTACCCAGTCATGGGGGAGGGTGTTACCCCTGGGGAAAGTGAAGAACAGCTTTCAGGCTCTCTGCATATTATTTCTAACAGTGTATATAAATCTACAATTATCTTGACACAAAAAAGTGTCTTCAAAAGAATCTCTGGGGTCAAGGAGATAACTCAGCAGTCTAAGCACCTGCCTGGCAAGCACAAGGACTCCGTTTCAATCCCTGGTACTGTATGCCATGCTGGTCCCGCAGGAGGATCACCATGAGTCTGAGCTGCATAGTAAGACCCTGTATCAAATAAATAAATAAATAAATAAATAAATAAATAAATAAATATTTTTAAGAAAACAATCTCTGTATCACAAAGATGCCAATAAATGTGTTCATAATTAGAAATCATGTACCAGGAGCCTGGCTAGATACGTGTCATCAAGAGGGCCCTGGATCGGCCTGCTCCCTGGATTCCTTCCCCCTGCCTCATTTCCCACATGATCCACCTCAAAACTGCAGGTTCCTGCTGTATGTGGAGCTCTCATCTGTGATCTACATAACGATGGTTCCCCAAGGTGTCCGTATACCAATCCTGGGACCTATGGGTATGTTATCTCATGTAGCAAAAAGAACATAGAAGATTGAGATTACATAGCATGTGGATAAGGTGAGGCTGAGAATAAGGATAAGGATGAGGATGAGAAAATTACCACGCCTTGGCTGGGTGTGGCCAGTGGAGTCACAGAGATCTTCTGAGAGAGAGACAGGCATGCTGGAGTGCGGAGAAAGGAAAGTGTTCACCACTGGCCTTGGGGATGGAGGAAGACTGAAGGACCAAGGGCCAAGGGAAATACAACCTCTCACAGGTGGAAGAGGACAGAAATAGACGTCCCCTGCTGTCTGCAGGAAGACCCAGCCCCACTGACACCTGGAGTCCAGCCCAGTGAGACCCATTTCAGAATTCTCTCCCCCTAAATTGTCGGAGAATAAATCTGTGGTGTTTTAAGCCATTGCATTCATGGTAATGTGTTACAGCAGTAAACGACAGCTAATACGCTGCCTTTACTAAATTATTTAAATTTCTTTTCCCTAGCAGTTTTTAAGTGGTCCATATCAGCTGTCAGAAGGTTGGGAATGATAACCTGGGGCCATTGTTCATGTAGTTCACCACAATATTTTTTTCCTGGCAAAGACTGTGTCACTACTTGGTCTAAAGGAACACTCAATGAGAATGATCAGTATTCTAAGGAGGTAGATCCATCTTTGTAAATTTCACAGTAACAGGCAGGTTTCTATGATGAAAGTCATTTAAATTAAATTATTTATGCAGACATATGAAACCAAATGGAATTTCATGACAGCAATATTAGAAGACAGAGCCATGGACAGAGTGGGGCACTTGAATGCTAGGCAGGCAGAGGATATTGACTGTGACTGATGTAGCAGACATAGTGGGCTAGATAGGGCAGTCCCAGAAGCACCTTGGCCCTCATCAATGGCCTCCCCTACCTATGGGGGGCAAATGCCTCCAGACAGTTAAAGCTTCAAGCTAGAGCCAATTCTTCTGACATCCATCCATTTGAATAAGGTCAGCTGCTTGGGATGACCACCCCAGCCTACAGCCAACCTGTCCTATTCCTATCCACATGACTCAATGTTTCTTTTTGAGCAGTAAGTAATGACATAAGATTTATATACAAGGCTTCTCAAGAGGAATTTTCTAGTTTTTTCTTTTTCTCAAAATCTATATACTTCATGGCTGTGCACAGTCTCAGATATTTCCCACATTTTTATGGATAGCCAGGAGAATGGCATGGTGTATGTGGGGAATGTACATCTACCACACTCATCCCCAGCTGACAGGGAGCATCTGCTCTGGGCTGAGGATAGTGCTGAAGGATCCAGAGAAGAAAGCAGGGTCCCATAGAAAGAGGGACCTAGGATCCCTGAAGCCACTCTCATACAGGAAAACCCAAGCTGGTTGGTCTCACATATCCCCCTATGTGGTCAACAGCACTGAGCTCACTCTTCCCAAAGCAAGTACTATCCAGGGTATATTGGAAAAAGTACATGCCTTAGTCAGAGGCAAAAGGTAGAGGATCAGGGATACTGCAGTCCACATCCTCCATCAAAATCAAGGCCCAGAAATAACAAGAAGCTGCACCAGATACCTCACAGACAGGGGGCTGGGGAGATGGCTCAGTGGAATAAGCACTTGCCTGGCAAGTGCAAGGGCCTGAGTTCAATCCCCGGTTCCACCAAAGAAAGAAAGAAAGAAAGAAAGAAAGAAAGAAAGAAAGAAAGAAAGAAAGAAAGAAAGAAAGAAAGAAAGAAAGAAAGAAAGAAAGAAAGAAAGAGACTTTGGGGCCAGGGAGATGGCTCAGTGGAATAAGCACTTCTCTAGCAAGTGCAAGGGCCTGAATTCAATCCCCGATTCTGCAAAAAAAAAAAAAAACCTCACAGACAAGGGTAAAGCAAAACTAGGCAAAGACACAGGAGGTAGGGTGTGCAGCACCATTCAGATCACTATGCAGACCTTCCCAGGAATGCAGCTCCCATTCAACAGGCTGCATAGGAAGAGACCTTCCAGTGAGGACTCAGGACATAGGATAACCTGTACTGTAACATCCTGTAACTCAGAGATATCCCAAATTTTCTGATCAAGGAGATTATGGGGTCAAAGAGGAAAGTGATCGATGATGTAGAGTGTGCCTACAGAGAGTCACATGGAGAGAAAACATTCTTTCACACTTTCACAGAGAGTAAATTGGTCAAGCAATGGCCGTGACTCATCCACATGGCTGACACTGACAAAGTAGCTAAAAACTGCGGTACAGGGTTGCAGGATAAATCCTGAGGGGATCTGACTGACCTTGGCAGATACAAAAGTTACATTTCTTGTTATATAGGTCTTG
>NW_004524586.1:10843957-10851060 GCF_000260255.1 Octodon degus | reverse complement strand
GCTTTACTTCTTATACTTCATTTTTATACTTTTCTGCTGGATGGTTATGTCCTGAGTCTTAATTGACCTTGGAAGGCTAGGGCCAAAATATTGGCTTGCCTTGCGGCCCTCGTTTTTCTCTAATTTTGGTCTGCAAACTTAGGTTGTTAACCATCCAGAAGAGAAGCTTATTGTTATTACCATACAACCTAGGTTGTTAAGCTTAACTCACTATCTGTCTGAATATCAAACATCTTAGGCATAACATGGAACAGGTAGTTTTTATCAAATATTAATATGTTAAACTTTAAGTCCCTACAGAATATAATGAAAAAACATTTAAAAATTAGAATATATTTTTAAAATAGGCATAAAGAATTATATACTTCTTATATTTACACATAAGTCCAAAAATCTAACCATATACAACCTTGAAGCAGGACAGTCCCACAACATTCCTTTTCCTGTCTCCTGCCTTCATTCACCACCCCCTTCTTTTTAAACAATAATTTACTCAAGAGACAGCACAGCAGCAACTGCCATGTCATGCCAAGCAGCCCTTATTCAGAAGACCAGAATGACAGGCACTCCAAGATGCAGCCATTTCTCTACAAATTCAAATTTATTTTTGTTTATGGTAGAGTAGTACTATATTGTGTATAAATACCACATTGTTTTTATTCTTTCTGAGGTTAAATTAGATGTGGCTCAGAGCCCCATCCTACCTAGCTGGTTGGCAGAAGTATGGATCTCAGTCCTACAGGCCAAGGCAGGTTGGAAGGCCACACAGCCTTCCTCCCAGTGGCTTCTACAGAGATGCCCACAGTCAGCAAGAAGCCCATAGTTCTGGGATGATGGGCCAGCTGGGCTAGGCTGACAACACAGACACTCTAGTTATTCCAGGTGCACAAAATCCAAGGTGTTTGGGGAGGAGGGGAGCAGCCCAGGACCAGGCAAACCAGACGCAAGCAAATGGTGACTATGAGGCTGCCCGTCTGGAGAACGGCCAGGGAATTTCCTGCAGGATGCACCTCAAGGTCCCCACACAACAACAGTCTCTCTCCTGGAGACGTAGTCTAGAGAAACAAAGACCCTTGTTCCACATAACTTGCACAGGAATATTCCTAGTGGCACCATTCCTAATGGCTGAAATGGAACCAAGCCAAAGCCCTTCACTGGCTGACTGCAGAGAAATGAACAAACAGCCCCTGGTGCCTCCAGCAGGGGCACTGCTCAGCAACCCAAAGGAACACGCCAGCCTCTGAGTATAAAATGTTCTAAAGGCTATTAGAGACATAACTTTTATATTTGCCAACAAAATATAAAATACTTTTTTAGAAAAAAAAAAAAAAAACACAAGGAAAGGATCAGCGAAGAGAGCATTAAATGCCCAAGACATGAAAGCTTTCAAAGGAACTTGAGTGTGCTTACAGAATGGGATTCTGTTTCCATTGCCAGCAGCATCGAAGATGACTGGTGTCTCACCATGGCCTAAGGTGGCCTTCTTTAGCTTCCACTGTCCACTCTTTAGCACCAGTCCCTGTCAGCAGAGTCCCTGGGCTCCCAGCCCCCAAGACTTCTGCATTCCATCCCTGGTGTCACTATTGGGTACAACTGGTATGATGCCAACTGCTACAGGAGTGCAATTCTGTTCTAAGCCATCCTGATATCCCCAAGAAGGACACACAGCCCAAGATCCCTTTACTGCCTCAGACTCTGTCTTATGCCAGAGTGAGCACCATCTCAGCTTCCCGTAGCAGCAGCCTATCCCTGCAGCCCTGCCCACCCCACTGGGGGATGGGCTGAGGTCACCATCAAACGTTGCAAGGACCATGCAACTGTATGTAGCTGAGAATATTTCTGCCCGGAAGTGTTCTGAAGAGAGCCTGCAACCTCTAGCAATACTTGAACTATTCGTGGAAACTGGAATCATGACCATTTTAATATCCCAGCAGTATAACATGCAGTGCTTGGAAAAGAGAACCAAATAAAATGTACAGCATTGAAGATATAGGCGATAAGCAGGATCATTTCACACTCTGGAATACTACACAGCCATGGAAATAAATGAGCCGTAGATGTGAATACCAGCCATAAATTGGAGAAAAACAATATGGATATCAAGCAAAAAAGGCAACTTGACTAAATGTCTACCAGTTGGAGACGTGACTGGCTTAATAAATAGAAGAATAAATAGAATAAATCACTAACGTGTGATTACCTCTAGGAAACACTATTTCAGGGAAAGAATTTTCCATTACTCATTTGATGTTTTGTGGCGTGCCTTGGTTTGGTCATTTTACAAATCTACAATTTTCTTTTAAGAAGAAAAAGCAAGTCATGGCATGATGTATATATTATCATCTGCCTGTAAACTTGAAAAAATGCAAATAACTCTATGCAGTGTTTGTGAACATGGAAATATTATCAAAAGTACTTTTAAGATCTGCATAGCAACAATAAGCACCAAAATCAGAATACTTTGGTTCCCGCTATGAGGAGGAGGGTGAGGACAGCGGGTTTCACAGGAGACGTCCTTAGGTCTTGCCTGGTTCTGCCCTGTAAATTGAGTCTAGGATATGTAAGAGCCAGTTATTATTCTCTATTTTTATATGCTTTAAATATTTGATAAGTTAAAAGAGCAAAGTACAGGACACTATAAATATTATACTACCCTTCGCCATTTTAACAAAGAGGATACACACACAAATCCGTATTTGCATACATCTGGAATTTCAGACAACAAGGTGAGTATGAATGAAGGTGGCTGTTGTTTTATACTGCATGCCTTTCACATGATTTAGATTGGTGTCACTTGCGTCCATATTTTCAGTGTTAAAAAAGATGTAAATATTATAAGAAGAAAATCTCAGCGAGAGGAGGACCGCGATGCCTGCTCCCTGAGAGCCCTGTGCCTCCAGTTTTCCAATGAGCTCTTGCTCCCACCTTCCTGACCTTGCTCGACCGCCCCCAGTCATGGGCCTAGAAAGAGCTTCTTCCTGGGTCTTGACCTCCCAGTTCTGCACAGATCAGCTTGGGCACCATAAAAAGAAACCACGGGCTGGGCAGCCTGGGATCTCCATTCCAGCAGATTCCCCTGGAGGCTTCTTCTTCCCTGGTAGCCGGCCCTACTCCCGGGGTCCTCCACAGTCATCTTCTCTAGGGTCTGGGTCCTAATCTCTTCGTCCTGTGGAGATGTCAGTCATATCGGATTAAAGCTCTCCTATGTAACTTGATTCCATCTAATCACCTTTGTAAAGGTCTCCAAGGGCCGTGCAACCCTGGGGTCTTGGAATTAGGGCTTCAGCCCTAAATTACGGAACATGATTCACCCTAGAAGTGTTGATCCACAGCCCTTTCTTTTCTCACACAAAGCTCAGTTTGAGCAAAGTCACCTCCTAAGAGGCCCCAGTCACCCCTCCTCCAGGCAAATGTTTCCTAGGCCCAGAACTGCAGGACCTCTTTCTCAGTGCTGAGACACACAGCTCACCAGATGGCACCCTGTCCCTGCACCTGCTGGTGGGATTCTCTCTTGGGTCCCCTGCCCTGGCTAATGACCCTCAGGCAACCTGGGTGACCCTGATTACCTGCTACTCCCCTCCACACCTTCCAAAACCTCCACTAATCTCTGATCATACCTCAACATCAATTACTCTCTTACTCAGTGTTTGGGTCCCAAAAGCCATGTGTCCTAGTCAGGTTCCAGTCAGAAGAGCAAAAACTGCACGAGGTATTCTTGCAAAGAGCAAGTAACATGAGAACTGCTTTAATGGGACCCAGCATAGGACTCAGCTTTCACCCTGACAGGGAAACAAAGAGAAGAAGCTGCGGTTAGAAGCTGAGGTCCCAGAACCTCAGAGAAGGGTCCCAGTGGAGGTGTCTCAGATGATGTGCTGGTGGGCAGGGCCACAACGAGCTGATTCAGGAGGTGTGGGGGAAACTGGCCCCACTCCACTGCCTGGAGAGGGCACCTTGGGAGTGGCATTGAGATGACAAGGCCGCTCCCCCACTTTGTCTGCTTCCCAGTTTTCTTCCCACTTCCCTGTGCAGAGCCCAAAGGCCAAAACTGACACAGGGCTGCATTTGTCCTTGTGTGCAGGCATCTCACAGCAAAGCATGTATGTGTGGGCTGGAAACAGGAGCAGGAACTAAGAAGCCCTGAACTGTGTGATGGAGCACCCACTGAGGAAAAGCACTAGCGTGCCCATCGTGAGCCCTAGTTGGCTGCTGAGAGCCCCTTCGCGTGTGACTCATTTCTCAGCCACCTTGGCCTCGGCTGTCGCCAGTGAGCAGGACTGTCCTGTCTGCTCTGGATGGAAGCCTTGCTGAGTGACTCGCAGCTGGAGGGCTTACCCCAAAGGGGTGGCTGAGGACAGGTGCTCCCTTTGGGACCACTCGCCCTTCCCGGGGAATGCCCCTCAGGACCCGCTCACCAGCAGGAAGCCATCAAGTGGTGATTGACAGCCCCTCCCAGCTCACACTGCTGACCGCTCTCACCGGCACACTGACCGTTCCGCCCCATCAATTTCAACCAAGGAGAAGGAATGACTCAGATCCACCCTGAAGATTTAAGGTGCTACCTTTGAAAAAATTTGAATTATGTATGATTTGAGAATGGCCATATTTCATACATACAATATTGATTTGATTCTTTTAAAACAAATAAAATGCAGGGCAAGTGGTCCCCGGGAAAGGTCACCTGTTATGCAAACCAAGCCCCAGGGAAACTTTTCTATGCCAGCTGCAACATCAGGTGACTAAAAAGGACCAGTGTGAATTTCATTTATAAAAATCATATTTTATTTATTCACTTCAGCTTTATGTCCCTTGAAGAGGCAGAGGCCTTTTCCTGGCTCCTTTCTAAGATGGTTTCTGTTTAAGAAGAAGCACGTTCTCCCATATGCATTGGGTAGGCCAAGCGAGAGCACTGAGAGAAGGAACAGCTCCTCAGGCCACAGGAGCTCCAAGGCCCAGGCAGGCCCACCTGCCAGGGCTCAAGCTTCTCTTAGCCAGATTTACCGAGAGCACCCTCAGAGCTCAGGCTCTGCCAGGGAGGATGTCAAAGCGCACGTGGTCCTGACCTGAGGGCCCCTGATCCTAACTGGTGAATCATCTCTGTTCCATAGAAAACTCAGTCAAATAAAGAGGCACGAGCCTTCTCCAGTCATCAGCATTTGTTTAGCACTCAGCACATATCTGTGTTTCCCCCTTCACCTGCCAGTCACAGGCAAACTGTATTCAAACCTCTCCTGAATGTAAAAGCCATGCTGTTATGTTGAGCTGTGGGGGACTCAGGTCAACAATCTCTGACATTGCCAGTTAAACAGAAGACCCAATGCTATTATGGGCTACTGGACTCTTTTATAATATTTTGCTGAGTTTACACACCTATAATATTCAAATAATGGAACTTAACAAAAAAAGGGGATACAGATGAGTGTCCATTTTGTATCTGCGTATTCAAAGTGGTTAGGATAGAGATACAGTTACATTCTCTTAATGAATAGAATGATTTGTTCTAATGGTGTTTGTAAATAGGATCTCAAGTCTGCATCTTGCACAGCAATTAACCACTAGGAAGAATGTATGCAGTGTGTTAATTATTGAAACTGTCCTAATGATTTGATTTGAAACTATCTCATTGCTATTTGTTTATCAATAAAATGATGAAAAAATAAAATAAAATAAACCTCTCCTGAATGTGTCATCATGAACTTCACCTGAATGCAACACTGAACTGAGCTGTGGCCCCAGTCCACTCAGTGAGGCTCAGTGCTTGCCTCCTGTCATGGCTTGGATCTGGATTGTCCCCCCCACAGCCTCACAGGAGAGGGATTTCAGAGGTGACTGGGTCTAGACGGTGTGATGCATGAGTAAGTACATGATGCTAGGAGAAGAGTGTGATACTGGGCAAGGGGAAGGCCCATCTTGGGTGTGGACGGCAGCACCCAGAACACTGATAGCCTAGAAGTGATAAAAAAGAGAGGCTTTCACTGCTGGGGCTGCTCGGTGCTTGCTGCTTTCTGCCTGCCATGCATGAACTCTATCCTCTCCTCTGTGAAGCCCCTTTGCCTTGCTACCCTGCCTTGGAGCCAGCTGACTGTGGACTGAAATTCCACAAACTGTGAGCTGAAATTAACTTTTCCTCCTTTAACTTTAGGTATTGGCAATTTTGTCTTAGGAACACGAAAAGTAACTAGAACACCTTCTGCCAGTGGACCTTAGGGCATTAGCAGGGCACTGAAGGCCACCCATGGTCTGAGTCCACCAACAGCAGAAGAGACAACCTATTAGGTTAGCATTTGCTGGTGAAGAGGTCACATGGGGAAGAGTCATCACCAGGGACCTGCTGTGGGCCTAGGCCCAAGGAATGGCCTTAAGATGCCATTTACCCCCAGGAAATCACAGCCAAGAGAAGGCTGTTCATGCAGGACAATAACACAGCTTGACCTTGGTGACAGGATTGCCACACATAATTCTGAGAGTAGGTGTGATTTCCTCTACCTACCTCAGGTAGGAGACTCTAACCCTCAACAAGCAAGCCTGAGTTGAGTTGGAGGAAAAAGTAACCCAGAGTTGCTTCAAGGATCTGAGCACAAGCCATATTAGTGGAAACTTTCAGTTATTTGAAGACTGTCCATTTGCTTCAATATGGCAAATTTATACTATTTATTGTGTTATTCTATAAGTTTTGATAGATGCATTAAAATAACCCTGGTTCCAGTGGTCCTGTCCCTTACTTTTCTACTGTAAGTCTTTTACTTTAGCAAAACAGTACCTGGCTTTGTGTCTTGGTAACTGTCCCTGAGAGATAAAAGAAACAATCTATATGTTTACCAAACTTGGTATGATGAAAGGCAAGGTGTGTGAATGTATGCAAAAGTGTCAAGGCAGGATTCTTCCTGATATGATGCTCTATGTAACAGGTTGGCCTATGTCTACGCAAGCATCACAGAAAGCACAGTAGACTCATACCATTCCAAGGTTTGTTTTTAAAAAGTTCTCCTTTGTTTTTTTTCTGGTAGAAGAAGCCCAATTCAACAAAATGATACATGAAAAGCAAGATTTGAAAGTTTTGGAGGATATCAAAAGTTAATCACAAGACCCAGTCCTAGCCCAGGTCC
>NW_004524586.1:10835036-10836012 GCF_000260255.1 Octodon degus | reverse complement strand
TTTTATATCTATGCAGGCAAAGAGATAGGAGTCTAATTTCATTTTTCTGGACATGGATAATCAGCTTTCTCAGCATCATTTGTTAAAGCGCCTACCTTTCCAGATTGCCACCAGAATCGCAGCCTGCTCCGGTCCCGCTGCACCGCTTCTCGCTCCCGTCGCCAAGGCCGCCTATAAGCTGGTGCTTATGGCGGCAAGAGTGCCTGGAACCTGGAGAACCGCTTCAGTGGCTGGTAGGAGACCAGCTTGAGCTCGGCGGGACACGAAGAGGTGAAGTGCGGCAGGCAGGCATTGCGAGATGCTGGTTACGAATTTGATATCTGCTTCACCTCAGTGCACAAAAGAGCAACCCGGACCCTCTGGACAGTACTGGATGCCACTGACCAGATGTGGCTGCCGGTGGTGAGAACTGGGTGTCTCAATGAGCAGCACTATGGGGGCCTGACTGGCCTGAATAAAGCAGAAATGCCTGCCAAGCATGGCGAGGCCCAGGTGAAGATCTGGTGGTGCTCCTACAATGTCCCACCACCCCTGATAGAGCCTGACCACCCCTTCTACAGGAACATCAGCAAGGATCGTAGGTATGCAGACCTCGCTGAAGATCAGCTGCCTTCTGTGAGAGTCTGAAAGACACCATTGCCAGAGCTCTACCCATCCGAAATGAAGAAATTGTTCCCCAGATCGAGGAGGGGAAAAGGTATTGATTGCAGCCCACAGCAACAGCCTCCGGGGTGTAGTCAAGCAATTGGAAGGTCTCTCTGAAAAAGCCATCATGGAGCTGAACCTGCCAACTGGTATTCCTATTGTCTACGAGCTGGATAAAAACTTAAAGCCCATCAAGCCCATGCAGTTCCTCGGGGATGAAGAGACCGTGCGCAAAGCCACGGAAGCTGTGGCTGCCCAGGGCAAGGCCAAGAAGTGAAGAGCACCAGCAGCCTGCGCCCCATCCCCCCACCCTCCACACTCTCCCCGCCTG